>NW_025421502.1:5451956-6057729 GCF_011764305.1 Mustela putorius furo | reverse complement strand
GTAGCATTCTATACTGTGCTGAATACAAATTGGAAAATGATCTGAGAGGTATAGTGCAAACAAACATGACAGTGAAAAAGAACTCAATTCTAGCCCTGGATTTGTCACATTATATAGACCAATTAGAGTGGAAAAAATGGGGTTTGAGAGCCAAACAGAACAAAACTTGGATTCTAGATTAGAAAGATTTTCTGGTAGCTGTGTGACTTGGAGCAAGTCTCTAAGCTTCTCTGAGCTTTATTATTCCTACTAGAGATAATTCTATGCTAAGAATCTTGTGAGATCTCTATGGTACGAATATGTAAAGCTTCTTGTGTAATACCTGGACATGATAGAGTTAACCCTTGAAAAATAGTGGGTTTGAACTGTGCAGGTCCACTTATATGAAGATCTTTTTCTTTTGTTTTTCTTCCTTTTTTTCTTTTTCTTTTTTTTTTTTACTTTTATAAAACCAAAAAGTAAGTTTAATTTCCTTTAAGTTCCTTTTTTTCAAATTTTTATTTAAATTCTAGTTAGTTAATATATAGTATAATATTCAAGAATAGAATTTAGTTATTCATCACTTATATACAACACCCCGTGCTCATCACAAGTGTCCTCCTCAATGTCCATCACCCATTTAGCCCATCCCCCCACCTACCTCCCCTTTAGCAACCCTCAGTGTGTTCTCTATAGTTAAGAGTCTCTTATGGTTTGCCTCCTTCTCTCTCTCTTTTTTTTTTTCACTTCCCCTATGTTCATTGTTTTGTTTCTTAAATTCCACATATGAGTGAAATCATATGGTATTTGTCTTTCTTTAACTGACTTATTTCACTTACCATGATATACTCTAGTTCCATCCACATCATGGCAAATGACAAGATTTCATTCTTTTTTTATGGCTGAGTAATATTCCATTGTATATCTATACCACATCTTCTCCATCCATCATCTGTCGATGGACATTTGGGCTCTTTCCATAGTTTGGCCGTTGTGGACATTACTGCTATAAACATTGGGGTGTATGTGTTCCTTCAGATCACTGTATGTGTAACTTTGGGTAGTACAATTGGTAGTGCAGAATTTTAAGGAACCTCCATACTGTTTTCCAGAGTGGCTGTACCAGCTTGCATTCCTGCCAACAGCGTAAGAGGGTTCCCCTTTCTCTGCATCCTTACCAGCATCTGTCATTTTCTGACTTTTAATTTTAGTCATTTTAACTGGTGTGAGGTGGTATCTCATTGTGGTTTTGATTTGTATTTCCCTGATTATAAGTGATGTTGAGCATCTTTTCATGTGTTGGCCACTTGGATGTCTTCCTTGGGAAAATGTCCACTCATTTCTTCTGCCTATTTCTTAACTGGATTATTTGTTTCTTGGATGTTGAGTTTGATAAGTTCTATGTAGATTTTGGATACTAACCCTTTATCAGATAGGTCACTTGCAAATATCTCCTCCCATTCCATAAGCTGCCTTTTAGTTTTTTTTTTTTTATTGTTTCCTTTGCTGTGCAGAAGTTTTCTATCTTGATGAAGTCCCAGTAGTTCATTTTTGCTTTGGTTTCCCTTGCCATCAGAGATGTGTCTAGTAAAAATTTGTTACAGCCGGTGTCAAAGAAGTTGCTGCCTGTGTTCTCTCTAGGATTTTGATGGTCTCACATTTAGGTCTTTCATCCATTTTGAATTTATTTTTGTGTATGGTGTAAAAAAGTGATCTAGTTTCATTCATTGGTGCAATTGTAAATGGGATTGATTCCTTGACTTTCTGCTTCTTCATTTTTGGTATTTAGAAAGACAACAGATATCTGTATGTTGATTTTGTATCCTGCAACTTTGCTGAATTCTTGTATCAGTTCTAACAACTTTTGGGTAGAGTCTCGGGTTTTCTACAGAATACCACGCTGTCTGTGAATAGTGAAGGTTTGATTTCTTCCTCGCCAATCTGGATGCCTTTTATTTCTTTTTGTTGTCTGATTGGTGAGGCAAGGACTTCTAGTACTATGTTAATGGACATCCTTGTCTTGATCCTGAATGTAGAGGAAAAGCTCTTAGTTTTTCCCCTTTGAGGATGATATTAGCTATGGGTCTTTCGTATTTGGCCTTCATAACGTTAAGGTATGTTCCCTCTATCCCTACTTTGTTGGTTTTAATCAAGAAAGGATGCTGTATTTTGTCAAATGCTTTTTCTTCATCTATGGAGAGGATCGTCTTGTTCTTATCTTTTTTTAATGTAGTGTATCTCATTGATTGATTTGCAGATGTTGAACCAACCTTCCGGCCCAGGAATAAATCCCACTTAATCATGGTGAATAATTTTTTAATTATTTAATTTTTACTGTTGGATTCGATTTCCTAGTATCTTTTTTTTTTAAAAAACACCATGTATAAACAATCTTGTTTTTTTTTTTTTTTAAGATTTTATTTATTTATTTGACAGAGAGATCAGGAGTAGGCAGAGAGAGAGAGGAGGAAGCAGGCTCCCCGCCGAGCAGAGAGCCGGACGTGGGGCACGATCCCAGGACCCTGAGATCATGACCTGAGCTGTAGGCAGAGGCTTTACCCACTGAGCCACCCAGGTGCCCCGATTTCCTAGTATCTTGAGAACTTTTGCATTCATGTTCATCAAGGATATTGGCCTATAATTCTCCTTTTCGGTGGGGTTTTGTTCGGTTTTGGAATCAAGGTAACTCTGGCCCTGTAACATGAGTTTGGAAGTTTTCCTTCCGTTTCTGTTTTTTGGAACAGTTTGAGAAGAATAAGTATTAACTCTTCTTTAACTGGTAGAATTCCACTGGGAAGCCAATTGGCCCTAGCCTTTTCTTTGTTGGGAGATTTTTGATTCCTGATTCAATTTCTCTGCTGGTTGCAGGTTTGTTTATGTTTTTGTTTTTGTTTTTCAATAAATGCAGTATAGTACTTAAGTGTACTTTGTCTTATAATTTCTTTTTCTTCAAAGATTTTATTTATTTGAGAGAGAGATCACAAGTAGGCAGAGAGGCAGACGGGGGGGGGGGGGGGGGAAGCAGGCTCCCTGCCAAGCAGAGAGCCCAATGCAGGGCTCGATCCCAAGACTTCAACGCTACAACCTGAGCCAAAGGCAGAGGCTTAACCCACTGAGCCATCCAGGTGCCCCTGTCTTATAATTTTCTTAATGAAATTTTTTTTTCTCTAGCTTACTTGACTGTAGGATCATTGTATATGATACAGAGAACAGGGAAAATATGTGTTAATTAACTGGTTATCAGTAAGGCTTCTGGTCAACAGTAGGCCATTAGTGGTTAAATTTTTGGAGGAGCCAAAAGTTAAACATGGATTTTTGACGATGGGGTGGGGATGGAGGGGGGGTTGGTGCCCCAGATCCCCGTGTTGAGGGGTCAACTACACTCAGTAAATGGCCATCAATGATTTGACAAAATAGCAGCACAACAATAATATAGTGAGCCCCTCATTTTGAGCCTACCTTTCTCCCTCATCACCAGCTTCACTTGCCCTCCCATCTATCTGTTTCTACCTTCGCTGAACTTCTTCCCCACTGAGACTGTTGGGTCCCCCCAAAATTGGGTCTCCCAATAATGGGTCCGTGATTAAAGGAGCGAGACTGATACAAAGCGAAGGTCAAGCCAAGCTTTATTTCGCGCCAGGCATCAAGAATCAGACTGACCGTCAAACAGACCAGTCGGGCCGCCCCTACAGAGAGGACGACCCCTCCCTGCTTTCCAGTCTAACTTTTATAGAGCAAAGGCCATGTGGTTGGGCCTGACTACACACAGGTGGCCAATGAGATTGTAACACACAGAGAAAGCTGCACAGTCATGCTAGGTGAACAACTGAATTACAATTTACCTTAGTAGACGTTTGATTTAGCCTATCACACCTTGGTTAGGATTGGTGCCAAAAGGCTCCCAAAGGGCAGGGGCCCATACTCCTTAGTAGCTAGGAGATAGTATGGCCCCCTGATTGAATACCTCCACCTGGTCTGACCCACCCTTGTACTTGGACTTTGTTACCTGGGACTGGTTTCTGGGACTGGTTCTTAAGTAAGTTCCCCTGGTGGGGGCAAGGTCAATTTAAGTTTTACAACAAAATGGCAGTTCAACCAGGGTGGGGCCGCACTGGCTGAATAGGCCCTTACAAGAGTAGGGCTACCACCACCATAACTCCCTATGATCAATGTATTAACCACACTTCTCTTTGCTTCAGATCAGTCAGCACTATGGGTATATAGAAGCAGTCTTACTCCAATCCATCATCTACCATCACACCTCAAAACCATACTAAGTTTCATTTGAGATCTAGCTTTAACTTTCTACCTGATAATCTCTTTATTAGTAGTTACAAACTCATGCCTCTGGGCCTTTGAACATGCTGCTCCCTCTACTAGAAACATATCTTCACCTCTTCATTTGGCTAGCTCCTATTCCTCTTTCAGTTATTAGTATGTGCAGACATCCACTTAAACCTTATCCCAAGCCTAGGTGGGGGGCTCCCTGCTACATGGGTCCATAGGCTCTGGTATTTTTCCTATTATAATATTTATTTCACTTTATTTAAATAACCTGCTCTGTTTAGCTTTCCTACTATATCCTGTTTGGGCAAGAAACTCAGCTCTTTTTTTCTTTCTTTCTTTCTTTTTTTTTTTTTAAAGATTTTATTTATTTACTTGAGAGACAGTGAGAGAGAGCATTAATGAGGAGAAGGTCAGAGAGAGAAACAGACTCCCTATGGAGCTGGGAGCCTGATGCGGGACTCGATCCCAGGACTCCAGGATCATGACCTGAGCCGAAGGCAGTCGTCCAACCAACTGAGCCACCCAGGCGTCCCTCTTTCTTTCTTTCTTTCTTTCTTTCTTTCTTTCTTTCTTTCTTTCTTTTTAGGATTTTTATTTATTTGTCAGATGGAGGGGCACCTGGGTGACTCAGTCAGTTGAGTGCCTGCCTTCAACTCAGGTCATGATCCCAGGGTCCTAGGATCGAGCCCTGCCTCAGGCTCTCTGCTCAGCGGGGAAACTGCTTCTCCTTCTCTCTCTCTGCCTGCTGCTCTGCCTACTTGTGCTTTCTATCTCTCTGTCAAATAAATAAGTAAAATCTCTTTTTAAAAAAATATTTTATTTATTTATTTGATGGAGAGGGGGAGAGAGATTGGGACAGGACACAAGCAGAGGGAGCAGCAGGCAGAGGGAAATGGAGGCTCTCAGCTGAGCAGGGAGCCTGATGTGGAACTCCATCCCAGGGCCTTGGGATCATGACCTGAGCTGAACACAGACACTTAACCAACTGAGCCACCCAGGCACCCCGAAACTCAGCGTTTTCATTCATCACTCTATCATTAGAGACTTAAACAATATCTGGCACACCCCTGTGCCCACATAACCAGAAGTATGTGTGTTTGTGTTATTATTCATTTCTTGAGAGAAAGAGAGCACACATGCTCACACAGGAACAGAGTTGTAGGGAGGCAGGGGCAGAGAGAGAATCTTAAGCAGGCTCCATGCCCAGCACAAGCCCAACAGGGGCTCGATCTCACAACCCTAAGACCATGACCTGAGCAGAAACCAAGAGTCTGACCCTTAACCAACTGAGCCACCTAGGTGCCCCAAGTTTGTGCTATTCTTTTTTGTTTTTTAAGATTTTTTTAAAAGATTTTATTTTTTTATTTGACAGAGATAGATCACAAGTAGGCAGAGAGGCAGGCAGAGAGAGGGGGAAGCAGGCTCCCTGCTGAGCAGAGAGCCTGATGCAGGGCTCAATCCCAGGAACCTGAGATCATGACCTGAGCCGAAGGCAGAGGCTTAACCCACTGAGCCACCCAGGCATCCCAGTGTGTGCTATTCTTAAAGGTGGTTGCTCTTTTGAACTTTGAAGTACCGTTCTATTTTTCATCATTTCATTCATTCATTCATTCATTCATTGAATATTTAAGAATGTACTATGTGACGGACATTGTGAGGTAATAGTTTTAGAGCAGTGAACAAGATACACAAGGTCCCTTCCGTCATGGAGCTTGCACTCCAGCTGGAGGGAAGTGATAAAAGATAAATATATAATATGTCAGGTAATGATTAAATGTCAGGAAGAAAAGTAGAGCAGAGTGAAAGCTTTAGGCAGGGAGTAGGAGATAGTGTAGCCAATACAAAGCCTTTGAAGGGCTTTGAAAAGAGGAACGATGTGATCTGACCCTCACAGGAGTCCAGCCAGCCTGAAGTAGGCCACTGAAGAGGGGAAGGTAGACGCAGTGAACAGCTCATGAATAAATCAGGCCCTGGGCGTGGTTCAGATGGGACCTGTTTTGCTTTCAGAGAATGTGAAATTCAGGAATTGACTTCAGCAGGCTGGATGGAGCCTTACTTGATCATTCTTTGGTTACGCTACTGGGTTCCATTTGCTAAAATTTTATTTAAGATCTGTTTTATTTACTTTTAGAAGATTGGTCTATAGTTCACTTTTATAGTATTCACCTGTTTAATTTTGATCAGCGTTATGCTTGTCTTATTAAATGAGTTGGCCATCATGCCATCTGTTTTTGATGTTTTGGAACAGTTTGTATAGATTTTGGTATATAAGATAGGTATTACCTATTCTTGAAGTTTTGGTTGAACTGGCCCATTATGCCTCCAGGCCTGGGACACTTTTCCAGGTAGATCATTAACCACTGTTCTAATCTATGACCTTGGATAGACTCAGATTCTCTAGGTTGAGCTAAGTTTGGTCTTTATAGTTTTAACTTGATTGGTATAAGCAATTATTATTGGGGGTTAGCTTTTTTCTTTTCTTTATCATGGGGGGGTTAGCTTTCTTCATCCTTTCTTTCATGTTTATGTATTCCTTCTTTCTTTTTCTTGATCATTCTTGTTTCAGGGTTGTCTATCTTGGCTTAAAAAAAAACAAGAAACAAATTTTGGTTTTATTGACTCATTCTATTTTGGGGAGAGATTGCTTTAGAATAAAATGTGGAGGAAGTTTGATTCACTTTCTGCCTTTACCTTTATCAGTTCCTTTCCACTTCTTCCGTTGGGTTTATTTTTGCTGCTGTTTTACAAGCTTCTTGTATTGTAAGCTTAGTTTATTTTCGAACTTTTCAGTTTATTAATAAATGCATCTAAGACTGTGCAATTTCCTGAGTAGAGAAGTTTTAATATTAAGTGCTTTCATTCCTATTCAGTTTTAGAATCGTTCCTAATTTCCATTTATTTTCTATTTAATCCATGACTATTTGTTAAGTGTGTTATTTAAATTCCAATGGTAGTGATGCTTTGTCTTTTAATTTCTAATTTCATAAACATACCTTTTTCTAAAAGATTTTATTTATTTATTTGACAGAGAGAGAAATCACAAGTAAGCAGAGAGGGGTGGGGAGAAGCAGGCTCCCAGCTGACCAAAGAGCCTGATGCAGGGCTTGATCCCAGGACCTTGAGATCATGTCCTGAGCTGAAGGCAGAGGCTTAACCCACTAAGCCACTCAGGCGCCCCATTAATATAGCTTTTTGTTACCAGGTTTGAAAAATTTTCTGAGAGGGGCACTTGGGTGGCAGTCAGTTAAGTGTCTGATTCTTGGTTTCAGTTCAGTTCTGATCTCAGGGTTGTGAGATCGAGCCCCATGTCAGGCTCCATGCTCAGAGCAGACTCTGTTTGAGATTCTCTCCTTCTATCTCTACCCTCTCCCCCAACTCACATGCTCACTCTTGCTCTAAAACTAAAAAAAAAAAAAAATTTTTTTTTGACATTCCTTTGGGGCCTGATATAAGGTCATTGAATTGTGAATCTTCCACAGTGTTTGAAAATATGTATTCTCATTTGGGTACAAAGCCCTTTATGATTTTAATTGTTAAAAATGAAGGTCTATCTTAACCTCAGGAAACAAACTGAGGGTTGCTGGAGGAGAGGTGGGCGGAAGGGATGTACTGGCCAGGTGATGGGCGCTGGGGAGGATACCTTCTATGATGGGTGCTGTGAATTGTGTAAGACTGATGATTCACAGACCTGTACCCCTGGGGCAAATAATACATTATATGTTAATTAAAAAATAATAATAATAATAAAATGAAGGTCTAGGGCACCTGGGTGACTCAGTCAGTTGAGCATTTAACTCTTAATTTCCGCTCAGGTTGGGAGATGGAGCTGTATGTACATGGGGCTCCATGCTCAGTGGAGATTCTGGTTGGGATTCTCTCTTTCTTTCTCCTTGTGCCCCTCCCCACCATGAGTGCTGTCTGTCTGTCTGTCTGTCTCTCTCTCTCTCTCTGAAATAAAGAAATAAATCTTAGAAGAAAAAAAAAATTAAGACCTAGGGCATGGAGTCAGAATAGGGAAAAGGAATATCCTTCTCTAGAATTCAGTCAGAAGGGGACCTCCAAGGAAGATACCTGAGGGAACCCCTCCGCCATTCTGCCTGCCCCTCCCACAATCCAGTGCAGCTCACATCTTCAGAGAATATATTTAAGGTTGTTCAATTCAGATGATTTTACCAGTTAAGACCAGGTGACACAAAAATAGAAAGCTTTTTTTTTTTTTAATAAACTTTCCTTCCACCTTGACTGAGACTAGCTGCTTCTTCTTCTTCTTCTTCTTTTTTTTAAGATTTTATTTATTTATTTGACAGAGAGATCACAAGTAGGCAGAGAGGCAGGCAGAGAGAGAGAGGAGGAAGCAGGCTCCCCGCTGAGCAGAGAGCCCGACGTGGGACTAGATCCCAGGACCTTGAGATCATGACCTGAGCCAAAGGCAGCGGCTTAACCCACTGAGCCACCCAGGCGCCCCTTCTTCTTCTTTTTAAAAGATTTTATTTATTTGTTTGACAGACAGAGATCACAAGTAGGCAGAGAGAAGAGAAGCAGGCTCCCTGCCGAGCAGACAGACTGATGCGGGGCTCAATCCCAGGACCCTGAGATCATGACCTGAGCCAAAGGCAGGGGCTTGATCCACTGAGCCACCGAAGTGCCCCTATTTATTTATTTGAAAGAGAGAGTGATCGAGAGCAAGAGTGAACGTGGGAGAGGGAGAGGGTGAGGGAGAGAACACAAACAGGGGGAGGGGCAGAGGGAAAGAGAGAAGCAGACTCCCCAGTGGGGCCTGACCAGGGATCATGACCTGAGCTGAAGGCCACACTTAACTGACTGAGCCTCCCAGGCAACCCTGAGGCTAGCCTCTTTGTAGCAAGCAAGCAGTACTAACACTAGATAGTTCAATTCATTATTGGTTGGCTCATCTGTGAAAAATTGGTTCTTCAAATGGAAGGTAGTTTGAGGACGAAAGTGAATATGGAGTCTGCAAGTGCAGGTTGCATGAGAGCAGTGGATGAAATCTGTGGACTAGCTTTATTAGAAGTTAAAGTACAAATATGAATATTAATGACCTAATTCAGAATAGGACACAGGGTTAAAACAAGGGTTCAAAATTTTAAAAGAGCCCTAAAAGCTCAGTCATTAAGACAATATCTTAATGTAATTTTTTTTTAGTTAACATACAGTATAATATTAGTTTCCAGTGTACAATATAGTGATTCAACACTTCCACACATCACCCGGTTCTCATCACAACAAGTGCCTCCTTAACCTTGTCACTTATTCTACCCATCCCCCCACCTTCTGATAACCATCAGTTTGTTTTCTAGAGTTAAAAGAGTCTGTTTCTTGGTTTGCTTTTCTTTCTTTTTTACCCATTTTCTCGTTTATTTCTTAAATTCCACATATGAGTCAAATCATATATTTGTCTTTCTCTAATTGATTTATTTCACTTAACCTAGTACTCTCTGGCTCCATCCAAATGGCAAGATTTCATTCTTTTTGATGGCTGAATAATATTCCGTTGTATGTATATACACCACCTCCTTATCTATTCATCAGTCAGCGGACACTTGTGCTGTTTCCATATCTTGGCTATTGCTATAAACATCAGGGTGCATGTATGCCTTTGAATTAGTATTTTCCTATTCTTTGGGTGAATATCCAGTAGGTTGATTGGTGGGTCAGAAGGTAATTCTATTTTTAACTTTTTGAGGAGTCTCCACACTGTTTTCCACAGTAGGTGTACCAGTTTGTATTCCCTCTAACAGTGTAAGAGGGTTCCCCTTTCTCTACCTCCTAGCCAACACCTGTTGTTTCTTGTGTTGTTGATTTTAGCCATTTTGACTGGTTTGAGATGGTATCTCATTGTAGTTTTTTTTTTTAAGATTTTTATTTATTTATTTGATAGAGAGAGAGACAGCAAGAGAGGGAACACAAGCAGGGAAGTGGGAGAAACAGACTATCCAGCAGAGCAGGGAGCCCGATGCGGGGCTCGATCCCAAGACCCTGAGATCATGACCTGAGACGAAGGCAGATGCTTAACAACTGAGCCACCCAGGTGCCCCTCTCATTGTAGTTTTGATTTGCATTTCCCCGATGAGGAAAGATGATGACATCTTTTGATGTGTCTGTTGGCCATCTGGATGTCTTCTTGGAAAAATGTCTATTCATGTCTTCTGCCACTTTTTAATTGGGTTATTCATTTGGGGGGTGTTGAATTTAAAGCTCTTTATCTGTTTTGTATACTAACCCTTATTAGATATGTCCTATGTAAATACCTTCTCTAGGTTATAGTCTGCATTTTAGTTTTGTTGATTATTTCCTTCGCTGTACAGAAGGAAACTTTTTTTTTATTGTGATGTCTTCTCAATAGTTTATTTTTTCTTTTATTTCCCTTGCCTCAGGAGATATATCTAGTAAGAAGTTGCTATGACTGATGTCAAAGAAGTTACTATCTGTGTTATCTTCTGGGATTTTAGTGGTTTTAGGTCTCACATGCCGATCTTTAGTCCATCTTGAATTTGTTTTTGTTTGTGGTATAAGAAACTGGTTCGATTTCATTCTTTTACATATAGCTGTTCAGTTTTCCCAATACCATTTGTGGAAAAGACTGTCTCTTTTTCCATTGGATATTCTTTCCTGCTTTGTCAAAGATAATTGACCATAAAATTGTGGGTTCATTTCTGGGTTTTCTTTTCTGTTCTATTGATTTAGGTGTCTTTTTGTGTGTGTCATTACCTCATTACCATACTGTCTTGATGATTACAGCTTTTTTTTTTTTTAAGATTTTATTTATTTATTTGACAGAGAGAGATCACAAGTAGGCAGAGCAGCAGGCAGAGAGCCCGATGCGGGGTTCAATCCCAGGACCCCGGAACCACGACCTGAGCTGAAGGCAGAGGCTTTAACCCACTGAGCCACCCAGGCTCCCCAATGGTTATAGTTTTGTAACAGAGCTTGAAATCCAGAATTGTGATGCCTCTAGCTTTGTTTTCTTTTCTAAGGCTGCTTTGTCTATGTAGAGTCTTTTGTGGTTCTGTAGAGTCTTTAGTGTTAGATTGTTGGTTCTAGCTCTGAAAATTACTAGTGGTATTTTGATACGGATTACATTAAATGTATAGATTGTCTTGGGTAGTATTGACATTTTAACCATCTTTGTTCTTCCAATCCATGAGCATGGAAAGTTTTTCCAGTTCTTTGTGTTGTCTTCAGTTTCTTTCATCAATGTTTTATAGTTTTCAGAAGATGGATCTTTCACCTCTTTGGTTAGGTTTACTCCTAGGTATCTTGTTGTTTGGGGTGCCATTGTAAATGGGATTGATTCCTTAATTTCTCTTTCTGCTGTGTCATTATTGGTATATAGAAATGCAATATATATTTTTTTTAGATTTTATTTATTTATTTTACAGAGAGAGATCACAGTAGACAGAGAGGCAGGCAGAGAGAGAGAGAGGGAAGCAGGCTTCCTGCTGAGCAGAGAGCCCGTTGTGGGACTCGATCCCAGGACCCCAAGATCACGACCCGAGCCAAAGGCAGCGGCTTAACCCACTGAGCCACCCAGGCGCCCCAAAATGCAATATATTTTTTATGTTGATTTTGTATCCTGTGACTTTACCAAATTTGTTTACCAGTTCTAGCAGATTTTGGGCAGAGTCTTTGGGTTTTCTTTTTCTTTTGTTAAAGATTTTATTTATTTGTCAGAGAGAGAGAGAGAGAGAGAGAGAGCGAGCACAGGCAGACAGAATGGCAGGCAGAGGCAGAGGGAGAAGCAGGCTCCCTGCTGATCAAGGAGCCCGATGTGGGACTGGATCCCAGGACGCCGGGATCATGACCTGAGCCGAAGGCGGCTGCCTAACCAACTGAGCCACCCAGGCGTCCCGGGTTTTCATTTTACAGTATCTTGTCATCTGCATGTAGTGAAAATTTTACTACTTCACTGCCTATTTGGATGCCTTTTGTTTTCTTTTTGCTGTCTGATTGCTGTGACTAGGACTTCCTATGTTGAATAATGTGGTGATAGGGGACATCCCTGCCATGTTCCTGACTGCAGAGAAAAAGGTCTGTTTTTTCCTATTGAGGATGGTATTAGCTGTGGATTTTTCATATATGACCTTTATTATGTTGAAGTATGTTCCCTCTAAACCTACCTTGTTAAGGGTTTTTATCATGAATGGATGCTCTGTCAAATGTTTTTTCTGCATCTATTGAGAGGATCATATGGTTCTTATCCTTTCTTTTATTAACATGATATATCATGTTGTTTGATTTGTGAATATTGAACCACATTTGCAACCCAGAAATAAATCCCAGTTAAACATGTTGAATGATTTTTTTAAATGTATTGTTGGATTCACTTTGCAAATATGTTATTGAGAATTTCTACATCTATGTTCATCAGGGATGTTGGCCTGTAGTTCTCTTCTTTCATGATATATTTACCTGATTTTAGTATCAGAGTTTATTCTTGGTTCATGGAATGAATTTGGAAATCATTCTTTTTTTTTTTTTTTTTTTTTAGAGTAGTTTGATAAGAATGGTTTTAACTCCATGATTTTTTTGTTTTTGTTTCTTTTTTTTTAGAGAGAGAGAGATAAAAGTGCATGTGCACATGCAAGCAAGGGGGGAACGACAAAAGGAGAGGAAGAGAGAGTATCTTTTTTTAAAAAGATTTATGTATTTTATTTTATTTAATTTATTATTTTTTTAAGATTTTATTTATTCATTTGACAGAGAGAAATCACAAGTAGATGGAGAGGCAGGCAGAGAGAGAGAGAGAGAGGGAAGCAGGCTCCCTGCTGAGCAGAGAGCCCGATACAGGACTCGATCCCAGGACCCTGAGATCATGACCTGAGCCGAAGGCAGCGGCGTAACCCACTGAGCCACCCAGGCGCCCAGATTTATGTATTTTAGAGAGAGGGCATGCACAAGTGGGGGAGGGGCAGAGGGACAGGATGCTCAAGCAGACTCCCTACTGAGCACGGAGCCTAATCCCAGGACCTTGAGATCTTGACCAGAGCCAAAATCAAGAATTGGAGGTCTAGCTGGCTGAGCCACTCGGGCGCCCCAAGGAGAGAGACAGTCTTAACCAGGTTCCATGCCCAGTGCAAAGCTGAACACGATGCGGGGCTCGATTTCACTACTCTGCGATCATGACCTGAGCCAAAATCAGGATGGAGTTGGATGCTTAAGCAACTGAGCTATCCAGGCACCCAATATTAACTCTTCTTTAAGTGTTTAGTAGATGGGGCGCCTGGGTGACTCAGCGGGTTAAAGCCTCTCTGCCTTTGGCTCAGGTCTTGATCTCAGGGTCCTAGGATCCAGCCCCGACTCAGGCTCTCTGCTCAGCAGGGCGCCTTCTTCCCTTCCTCTCTCTCTGCCTGCCTCTCTGCCTACTTGTGATCTCTGTCAAATGAATAAATAAAATCTTAAAAAAAATAAAAAATATATAAAAAATAAATGTTTAGTAGAATTCTCTTAGGAAGTTATCTGGTCCTGGACTTTTGTTTATTGGGAGTTTTTGGATTACTGATTCCATTTCTTTGTTGATTTTTGGTCTGTTCAAATTTCTATTTCTTCCTATTTTGGAAATTTATCTGTTTCTTCCAGGTCATCCAGTTTTTTGGCATATAATTTTTCATAGTATTCTCTTATAATTGTATTTCTGAGGTGCTGGCTGTTTAATGTAATATTTTTTAGAAATCAAAATTAAAACATCCATAATGAACAGAATATTGATTTTTTTTCATTTTATCACTTTAAAAAATTTTTTTAATAAACATATAATGTATTATTAGCCCCAGGGGTACAGGTCTGTGAATTGCCAGGTTTACACACTTCACAGCACTCACCATAGCACATACCCTCCCCAATGTCCATAACCTCACCACCCTCTCCCTACCCTTCCTCTCCTGCCCCCCTCAGTTTGTTTTGTGACATTAAGAGTCTTTTATGGGGGCGCCTGGGTGGCTCAGTGGGTTAAGCCGCTGCCTTCGGCTCAGGTCATGATCTCAGGGTCCTGGGATCGAGTCCCGCATCGGGCTCTCTGCTCAGCAGGGAGCCTGCTTCCCTTCCTCTCTCTCTACCTGCCTCTCCATCTACTTGTGATTTCTCTCTGTCAAATAAATAAATAAAATCTTTAAAAAAAAAAAAGAGTCTTTTATGGTTTGTCTCCTTCCTGATCCCATTGTTCCATTTATTCTTTTCCTACCCCTCAGACCCCACATGTTGCCTCTCCACTTCCTCATATCAGGGAGATCATATGATAGTTGTCTCTCTCCGATTGACTTATTTTGCTCAGAATATCGAAATTTTAAATAAAGCCAGAATTTGACTCTTCACTTCGACAATTCACCTCATCCTGAGCCTGGCTGGGCTTAGGAAGGTCAGGTGGCTACATGATGTCAGAAGAGATAGGCAAGGTTATCTTGGGGTCTTGAGTCCCAAAGTCTTGGGATCACGGTTGTATATTTCCATCCTTGAATTCTGACTGTATAACATCCCAAGCTTCTGTTTCTTCATTTGTGATAAGGAGCTAATAATACTTAAAATACTTATCCCATAAGGATTTTGTAACGACTAAGCAAGGTAACACAAAGTACTTATGCCTGATCCCCAGGGGCAGAATCAGCTTTTGTGGAGCACGAAGCTTTATATATACTTTGGAAAACCCTTTTTATGAAAAATAATAAAAAGTGAAAAATACAAAATGACATGGTAATGAATAGTTAGAGGGAGAAAATAAATCATAAATGATAATTTCTTTAAGAGCACAAAAGGAAAATATTTTTAAAAATCTGTCACCCTTACATACCAACTACAATACTTTTTTCCAACAGTATTTTGACTACATTCCCTTTAATTAATTTTTCATACCACAACAATTTTTTTATACTTTCTATAGAGAGACCAGAAAAAAAACTTTTTTTCTCTAGCATGTAGATTTTTTTTTATCACTAATAGTTAACTAGTTTTTTATCACTAATAGTTAAGAAAAGTGTCCCTAAGCTTCAGGACTCACCATTGGTAGTGTCGTGTTAATTCTTAGGCTTGTTCTTTTTTTCTTTTCTTTTTTTTTTTTTTAATATTTTATTTATTTATTTGAGAGAGAGAGCACAGCCTGGTGGGGAGGGGGACATGCATAGGGCAGAGGGAGAGGCAGACTCCCTGCTGAGCAGGGAGCCGAAGTGTGGCTCCATCCCAGCACGCCAGGATCGTAACCTGAGCTGAAAGTGGATGCTTAATTGACTGAGCCACTTAGGCACCCCTAATTCTTAGGATTGTTCTTAAATTTGGGGAAACTTCTATCAATTATTTTTCATAAATGAGCTGTAATAACTGGAAGAATAGTCCATAGACACCTTCTGGGTCCCCTGATTTCAAACATGATTTCCTTTTACTAAGCACATACTTCTGGTAACCTGGGATTCAGCACACTCCTCGGAGAAAGCCCCTGGACACTGCAGATGGAACAGGCTTACTGTTGAGGTTCTGTCCACACAGTGGCTCAGCACACACAGATCTCTTTGGGGTACAACAAACTTCCCCACAACATATGGGAATCTTGGTGAGAACAATGACTTAATGTGAGCTACTTTACAAATGCTACTTAGATACCATAACCATAATCATATTTCATAATTCTTCATTTCTCTCTCTTTTTTTTTTTTTTTTTTAAAGAGAGTGGGGCAGGGGGCAGAGGAAGGGTGGGGAGAGAGCCTCCTAAGCAGACTCCACACCCAGTGTGGAGCCTGAGGAGGGGCTTGATCCCATGACCCTGAGATCATGATCTGAGCTGTATTGAGTCAATGCCCAAGAGACTGAGGTCTTTGTTCCTCGCCTGGAGCTCTTGACATAAGCACTTCCTATCTCTGCATTATGTTTTCTTCATTACCTGCACCCACAGCTCCAGGACTTTTTCCTCATTCACATCTGTTTTAAGTTGTTCTTGCAATATCTCTTCCTTTCCATTAGCATCATTTCATTTATTCATTGTTGACTAAGTCTCGAAAGCAGGTACTGTTCTAGGTCCTCAGACACAAAGATTAATAAAAGCAAGCACCTGCTCCAGCATTTATGATCTAGCTGGAGAGCCAGACGTAAGCGCAAATAAATAGTGTGATAAATGCTACAAAATAGGCAGGTGTTCAGTGCAATGGAATGGTTTGTAATAATAATAATAGCATTTACTGAGGACTTAGATGCCAGCAAAGTTCATTTAGTTTAAGTTGCAGGGGCTCTTCCCTTAAACAAGCCTCTTCTAAGACTATTGGGCTGAGAGGTCCCTAGCAATGTGTTGGTTATAAATTTTTGTAATTTTTTCTAAAAGTAAGATATTTTAACTGAAATCAAGACCACTATCTTTTTTAAAAATTAACATATAATGTATTATTAGCCCCAGGGGTACAGGTCTGTGAATCACCAGGTTTACACACTTCACAGCACTCACCATAGCACATACCCTCCCCAATGTCCATAACCCAACCACCCTCTCCCTCCCCCCTTCCCCTGACAACCCTCAGTTTGTTTTGTGAGATTAAGAGTCTTTTATGGTTTGTCTCCCTCTGGAAGACTACTATCTTTTTTTGTTGTTGTGGTTCAACCACTCCTCTGTCATGGTTTTTTGAATTGGGAGGTTGAGGAGTTCTGGCCATTTTCAAGATGCAGCAAAAAGTAAGTGGAGTTGGAGATACATCTAGGTTGGATTTAGTGGGATATTTTAATGCAGCTTACAAGTCATTTCCAGGTTGACTAAATTATTACTAGCCACACCCATGTAGAAGAGACTTCTAAGAATGCTCTGATCACTGGTGGGGCCAATTTACCCTGTATTGTGACCCCAAAGTGAAGAGCCCAGAGACTGCACTGCGGTGTGACTGTGTCTTACAATGCCAAGTTACCAGAAGTCTGTGGCTGGTGAAAAAGGCATTTGAAATGAACAGCCCCAGAAGTCTGTGGAATACTCTTCCAATTATTATGTGTATGAAAAACACCTGATGGAAGCTTTCTCCAATTTAGGAACAATCCTAAGAATCAACACAACATTACCAACGGTGATTTGTAAAGCTTAGAGACCCTTTTCTCAACTGTCAAGGATATAAAACAAATCAGTAAGCTAGAGAAAAGACAGCTATCTTTCTGAGTCTCTCTGCAGAAAGTTTTGCAAAAACTGTGCTGCAAAAATTTAATGAAAGGGAATGTCGCCAAAATACTGTTGGGAAAAAAGTATTACAATGATGTGTACGGGCAGAGTCTGTGCTCCCTAATAGACATTTTTCCCTCCTCTTCTCCATGTCCCTTCTAATAAAACTCTTCTTCTTTTTCTTCCCCCTCCCCAGCTCTATTAAGATATAATGGGCAGAGGTGCCTGGTTGGCTCAGTGGGTTAGGCCCCTGCCTTCAGCTCAGGTCGTGATCCCAGGGTCCTTGATCCCAGGGTCCTGGGATCGAGCCCCGTGTTGGGCTCTCTGCTCAGCGGGGAGCCTGCTTCTCTCTGCCTCTGCCTGCCACTCTGCCTACTTGTGATTTCTCTCTGTTTGTCAAATAAATAAATAAAATACTAAAAAAAAAAATGGGCAAATAAAAAGTGAATATATTTAAAGGGTACAGTGTGATGGCCTGATACATGTACGCATTTTCAATGATTATCACAATCAAGTTAATTAGTACATTTGTCACCTCGCATACTTTTTTTGATGTGCTAAGTACAGTTAAGATCTACTCTCTTAGTAAATTTCAAGCATACAATGTGCTGTAATTAACTATAGTCATCATGCTGTACATTAGGTCCCCAGAATTTGTGTGCTCTCAGACCAATAGCTCCCCATTTTCCCTATCTCTCAACCCCTGGTAACTACTGTTCAAATCTCTTCCTCTAAGTGGATGACTCTTCTCAGTTCCACATATAAATAAAGTTATACAGTATTTGTCTTTCTCTGTCTGACTAATTTCATTTAGCATAATAAGCTCCAGATTCATCCATAATGTTATAAATGGTAGGATTTCCTTTTTTTTTAATGGCTGAATAATAGTTCATTGTATGTATATAAATAGCATATAATATGCTAGATATAAATATATAATATGTAACAGAGCATGTATAATAGATACATAATTATATATCACATTTTCTTTATTCATTCATTCCTCCATGGATATTTGGTTTGTTTCCATATCTTGGCTATTAGCAAAAAAGGAGCTCTTGTTCACTGTTGGTAGGAATATAAATTCCTGTACAGCCATTATGGAAAATTCTATGGAGGATATTAAAAAAAAAAAGTTAAAAATAGAACTACCATGGACCCAGGGCAGCTGGGTGGCTCAGTCGGTTAAGTATCCAACTCTTGATTTCACCTCAGGCCATGATCTTGGGGTTGTGAGATTGAGCCCTGTTATCACTCAGTATGGAGTTGGCTTGAGATTCTTTCTCCCTCTGCTCTTTCCCCCACTTGTAAGTACACATGCTCTCTCTCTAAAATAAATAAAATCTTAAAAAAGAAAAAAGAGAGGCGCCTGGGTGGCTCAGGTGATTAAGTGTCTGCCTTCAGCTCAGGTCATGATCCTAGGGTCCTGGGATGGAGTCCTGCATCCGGTTCTCCGCTCAGCAGGGAGTCTGCTTCTGTTTGCTTCTTCCTCTGCCTGCCACTTCCCCTGCTTGTGGCTACATACTCTCTGTCAAATAAATAAATAAGATCTTTAAAAAAAAAAAAAAAAAAAAGAATTACCATGGCCTCAGCAATCCCACTACTGGGTGTGTATCTGTACGAAATGAAACTAGTATCTCAAAAAGATACTGCATTTCTCTGTTCTTTGCAGTCTTATTCACAATAGTCAAGACAAACTCTTTTTCTTTCATTTGGAACACTAGGAGAGAATTCAAGTAAATTACCTTCCCATGTGGACTTAACCATTTCATGTGTCACTATCTGCTCAGGACACTTGTATTTTGAAATGCACATGTAAGTTAACATATGAATTAGATTTTAATGGTGGCAAAGTTTTTGTTGTCATAGAGACCTCCATTTTTTTCAATAAACAAAGATCATTATCAGGAGAGGTTTGCCACCTGTTGCATTATTTTCCAGCTTTGATTCATTAACTTAAGCCTCTTGCAGATTTAGCAAATTAAGACAACAGGATGCACAACTGAACTTGCATTAAAGACAAATAACACATGATTTAATCTAAATATATCCCAAGCATCTCATTTTTCTTTAAAGAGTGTCAGTCATGCAGCATCTGCCAATTATTTGTTGTTTATCTGAAATTCAAATTTAACTGGGCATCCGACATTTTATCTAAGAACTCTATTCTAAGCAAGCTATGTGAAAGATTATTTTGCTCTGAAATGGTTTAAAAAAATATTATATATATTTTTTTTTTAAAGACTATTTATTTGTCAGAGAGAGAGGGAGACAGGCCGGTAGAGGGAAAAGCAGACTTCCCACCGAGCAAGGAGCCTGATGCAGGACCCCATCCCAGGATCCTGGGATCATGACCTGATCTGAAGGCAGACACTTAACTGACTAACGGGCATCTCTTTTATATTTGTTTTTATAAACAAAAAGTCTCTAAGACAAAAAACATTACATTTTCCAGTTTCTGGGAAGACAAAGTTCGGGTTCCTTAGCTCCTTCTATTAAAAACGTGATTGAACAGAGAAGCCAACTGTACTGTGCTAGAGAGACTGTCCCAAAGACCTCCAGGCAGGCCACCATCTCGAGAACAGCACACCTCCTCCAAAAGCAGGCCTTGAGCTGACCCTCTGATGGAACTTCACTAGCCATCGCTGCCCTTAGCACAAGCCTCGGAGACAACTGAGGCGTGGAGGCTTGGGGACCTGCTTCTCGCCCCCTCTCCCACTCAGTCCTGGAGGCTAACTTCCAGAGGGACCCCGCCTGCATCTCTCCAGATCCCTGACGCTCTCCTCCCCTCACCCTACTTCCCCCTGCCCCGTGGGCAGGTGTGGAGACGCTAGGTACCCAGAATTAACGGCGGTGTTGGAATCAGCAGCCCCCAAGGTATGATCGCAATCTCTCGTTCATTCCAGAAGCGGATTTTTTTTCCCCACCGGAAAAAGAGGGGCCGGCGAGGCATTCGCGCTGCCCCCTGAAATCTAGGCTGGGGGAGGGCGGCTCACCAACGCCCCTCCCGTTTTCCTCTTCTTTCGGTCGGAGGAGAGAAAACGGCCGGCGCCGGGCGCGGACGGGAGCCTCGGGAAGCGGGACACACCCTCCCGTCAGCCCGCCCCCCGCCCGGCTGCGCGGCGCGGGGAGGCGGGGGCAGGCGCGAGGCGCGGGGCGGGCTGCGCGCGCGGAGGGCGCCGGCTGCGAGCCTCCGGGCGCCGAGGATGGCCGGCTGAGTCGTGCGGGATCCCGCGCGGGGCAGGATGATGCTCCTGAGGGGCGCCCGGACGCCGCGCCCGCGGTGGCTGCCGACCCTGGGGCCCGGAGCCCGAGTGCATCCGCGGCCGCGAACGCCGTCGCCTCAGGTGAGACAGAGCCCGGCTCCGGGGGCCGGGGGCGCTGGAAAAGTTTGCGTCGGGCGGCTTGGGCGGGAGCGAAAGCCGAGCGGCCGGCAAGTTCCCGGCGTTTCGCTGGCCCTCCGGCTCCGCGCGCGGGGGGACCCCGATAAGTGGGCGCCCGGGCCGCAGACGTGGGTGTCCAGGTCCCCGGCACCGTCACGCCCCGGGGCCGAGGGAAGGCGAGGCCGGGGCGGCGAGGACGAGCATCCCCTCCGCCAAGCTGGGGTGCGGGGACCCCAGGGCGGCGCCCCGGGGAGCAGCAGAACCTCTCCGGGAGGCGGTTTCTCCGCGGCTGCAACGCGCTCGGGAGGAAGTTTTCAGAGTCACTTTGCCGTTGGCTCGGGCGTGGGTGGCGAGAGGGGCTGCGAAAACGACCGAGCACGGGGCCTGTCCCGAGCGTGCACTGTGCTGGGAAAGTGAGATCGCCGGTCTGCGAGCCGCCGCCCCGCCCTTCTAAAGCGGGGAGGAAAACTCGCGTTTTGCTCCGAGACGCGGTGAATCACGAGTGTGTGTCGGTGAGTAACAGCTGGCCCGACACAGTTGCGGTGTGGCCTGTGTGGAACCGTTGCTTGGAGGAGGAGGAAGAGAGGGGAGGTGCCCTAGAAAAGACCGAGGTAGGGGGAAGCGCGGCGTGCACCTCGGGTTGGGATGGAGCCCCACAGGAGCCCTAACGGAGCCTGGTGAGGAAGGACCGCCCATTGGAAAGAGCCTTCCAGGTGCGTGTGGTTGCGGGGTGCCTGGTTTCTGAGGCTTAGTTCTCAGCCCCTCTTCCCCCAGTAGATGAGTTTCAGGTCCTTAAAGAGAAAAGTACGTTTAGCTGTGCAGTTTGCAAGAAAAACAAAAGGAGCCACGCCATCATCTTGTCACTTTCACTTCCTGTTTTTTTTTTCCCCCTCCAGCTATTTCAGGGCTTCGCAGTTTTGAATGTTGGAGGAAGTATTAAATACATATCTAAAATTCCTTCCCTGAGTGTTTGGGAGAGATCGAGGAAGGGCATTTTGCTACTAACACCCAGGAAAAGGAGCAGACTCCTTAAAATGATAGACTTAGTAGTAAATTGGAGAGCGGTGCTTCCCCTTTATGAAATTGTACTTTATTAGAAAGTGTTGCACTTCTTGGTCAGCAATAGACCAAACAGTGAAACAGCCCAACACAAGGAGCCGCCTTGACTCTACCACCATTTAAACATAAATGACTGATTCTGTTTTTTGTTAAGTTCATTTAACATCTGGGGTAAAGTTGTTGCAGAGCCCAAGGCTGGCTGAATTCCTCAGGTTATCCTCAAATTATCATCTCTAAGCCCCTTTCTCAGTATTTCCCACCTGATGCTGTTCTCACTAGTTGCTACTGCATGCCCCAGCAGGAATGTGGATTCCCTTTAAAAAAAGAAAGAAAGAAAGAAAATGATACAGTGGGGCTTATTAGGGTTAATCACAGGGGAAGAGTGATTAGTACTTTGCCTCTAGGTAATCATCTCAAGCCTTACATTGGCTCTTTTCTAATTTGCATATATTTGTTTTAAGTCTTGACGTCCTTGCTATTAAGTCAATTTACTGAACTTTAGAAGTGGAAATGCTTCCATCATTTTACTTGCTTCATAAAAGACCCCTGAAAGAAGAAAGACAAGCCTGTGAGTTTTTTCTTTATATGCTTGTTTGGAATCATACAATAAAGAAACTGACAGGGGCACCTGGATTTACTTCTTAAGCTGCTGCCTTTGGTTCAAGTCATGATCCCAGGGTCCTGGGATCAAATCCTGCATAGGGCTCCTTGCTCAGGGGGAAGCCTGCTTCTGCCTCTCCCACCCCCTTCTGCTTGTGTTCCCTCTCTTGCTGTCTCTATCTGGCAAATAAATAAATAAATAAATAAGAAAAAAACTGACAGATATCCTGGCCACTTAGGGTTAAACCATTCTCTGCAAATCATATTAACTGGCCATAAGGACATTTTTCATTCTAAAGTCTGTTTTGTGGTCTCTCCATTGATTATGAAGAGTCCTGTGACTAGAGAGAGTCATAAGAGATATGACTCTTGCCGCATTCAGACCCCTAGCATCCATGAAAACAGGAAAAACACACTCAGCAAAAGTGAAATTTGCAACCCCACAGCTCATAAAAATCTTAGCTTGTAAGGACTTGTCATTAATAATATCTCAGGTAAGCATTCCCAAATATATTTGACCTTTTCCGAAAGTATGGGTGTGCTTTACAGGAGGATTTGGTAATTTTGGAACATACACAGTTCTCATCCTTCATATGGTAGGTGAGTAACAGTCTGTCAGTATTTTGTGGGTGGAAAAACGTTTGTCAACATGGATACGTTTGGTATACCGGGATTGTTTTTTAAATTTGGAAGCGTAAGCAAGCAAGAGCATGTTGTGTTACCTTTCGCCAAGGCATGCCCCAGTGTCTAAGATCCCGTTCCAGTGTCAGCATCTCTGCCTGTCAGCAGCAGGCTGGCTGAGGCTGAGCTGTTGACAGGGCATCCATGGCACCTGCTGGCCTTTCTGTTCTGTAGGACACGGCTTTGAGTGATGATAGCGTCTGGTGAATTATCGCTAAACAGAAAGCCCTTATAATTGTGCCTTTCTTAATTTGGGTTTTCTGCTGCTTAGTTTGAGAAACTAACTCCCTGGTAGGATTTCAGGCCCCCCAGGACAGCATTTGAGTCCTTAAAGTTGGGTTTAAATCTTAAAAAAAAAAAAAAAAAAAAAAATCAAGTGTGCTTTGCAGAGAATTTGGGGTATGTGTGTTTTGTTTTGTTTTTAATATCTGGAAACAAAGCAATACATGTTTTCATCCCACCACCAAATGTTAATTTAGAAATTGTTTTTACCTTTTGAATTTAGGTCAGTCCCATTTGACACTTTCCTCCAATTCTACCTCTTGTGTTTGTAATTAGTGCACTGTATTCTGTAGTACTGGTTTCACAGCTCTCTCCCGAGGAGGGTGTTTAGTTGTAAGTTGGAGTTTGTACTTAGGCTATAGAAGACATTGGGGCAAAGTCATTCTAGACCAGTTTGTTAAATATTAAACATTACCATCTTCCCAGTGCTTAGGTATTAGTATTCGTGTTCGGTTTTTTATTTTTAGATTTTACTCTTCATTGCAATTTAACAAACACTATTTTATGGCAGACTGTTTTATGCTATTTTATGGCAGACTCTTATAAGCTAGAAAATAATTTTGTTTCTTAGCAGATAAGTATTTGTGGAATGAGGTCCCTCCCTGTGAGACTAAGGTAGAAAACCTGAGGAAATCTTGGTTGATCTGACAGCTCTATAAACTAAATGTGTTTAGGTCATAGAATAGAAATGAGCAGCTAATTTAGGTGATGGTGGGCGGTTGGGACATCTCAGTGCCACCTGGCCTTGCTGTCCCATTGTTCCCTGAACCAAGTCACTTGGTCTGTTTGGGCATGTTGTACTCCCTGTTGTACAAGGAGACTTGTCTCATTGGTCCCCAAAGCCCTTTACATCTTGAAAATTGCTGTTTTGTAGGGGCGCTTGGGTGGCTCAGTCGGTGAAGCGTCAGCCTTCAGGTCAGGTCATGATCCCAGGGTTCTGGGACTGGGATCTAGCCTTGAGTTGGGTTTCCTGCTCGGCAGAGTCTGCTTCTCCCTCCCCCTTCCCCTACCATGCTCTAGCTCTCTCACAAATAAATAAATAGAACCTTAAAAAAAGAGAGAGAATTGTTATTTTGTGGGGCACCTGGTTGTTTGCTCAGTTGGTTAAGCCTCTGCCTTTGGCTCAGGTCATGATCCCAGGGTCCTAGTATTGAGCTCCACTTTGGGCTCTCTGCTCAGCAGGGAGCCTGCTTTTCTCTCTCCTGTTCGCTCTGCTTGTGCTTGCCCCCTCTCTCTCTGTGAAATTAATAAATATTAAAAGAAAAGAAAAGAAAAGAAAACTGTCATTGTGTAATTTTACCAGGGAATGTAAATAGTATTGAATAAAGTATCGTCAGTTGTCGGAATGGTTGTCTTACTGGCTGAACAATCCTGTTTTATGATCTCAGGCTAGAGTGGCAGCTCTACCTTGTGGTTTCAGTAACTGTTTTCCCTTTGAAAAGGCATTGAAATTTATTTGATTGGGTAAGCATGTCAGAACAGATTAAGTCTTGCTCTGATACTTCTTTCTGTCATTAGCAGTGTTTTCATCTGTGAAATGTTGCTTATTCAAGAGTATCTAGCATTAGAGCCCTAAAACCATTACATAATAGATATTGTGAGCTAACCTGTGGGCTGAAAACCCATAGGTAATAAACAGTGTTCTCTTAGCCATATTCCAGAAATATCTTCTTTTTTAAAAAAAATCTCATTTAATTCACCACAGTATGAATTTTCCCGTTTTTTAAAAAACAAATACCAATTCTCTGTTCTCTGAGCTGTATGGTTCGGACTGCATGGGATTCCTCACCCAAATGTTCTTCATGAATTTTCCAGATTAGGATACCTTTTAAAAAACATGGTAGCCTGTTAAAAGGTGCCCTTTAAGAGGACTCCCAGAAGAAATTGCTGTCTAGTCTTAGTATTCAGGTCTTTGTTTCTCCTGCCCAGATGCTGGGTTTAGTGTACCGGCAGTGAAATGAGTGCATGGCCAGGCTTTTCTCCCTGTGCACTGGCTCCCAGAAATCCTAGGGTCAGATTTTCAATCCACCTTTTAACAAATGTAAAATGATCAGCATTTTATGTGTTTCATAAGGAATGAACGAAACTCATGGTTTCATCATCTCTGCCTTCATTTTTATCTCCATTCACATCCTCACCCATTTTTCTGGAGTTGTCTTTTAATGGGAAAATGTGGTGCATAAATAACATTTTGTTCTTGTTTTAAAGATTTTATCTATCTGAGAGAGCACAGGTGGGGGAAGAGACAGAGGGAGAAGCAGGCTTCCCATTGAACAGAGAGCCTGACATGGGACCAGTTCCCAAGACCCTGGGATTGTGATCTGAGCCGAAGGCAGACGCTTCACTAACAGAGCCACCCAGGTGCCTCCATAGATAAGGTTTTAAGAGATTAAAGAAATCAACTTTTGGTGTTTGAACAAATATGTTCTAAGTAGTTAATTGAGAAAGTGTGGGAAACCAGCGTCTGCCTTCCCTGCAGTCTCCTAGGTGCTTCTTCGCCCATAGGAATTGGATATTGATTGGATTGAATTGATTGGATAATCAATAAATATTGATTGGATTGAATTGAGCTGCTGTAAGAATCTAGATGCTGTGGTTCTCTCTTTTTGATTGAGTTGTAATTGACATGTATGGTTTTGTCTTAAATGAGGTGAAGTTGTTTACTCGCCATCTTTTTTCCTTCTTACTACTCTAACCTGTCCTAAATCTTATTTCTTTGCTACCTCAGCTATCCTTACCTGACTTGCAATCTAGTTTGGGTCAACTACCAAGGCCTAGAAATCTCTTTATTCTCAGAGTTTCCTATTCCATTACTCCTAAATGATGTTATGTGATTGTACATCATGATTTTTACCTTAGATGTAGCTTCATTATAAAAGGAATAGAGAGCACTGCAGTCCAGGCTTTTGTTTGGCTTTTGGGGATAATTATATATATAAATAAATAAGTAAATAAATATATATATATATATATTATATATGTATTTTAATCTGGGAGAGAGAGAGAGTGTGCACCTGTGTGTGCATAAACGGGGAGGGGGGGTGGATCTGGGGTGGGGTGGGGAGAAGCAGGCTCCCCGCTGAGCAAGTAGCCTGATACGGAACTTGATCTTGATCGGAGGACCCTGGCATCATGACCTGAGCTGAAGGCAGATGCTTAACTGACTGAGACACCCAGGCAGGGATAATTAGGTTTCTATTCAGGATTCACAATACTGGTAAGAAATGATGAATGAAATCTGCACTCTAAACAAAGTTTACTGAAGAGAATTTCTCTCAGTAGATTTCAGGGCAAGAGATAGGGAGACATGGAAAGAGCAACGAGGGATGAAGCCGGAGTTGAAACATCTATAGCCTTTGAGCAGAAACAAGAAGAGACAGGGAACATTAAACCTCCTATCAAGAAATGGATAGGTGCACAGAGCTTTATTGTGGCAAACTTTAGGGAAGAAAAAGACTTCCCGATTGGCAAGGGTCATCCCACAAGTAGGTGTTGTACCTGAGGGTCTTCTGGTACTTACTAGATGGAATAAATGGTTTATGACATTGCTGTGAACACAGTGGTAATCTCATTATATTTAATTCCACTGGGAACTCTCAATTGTTTTGTTGTGGGAATGCTTTTATATTGAACACATTGCTCAAATCACATTTCTGGGACTTGATGATTTAGCTTATTTTTAACCTCTTAGGCATAATGGTAAATAAATGTCCTGAATCTGGTTGGAGGAAGGAAGAAGTTGGTCTTTCTGACAAGCCCTTGTTCTTTTTCTGACCGCGCGGATGTGTGTGTTCATGTGTGGCTGTCTCTTGTTAAATATTTTGTTTTTGGTATGAATTTCCCCAGTAGGCTGAGTAGGTTATTTGAAGAGAGGATTTTAAAAGGTGTTTGACGAATAACTGCTCTTTGCACCAGTAATGCAGCTGAAATATAAGTGTACATTTTTATTAGAGAGGCTGACAGTATTGTGACTATAAACCTGAAAATACATTGTTTTAGAAACTGTCTGCAAACATTTCAACATAGCACTGGCTCTCTAAGCCCTTGCTAGAGGATATTTGTGATGACACTTTACAGTCTGATGACTCATTTTTGCAAGTCTGCTTTGAGAATGTTTCAAATAATATATAATAAAGCAATTTCCACTTTTCAGGAGAAAGTATGGTTTCTTTTGACCTTGTAAATTATCCTTTTATGGGTTGGTTATTCATGAAACCAAGGCAAGAAAGCTTTAAAACAAGCTACAGTTGATCTAGAAATCCAGTGGCCTTATCTCTTCCGTCCCACTTTGTACTTGGTGCCTTCCGTGTCCTATAATTAGTGTCTGTGATGTCCCCTAGGTAGCATTGGACACCCCCCCCCCCATCACCTACCCTTCTTCACTCTCCTGAGTTCTGCATTTCCCCCAAGGCTGAGTTCCAGTACCCACCCACCCGCTGTTGCAGATCCCCATTTTGCTGAGGTCCCCAGGTCTGTGCCACCAGAAGTAACCACATTATTTTCCCCCTCCCGCAGCACTTATGCATCCCACTGTGTGTTCTAGCTGTGCTCGTGTGGTTTTCCCAGCTGGATTTACTCAGCACTTTGGGGTCAGAACTCTTTCTTCTCACCTCACATGGCCTCTGCCCTGCCCCAGTAGGTGCATAGTATATGCTTGTCAGGTAGAGGGAGAGTGGATGGATGAGCAAGAACTAAATATCACAGAGTTCCTTAACGGTGGCTCTCTTCAGGTCTTACCTTCTTGATTTCCTCCTCTTCACTTCACCCAGATGGGCACACCTGAAGCATTCTTCCCTACTTTTTGTGATATGAGCCATGAATAATTGAAGATTTTTTAAAAAGTTAATAAAAATAATCTTTATGTGTTGTATTTTCCATTAAAAGAAAGCAGCAATCTTAAATGACAGTTTGATTAGTTTTATTTAATTAATTAATAATTTTTTAAAAAAGATTTATTTGACACACACACACAGAGCACAAGCAGGCAGAGAGAAAGGGTGGGGAAAGCAGGCTCCCTGCTGAGCAGAAAGCCTGATGCAGGTCTTGATCCCAGGACCCTGAAATCATGACCTGAGCCAATGGCAGAAGCTTAACCCTTTGAGCCATCCAAGCGGCCTAGTTTGGTTAGTTTCATTTCAGATAAGCTTTCAAATCAGGAGTTTTAAAGGATGTGATTAACATAATCTGATGAAGCATAAGTTAAGGAGAGCCTGGTGTGTAAGGGTGTGCGTTTTCTTGGCTTGTTTTTTTTTTTCTTTTATTGAGGGATATGACCTGCCACATTATATTCATTCCAGGTGTGCAACATAAATGATTTGGTATTTGTATATGTGTTATAAAACAAGCACCATGATAGGTCTAGTGAACATCTATCACCATACACAGTTACAGAAGGCTTTTTTCTTGTGATGGGATCTTTTTTTAAGATTTACTCTTAGGGGTGCCTGGGTGGCTCAGTGGGTTAAAGCCTCTCTGCCTTTGGCTGGGGTTGTGATCCCAGGGTCCTGGGATCGAGCCCCGAGTCGGACTCTCTGCTCAGCGGAGAGCCTGCTTCCTCCCCTCTCTCTCTCTCTGCCTGCCTCTCTGCCCACTTGTGATCTCTGTCTGTCAAATAAATAAATAAAATCTTAAAAAAAAAAAAAAAAAAGATTTACTCTCTTAGCAACTTTCAAATACGCAATACAGGGTTATTAACTATGGTCGCCATGCTGTTCCCTATGAGTTACTTCCCTCTGATACGAATTTTTATAACTGGAAGTCTATTTTTTGACCATCTTCACCCATTTCTGGCAAGCACCCATCTGTTCTCTGTATCTATGAGCGTGGTTTTTTGTTTTTTTGTTTTTGTTTTTTCGACTCTTCTTGGTATTTGTCTTTCTCCGTCTCACCTGTTTCACTTAGCATAATGTCCTCAATGTCTACCCATGTTACTGCAGATGGCAAGATTTCATTCTTTTTTATGGCTGGATAATATTCCATTGTGTGTATACACCACGTTTTCTTTATCCATTCATCTTTCGATGTACACTTAGGTTGTTTTCTGTATCTTGGCTATTGTAAGTAATGTTGCCGTGAACTTGGGGGGTGCATAAATCTCTTCAGGTTAGCGGTTTTGGGTTTTTTTTTTGGCTAAATACCCAGAAGTGGAATTGCTGAGTCATACGGTAGTCCTGTTTTTAATTTTTTGAGGAATCTCCAGTTCTGTTTTCTATAGTGGCTACACCAGTTTATATTCCCACCAACCGTGCACAAGAGTTCCCTTTTCTTCACCTTCTTGTTGACACTTATTCTTTTTTGATGATAGTCTTTGCTGTTCTGAAAGTGTGGTGTTGATTTAGGAGGATTGTTACATGTGAGTTCCAATTCTGTGGGAGAAGTAACCTGAGCAGTGAAGACTTGGATAAGGAGTGTTTAAGAAGCAGTGGTTCAGCATGAGCATTTAGTCCCAATGGGTTTGTTTATCTTGGGAGTTGCCATTAAACCATGGCTACCATCTGCCTTTAATCTGAATCCACTGTTAGAACGCAGTCTGTGTTTATACACTGTTTTTCCTTTTCCTTTCCCAAATCATTTTCTAAATGAATTTTCTATTATCTCTATTGGTGAGAATAAGCTACAGGATTCAGCTTTTGCTGACATCAAAGGCCCAACAGTAACTAAACACAGTTTTTAAGCCATTTTTTTTCTCTCTAGGAAATGGTTCTGAGGTGAATTTTTTAGGTCAGCCCTAGCTCTGACTCCACACAGTTATTTTTTAGGTCAGCCCTAGCTCTGCTCACACAGTGATTCAGGGACCCTTTTCTCTGTCATCATCAGCATGTGGCTTCCAAAGTCAAAGGACTGTGGGGTTGTTTTGATTTGTTTTGTTTTTGTACTTGTAAAGTGTTAATAGGCGAGGTTGGTGATGTCACATAACACCCATACTCACATTTGTTGAATATTTCATTGGCTATGTCAGATGGCTACATTTGGCTACAAGGGGCCTGGGAGAATGTAGTCCTGGCAGGGAGCCACAGTCTGGCTGAAATTGATTAACGTGGAAGAAGAGAGATGGATTTCCACTGACATTTAGCTGTTTCTGCTGCCAGCCCCTTGGCCAGAAACAGGAGAGTTTTGTATTTTGTGGGCACTGAATTTCCAAGGCTCTGTTGAACTTTTGTTCAACAGCAATAGATGTTTGCAGGGAAGCTTTATTTCTTTCTGGAAAACTTAAAAAGGTAATGGTGGAAATGCAGCATTTTTAATTTGGGCTAGAACAGGAACATTTGACACCTTGTTAGGTTCATTATAAGCTGCCCTCCGGGCGGAAGCTTAATAGGAAAGGGTGTAATCTCACTTGTACACTGTGAGGTAAGGAAGGGAAATAAGTTCTGATGGTTCAATTAGAAGCTGAAGCCAGAATTCAAGTTTATGCACTGACACTTGATAAAGAGGAAAGAAAAGTAGAAGATGCTGACAGTATGGTTTTAGGGAAGGACTTCTTTTCGAGGAATTGTGATGATTAGTAGGTAAAAATTATAAAAGTACTATGCATATCTAGGATATGAATTTAATTGCATTTTTTAGGCTAGCCTGTTAGAAATATGGTCTAATAGAGGGAATTTTTTTTGTTTTAAAGAGCAATCTTAATTGGATACTTAGGATTGTTGAAAGATGCTGTGTTTTAGGATGAAATATAGCTTAGTATATAACATACTGAGAATAATCCACTGTAATTGAGGTTATGTTCAGAAAGTTTTTTATTCATATGGTTTTGTATAATGCCTCCTCATCACGTTATTTACTTAATCACCTTTCTTTGGCTTATACACTAGCTTTTTAATTTTAATTTGTCAGGCTTGGATATCACTGTTGATCATTTTTTAGGTTTGTTTTTTAAGTTTTATTTACTTAAAAGAAAAAAGTTTTATTTCAGTAATCTCTACACCCGGCATGGGGCTCGAACTCTTCACAGCCGCCTCTGAGATTGAGAGTGCCCTTCCGACTCAGCCAGCCGGGCACTCCCACTGTTAATCAGTCTTGAATGCATTACTTTGATTAATTTGGAGATAGAAGAAATGTTTTCCTTTCCCATTGCTTTTCATGTCCTTTAGTGTAATTACTGTTTTATATCATGAAATGGCCAGATTATAATACTCATGTGTGCCTTGAACTTGGACACTATATTGAAACATTAATACTTGAAACATTAATAAGGCTTTAATGAAACAGCTGTCTAAAGGGCTTATTATATATGTGTATATATACACATATATATATAGTATCTACATTGTATACTATATATTATATATGTGTACATATATAATGTATATATACACATATTATATATATACACACATATGTATATGTACATTATATATGTACATTATATATATGTACACATATATTATATATAATGTATATATGTGTATATATACACATATATGTGTATATATACACATATATAATATATAGTATACAATGTGGATTATGTAGAAAACACATGTAATTGGAAATACATAATAACTACTATCACTGATCTGAACATATTATTAATGGTGCCTGTGCCTTAGCTCAGCATTGTTACAACATGAACGACCATCCTAGGTCCTGTGGAATTCGTTTTTTCTGGAGACTTCTTACTCTCATCTGGGCTTGGTAAGCATGTATCAACCCTAGAAGAAAGCAAGTCTGTCTCAGTGGGGAAAAAGGTCTAGGATGAGTGTGACTCCTTAGTGTCTGAGGGAGAGTGAAACATCCCAATTCTGACAAGCTGTAGTCCCTTACATTGTGTCAGGACTCAGTCTGGCTGCATCCTGCGTCAGGGCGTTGCGGGTGTTGCGGTTCCTCTCTGAGTCAGTACGTTAGAAGGGACACTGGCAAGCTACAGGGAGGGAGGTGCCTCCAGAAGAAGATTAAGATGTTGGGGATTTCTACAGAAGATGATTAAAAGGGCCAGATATTGTTAATCTGGTGAAAAGAAGGCAAGGAGAAGCAAATATTGGTGTTCACATATCTAAGAAGATTTCTTGAGAAAGAAAGTTGTATTCTTATGTTGCTTTAGAGTGAGGAAATCACACCTGAGATTGGGCAGACCAGGTGGGCAGAGCTCAGCTCCGTTTAAGAAACTATTTGTATCTATTCTGGCTATTCATGAGAACAGACCTTTTAAATTCTAGAAGAACTTGGGCAGATGCCAAAGAAGGTCTTCTCAGTGAATGCTGCAGACCAGAGCTAGGAAGCAGAGCCTTTTCCTCCTCCAGTTTCTTTCTAGTGCCCCCTACTGACAAAACTTTAGTGCCTATCAGCAGAGGAAAATTATTTAAAGGGCCCAGATCCATTTTCACAGAGAAGTAAAAAAGGATGAATTTGGAGCTTACTGGGAGTTGATAACCATCACAGGTGGGATGAGGTACCTGTGCAGTACTGGAAAGTGACAGCTGCTCTCATGGGCATGGCCAACATGGTAAGGCGAAGGTGGAGGGGGGGACAAGAGGCCAAACCATGGCTGGGGTACTGGTTAAATGGGTGGTAATTTTGGGTATGATAGAGTACTCATCGTCTAGATCAGAAATCAAGGAAGCAGCACTTGACTGTTCCAGGAAACACAGTCCAACCTACAGAGGAACAGATACAACGGCTTCAGAAAAGAAAAGGAGACTTAGAAGTGCATGAAGAAGTTAGAGCAAAGGGTGGATGATTGAGAAGCCAGAAAGTAGGCTTGAGAAGAGTTTGTTGGGAACTGGTTCAGGTCAAGGTCAGAATGAGAGGTCAGCTGAGATCACCTATACAGTTCCTTTAATTTTTAACGTTCTGTGAGGTCACTTAGGTATTCCATCTTTGATATCCTCTGCAGAGTCAGAAGCTGCTTAAGTCTGGAGATTGATAAACTTAGCTAAAAATTAATCAGTATCTCTTGTTGTCCACTCCTCGCAGTCTGTCTTCACTACCAACAAAAACCTTTGGATTGTTAGAGTTTAATGAATATTTCGTTGTGGTGGTTTGTGTTTTGGCCCTTGATGTAATATTCTTTCTGTAAAGGTTTGGTTTTGGATGTTTGCTGTGAGTTCTTGCCTGGAGGTCACCCACCCAGGTGTGCTGCTCCTAACTGTTGTCCATCTGAGCTGAAGCACAGATCTTCTCCTAACAAGTGAAAGCTCTTTTTCCCATAGGAAATTCACTTTCATGAATCCGGGCAGTTTCATTTAATTAGTTTTCCATTTAGTGGGACTGTGCCACGTTTAATTAGTGAAGTCTGAAATTATGCCGTGACTAAGCATTGTCATCAACAGTTGTTGTTATGCCTGCAATTGTATGAAAACATCCAAGTCTGACCTCTCGGAGAGAAGTTCTATTACTCGAATGTACTTTTGAACTGAATTAGGATGAAATATCCTAATACTGTATTCATAATTCTTATTTTTTATTTTTATTTTAAAAAATACTTATTTACTTGAGAGAGAGACACAGGGAGAGAGGGAACACAAGCAGGGGGAGTGAAAAAGGAGAAGCAGGCTTTCCACTGAGCAGGGAGCCTGATTCGGGGCTTGATCCCAGGACCCTGGGATCATGACCTGAGCCAAAGGCAGCCGCCTAACAACTGAGCACCCAGGCACCCCTAATTCTGCTTATTTTAAACTATTAGATAGATATTAGAAAAGGGTTTTCACAGGCATGACAGTGAGCGTTAAAATGATTTTAACATAGCAATGTATTGGTTTTGAAACTTCAGAAAACATCTTTGTGGTCTCTGCTAGTCATCTTTTTCAGGTGTCTTCCCTGCTCTTATTGGACATCTTAGTGGGACATGACAGCCTTTAGCTGGTCCACCTGACCCAGGAATTTGGAATGGGGTTTAGGGTTGCCATCCCTGTTGGCTGCTCTTCTGAATAGTGGAATTCACTTGGAGGTGGGTAGTGATCATTTTCTATGTTGTGGACTAGGAAGCAGTGAAAATCATTTTGTGGTGATAAAGCAGAATGACACTGACGTGTAGACAAAAGGAGAAATGAAATACGGGTCAAGAGGACTCACCAGCCTCATCATGACACTCCAGTCCCTGGTCCTTTCCCAAGGTGTAATTACATCTTTCCATTGAGTCTCCATGAGAGATGCCCCTTAGCCCTTAGACTAAATTCCCTCCTTGCTTAAGCTAAGTTAAGTAGATGTTTGTTCCTTTCATCGAAATAGCACATACATACGTGAAGATCATTCAGACTTATTTTTTAAAAATCCGCTAAGATCTCAGGAGAGAAATGGGTAAAGGGCATAAGTGATTCTCAGAAAAGGAGGTTAAAAATGCTTACTAAACATATGAAAAATAATAAGCGTCACTGATAATCAAATAAGATTAAACACAGGGGCACCTGAGTGGCTCAGTGGGTTAAAACCTCTGCCTTCCACTCAGGTCATAATCTCAGGGTCCTGGTATCGAGCCCCACATTGGTTTCTCTGCTCAGCGTGGAGCCTGCTTTCTTCTCTCTCTCTCTCAGCCTGCCTCTCTGCCTACTTGTGATCTCTGTCACATAAATAAGTAAAACCTTTAAAAAGAAAGAGTAAAAACAACGGGCAGGGATATATTTTCTCCTTCGAATTGGCAGAGAAAAACAATACTGGAAGTGTAAAGCATGTCATGATGTAGAACTGATGTGGACTGCTAGTCAGAGTGTAAAGTGATTGTGTAATTCAGAATCCCAACAGGAAACAGATGGCTCAGTCAGATAAGGATAATCAGAAGAGAGTTTATCCAAAAGGACTGTGTGCATAGGGGTGTGGATACAGGGGAACAGCCAGAGATGGGGCAATAAGCCTGGGCTGGTAGCAGGGGGTCAGGGAACGTGGACCCAAGACCACCTTGAGGGGAGTAGGAACCATCCCCTTAGTTGAAGGACCCAGCTAGATTGTCACTCATAACTTATTTCCTTATTGTTCCTTCAAACATTAACATTCATTGAATTGCAAAATTCTGTCTTTCTGGTCCAGGTGAGACTTTATGTGCTTTAGTAAATCATTTTTAATGATGAAGCTGATGTTTTTCAAAGTCTAGCCTCTAGGTTTTTTTTTTTTTTTTTCTGCCAGCTGTTATTGGAGTCCCTGCTCCTTTTTTCTTTTTTTTTGGTTGATAATCTGTGTGATGATGGCTAATATCTAGCCTGTGCTAGACACTGCTGTCAGCTCTTTCCTCACTCTCTCATTTAGTCCCCCGTACTGGTGTCCCAGGAGATGGTGCCCCCTGTTTACTGATTACTGGAGGCAGCCGCTGAGGCTTGAACCTGACCTGTGGCTTCTCAGGCTTACGCTCCCCAGCAGCCACTGCTTTTATTGTTGAGGAAAGTTCTCTCTCACTTTGAAAAAAGAAAATTATAAGGGAGCATTTTTTCAGGGTTTGGGTGTGCTGATTCATTTGAAGAAGAGCTTCTGACATTGCTAAAATGTGATTGTTTCGTAGTCTGAAATGGATATTTGAATTTTATAACAGCTGTGAGATTAAATTTTGAAGTGTACCACAAAATTGACCCAGCTGTACCAGTTTCATATGGAAACTTATTTATAGTGAAGAAGTATGTTTTCTAAAACCTTTTTTTAAAGGTTTCCAAGTAAATACATTGGAAGTGTATTCCAATACATTTCATTGAAATAAAGCTCCAATAAAATTGCTTTTTTTTCCCCTCCAAAAGAAGCAGTTGCTTTCAAAAGAGGAGATTAACATTTATTAATTAAAAGAGACTTCAGTTGTTCAAACTCAGTCAGTGCTCAGTTGTGAGTTCAGATAATCCAAGAACATTGGGCAAGAACTTTGAAAGACAATTTGGGTCTGCATACTATTTTGTAGCAAGATTATAGCAAAATCAGAGTTAAGCTTGTATATAGCTGTCTCTTGTCACTTAAAATCTATCCACATCCCCCCACCCAACTGACGATAGTCCAGTGTCTTTTTTTTTTTTTTTTAAGATTTTATTTATTATTTGACAGAGAGACATAGAGAGGGAATACAAGCAAGGGGAGTGGGAGAGGGAGAAGCAGGCTTCCCGCTGAGCAGGGAACCCGATGTGGGGTTTGATCCCAGGACCCTGGGATCATGATCCAAGCCAAAGGCAGATACTCACCGGCTGAGCCATCCTGGCACCCCAGGCCAGTGTCTTAAAAATTTTTTTAAAAATATTTATTTGTTTGTTTGACAGAGGGTGTGAGCACACACAAGCAAGGGGGACAGGGAGAGGGAGAGGGGGAAGCAGGGAGCCCGACATGGGGCTTGGTCCCAGGACCCCAAGATCATGACCTGAGCCCGAGGCAAATGCTTAACCAACTGAGCCACCCAGGTGTCCCGAAAATAGTCCAGTCTCTTAAATTTTAAAGTTATTCCCTTAAGTGATCATAAAATAATACTTAGTAATATAGTTCTGGAACTCTGAAGATGGTTGATATGTGAAAATTTGATAAAATCATTAAGAATAACTTACTGCCTGGGGCACCTGGGTGGCTCAGCGGGTTAAAGCCGCTGCCTTCGGCTCAGGTCATGATCCCAGGGTCCTGGGATCGAGCCCCGCATCGGGCTCTCTGCTCAGCAGGAAGCCTGCTTCCTCCTCTCTCTCTGCCTGCCTCTCTGCCTACTTGTGATCTCTCTCTGTCAAATAAATAAATAAATAAATAATCTTTAAAAAAAAAAAAAAAAGAATAACTTACTGCCTAAAAGTTTAAAAAGTAGTTTCTGGGGCGCCTGGGTGGCTCAGTGGGTTAAGCCGCTGCCTTCGGCTCGGGTCATGATCTCAGGGTCCTGGGATCGAGTCCCGCGTCGGGCTCTCTGCTCAGCAGGGAGCCTGCTTCCTCCTCTCTGCCTGCCTCTCTGCCTACTTGTGTTCTGTCAAATAAATAAAAATTAAAAAAATCTTAAAAAAAAAAAAAAAAAAAAAAAAAAAGTAGTTTCTGTACACATGACCTTATGTTTTCTCTCTATAGCCTTGTCATGTGGATAATACTTTTTTTTTTTTTTTGTGGATAATACTTTTATAAACGGGAACACTAAGGCCCAGAAAAGTAAATTATTCACATAATTAAATCCGGGTTCTCTGATGATGAGCCCTACTTTTTTTTTTTTAAATTTTATTTGAGAGAGCACATGCAAGAGAGCATGAGTTGGAGGAAGGGGCAAAAGCAGAGGGAGAGGGAGAAGCAGACTCCTTGCTGAGCAGGGAGCCCAATGCCGGGGATGTGGGGCTCAATCTCAGGACCCCGGGATTATGACCTGAGCTGAAGGCACATGCTTAACTGACTGAGCCACCCAGGCGCCTTGAACCCCATACTTTTGATGAACTCCTGCTATGCCCTAGTTTTCTTCTTTATTTCACAAAAATAATAAAATAGACTTGGGCATACCCAAGATTAATCCCAAAGAAGGAATTCTCTTTCTGGATAGTAAAAATGAACAGGACGAGTACCAAGAAAAAACAGCTTATTGTTTGAAGCTCCCCTGATGTTCATATCCCAGTTTCCTTCATTTGCATACACAGATCAGGCCCTCTGCCTCCTGCTTCCAGCCTTCCTTTGTCACAGGTGTTCACTTTGTCACAGGTGTTCACTTGAGCCTTGCTTCCATTGTTTTTATTGACATTGATGATAGAGATCATTTGCACTTGATCAGTTAGACTGCATGTTCTCTGAAGTCTGGGACCTCGTGTGACACCTCTGTACTTTGAAGTGCATAGTTCTGGCTGGGTTGATTTCTGGTTTTTCCTCTCCAGCATATCTGAGTGGTAGGGACTCTAGTTAAACCTCACATTCATGGCAAAGCAGACTTTGTACTTGCTAAGGGTGCTGCATCTAAGAGGTGGCATTTACCTTGCAGATGTCAAACGTGGGTCCATTTTGATGCTTTTCTGACAAGTGGTCATTAATGTCTAGGAAGGGAAGCTGCCTTTTAAACTCATTCGAGGGCAGCTACGGGTCAGTGCAAAAATCCTGACCAGTGCCGCACAGAGGACATTTGGATTACAGTTGGCTTTGAGTTTTTTTAGAGATTCAGTCAAACTTAAAGTCTGGCTGAAAATGGCAGTTAGGGGACAGAAGAAATAAAACCAAATTCCTGTAAAGGAACGTAACAAGGTTTGAAGATTACTTTTACAACAGGTTTGAAACAACCGTTTATAGGAAATGAGAGTATTCTCTTGAAAGGTAGTTACAGATTTAATAGGAAACAGTGATTAAATGACTAATATATTAAGCTGGGTTCTGAGTATTGCCTAATTACTGAGATCATAACCTTAACTTTTTCTAAGAAAGGCGCTCATGTAAAAATAGATACCAGCCTATGCTGGAGGCTTTGAAAACGAATTAAATTCAGAAGTATTTAGTTATTTTCTCCAACATTTCAAATAGTAATTTTGCTACTTTTATGGTACTGAAAAAAATTAAGCCAGTAGAAAAGAAAACTTGTTTGCTATTTTGGTTGGTGGATTTGACAAAATTAGGATGTCTGAGTGGCTCAGATGGTTGGATGTCTGCTTTCGGCTCAGGTCATGGTCCTGGGGTCCCGGATGGAGCCCTACATCCGGCTCCCTGCTTGGTGGGAAGCTTGTTTCTCCCTCTCCCTCTGCAGCTCCTGCTTCTTGTGCTCTCTCTCTCTGTCAAATAAATAAATAAAATCTTAAAAAATATATAAAAAAAAGATTTGACATAATTCGAAGCTAAATCCTATGGGGTTCATGCCCATAATGTGGTCTAAAATACAGAAACTTTAAAGAGTTAACATCAGTCTCCAAGGGATAGATCTAGAAAGGTTCACTTGTCATTTAAGGAATTAGTTTTTAAAAACTACGGACTTTAGCAGTAACCTTCACCTTCCCAGTTGTAGATGCCAAATCACAGCTTCGTGATGATCTCTTTACCACAACCTCCTAACAGGAAAGATAAGGTAGGATTGTGGCCCAACTGGCAAGAATACATCTTTAAAATATAGCCTCTGTTTCTCATCTTTAAAAACATTCATGCTGAAGGGGGCGCCTGGGTGGCTCTGTGGGTTAAACCCTCTGCCTTCAGCTCTGGTTGTAATCCCGAGCTCAGCGGAGAGCCTGCTTCCTCCCCTCTCTCTCTCTGTCTGCCTCTCTGCCTACTTGTGATCTCTGTCAAATAAATAAATAAAATCTTAAAAAAAACAAACAACCAACCATTCATGCTGAAGATGGCACACCAAAGTGAGGGTGAAATGTTGTAGTCAGTAGATGTGTTTCTCATTTTCCTGTGGTGATGTTGCTTTGCGCTGCAGCCAAGAGACTGGGGTGGGTCTGCCTTGAGGAGCTGGGTTTTGAGTCACTGAATTCAGTTCAGTTTTCTTTGTCAGCTAAACGGGCATTTATGTTTTCTTTTGAGTTTTTGAGGTTTGTACTCTGATGCTGCAGTTGTCAGCTTTTAACATGGTTTGAAGTGGCCAAGTGAAAAAAAAAATCTTGTTTTATCTCCCGTCACTGTCTCTTGAAGATCGTGTCTATTGCTTTTTTTCCCTTATGAAGGGTTACATTTCTTAGTTCAGTACAAACAGAACTTCCTCTCCCAACAAACTGATGCCTTTTTGCCAGGAGTAAGTGCTAATAATTCAGTCAGCCTGACGTTTTTTCCTGTCATGCCTCAAAGATGTTACAAGGGCTGTGTTTTATGTCGCATTATTGATAGCTTTCCATACCATCCATACCATCCGTTCTCAGCTTTTATTTCTTAAAAAATTATTTAAAAAAATTTTAAAGTAATCTTGGTCCCCACCTGGGGCTTAACTTACAGCGCAGAGATCATGAGTCACATTCTCTACGGCTTGAGCCAGCCAGTGCCCCTCAGCTTTTTTGCACCCGTTTTATAAATCGTCTGTTGTCGATGGTGGGGAACGGAATGCAGTATAAAGAATGAGTGATAAATTGACCAGTAATGTCCATGCAATATGATTTTTCATGGAATCTGATAAACTATTTTTGACATTCATTTGGAAAAGAATAGAATAGTCAGAATTAAAAAAAACAAGAAGGGACTCGTCCTAACAGATGTCATTTATAATTATTAAGACAGTGTTGTATTGATTCAGAAATATCTAAATGGATAGGGAATAGATGATAGAGAAACAGACTATCCGTGGGAATTGAGTATATTGTAAACGTGGCATTTCAGACCACCATGGAAAGGGTAGATTATTTGTTCAGTGATTTGGGGGTAATTGATTATCCATTTGGAAAAATAAGTGTAAATTTGTATTTCATATGTTCATAAAATTTCATATGATTTGACTAGGTCAAGATGAAAAACTTTGGAAGTACTAGAAGAAAATACAGGAGAATATAATCTTAATTGCGAGGTATAAATGAAAAATTGGTAAATTTCATGTTTAATATACCAAAGTAATCAGTTTTTTAAAAGATTTGTGAAGTTATTAGTGTATTAGTGACACTCTTAAAATGACATCATTTTTTTTTTTAAATCTCTTTCCAGCGTAACAGAATCCATTGTTTATGCACCATACCCAGTGCTCCATGCAATACCTGCTCTCCATAATACCCGCCACCTGGCTCCCCCAACCTCTTAGTCCCCTCCCCTTCAAAACCTTTAGATTGTTTTTCAGAGCCCATAGTCTCTCATGGTTCATGACATCATTTTTAATAGTTGCATAATATTCCATAGTACCGCTTTATCATTGTATAGTGGATGAAAGGGTCCGTAGACAAAAGGACGAGACTGATACAAAGTGAACGTTAAGCAAAGCTTTATTTCGCGCCAAGCATCGAGAATCAAACTGACTGGCCAGGGCCATCTCTTGCAAAGAGGCGACCCCTTCCAGTCTCACAGACTAACTTTTATAGAGTAAAGGCCATATGGTTGAGTCTGGCCACACACAGGTGGCCAATTGAATTACAATTCACCCCATGATAGTCATTTAATTCAGCCTATGACCTTGGCTGGAATCAGCGCCTTCGTCTGGCGCCTGAAAGGCAGGTCTCACACTCCTTGGCGGTAATACGTGCACTTTCCCTTGATTGGATGGTTTCTACCTGGCCGGACACATCCTTGTATGTGGGCTCCGTTATCAAGGGCTGATCAGTCATATTTCACCAGTTCTGTTTCTAAGCGCTTTTCTCTTGGGGGGAAGAGGCAGGTTCAATCTAAGTTTACTGCATAAACAACAAAATAGCTCCCTCTTGCTAAGTAGGCCCTTACAGTGGACATTCTTTTTTTTTTTTTTTAATATTTTATTTATTTATTTGACAGAGATCACGAGTAGGTAGAGAGGCAGGCAGAAGGAGAGAGAGGAAGAAGCAGGCTGCCGCTGAGGAGAGAGCCCGACTCGGAGCTCGATCCCAGGCTCCTGGGATCATGACCTGAGCTGAAGACAGAGGCTTTAACCCACTGAGCCACCCAGGCGCCCCTATAGTGGAAATTCTTAGTTACATTTCTTTTCTTTTTAAGATTTTATTTATTTGTCAGAGAGAGTGTGAGTGTGCAAGCTGGTGGAGTGGCAGGCAGAGGCGGAGGGAGAAGTAGGCTTCCTGCTCAGCAAGGAGCCTGATGCAGTACTCAGTCCCAGGACCCTGGGATCATGACCTGAGCCGAAGGGACTGAGCCACCAAGGCTCCCCATTAGTTACATTTCTTAAACCATTGAACGAATTTATGTTTTCTAAAAGATGGTCCTCTGAGCTGTGTTCAGATAATCCAGGAAAAACATTAAATTAGAAGACCCTCTTTGTCCAGATACCTTTCTGTCTTGCAGTTTTGCATTTGATACTCTGATTGTGTTAAAACATGCCCTTTTACATTTGTTCTTTTTAAAAAGTGACATTTCAAAGTTACATTTTAACATTGCTCTATTAATTTGTTTGCTTTTAGAATTCTCTTGTGACCAGTGTATTTGCTCCCTTGTTTTATTTGTGACTACTGTGCTAAACCGTCCAGCAAGGTATAAACAACTTAGAATGAAAAGACTTTCATATTTAGATAGTAGAACCTTCTCTTCAAGACCTGTGTTTGGGTGAAACCCAATATAGAAACCGGATGTAGCACACACCTGAGGAAAATGGTGTTGGTGTTCCAGGCTCAGGTCTGACTGGACTGCCTCTGGCCATCCCCATCAGGTCTGTGGGGCATCTCTGCACATTGCTTGGAACGTGCTTTGACAACCACTGATAGCAGCAGTGTTAGGTGAAAAGGCACAAGGGCATATGGTTTAGAGTAATGGTGCTAGTGAGGTTCTTAGGATTTAAGGGCTGGTCTCCTTTAAAGGGAATGCATTGTGCTTTTTTTTTTTTTTTTTTTTTAAAGATTTTATTTATTTATTTGACAGACAGAGATCACAAGTAGGCAGAGTAGCAGGTAGAGAGAGAGGAGGAAGCAGGCTCCCCGCCGAGCAGAGAGCCCGACGCAGGGCTTGATCCCAGGACCCTGAGATCATGACCCTAGCCAAAGACAGAGGCTTAACCCACTGAGCCACCCAGGTGCCCCTGCATTGTGCTTTTTGAAGTTATTTTTGTGTGGCCATGTTGGCATGCCTGAGTTTGTTCATTCATTCATTCATTCATTTAAGGGGGGAGAGCATGTGTTCCGGCCGAGGGAGCAGCAGGCAGAGGGAGAGGGAGAAGCAGATTCAACTGCTGAGGAGGGAGCCCGATGCGGGGCTCCATCCCAGGACCCCAGGATCATGATCAGAGCTGAAGGCAGATGCTTAACTAACTGAGCCACCCAGGCACACCCCCCCCCCCCATGTTGGCATTCCTCTAACCATCCTTCACTTGACAGCTGCTGATGCCCTCATCAGTTTTTCTGGAAGGTGGAGCCTAAAGTACAAAAGATTTTTAGCCACTTCTTTTGCCTCAAGGTGAAGGCCATGCCTGGCCCTGAAAGTTATGAACCTCCTGGTGTGACAGTGTTTGTCAGAGGGCAGGCCTGGGCCCCCATGTCTCCTTTGTCTCCAGGTGCCTGTACTTCCCTCCCCTCTGGAAATAACTTCCATGGGAGTGTGTGCAGAGAAACTGTGGAGTGGATTGCTCTCGTGCAGGACGCGCTGGCAGCTTCCAGAAGCCTTTCCTTCTCTGCAGACACAGCTCCCGAAGAGGCTACCTCTGCTCTCACTCCACTTGCTTTAGTTTAAAGACGTAGATGAAGCTTCTAAATTTTTACGTATTGGGGGCAGAGTTCTAGTCTACAAAAACCTTCATTTTAGTCTCCGTCTCCTGTTCTTGGATGTGCAAACTGAGACATAGATACATTCTGGTGGTTTTTTTGTTTGTTTGTTTTTTTAAAAGATTTTATTTGACTGAGAGCGAGAGAGGGAACACAAGTAGGGGGAGTGGGGGAGGGAGAGGCAGGTTTCCCACTGAGTGGGGACCCTGACTTGGAGCTCAATCCCCAGACCCCAGGACCATGACCTGAGCTGGGCAGCCGCTTAATGACTAAGCCACCCAGGTGCCCCTAGACTCTGGTATTGAGTCTCTTCCCTGCTGTTGCTCAGATGAATTTCTGAGTGAGCTTTAATGGCTGGTTACAGAAATGGGCTCCTCATGATGGTGTTTTCCTTTCTTTTAGTTCTGCTGATCATTAAGGTTTATGAGGGGAGGGATAAAGTCCCTTTTGTATCCCCAGGGCCTGGCATAGCGCCTGGCACCAGACTAACTTTGACTATCTCCCTGGCCATGTGGGGATCCCATTTCTTCGTTGTCATGGCCGTTATTCAGAAGTGCCTCAGCTTAGTTTAGATGAGAATGCTGGGAAGGTCTTGGGTTTCTTCCCTCTTGTTCATGCAGATCCAAAAAAGTTACCATCAACCAGTTTATCTGGTGGTAGACGACTCCTTACACTGTTTCTTTTTTTCTCTTTAATTAGAAGTACCCCTCAGTTAAGACAAATTCAGATCCACTTCCTGTTTCATTTTTGTTCTTTTGTGAGAAGAGCCTAGTCTCAAAAGATTTCCTATTGGAAGGCTGTTGGATAAGGATAATTTCCTATTGGAAGGCTTAGGATAAGAATAATACCACGTCTTTTTTCTCTGAGTTCTAAGAGTAAGTAACCCTTGATCCTCAGTTTCTTTAACTATAACTATAAAAAGACTTGAGAGATATATAAAAATGAGGGTACCTTTGAAAATGTTTTAGGAACAGCAGGGTACCTACAATTGTTGCCCATAATTGACTTCCTATTGCTTTTGTTTCTTTAAAGTTTAAGTCCTTTCTACACCAGTTCTAAAATATTGTTTGATTAGAGCATTGAAAACTATATCTAATGTAATTTCCATGTTTTATGGACTTTAAAAATTGAGCTCCTTTTTCATTAGAAAGTTCTTATAAAGAGTAGGGGAAAAAACCAGGGGCGCCTGGGTGGCGCAGTCGTTGGGCTTCTGCCTTTGGCTTGGGTCATGATTTGGGGTCCTGGGATTGAGCCCTGCATCAGGCTCTCTGGTTGGTGGGAGGCCTGCTTCCCCCTCTCTCACTCCCCATGTTTGTGTTTCCTCTCTCTCTATCAAATAAATAAATAAAAATAAATAATAAAGAAATACGTAATTTATTTTAAAAAAACTATTTTTTTTTTTTTTTTTTTTTAACAGAGATCACAAGTAGGCAGAGAGGCAGGCAGAGAGAGAGGAGGAAGCAGGCTCTCTGCTGAGCAGAGAGCCTGATTTGGGGCTCCACCCCAGGACCCTGGGACCATGACCTGAGCCGAAGGCAGAGGCTTTAACCCACTGAGCCACCTAAGCGCCCCATAAGAAAAACCTATTTTTAAAATTTAGGTTTTTTTAGTAGATTTGTATGTGCATGCATTAAGTCAGATAGCTATATAAGTTGCTATGAAAAGCAAGCTTTCATCACTATCTACAAGCCAGCACTCACAACAACTCTTTTAGCTGATAGGTTTTGCTGCCCTTCGTTGCTCTAAAAGATGGGCCTTGCTGCTGTCACTTGGTACTTGTTTTAGGTAATTTTAGGAGAATGAGGATGGAGCTTTTCTTACTGCTGCCCTGTACCTTCTTGTCTCTCCACTCAATCTCAAAAGCTGTAATCTTAGCTCAGTGTTCGGGCTTCCCTTGTGCACGGTGAATGCTCTCCTCGGGGGAGCCATGTAGAAAACTGATCACTTCTTTTCTGCGCAAGGTCAGTCTTGCCCTTAGTGTAAGATTGTTTTTCCACATACAAGTGTGCATGTACACACATTTGCACTTCTCTCTTTGTACCACTCAGTAATTCAATCTGGGACTTCCCTTCAGTTATGTAAATCTCACAGCTTCAAACTCCTTCCACATCCTTTCAGTGGTTTCTTTTTGAGATACTCTTTACCTGGAGTTGCTGCCCTGCTCCTCTGTTTGCTCAGCTGCTACCTTTGATCTCCACGCCTACCCCCCACCCCCGTTGTTCTCTGGTGTTGGGTCCTCAATCAGTAGAGAGCCCCTCTTCCAGTAGGTTTGGGGGAGGGGTATGATACAGGTTGGTAGAGGAATGATACAGGTTGTCAAGACACCGTGGGGTAGTTTCATTGGGTTGGCTGAGTATCGATCTCTAGGTGGGGGGAGCGTTTTCCTTGGAATTTTGGAGCCATTTCTCATTCCATTTTAGCTTCTGGTGTTAAGGCCAGTGCCATTCTGATTCTTGATTCTCAGTATGAAACTTTTTTTTTTTTTTTTTTTTAAGTTTTGGAAGCTTATGTAGGGCCGTTTCTTTGCACTTTGAGGAAATTTGATGTTCAGAGAGTTCATAAAGATGGGCTGGTGCGTATCTATGTCTTCCATCATTGCCCTGGCTCTTGATCTGAAAACTTGTGTCCTTTAGCTCTGGAAATTGTTTTCGTTGATGATTTCCTCCATTCTTTTCTCTATTTCTCTCTGTAATTGAACTTGTTAGACGTTTTCTTCACTTAGATATTGGGTCAATCCTCTGCTTTTCCATTTCTTTTCAGTTTCCATTTCTTGGTCTTTTGTTTCTACTTCCTAGGAGATTTTCTTGATCTTTTAAGTGTTCTTTTGACGTTTTCCTCTTCTCTTCTTGAATTCTGTATTTTCCAAGAACTCTTGCTTGCTAAATTTCCTCCCTTAAAAAAATGAGATCTTGTTCTTGCTTTGTGGATGTATTGTCTTATCTCTGAAGATATTAGCATGAGGTTTTATTATCTTTTTCCTGCCTCGTCCCTGTGTACTTCACATTGCTTGTGGTGGTGTTCCTGCTTTCATATTAAGGGTGTGGTGCTAAAATAGCTGATAGGAACCTGTGCAGTTAGGTGGAGTTTATCTAACATGGTCAACACACTTTTTGGTACAAACGCACAATCCCTTTGCAGTTCCAAAATTTTAAGTTCAAAGTGCCAATATCAGTAGGAATGCATAGATTCTGCTTTTAATAAATGGGTTATAATCTCTTACTATCATTATTTATTATGCTCAAATTTTGCCAGTGGGAGTCCAGTCTGACCTTTGCAATTCCCTATCAGTTCCCTATCAATTCTTTGAGCACTTCCTTTGTGGTGCAGCAAGATGGTCCAAGGCTCATTTTGTGTTTTTTCTGCCCTAACATAAGAGTTAGCTTTTTCTCCAAAGAGCCCAAGTTTCTTTTAGTGGCTAATGGGATTTAAACACTAAGATCTGGTGGCTAGGCATGTTCCTGGGTACCAGTTGTAGCACTATCTCAGAAAACCAAGCTAGTAAGAAAGAAACACAAGAAAATGAGCATATATATAAATATTATTTTTGTATATTTTATACCACACTATATATTTTATGTAACATACACATATATACTGTGAATTCATAATGATTCCTGCAGTTCCAACTCAGCACCAAAGGTTACATCTCTAACAGTGAGGTTACTTCTCTGTCTGCATTACTTCAGTATGCTTGATCATTTGTTCAGGTCTCAAGTACACAGAAAATAGTAGCGTTAGAATCTCTTTCCTATGCCACTGCAAAAAGCAAACCTCAATAGAGACCAGTATTTTTTTTAGATTAGATACAATAAACTACATCCTATGTGCATACTTTCTAATTTTGATCACGCATAGACTTGTATAATCTTCTCCTGTAAAGATATAGGAACATTTCTATCACACCAGAAATTTCCCTCATGCTCACTTGCTTGCTTGCTTTCTTCCTTTTTTTCTTTCATTTTTAAAGATTTTATTTATTTCTCAGAGAGAGAGAGAGAGCACAAGCATGGGGAGCAGCAGAAGGAGAGGGAGAAGCAGGCTCCCGACCAAGCGGAAACCTGATGTGGGCTTGATCCCAGTACCCCACGATCATGCCTGAGTGGAAGGCAGACACATAACTGAGCCACCCAGGTGTGGGGATAATTAGAAAGCAGTGATGTACACGTGGATATATTGATAGTGAGCGAGCCAGGAAAAAACATTTTTAAGCCATGATCTGTCTTACAAATTCAGTCCTTTTTAGGCATTTACTTGAGACTCCATTCATGATCTAGTATTTTCTTCATTCTTTCTAGGTGTATCACACTAATGTCTCTTTGAAAGTACCAGTAATCACTTCAGACTAGAGCAGGTTGGCTGGGTATGTGTGAGCAAATAGAAACACACATCTTTCTCGTGTGTGATGTTTCAGAATGGCCATTTTGGGATGATACCCAACAGTATTTTAGTAATCTTATTTCATGTCCGTATTTTCCTACATGATTAAGAAAAAAACAGGAATTTCCCCTGAAAACTGGGGATAGTATGTAGGGAATCACTAGAATAATGAGAAAACATGGTTGTCCAGTCTTTTGTTAAAAAGGACACTTGAGGAGGGCGCTTGGTTGGCTCAGTGGGTTAAGCTTCTTCCTACGGCTCAGGTCATGATCTCAAGGTCTTGGGATCGAGTCCCACATCGGGCTCTCTGCTCGACATGGAGCCTGCTTCCTCCTCTCTCTCTCTCTCTCCCTGCCGCTCTGCTTACTTGTGATCTCTCTCTGTCAAATAAATAAATAAAATCTTTAAAAAAAAAAAAAAGAAAGAAAGAAACTCGAGGGAAGATACTTGATTTCCAGTTCTCCCACACAGGTGGGTGGAGCAGTTATTGGAGCTTGGCGCCCCACTTAGTGTTTGTTGCCCTCTTGCCCTCCAAGCATATGTAAGACTGAGAGACTGAATGATTATTTGAGGTCATTTCGGGGCATTGGGAGAGTGTGTCTCATTCCTTTCTATGTCTACCTGCATAATGATCAAGCGGTCAAGTGGCTGGTGTCACTGGCCGTCATTTCTTTTCCTTCTTTCTTTCTTTCTTTTTTTTTTTTTTTTTTTTAAGATTTTGTTTATTTATTTGACAGAGGTCACAAGTAGGCAGAGAGGCAGGCAGAGAGAGGAGGGGAAGCAGGCTCCCTGCTGAGCAGAGAGCCTGATGTGGGGCTCGATCCCAGGACCTTGAGATCATGACCAGAGCTGAAGGCAGAGGCTTAACTCACTAAGCCACCCAAGCACCCCTGGCCATCATTTCATATGACTACTTTTTTAGACTTTCTTTGGAACACCAGTGTGAATTGGTGTGGGAAACAAAGGCAGAAGGAAAAATTACTAAATTTTCTTACTACCTACTGCCCATGGACAAGTCCTTGAAGCAGGCAATGACATTCCTCTAGGGACTCAGCTGTCTCAAAAGACAAAAGGCAATCCTAGCCTGATGCCCCCCCCTCCCAGGAGCCTGAAAGTCTTGTTTAATGTATAAAGATTCATTTGGAAACTACCTTTATCTCTAACTGCACCTCCTCCCCCAAAATATGTTTTGGCAATCATTCCCCAAGCATATGGCCCACCGATACACGAATGAAGGGTCTCATGACTAAGGTTTTATTAGATGGTAATAAATGACCTTTTCCCCACAATAGCTAGCCTACTAAAGGTCTTGGAAACCTTGCTTGCAAAATGCCTTAGAGACTTAGGCCATTCCTAACCCCTTCCCAACTTGAAAGTGTATAATGGGCCACTCCTCATGACCTGGGTGTAGCTTTGTGCCCACAGGTCCTGTCCTCATGCTTTAATAAAATCACCTTTTTGCACCAAAGACATCTCAAGAATTCTTTCTTGGCCATCAGCTTCGAACCCTAACATCGTTTTTCCTACATCATGAACGTTCTTATTCAGAAAAATGGGAAGACTTATTTGAAAACTGGCACTATAATTCAAAACATTTGATTTCCTGAAGATGGTTAATGCGATATACGCATGTATCTGAATCTCTGGGTCTAGTAATAAACTATTGATGCATGTTAGAAGTTTTAGCCTTTTTGTATTTGTCTTTAATTCATCATCTTCATTAATATAATGCAGTAATTTTTTTTTCTAGGTCATTGAACTTGATTGCTCCTTGGCACTTATTAAAGATGTGAAGGCAGGGAGGCCAAACTTAAGCTTATGTAAATTTCCCCCGTGCTGCTGCTCTGTCTTCTGAATGGTAGAGTGAGTCCTATAATAATATAATAAGGATAATGTTGGGAGTCCAAAAGTAAGGAGTCGACTGAGACCCAGACACACTTCTTGGCCAACCGTTGCTAGGTCTCCCTAGCGGAGAAAAGCCTGAAGGAAGAGGTGTACATGCCTTCCTTCTTCCATTTATATTTAATGACACCTGCCTAGAAGGCTGCCTCTGCTCTTCAGAATTCAGCAGGGCCCTGAGAATTTCTAAAACTGGGTATTTACCAAAGAGATAAAATCTGTGTGGATTGGAAGCAACTGGTAACTATGTCTAAAATATTGCTTCCTGGATTCTGTGTGGGTTATCAAAAAGCATGGCTCTTGTAAGGGTTACAGTTGGTGGGGGGGGGGGTCCAATTTGCATGTACTCTCTGGAATGTCACAGCAGTCTACAGGCGGCCAATTCAGTGAGATTTTTAAGCCTTCCAGGAGAACTGTGGGGGGTACTGTGGGGCTCATGGTTGGGTTACTAGGTGCTGGCATTAAAAAGAGAGAGAGAAAGGTAGTGCCCAGCTAGCCCCTGGACAGAATGCTCACGAAGACAGAGCCCCTCGGGGATGGACACTGGGGACCAGGATGGGTGCCCCAGGTTGGCTGCAGCTGCATACATATGAAAGTGGGACTTCCGAAGGGAGTTTAAATTACAGGAAAATTGGATCAAATTCTCTTGTAATTATGATCTGGATCCTTGATTTTTCATATTGCCAGTGAGTCCCGATTCAAAGGGAGATTGGTTTAACAATGAGATACCACCTCACACCAGTCAGAATGGCTAACATTAACAAGTCAGGAAATGACAGATGCTGGTAAGGATGCAGAGAAAGGGGAACCCTCCTACACTGTTGGTGGGAATGCAAGCTGGTGCAACCTCTCTGGAAAATAGCATGGAGGTTCCTCAAAAAGTTGAAAAGATATTTACCCTGTGACCCGCAATTGCACTACTGGGTATTTACCCTAAAGATACAAACGTAGTGATCCAAAGGGGCACGTGCACCCGAATGTTTATAGCAGCCATGTCCACTATAGCCAAACTATGGTAAGAACCTAGATGTCCATAAACAGATGAATGGTTAAAGATGATGTGGTATATATGTATAATTGGATACTATGCAGCCATCAAAAGAAATGAACTCTTGCCATTTGTGATGATGTGGATGGAACTAGAGGGTTCGCTATGCTTAGCGAAATAAGTCAGTCGGAGAAAGACAACTATCATATGATCTCCCTGATATGAGGAAGTGGAGATGCAATGTGGGGGGTTTGGAGGGTAGGAGAAGAATAAATGAAATGATGGGATCGGGAGGGAGACAAACCATAAGAGACTCTTAATCTCACAAAACAAACTGAGGGTTGCTGGGGGGAGGGGGGTTAGGAGAGGGTGGTAGGGTTACAGACATTGGGGGTATGTGTGCTGTGGTGAGTGCTGTGAAGTGTGTAAACCTGGCAATTCACAGACCTGTACCCCTAGGGCTAAAAATACATTATATGTTTATTAAAAAATAGAGAAATTAAAAAGAAGGGAGATTGGTTTGAAAACTTCAAGTTGATACTTTGCTCATTGAATTCCTTTTACTTTTAAAATACATGTGTGCGGTGTTTCTTTCTGTAGTCAAATGGTTAATTTTATTTTGTTCTCTGAATTGGCACCAAAAGAATTAATCGTGAAAGTATTTCAATAGATTGGGATATATATAGATATATATATATTTTTTTCAGCTGTACAGAATACAGCCAGTCAACTCTTTTTATATGAGCCAAGTGTGTCAGAATAAATAGACTGGGCATTTATCATCTCTGAAGAATGCTTAAATTTTAACTTTGGAATGAGAAAGCTTTGAATGTCTTTGACATTTAATATGTTTTAAAAAAGAAAACAGCCAAGGGGTGCCTGGTTGGCTCAAGTTGTTAAGTGGCCAACTCTTGATCTCACTTCAGGTCTTGATCTTAGGGTGATGAGTTCAACCTCTGCATGGGGCTCCATGCTGGGTGTGGAGACTGCTTAAAAAAAAAAAAAAAAAAGAAAGAGAAAAGAAAGAAAGAAAAAAAAAAAAAAAAAAAAAACAAACCAAAAAACCAGCTATCATTTGGGAGGAAAAAAGGTGAAAGTGGGAGGAAAAAAGGTTAAAGTGGAAAAGGTAGAAGGTATTCTTAATGATGGATATTTAATTAAGCACTGTGGTCCAGGAACAGAATTGGGCATCGTAGCTTACCATATCCTATCGACTGATCATAGCTTGGAATTCGAAGCCTTAATTAAGTGCTGGGCTTTGCTTGGGGTTCAGTTTCCAATCAGGTGAAACTTTTTTGTTGGTTTGCATTCAGAACCCCATTCCATCCCTCCCAGCTCTTGTTCCATCCTCTTTGACCTCTTTTGGCCACATGTCTTCTATGATGGAAAAAATCTCGAGTTATAGAAAAAGCCTGAACTACCACAAACAACTTTGCCACCTTTACTTTTTTTTCCTTTTTTTTTTTCCGTAAGTAAACTTAACTTTAAGTAAACTTTGAGCTCCAAAGCATATACTTGCAGGGTATCTGCGGTCTTTCCATTGCAGTAGTGTTGAGGGAAGACTGTCTAGAAGGTCCTTGGGGTGGCTCTACTTTAGAATATCGTTCTTCTCTGCAGGATCCTGTGCGTGGTCTCCAGGATTCAGAATTTTGGTTTTTGTCAGTTCGTGGCACGAATCCAGCCCTAGTGAGCCCTGAGTCCTGCTGGTCAAACTTAAATCTTTTGGTAAAATGATGTTAACATTAATTTACAGTTAGCAATGTATGTCCTATGCAGGGTAGTATTCCTAGAACTGAGATACCTTGGAGATGCAAATGAGTCTGAAGGTGCTTGTTGGATGTAGACTTCAAGATATGTTTTCTAGGCTGCCATGTGCAAACCCGTTTCCCCAGTAAGAAATGCTGATTTTTAGGGGCGCCTGGGTGGCTCAGCGGGTTAAAGTCTCTGCCTTCGGCTTGGGTCGTGATCTCAGGGTCCTGGGATTGAGCCCCACATCGGACTCTCTGCTCAGCAGGGAGCCTGCTTCCTCCTCTCTCTCTGCCTGCCTCTCTGCCTACTTGTGATCGCTGTCAAATAAATAAATAAACTCCTAAAAAAAAAAAAGAAATGCAGATTTTTAGTGGTGAAATGGCAAAAGTACTTGATTGTGATTTGGGACATCTGTGTTCTGGTGCTGGTTCTGCTACTGCCTGTGCAGTAAAGGGATAGAGTTAGGTGGCCTTCGTCCCTCAGATGCAGGTTTTCTTTCCTTCCTAGTGTTCGTGCCTCCAGTGACTTTACAGCTTTCACCCAGATGTTGAGTAGCCTACATTTTCCACTTTGTACTCTGTTGTGCTGCCGTAGGAAAATGGTGTATTCATAGATTCAAAGCTGTTTAAAGAACAGTCCAACACAGTCATCTGTGCGATGCTTGCGGGAACCCACACAAACTTCGAAACAGTCATCTTTTTGGGGCTGAGACTTTGCCTTAGGTATTTGGACGTCCCTGGGGCCCTGTCAGCGAGTGGTAGGAATAGGTCTGACAGGGAGCTGGGAAGACTCTCATTGCTAAGCTTAGCTTTGAGAACAAGAACTAGACAGGATGGGCTGAAAGTGAGAGGCCCAAGCTCCTCCGCGGAGGGTGAGGGTGTTGAGGGGGACTTGGGGACATGTTTTCATCATATCATTTAGTTTTTGGACCCCATGTGCATCTTTCCCCTCTGAGGAGGCCTGTTTTATGAGACTGACCTACAGTACATCGAGGGGGTCCTATTTGCTTCCTAGAGGATGCCCCTTTTCTAACTGGCTTGATTGCTCTTAGGTTTGCTGTTTCTCATTCTTTCATCAGTAACGGTACAGGGTGTGAGGTGTTAGCCTGCTTGTATAGTTATGTGGTTGAGATCTCTTTCTCTCTCTTTTTAAAGATTTGTTTATTTGAGAGTGTGAGTGAGCAGGGGAAGAGGCACAGGAAAGAGAGAGAATCTCAGACTCCCCATTGAGCACGGAGACCCAAACCCACAGGGCTCGATCCCATGATCCCCAGATCATGACCTGACCGAAACCAAGAGTCAGATGCTCAACTAACTGAGCCACCCAGGAGTACCGTGGTTGATACCTCTATATTCACATACACATATGCATGTGTATATGAGTACTATGGAGATACGAGACATCCGGGCCAGGGAAAATAATTCTTTATTTAAAAAAAAAAAAAAAAAAGGAATTTCTTCGTTGGTACAACCAGATCAACAACTAGAATACCATGGAGCAATGAAAGCTCTTGGAATTTCTCTGTGCAGGTGGCAGGTTGCGCCCCGTAGATGGGAGAGAACACTGCTGTGTTTTCTCCATTTATATACAGAAGAGAGGCAGCTGCTCTCCTCCTCTCTTATAAGGATGGAGAAAAGGCTTTGCTCCTTTTAGATAGGCTAAAAAGGCTCTTGGGTTCTTAGCCTAAACTTTGGGAATACAAGTGCATCTCTCTGAGGACCGGATAAACATTCTGTCTTCTGGATTTTTACGTTCAGGAGATGTCTCCAGGGTCCGCGCTTCTGTAAACACCTGGGAAGATAATGCTTCTGCCTTCCTGGCATGTTGGGAATTTAGTCCCGGGGCCTAGTCTGGGCTGTAACCATTTGGCTCTCTTGTGGAGATAAGTTTTACTATCTCTTTTGGAACAAGCAGTTAACTAGACAAATGGCTATAGATCTAATCCTCATGGTTTATGAAAAGCAAAATGCATCTAAGGGAAGTGCAAGCAAACATTTGTTATCTTTATATCTTGTATTTTCCTTGTCTTAGGAGGCTACAGCTTTTGTAAGAGCACTGAGAAATCCAGGGAAGTTTTATTTCTCCAAATACACCAAAGGTAGTTTCACAGTTCTGATAATACCTAATTTTTTGGAAGTAGTGACTTGATAGAGAGGTCAAAGGGAGTAATTCAGTTGCTTATATATCATATGAGTGAGGATTACTAGAAATTAGGGTCAAATCTCTCTGTAGTTCAAGTAGAATTCTAGGCATGTATTTTTCTCTCTCTGTTAGAAGAAAGGCTGATGGTTTGGAGGCGATTTCCTTTTATTGGTATCGCTCATGATGGCAGAACGGAAGCAGATGGCAAACTGGGGCATTTTAAATTCCACTGCTAGCTAAAACTATAAGAACATAAAGCCCTGTGATTATGTTGCATTGATCAAGTGATTAAGATGAAAAGAGTGCATTTCGGAGCATACAATTTCTCCTGATCTCCCTTACTAGATTGATGACTTGAAAATTTTAGAATAAAATAACTGTCATTTAAGAGAGACTGCTCATTCATTTTTTTTTTCATTAATTTTGTTGGTCTTGTGGTCTATTAGTCAGCTCAGACTTTAATTACAAAACGCCATAGATGAAATGGGTTGAACAACAGACATTTTTTGGTCACAGTTTTGGAGGCTGAGAAGTTCAAAGTCAAAATGTGGCAGATTTGGTTCCTGGTGAGAACCTTCTTCTCAGCCCACAGACCCCTACCTTCTCATCATGTCCTTGCTTGGCATGGGGAGAAAGCTTTGGTATCCTTATCTTCTTACAAGGGACCTAATCTCATCATGAGGGCTCCATCCTCTTGACCTCATCAGAACCTGAGGCTCTGGCTCCTACTATCACGTTGGCGATTAGGACTTCAACTTAGGAATTTTGCTAGGACACAGCCATTCAGTCTGTCACAGAAGATTTGAGTGTGACTTCAGTAAAAGATGGCAGATTCAACAACTTTTAAGTTTCCTTCTGAAATTCTAATGAAACAAGAATACAGGACTAAAAAAGATATACGCAACAAGGATAAAGAGATTGGAGTTATTATTTGATTGCAGTCACAACAGAGTACTGGTGCTAGATAGCAGACAAATAATAACAAGCCTGTATTATTTATCTTTTATTATATAACAAAAATACACCAAAACTTAGTACTTAAAACAATGCACATTTATCTACCAGTTTCCGAGGGTCAGGAATCCAGGTGTGCTGCAGGGTGTATGCCACACTGAAATCATGATGTTTTCATGATTTATCTACCAGTTTATCTACCAGTTTCCGAGGGTCAGGAATCCAGTCGTGCTGTAGGGTGTATGCCACACTGAAATCATGATGTTGGCCCTTGTGCCAGAGGTTATCTTCAATTCCTTGCCTCTCCAGTAGGGCAGTTTTCTCCATCAAAGCATGCAAGTTGAGAGGCAGCTGAGCTAGATCAGTAAATCGAAGTCAGCCTTAGAAGTTGATCATGATGTAACATCCCATCACCTTTACCATATTCCATTTGTTAGAAGCAGGTCATTGGGTCCTGCTCACACCCAAGGGGAAGGGGTCATAAAAGGGTAAAAATGTCAGGAAGGAGATCACTGTGGGTATCTTTTTTCATTGAATCATTTATTGAGATAATTGCATATTCACAGGTAGATTTTAAGAGATAATATGGGGAGATCTGGTGTGGAGCTTGCTTACCCATTTTTTTCCCCAATGGCGATATTCTGCAGAACTAGGATAGTAGCAGACCCAGGATGTAGATGGTGACATTGATATAATCCACCAGTTTTCCTTAACTTATTCGGATGGATGTGTGTGTGTGTTCAGTTCTGTACAAATTTGTTCCATTCTATCAGGTGTAGATTTATGTATCCACCCCTGCGGTCATGGATCCTTTATGTAGAGGACCATATTTGCAAACCACATACAACAGACCATCTAATGACTTACATACCTCCAAGGTGCAAAAAAAAATAAATTTTCCTCCATCTAAGGCCCCCAGAGCCTCATCTCATCTCAGCATCTGCTCAAAGTCCAAAATGGTGTCCTCTGAGTCAGCTCCAGGCCTCTGGGGTACAGTCCCTCTGCATATGCAGACCTCCTCCACCATACTTTGTTGCTGCTTTAGTGATACCTCATTAATGTGAAGCAAAAGTTGGGCCTTCAGTTCCTCTACTCTCTCCTGGCTCCTCCTCAGCCTCTGTGACTCCTGAGCCAGGTGAGTAACTTCCCTTCTCTGAGGAAGGGCTCTGGCTTCTGCAGAATACCCTTGTCACCAAGATCAGAGGCAGCAGGAACTGACTTAGATTTCAGTCCATCCTTATGGACTCCAGGTTGTGCTTGTGGTTCTTAGCTTGTTTTCTCTCCCTCACTCTGTATCCATCTTCCTTTCCTGACCACCCGCTCTGTGGACTTTAGCTCCAGAATCGGACATGATGATGACAGCCTCATAGAAAGCGCTTCACCAGTTCCCACAGTTGGCCAAGGTCAGATCCCTGTAATGAGCCTCTGTGTAGTCACACAATACATTCTCAGTGGTTTGCCTCTTTGGTTGAACCCTAACTCATTCACAGTCCAAAAAGCCGACCATCAGGTAGCAGTAAGGAAAACTAAGAAACAATCAATTTATATCGTTGGATTTGATGGAACAAGTGCCTCCAGAAATAAGGGGTAAATCGTGGGTTATAAACATGAGGATTGATTAAAGGTCTGTTTAAGAAGCTATTAGACCTGAACTCTCTATATAGGTGGGCAGGTGGCCTCTCTCCTGTCTTAAGCTTAAGACAGGGGACATCAGACACCAATGAGAACTGGTGTACTTCATGGAAAACTGGAGGATTAAGTGAAAGTTAACTGACCAAAGTTGAGACTCCAGCCATCTTTCTTTCCTGTGTTGTGGAGTGCAAGCCCTTAGGATTATATCCTCTAAGCATATTACAGAAGAGCCTCTTATAAGAAATATGGCCCGCCCAAAAGAAGAGACTTGAAAATGCTGGCATTGTATAAAATCCTGAACAATAGGATTGTCGTAAGTAAGAATTTATTTGCTAGGTCTCAGCAAATAAAAACTTGAAGAAGGTGGTATTCCTTCTGAGAATATTTGTCGAAGAATAATACTCTTCCTTTATCTTTGGAAGACCATCTTTTTCTTCCATGAGCACATCTGATAAGGGCCACTTTATGTAGTACTGAGGGAGAAGACTCTTGGCTAGTGATATAGGTCGGTAATATTTGTTCTAGCAGTCAGTGAGTGACAGGTGTCATCACTATGTGCACCTTTGTCCACTTCCACTTTGGACAGGAAGGGAAGTACCCCCACAGATTACATCATATCCAGCAGTGAAAAGCTGAAAACTTTTCCTCTAAGACCAGGAATAAGACAAGGATGCCCACTCTCACCACTTTTACCAAACATGGGTTTGGCAATCCCAGGCAGAGCAGTTAGGCAAGAAAAAGAAATAAGAGGCCTCCAACTGGGAAAGGAAGAGGTAAGACTTCATCATTATTTGCAGATGACATGCTGTTACATATAAAAACCCTAAAGAGTCTGCCAAAAAACCACAACTAATGAATTCAGTAAAGTCATAGGACATGAAAATCAGTATATAAAAATCATTGTTTCTGTACAGTAATAACAAACTACCAGAAGGAGAAATTAAGAAAACAGTTCCACTTACATGTGCATCAACAAGAGTAAAATACCTTGGAATAAATTTAACCAAGGGGGTGAAAGACCTGTACACTGAAAACTGACATTGATGGAAGAAACTGCATAACACTCAAATAAATGGAAAGCTATTCCGTGCCTGTGGATTGGAAGAATTAATATTATTAAAATATCCATACTGCCCAAAGCAGTCTATAGATTCAGTGGAATCCGTAACTAAATTCCAGTGGTTTCATCAAGATAAAAAGTTTCTGCACAGCAAAGGAAATAATCAATGAAACTAAAAGGCAACCTATGGAATGGGAGAAGATATTTGCAAATGACCTGATGAAGAACTAGTATCCAAAATCTATGAAGAACTAATCAAATTCAACACCCAGAAAACAAATAATCCAGTTAAGAAATGGGCAGAAAACATGAACAGACATTTCTCTAAAGAAGACATCCAGATGGCCACCAGACACATGAAAAGATGCTCAAAAAGAAGCATTTCCCATTAGGGAAATGCAGATCAAAACCATAATAAGATACCACCTCACACCAGTCAGAATGGTTAAAATTAACGAGCCAGGAAACGACAGATGTTGGCGAGGTTGTGGAGAAAGGGGAACCCTTCTACACTGTTGGTGGGAATGCAAGCTGGTGTAGCTTCTCTGCAAAACAGCATGGAGGTTCCTCAAAAAGTTAAAAATAGAATACCCTGTGACCCAGCAATTGCATTACTATGTATTTACCCAAAGGATACAAAAATATTAATTCAGAGGGAGACATGCACCCTCATGTTTATAGCAGCACTATCAAAAAAAGCCAAATTATGGAAAGAGCCCAAATGTCCATGGATGAATGGATAAAGAAGAGGTGTGTTGTATATGTGTGTGTGTGTGTGTATACACATACGTACAATGGAATATTACTCAGCCATCAAAAAATGCTATCTTGCCATTTGCAGTGATGTGGAGGGAGCTAGAGTGTATCATGCTAATCAAAATAAGTCAGAAAGAAAAATACCAAAAGATTTCACTCGTGGAATTTAAGGAACAAAACAGTTGAACATAGGGGAAGGAAAAAAAAGAGAGGGAGGCAAACTGTAAGAGACTCTTTAACTATAGAGAACAAACTGAGGATTGCTGGAGGGGAAGTGGGTGGGGGATGGGCTAAGTGGGTGATGGGTATTAAGAAGAACACTTCTTGTGATGGGCACTTGGTGTTTTATGTAGGTGATGAATCACTAAATTCTACTCCTGAGACCAGTATTACACTATCTGTTAATTTGGGTGGCGCAGTGGGTCAGGCATCTGCCTTTTAGCTCAGGTCATGATCTCAGGGTCCAAGGACCGAGTCCTACATTGGGCTCCCTGCTCAGCCAGGAGTCTGCTTCTCCCTCTGCCTACCGCTCCCCCTGCTTGTGCTCTTTCTCTTGCTCACTCTCTCTGACAAATAAATAAAATTAAAAATAAAATAAAATAAAATAGAATTTAAAAACTTAAATAAAATCCCATGTTCTTGGGCGCCTGGGTGGCTCAGTGGGTTAAGCCGCTGCCTTCAGGCTCAGGTCATGATCTCAGAGTCCTGAGATCAAGTCCCACATCAGGCTCCCTGCTCAGCGGGGAGCCTGCTTCCCTCTCTCTCTCTCTCTCTCTCTGCCTGCCTCTCCATCTACTTGTGATCTCTCTCTGTCAAATAAATAAATAAAATCTTTAAAAAAAAAAAAAAAAGTAAATAAAATCTTTAAAAAAAAAAAAATAGGACGCCTGGGTGGCTCAGTTGGTTAAGCAGCTGCCTTCGGCTCAGGTCATGATCCCAGCGTCCTGGGATCGAGTCCCACATCAGGCTCCTTGCTCAGCAGGGAGCCTGCTTCTCCCTCTGCCTCTGCCTGTGCTCGCTCTCTCCCCCCCCCCCTCTCTCTCTGATAAATAAATAAAATCTTTAAAAAAAAAAAAAGGAGAAATCTCATGTTCTTCTGGAAAAAAAAATTCAATGACATTTTTCATAGCAAATCAACAAATAATCCTAAAATCTGTGTGGAACCACAAAAGACCCTGAACAGCCAAAGCAATCTTGAGAAGGACAGAAGTGGAGGCATTGCACTCTCGGATTTCAAACTATACTAGTAAACTATAGTAATCAGTCAAAGACAGTTTGGTATTGGCATTAAAACAGACCTATAATTCAGTGGAATAGAATGAAGAGCTCAGAAATAAACACATGCATAGATGGTCAATTCTTTATGACAAAGGAGCATAGAAAATAAAGCAGAGAAACGGGATAGTTTTCAATAAATAGTGATAGGAAAACTGGGCAGCCACATGCAAAAGAATGAAACTGGATTATTATCTTTCTACCATACGTGACCACTAACTCAATTAAAGATTTGAATGGAAGACCTAAAACCATTAAACTCGTAGAAGAGAACATAGACAGTAAGCTTCTTGGCATCAGTCTTAGAGATGATTTTTTGGATTTGACACCAAAGCAATGACAACAAAAGCGGAAATAAACAAATGGGACTACACCAAACTAATAGCTTCAGCACAGCAAAGGGAACCATCAAGAAAAGGGAAAGACAGCCTACCAAATGGGAGGAAATATTTGCAAATTGTCTTTCTGAAAAGGGGCTAATAACCAAAATATATGAAGAACTCATACAACTCAATAACGAATAAACTATCTGATTGAAAAAAAGGGCAGTTTCTGAAAGACGTTCTTCCAAAGAAGACTCCCTAGGAGTAGATTTTTAAAGTTATCATCGCAAGGGGCACCGGGTTGGCTCAGTCATTGAAGTGTTGGCCTTCAGCTCAGGTCATGGTCCCATGGTCCTAGGATCGAGCCCCACATCAGGCTCCCTGCTCAGCTGGGAGGCAGTTTTTCCCTCCACCTGCTGTTCCCCCTGCTTGTGCTCTCTTTCTCTGACAAATAAATAAAATTTTAAAAAATAAATAAAAATTAAAGTTACGATCATGAGAAAAAAATTGTAACTGTATGTGGTAATGGATGTTAACCAGCTTATTGTGGTACAAATATGATCACTGTTTTCACTTGAAACTAAGTATAATGTTATATGTTAGTCATATCTCAATTAAAAAAAAATACCACCATCATGACGAGTAGTCTGAAACTACATCTGACAGCTACAGAGGGGAATAGACCAAAACTTGAAGTTCAAAAAGGATATAAAACTGTAAGGGATAGATCTGTAATGTCTTGTAGTTCTCACTCAACAGACATTTGTGGAAAGAATAAATGACTATTTTGATATGTTTTTGCCCTTTAGTACCTATTTATAAATTACCTGTCTAATGTTCTTCTCTCCTTTTCCAGTAATCAACTTTGCTAAATTGTAACTGTTTTCTGCTAGAGAATTTTACATGTTGTTTTTACTGCTTTATCTTAGCAGTAGGACATAGTTTTAGGTCTAAGTTATGTATACTATCCTGACTGATGCACCTCTTGCTTCTCTGGATTTTGAAAGCCTTGCCAAGTAAGTTTTCAGTAGTGCCTTACTTATACCAGAGTGTGTATGGTGGGGCCTCATTGTCTAATGCCTCTACCGGTTATTTCCCAGCAGAATACGCAACCATGAAGAAACATTGTTTTAAACAACCGTGAAGAAACATGATTTTAAATTTTGTCCTTCTTCCTTTCCTACAGCCCAGTTTCATTTTGCTTTCATTTGGACCTGACACTTCAAAAAATTACCATATAATGTATTTATTGCTTCAGGGGTGCAGGTCTGTAACTCGTCAGTCTTAAACAGTTCACAGAGCTCACCGTAGCACATACCCTCCCCAGTGTCAGTCTCCCAGCCACCCCATCCCTCTCACCCCTCTCCGCTCCAGCAGCCCTCAGTTTGTTTCTGAGAGTCTCTTATGGTTTGACTCACTCTCTGGTTTCATCTTGTTTCATTTTTTCCTCTCTTCTGCTGTGATCCTCTGTCTTGTTTCTCAAATTCCTCATATAAGTGAGATCATATGATAATTTTCTTTCTCTGATTGACTTACTTTTCTGAGCATAATACCCTCTAGTTCCATCCATGTTGCTGCAAATGGCAAGTTTTTTGATGGTTGTATAGTATTCCCTGTGTGTGTGTGTGTGTGTGTGTGTGTGTGTGTGTTTGTTTGTTTATCCCATCTTCTTTATCTATCTAGGCTTTTTCTAAGTTTGGCTGTTGTGGATGCTGCTGCTATAAACATTCAGGTACATGTGCCCCTTCAGATCAGTTGGTTGGACCTGACACTTCAAATGTGTGTCTTAGGCTGTTTTGCCAACTTTTGGATTTTCTTGAGTGTGGACTTAAGACTTTCATTTAAGCCACTAAGATTTCAGTAAAGAAGAAATTCTTCCACCTAACATGCTATGGGGCAGCTGGGTGGCTCTGTTGGTAAAGCGTCTGCCATCAGCTCAGGTCATGATCCCACCATCCTAGGATTGAGTCTTATATCAGGCTCCCTGCTTAGTGGGGAGCTTGCCTCTGCCTCTGCCTGACACTGCCCTTGTTTGTGCTCGTGTGTGCTCTCTCTCTCTGTCAAGTAATAAATAATACTTCTTAAAAAAAAAAAGGAATGAACCATGATAGTATTTAAATATTTTTCTTTCCAGTCTTTTCTCTGTACACAATCATGATCCCACATAATAAGTTACTAACAAACATCCAAAAGGCACAAATACAAAAATATACAGTATACTTTTTGTTTTTGTTCTTTTCCAGGAAATCAAGAACATGTTATTAAATTGCAGATGGTACTGCATCTTTTAGACACAATTTGTGATTATGAATTTTCAGTGTTTGGAATATGGGCTTTAATTTTGTTCTTTTGATTTATAACTAAATATATACATACTCCGTTAGCCAGAGCCTAAATGCACAATTTCATATTAAAAAATTCACCCATCTGGGAACCTCTGTTAATCTCCTTCTTTGTTCCAGTCATATTGTAATCTCTGCTTGTAACACATATGTAAACACTTTGATTTACCCATCTCCACCGATTTTATAAAATAGTATGACACAGGCAGATTGATAGTCCAAATTTGCCTCAACTTTCTGGCACAGATGCTTGCAAAATGGAGTTTTTGTCTGGCATAGGATCACTCTAAGTTTATTCCTTCGTTCATCACTTTTCTTTTTTTTTAAAAAATTTTTATTTATTTGAGAGCTAGAGGGAGAGAGCCTCAGTGGGTTGGGAAGGGGCAGAGGGAGAAGGAGAAGCAGACTACGTGCTGAGCAGGGAGCCTGCCCAGTAGGGCTGGATCCCAGGACCCCCCGATCATGACCTGAGCTATAGGCAGACGCTTAGCCCACTGAGCCACCCAGATTGTCCCATAGGTGTGCCATAACTTTTACTGTTAGCATTTTGGTAGGGCATTTTTTGTTGTTGTTGTTATTCTGTTTATTGTAGAATGTTTAACATCTCTGGCTTTGTCCACTGTATGTTTGTAGCACCCACCAGGCAATATAGCAGCTGAAAAAGGTTCCCCACACGTTTCCACATGTAGCCGGGGGCAGGCGGCAGCAAAACACAGTTGGTTAGCTGAAGCACTGGAAACTAAGTTTGATGTAATGGAAATTGAGAAGTGAAAATGTATAGGTGTGAAAATGCTGGTTTTGAAATAGAAGAAATCTGAAGACCGTTTGTTTATGCTTTTACACAAATACAGTAACACTTTATATCATTTGGATCTAACCGCTTTCGAAGTTATCATTACCAGGGTACTCTCCTTGTGTCATTGTTTTCTTGAAAACAATTTTAATGGGTGCATAATGGATTTTACAGATTCATAATTTATTTAACCCTTCCATTATTATTGGACAGTTGGGTTGTTTCCATTTTTTGTTGTTACAATATTTCTAATCTCATTGTATAGATAAATCTAAGGAGACATTAAGCCCACAATAAAGAATATGCAAAGATTTGATTTTCCTACTCTGATCAATTTTTATACCTACTTTACTTTTTTAAAAAGATTTTTATTTATTAATTGACTGAGAGACCATGGGAAAGAGAACACAAGCAGGGGGAGTGGGAGAAGGAGAAGCAGGCTTCCCACCAAGCAGGGAGCCCCATGCAGGGCTGTACCCCAGGACCCTGGGATCATGGCCAGAGCTGAAGGCAGATACTTAACGACTGAGCAACCCAGGCACCCCTATGCCTACTTTAGATACAGATGCTCTTAAAAGTATTTGGGGAAGATCAGGATAAGGGTAATTTCCCATTATTTGGAAAAGCCTGGGACATCTGGTTTTCATGTGTAACTTCTTAACGTGTCTACCAGCATATGTCTCTGGTCCTTGCATGCCTTCACTCTGCCCACCTCTTGTTTCAGTAGTACCTGCGGTGGGTCGTCTTTTGCAAATCCAGAAACACCATCTATTGCTGGTGTTCCTCAAAGTCACATCCACTCTGTTTTTCTGCGTCTGCCCCAGTACATTCTTAGCAGCAGAGGAACCACAGAGTTTGTCGAGCCTGTGTACCAAGCACAGCCTGGAGGGGCATGGTGTTAGTGTTCCTTCCGTTCCCCCAGGGGGACAACCCTCAGTCAGGCTCAATAAACACTCCAGACTCCTGTTCTTTAGATGGACAATTCTGGGAAATGTTCTAAATGCTTCTCGTGGGTACTGGCAAAATCAGTCTCCTGTTGTCTGTAGGGTGACCTCCGGAATGCTCTTTAGTTTAACTTTTCTTCTTCCTTGTCTCATGCCTTCTATTCTCTAACTCCCCCTTTGAAGGATCACCTCTCATGTAAATTTCTGCACCGAGATCTTGTCTTAGGCTCTGTTTTTGGAGAAACCGAAACGAAGACTTGTGTAAGGATGGGCTTTTTTTGATTACCACGTTTCCTATTAAATGCATGTGTTGCACTTTTACCTAATTAAATGGCAAGCGAGAAAACAGCCTCGAAACAGATTATGATTCGCAAAGGTATACAACCACTGGACCAAAGTGGTTGGAACCACAGGGAGAATAAAATATAAGTTGTGACTGGAGGCATGATTTTTCTTATAAGTACCATTAATACTTTATATTTTTAATAAGGTTTTATTTATTTGAGAGAGAGCACGAGCAGGGGCAGAGGAAGAGAGGGAGAAGTCGACTTCCTGCTGAGCAGGGAACCTGACGTGGTGCTGGATCCCAATACCCTGGGATCAAAACCTGAGCTGAAGGAAGATGCTTAACTTCCTGAACCACCCAGGTGCCCGTAAATGCCATTAATACTTTAAATAACCATATTTTTTAAAAAGTGCTTAAAGCCTATGGAAGAAGACCAGTGCTTTTTCTTGTTCATGACTGACTGCCACGCTGCAAGGAAACTACATCCTCTAAGTAGCTTATTAAGTTGACACTTACTACCTTTCCCAGACTGATGTACCAGTAATCCCAGTTGGTTCAGAGTCCATTAGTCAATATTGAATCTCTTTCTGTGTTGTTCCTCTTGGAATTAACAAAGCTTTTAGGTAATTAATGGAGATAGTCTATAGTAGTGTTTTGAGGTTGTGTTGATTCTGCCTGAGAAATTACAATAGTAGTAGTAGTAGTAGTAGTAGTACTTAGATTAATAGTGAGGGTGGTGTATTTACTGAGTGCCAAGGTTCTTTACCCACCTGCTTATCTTTAATGTGTAGGTCAACTTGGTGAGGTAGGTACTGTTATCCCCATTGTATAGATGAGGACACTTGAGGTACCTAGATCCCATAGCTATTGAGTGACTGTTTGGATGTCCATTCCTGCCTGCTTGACTCAGCTCTGCCTTTACCTCATACTGGTTCCTTTCTCATCAGATGCTTTCCCGGACTTCTAGGGATTGAGATGATGTTCCTGAGACCAGTGTTAGAGACACTGCTGGGTGAATTCATGGTCAACTCCCAAGTCTCCCCAGCCCCAGCAACAGGTCAGGAGTGAGGCCTGCCCGCATCCCCCTGCCCCCCCCCCCCAGCCTCCCCACCCCAGAGCTTCCATTGTTGCACATTGTGGGTGGGGAATCCTTTCTTCCCTGTACAGTACCAACTACGGGGAGGTATTTCATCAGACTTCTCTTCCTTTTCTAGCCCTTTTACTAAAAGTTGTATCATTGAGAGATTTTAGTGGTTCCCTACACTACTATAATTTATAGTACAAGTGCTCTAAGGAGCTATTTATGAAGAAACTCCCAGTAACTCACTATACAACATGAGAGCATAGCAAGGAAAGGAATGTCTGCCGAGTCTCCCAGATACCAGGTGTTGTCAGTCTCACATGCGCATAAATTAACATTCATTCTCATCACAACTAATTCTGTGCACAAATGATTTGATGGCAATAACTTGTATGTTTTTCTCTTTGTTCCTGATCTGAAGAGATTGGGAGTTGATTAAGAATAAAGAGCTTTTATTACATTCATAACACATTTGTCTTTGTGATGTTTGGTAATTCGCAAGCCCTCTTCCTCTGTGCCTTCAAGGAACTTCCAAGTCCTAAAGAGGCATCTCAGTCCCCACTTTACACCTGATGCAGCTGGAGCTTGGAGACACTGAGCAACTCGCCCAAGGGGCCAGAGCCTCCACATTCTCTTAACTGTAAGCCATCACAAATTTGATGTGTTTGGTTGAATTTTTTCTTTTGTTTCTCCATAATTATTAATAGACTGTATTGTCTGGAAAGAAAGAATGGGAGGAAGAGGTAAGATTCAGAGACTAGAAGTATATTTGATTCTACAGCTGTCCTGAACTATATGGTTAAGGGACCTCTTAAGAGTTTGGTGGACCAGAGAGTACATGTTGTCTTCTCCATCTTTATCTGGTGTATCTGAGAAAAGATGGCGGCTACCTTAGTTACTTCTTCTGTACTATACAGAAATGTTGCAAGATGAAATGAATGCTGTGTAGAACTTTGAAATGCTTAGAAGAAAAAGTAGATGAAATTAAGTTGGCAGTATTTGAATTTTATATCTTGAGAGAAAGATACATAACGTTCTGTAGTAATGTGTACAAAGAGGAAGTAAAACAGATTTTACAGTAAGTACGATAATATAATACGATAATATAATAAGGGACAGAGTATATAAAATAGAGCATAAGCATTTTATACTTGTTTCTGCTTAATGATAAAGCTATAATGTCACTACTAGAGTTGTTATCCACTGATAATTAAATCACAATGGAAGAACTTTAGTCTGTTTGCAACTCCACAGTTGATCTGTAGAAAACATGAACATGAAACAATGCATAGATTTTTTGGCATTATTAATAAAAAATAAAAAGTTTCTCAATTGAAAAAAGGGAATATGTGCTTATTATTTAAAAACTTGAAGAACTGGGAGACAGAAGTCCTTCCCTTTCTGCATCCAGTGCTATCATGTAATAATACATGTTTGTTTTAAACAACAAAATTTTACAGGGACGCCCGTAGGGCTCAGTCGTTAAGCATTTGCCTTTGGCTCAGGTCATGGTCCCAGAGTCCTGGGATCAAGCCCCTCAGGAGCCTGTTTCTCCTCCATCTGCTTGTGCTCTCTCTGTCAAATAAATAAGTAAAATATATAAAAAACAAAACAAAACAAAACCCCAAACACCCAAATTTTATAAAGAATATAAAAGTTAATGTTTCTGAAATTTGGGATGAAATATGTAAAATAATCAAGTTATTTATTGGCAAACAGTTTCGAATGAATTTAAACCAAAAAGTTAAACCTACAAGGAAAGATCTTAAAGAAATGAGGGTTTCAAAAAGCAATTGTGCAACTTTAAGGGTCTTTCATTTTTAATAGAAATGTCAATATGATTTAAAATTGAGGACGTTCTGAGGCATTTGAAAACCAGTTATTTTGTTAAAATATGCTTCAGCTATTTTAAGATTAAATCGTGTCTGTGCTTCTTTGGATCCCTCATTGCACCCTGAAACTTACTCCATCGTGGACCTTTCCCCACAATATCACAGTTGTCCATTTACTCACTTGTCGCACAAGAGTACAGACTGTATCTTCCTTGCCAGGGTCCCTCCAGGGTCTGGTACATTATATAGCGACCAAAGGTACTTGATAAATGGTTTTGGGAGATTGGGAGATAGAGAGGACACAGGGTGAGAGAAGGCATCTCCTCATTCTGAATAGAATGCGATATTTCCATTGAGTGGAGTCAGAAGAAGCTGCATTTAGGTTATCTGCCCTAGTCCTTTCCTCCCTCATCTTTCCAGAGTGCCTGCCCTGGTCCTCAGTTATTAAAGCTCAGAAGGGATTGAATTTCAACCTATCACTATTGTTCTTTCAGTCACAAATAAGTGTTTAGGGCTCTTAGGCTCTTAATGGCCAGTGTCCTACATTCTGAGGTAACAACCCATATGAAATTGGGATGTCTGAATCTGTGCCTAATACTGGCTTGTCAACACCATTTACAACCAACCCTCATTTCTCCCCTCCATTATTTGCTTCTTGACTCATCTTACAGTTTTCACCCATCCCAAATTCCTTTTAGAAGTTTCTTACAGAAAAGATGTAAAATCTGAACAGTTTTCCATCAAAGAAATTTTACAAAAAAAAAAAAATTCTTTTCATAATATTCTTCTCCAGTGATGTTCCCTTTAAGGAGAATGCAAAGGTTTTATAAGAAGAGATTTTAGTAAATTTAATATTAATACTGAGAAATCCTGGCTGTAGTATATAAGTGATCTGTCAATTACTACACAGATAATTAACTATAATTCTGAATACTCAGACTTAAGAAAAGTTCTTTGAAAGCCAGGATTTAAAAAAAAATTATTAAAGACACTGTGGTCTGGTGATTTTGAAGTCAGATTGACCGGGGTGTGAACTAGGACCCTGTGACTTGGGGCCTGCAAGTTACTTAAGGCTGGGAGTCTCATTAGTGGGAGAGAAAGAACAGCAGCTACCCCCTGGGGTTTACTTGCAAATTAAATCATGAAACACAGGTGAAGTGCTGCTATACAGCTTTTCAATAGGTAACTCCTTTCTCAGCTCTTAATAGTACAGTTAAAGCAATACAGTATTTGTCCTGTACCTTTCCTGTGTTAATTAAAATGCATTTTGTGGAAGGCAGCAGAATCCAACTCTGACCATCTTAAAAATGCTTCTTAAACAAAACTTGCAAGTATTTTTCCCATTCAGTAGGTTGCCTTTTAATTTTTTTTAAAAGATTGACTTATTTTTATTTGAAAGAGAGTATGTGAGCCTGAAGGGTATGGGGGTGGGGGAGGGGATCTCCAGCAGACTCCTCTGCTGATTACAGAGCCCAGTGTGGAGCTTGATCTCAGGACCCCAAAATCATGACCTGAGCCAAAATTAAGTCAGATGCTCAAAAGACTGAGCCACCCAGGTGCCCCACCTTTTAATTTTGTTAATGGTTTCTTTTGCTGTGCAGAAGCTTTTTAGTTTGATGTAGTCCCACTTGCTTATTTTTGCTTTTGTTGCTTTTGCTTCTGGTGTCAGATTCACAAAGTCATTGCCAGGACCTATGTCAATGAGCTCACCCCCTGTGGTTTTTTTTTTCTAGAAGTTCTGTGGTTTAGAGCCTACATTCAGGTCTTCAATCCATATTGAATTCATTTTTGCATATGGTGTAAGATAGTGGTCCAGTTTCATTCTTTTGCCTGTGGCTGTTGAGTCTTCCCAACATCATTTATTGAAGAGACTGTCCCTTCCCCATTGCATATTTTTGGCTCCTTTGTCATAAATTAACTGACCATATATGTGTAGATTTATTTCTGGACTCTATTCTGTTCCATTGATTTGTGTGTCTGTTTTAATGGCTATTCCATCTTTTTCAGAGGAATAAATGGAGGCCCAACGTGGTTAGTTGGGTGGCTTGTCAATTCAGGTCTTCTGCTTTGTGAATCAGAATCCGTGCTCAGGCTGTTACCCACTTCAGTGCAGTCTCTTCCAGTAATCCAACCTTTCCTCCATGTATCAGAATTTTCAAATAGTTGGGGTAAGGATTTGTGGAGTAGAAATGAAAGACCTCTGAAATAAGGTATAGCAGATACTAATTTTTTCTGAGAAAACGCTTATACATAGTTACTATCATTAGGTGATCACCTCGTTTTTTTTTTTTATTTTTTAACTGAGGTAAACTTTGGTCTTAATATCTGATATTTTCTTTAGGAAATCATATAGATAACACATTATTTGCCAAACAGTGTGTATTTATCAGCTTAGATATTTAGACTTAATTATGGTCTCGGGGTAGTGTCTGAGTGCTTTGCCTTAGTATTTTCCTTCTGTAAGCTCAAGTTTGGGTTTCAAAGAAGCAGTTAAAGTAAGGGGGGATACAATTATCTACAATTATTGGAAGTTAAAGCTGGGTTTTAATATAAAGTTAAACGGAAGCTGGCAGAAGTGTTAAGAATTTGCTGTTAATTATTTGTGTTTCTAAGAAGAATTCTCTTTTGAGGAGGCCTGGCTCACATTCACACGTGTGAGATTATACTGAACAAGTTGAGGTGCATTTGTTGTGTTTTATTATATTGTGGTTAAAACAGGCTGATTTATTTTTCCCCCACCACAAAACAGAATTTTTTTTTTTTAAAGATTTTATTTATTTATTTGACAGAAATCACAAGTACACTGAGAGGCAGGCAGAGAGAGAGAGAAGGAAGCAGGCTCCCTGCTGAGCAGAGAGCCCGATATGGGACTCGATCCCAGGACCCTGAGATCATGACCCGAGCCGAAGGCAGCGGCTTAACCCACTGAGCCACCCAGGCGCCCCCAAAACAGATTTTTTATTTGGAGATATTTGTTAAAGACTGGAAGATAAAGATGAGAAAAGAAGGAAAAACTATGGGGATTAATATGTGAAAGATAATGCTAATTTTATTTATTTATTTATTTATTTATTTATTTTTAAAGATTTTATTTATTTATTTGACAGAGAGAGAGATCACAAGTAAGCAGAGAGGCAGGCAGAGAGAGGAGGAAGCAGGCTCCCCGCGGAGCAGAGAGCCTGATGCGGGGCTCGATCCCAGGACCCTGGGATCATGACCTGAGCCGAAGGCAGAGGCTTTAACCCACTGAGCCACCCAGGCACCTGTTAATTTTACATAAAGTAATGGATGTGGTGTGCCTGGGTGGCTCAGTTGGTTAAGCATCTGCCTTCAGTTCAGGTCATGATCTCAGGGTCCTGGGATGGAGCCCCGGGTCAAGCTCCCTACTCAGTGGAGAGTCTGCTTCTCCCTCTCCCTCTGCCTTGCCCCACTTGTGCTTGCTTTCTCTTTCTCTCAAATAAATAAAATCTTAAAGAAAAATAATGGGTGAATTGATACTGATGTTGATAATGATTCCATTATCCACTTTTGCCAGGGAGGTTAGTTTTAGTTTTGTTGTTAAAATTTCTAATACAATTAACACAGCTCAAGATGTACCACAGCTTTCAGTTTAATTTCCTGACTATTATTACCATTATTTCTAAATTTAGTTTTTTGAGATTAAAAAAAACTTCCTCAAAAGGTATCAAGTTTATCCTCAAATAATACATCATCATTCTTTGTTTTCCGAGACCAGTAGAAGATGACCAGTGTTTACTGGCATGTACCTGGAAGCATTTGAAAGAAATGACAAGAGAAGTTTAATTTTTCACTGAGATATTTAGAATAACTAACAAAGCGTAAAGGTATGGAGGAAGAATTAAATTCACCTCCATGATTAAGTACAAGGTGATATGCCTGATTTGGGGGGAATTAAAGAGTCTAAGCCTTGCCTCCTTAAGTGGAATTAGTTAAGTACTTTAGGAAATGAATAGCTTTTGTTGGGGTTTGGAACATGTTACCCCAAACTATGGCACCTTGATAACAGACCATAAGTGTCAAGATCCCTGCTGTAGTGGGGAGAGGCAGAGAAGTTAACTTGGAGATGATTGAACAGCAGACTGAGATAAGAAATAGGAGGAAGTTAAACCAGGGGTAAGGGACAAGGAGTCATGTGGCAGGAGCAGTATTGGGTGGGCTGATTGGAAGGCCTATTGGAGGAGGCAGCATCTGGGCAAGAGATGAATGGCCAGGAGTCACTGGTGCCAGACTGGGAAGGAATTTAAATTTCATCCCAAGTGCAGTGGTAGCTCCTGGGGTTTGAGCAAGGGAGTAGCAGGATCTGATTGATGCTTTTACAAGATCACTAAGGTTATTGTTTGGAGAGTAGCTTGGAGAAGGCAGGAGTGGAAGCCGGGAACCAAGTTAGAGGGGTAGCAGAAGTACCTAGGGAGAGATGCTGGCAGTTTGCAGAAGGGTGGCAACGGTGGAAACAACTTGATTGACTTGGGGTTCTTTTTGGAAGTAGAGCCGAAGACACTTGTTGAGGGATTTGGGTGAAAGGGAAGGGGAATGAAGGGTTCCTTGGTTTTGCCTGGAGCAGCTGAGTGGGTGGTGACTCTGCTGATGGGGGAAGCGTCAGGAGGGGCTGAGAGGGCAGAGAAAAGATTTTTCTGCCTTTCAGCGAAACTCAGGTTTTCTTGAAGGAGGAGGAGAAGAAAGTGAGTTTCCAGAAAGATTAAGAACCTGGGCCAGGAACCTGCTGCGAGAATCATGACTGGAACTAGGCACTCTAGCTCTGACATTCACACCCTTGTTTCGCTTCTTGGCTACAACTTTTTTTTTTTTTAAATTAAGATTTTATTTATTTATTTGATAGAGCACAAGTAGGCAGAGAGGGAGGCAGAGAGAGGAGGAAGCAGGCTCCCCGAGGAGAAGAGGAGCCTGATGCGGGGTTTGATCTCAGGACCCTGGGATCATGACCTGAGCCAAAGGCAGTGGCTTTAACCCACTGAGCCACCCAGGTGCCCCTTGGCTACCACTTTTAAGGGTAGAGTCTAGGAGGATCTGGCATCCAGGGCAGGGCTGGAGAGCCAGTAAAGGTGAACTACTTGGAGCAGCTGTTCGGGACTGCTGCTGAAGAACAGTTATCTGTGGGTCCTGGTTGGTGGGGTCCCAGGGAAACCTAGATCCAGTTTCCTTCTTGATCTCCCCAAGCTAAAATTCAGTCTGTCCTTTAAGAGCTTAAGTTAGAGCTTTTTTTCCCCTCCAGGCTGGATGTCTTGTGTACTAGAAATCGGATTTGGGGAACATAGCTGCTTTTGTCTTTTATCAGATTAAAAAAGAATCCTCTAAAGATTTTCTTAAGGGTTATTTTCAGGCAGAGGGTATGATTTTCAGCTACACAGAGGTCCCCTGTTTCCCCTGACTTGCATAAACCTTGCTCCCTGGACTCTCTTGTGATGCAGTTGAACTTACTGGAAGAGCTCCCGAGCTTCTCCAGCGCACAAGCCTGTCCAGCTCCTTTTCATTATGCAATACTTGGCTCTCCTCTATGTCTTCTCTGCCGAAATGGTCCCTCTCCAGGAGGAGGCCGGTGGCCTCACAGGTGGGAATGTGCTGGGATAACCGGCCGCAGAGGACAGTCTTCTGGAGGAACTGAGTTGTGTGATTTCTGCTTGGTCGCCAGGCATGCGCCTGTCCGTGTGGTCCCGTGTGGTACAGAGTAGGACACGCTGTGGCACTGGATTTGTGCCAGTTGATGAGGCATGACACATTTTTGCTCTGTGAGCATTGCCTAGTCTCTTCTGCTTTGGGTCTTGGGACTTTGTTGTTCAACACTCACTCTTCCCTGGTTGACTTTTCTCCCCTAACACTGGATAATGAGATGGGAATGTGGGGCGCCTGAATGGCACCGACGCTGAAGTGTCCCGGCTCTTGGTTTTGGCTCAGGTGGTGATCTCAGGGTGGTGAGATCAAGCCCCATGTGGAGTTCCGTGCTCAGTGGGGAGCCTCTTTGAATTTCTCTCCCTCTCCTTGTGCCCCTCCTGCTTTGTTCTCTCTCTGAGTAAATAAATCTTAAAAAAAAAAAAAAAAAAAAAAGAATGTGAGACTCTTTCAACTCACTGTAGGTCTCTTTTCCTCAGAATACAGGTTACATAATAAAATGAAACTGAGTGCCTGTGGCATGTTTACTAAATACAGTGACTAATACTGAGTATCACACATACTTGAGACACAAGGCAATGCTGGCTTGCATTGTCTTTCCTTTAAAGAAATGCAGGACAGAGTAGAGGGAGAGAAAAAGAATAGGGTGCTAGTGATTCATCCATCATCTCTCCGCTCCCACTCTACCCTTCTTTGCTTCGGGATGTTGGAGTTGGTCTCTAAACATTTCTCCTTTGGCAGCTGCTGCCCGTTAGCTTCTGTCAGAAGAGAGACTGGTCAGTGGCGTCCCACGGCAAGGTGATGGGCGCAGGGATCACTCCCTCCCCAGTTCTGGTTCTTCTTCTTCTTTCCATGCCAGAACCCTGTGGTGCTTCTACACCACCCTTGGCAACTCTCACAGGCCTTCTGCCCACCTGCTGGCTGTTTCTGAGGTGTCCCTGCCCCCGCCCCTGCCATGTCCTTAGGCTGCATTCTTCCCACGGGGAGACCTGGCCTGTGGCCCAGCTTGCACCATTAGCAGGGGCTGCCCTTCCATGGCCTGGCCCACGCTGTGCTCTCCTTGGAGCCTCTGAGCCCACAGCTGTACCCTCTTGGGGGTGGGGGAGAATTTCAGCCTTTGGGGAAGGAAGCTTCTCCTGAGCCCTCCACTCTATGGTGTAGATAAATGTTATTCCAGACCACTGGGAGCCATGGACTACAACTGAACACAGTACCTCCCTCCGGGTTTGATATTTGTTTAGAGGGAGGTCAGCACGCTTTTTTGGTAAAGGGCCAGATGATAAATATTTTAGACTTTGTGGGCCACCTACGAGTTCTTGTTCATATTCTTCTTCTTCTTCTTCTTTTTTTAAATCAACCTTTTGAAAAGGTTAAAAAAAAGTTAGCTCAAGGGCTGTAATTTCTTGACCCCTTTGGTTTAGAGGATGGATCAAGAGAAGTCTCACTTTTTGAAACTAAAGAAGTGTTACCTAAAGCAGACATCTGAATTTTAGACTTACCATAGATTTTTGGCATAGCAAATCACCGCAAAGCTCAGTGCCTTCAAACAACAAGAATTTCTTAAATTTCCTGATTTCTGAGGGGGCAGGAATCGGGGAGGAGCGTGGCCAGGTGGTTGTGGCTCCAAGTCTCGTATGAGGCTGCGGGCATTGGCCAGAGCTGTGGGCCTGCGGAGGCCCATGTGCCTGGCCTCTGGCTGGGGGCCTCCACGCCTTTCCCCGCAAGCCTCTGCGCTGCATTTCTTTGTGATCTTTGTACCTTGCTGCAAGCGTCCCCCAGAGAAAGTGACCCGTGAGGCCGGGCAGAAGCTATGGTGCCTTTCAGGACTCAGCCTTGGGCATCCTGCACCATCATTCCTACAGTATTATTTTGGCGGAACAGCTGTGATTTCGTGGGGGGGAGGGGTGGCATCACACACGGATGTGACTGCTAGCGGGTCGGGATTATTGCGGACCACGTTGGAAGCTATTCTGCCATAAGACCTGTACCTGTGATTGCTTCTTCATTAACAAAGTGTGAACAAGCAGAGAATCTTGGAAGATGAGTGCTTTAGAAATTCACTTAGTGAGATGGATTATTAAGTTCCATAAAAACAGCAGCTTCTAAAATGCCCAAGTTAGATAGAATTGTGTACAGTAAAAATGCTCTCTGCTGTCCATTTAATCAAGTTTCTCTTAATCAAATTCCACTTAAACCTCTCTTTTCCATCTAGAAAGCGTATAGACCTGATGAATTCTTTCAAATACCTTGCTAAGGGGTGCTTGGGTGGCTCAGTGGGTTAAAGCCCCTGCCTTTGTCTCAGGTCATGATCCCAGGGTTCTGGGATCGAGCCCCGCATAGGGCTCTCTGCTCAGCAGGGAGCCTGCTTCCCTCTCTTTCTCTGCCTCCCTCTCTGCCTACTTGTGATCTCTGTCTGTGAAATAAATAAATAAAATTTTAAAAAATAAATAAATAAAATACGTTGCTAAGTTTTTTTTTTTTTGATTCACATACAATTGACATGTAACAGTTTCAGGTGTACAATATAGAGCCAATATTGTACATATTGTAAAATGATTGCAGTAAGTCTAACACCACTACACATATTACAGATTTTTTTCTTATTATTTTTATTTTAAGATTTACTCTCTTAGCAGCTTACAAACAAATAAACAGTACAGTACTAAAGCTATAGTTCACCATGCTGCACATTTCATGCCCAGGACTTATTCATTCCTTAACTGGAAGTTTGTACTTTTTGACCCCCGTCACTCATTTTGTCCATCCCTCACGTCCCTATGGCCTGCCTCTGACAGCCACCAGTTTGTTCTCTGTATCTATGAGCTCATTTTTTTTTGTTTTAGAGATCTCATATAAATGGGATCGTGAAGTATTTGTCTTTTCTCTTTCTGACTTATTTCAGTAAGTATAATACCTTCAGGGTCAATCCGTAGTGTTATAAATGGCAAGATTTCCTTCTTTTTAATGGCTTTGTGTGTGTGTGTGTGTGTGTGTGTGTAGAATGGGTCCTATATATAATCATTTATACATATGGTCACTAGGGCATGCTGAATTCTTAAGGCTGTTCCCATTAGTAGAATTGTTGACTTGCCAGAAATCAAGTGTTTGTTCCCAAACATGGTTCTGTTAATTGTATTTGTTACTCTAATTATGTGTTTTCAGTAGTATATAAACCAAAGAACTATGAATGTGAGTTGTCTCTAGGAAAATTAAGTTAAATACTTGGGATTATTTGATAGATGAGTTACTCAGATTTGTTGTTAAATTAGATGTTGGCAAGTCCAGGAGAAATCATGAAAATCTGGAGAAATTCTGAACTCAGATTGGTTTTCAAATATCTTATAGGTCTTTTCTAAAGAATCTGGAAATGATACATGATGCCCTGTGTGTATCATTGTAACATACCAATGAGTGGAATTTCTCTCAAAGAAAAGACTTAAGTCTTTTCTGCCAAAATATTGGCAGTTGAACATTTACACATTTTGGATTAAAATAAATTTTTAAGGTATATTTGTATTACTTAGTCTGCGTCTTCTCATTACCAGCTAGCTGCCGGTTGTGATTGCATTTGATGAGGAACTCCCAATTTTAAAGTAGAAGGGCCTTTGGAAATGTGTGGTGCAGGGATTTGCAGTGTGCTCCACAGGTCTCCAGGGGTGTGTAAGCGCTCTCTGGGATTACATGTTTATGCAGAGGGAAAGTGTTGGGATGCAATTGCAGACTTACAGGGTGTTTAGGGGGGGCTGTGATCTTTGAGAGCAGCTTCTCCTGTGTCTGTCCCGTACATTCCTGCTGGGTAGAGATGCATTTGGCCATTCATGGGTTTCACATTTATACCCCTGAACAGACACTGGAAGAAGTTTTGGGATTGCTGGAGAGAACATAGCTAGAGTCCCTCAGTTTCTGAGAAAGCACTCGAAAAAAGCCCCGATGAGGTTGTTTCCCCTACAGTATTGTCCTGCTTCCCTGTGCACTCTCCCCTCAATACATTAAATAGTTGGAGAGAATTCTGGCTTTTTTTTTTTTTTTTGCCATTCTTTTCTTTACAAGCCCTTTACTCTTATATTGCATTTTTAAACCTTTAACTGAACCTTGTTACATTGAAAATGAAAGAAATCTAAATCTACTGTGCTTTTACTACACTGAAAATAGTGAGGTTCTCTTATGAAAAACTGTGCTGTTTTGACCTGTGATCAAAATTAAACTCAGTTATGCCTTCTTCAATCCTTTCTTTCATCTTGTCCCACATAAGCCCCACCAGTTCTCTGTTCTTCATTCCTCCATTGGGAAGGTCTGCTTCCTGTCTTTTGGCTCTGCTGACCTCCTACTCAGACACCTCCCCCCGCCTTCCTTCGTGCTCCCACGTGTTTTCAAGGTCCAGCAGAGCGGCCAGTATATTGGATGAATTATGTTTCTTCTCTGAGCAGTTTGCACATGGGATCTGCCCCGTGCCCCTTGGTGATAATTAACCTTCTTTCCTCCTTCTGAGCTTGTGTCTTCTACACGGCCACAGTGTTGGCTTCTTGAGGGTACAGACTGCATTCTGTTAATCCTGTGATTCCTTCCTTGGTCCTTGAGTCATCTTCGTGCCACCCTCACGTGTGGGATTAGCTGTCATTGGTTTGCCATACTATGGTTTCAGTGAAGCACCTTTAAAAAAAAAATCTTTTCTATGTTAATTAGATCTTAATGGCAGTTTCCTTTTTTGTTTTTTTTTTAATCCTAAAAAAAAAAATATTACTGGATGTCAGTGGACCTAAAAGGGCGTCTTGCCATAAGCTGTTTTCTGCTATATAGTTGTTTTCAGAAGGGAATGAGTACTGATGATTTTTTTTTTTTAAAGTTGGTTTGTGTGTTTTCCACTGTTTGAGTCTTCTGTCAGTCCTGTCCTTTCCAACCTATGTTGAGTAGGTGGCACGGTCTGGTGGCTCAGTGAACGTCAGGCCCTTAGGCTGATTCTCCAAAATAATGACGGTGAAACTGTGTAGCCAGAAAGGGAGGTTAGAAGGAGATATTAGGGCACCCATGAAATAGGAATATACTGGATTTTAAGAAAGAGTCTAAAATGAAATATAAATTTACAACATTAGAAATGACAGAAGTCAAGAAGTATCTGTTAAAATAAAAACTTTTTTAAAGATTTTATTTAATTATTTGAGAGAGAGAGAGTGACTGAGAGAGCAAGTGGGAAGAGGGACAGAGGGAGAGTCAGACTCCCCACCGAGCAGGGATCCTGACATGGGGCTCAGTTCCAGAATTCTGAGATCATGACCTGAGCCAATGGCAGATGCTTAACTGACTGACCCACCCAGGTGCCCTGTTAAAATAAAACTTAAATCATCCTGGCTTTCAATTAGTCTTTTGTTTTGCATTTATTAGAACAAGATATAATATTTTATAAGGAATTTTAAAAGGAAACTTACTAAACATGAGTCCTTAAGTATGCCCGCAGAGGAATAAATTTCTAAGTACTTGATGTGTTGGTTTGCTGGACTGGAGTAGAGCTTCCCGCTCTGCTACCCCATGTGGCTTGTGGCCCTCTATCATCTCAGACACTAGGCATCAAAGACAGCTTTGTTAGTACCATCTTGCTCTACCTCTGAGGCTCTATCCCAGTCCTTTGAGATAATTCTTTTTTTTTTTTTTTTTTAAGATTTTATTTATCTGGGGAAGAGAGCGAGCACAAGAGCAGTGGAGGAGGGACAGAGGGAGAGGGAGAAGCAGGCTCCCCGCTGAGCAAGGGATATGTGGGACTCAATCTCAGGACCCTGAGATCATGACCTGAGCTGAAGGCAGACCTCAACCAACTGAGTCACCCATGCACCCCTGCTTTGAGATAATTCTTGATAGTAAACGACTTAGATTAGAAGCAAAAAAAAGGAAGAAAAAAAGGTTTAGGTATGTTCTTCTCTAAAATGAACCTTCCATATGAAGTTTTTCTTCTAATTTTTTTCTGTGGAGGCTCCATTACACTTCATTTGTTCTCTCCACTATCATACTTAATCTCACTGTATTATGCCTGTTCTAAGCCTTTCTTGAAAGAAATTCTAACAAAGGAGAATTGAAATCTCAGTTCAAGAGTCCAGTTCAGATTTAGCTGAACAACTTAAGAATATTCGTATAGGTAGTACATTGTCCCTAAGTTTAATGACTTCACAAAGTGAACATACCTGTGAGCGAGAAACAGAATATTAACAGGTCCTAGAGGGCCTCTGTGCTCTCTGCCTAAACCTGGAAGTATAACCATCATCCTGCCTCCAGTGGCATAGATTACCTTTGCCTGTTGTTGGAATTTATATAAATGGAATCTTAGAGCATACACTCTTTTATACCTTTTGCTTAATGTGTTTGTGTATGTATGTGTTTATACGCACGTGTATAATGCATATTATTGTAATATCCCATCTGATGACTATACCTCTGTTTGTTGCACTGATGATTCATGTAGTTTCTAGGTTTTGCTTATAAAGAGCACTTCTATGAATGAACTTTTCATTTTTGGGCAAATATGTAGTTCTTTCTCTTGTATAAACATGTATAAACTCCACCCTGGTTTATACCCAGAGTGGAGTTGCTGTTGTTAGGTATGTTAGTAGTTGGAAATAGTTTTCAAAGTGGCACTTTTAAATAGTTTTAAAGTGCTTTTAAAGACTTCGAATAGTTTTAAAGTGGCACTTTACATTGTCAACAGCAGTGTACAAGAATTCCAGTTTGAACACACATTTAGTCAATCGCATTCCCAGGTTGGGAGCCTAATTGGCCCAACTTGGAGCAGATGTCTGGGCAGTTACCATGAGGGGACCTGGGTGGGGGTTCGGGGGCAATTCGGGGATCATGTAATACAGACATGATTTGGGAAAGCCCACCACTGATAGGCTCTAGCAGAAGAGGCAATTTCTCGATGTCATAAATGGTTTCAACATAGTATTGGCAAATGAGATGCACAAGGAGAGGCTCTGAGTGAGGTACAGCTTTGAGTCATCAGCGAAGTAATGTTGGGTAGTAGAGATAACAGCTGTGGCCAGGCCTCTCAAGTCACTTAGTGAGAAGGGGTGGAAGGGGGTGGAGCTTGAGGGAAGGCCATCAGAAAGTAGCAGAGAACATCTGGTGGGGAAGATCTGAGAGAAAAAATACTCGGACAAGTAAGGTCCCTCTGGTGGTAGTGGGAACAGCTGGGATCCAAGTGCTGGGAAATGTGTTAGAGTTAGGAGAACCCAGAAAGACTTCCTGCACTGCCACCACGGAGAAAGCAGGGAAGGGTGGCTGGATTGGTAGCCGTCTGAAAGAGTCTTTCAGTCAGCACCCAGGAGGTGCTCAGTAAATATTAGTTGGATTGGACTGAATGACTGTTTTCAGGCATTATATCCTGCAGTCTCATCTGTCAGTTTTTTTGTGCTTCTAGATCTCCTGGCTTACATTACTCAGGAGAGCTGTTGTTTCCACATCTACCACCACAGAATGTGTAATAGCTTGGGATTACCACTTGCTAAAGAAGTCCAGATATCAGGGACGCCTGGGTGGCTCCGTCAGTTAATCCTCTGCCTTTGGCTCAGGTCACGATCCCAGTGTCCTGGGATCAAGCCCCATATCCAGCTCCCTGCTCACTGGGGAGTCTGCTTCTCCCTCTCCAGCTCCCCTGTGCTTGTGTTCCCTCTCTTGCTGTCTCTGTCATAAATAAAATCTTTTTTTTTTTTTTAAGATTTTATTTATTTATTTAACACAGAGAGAGATCACAGTTAGGCAGAGAGGCAGGCAGAGAGAGAGAGAGCAGGAAGCAGGCCTCCCAACTGAGCAGAAAGCCTGATGTGGGGCTTGATCCCCGGACCCTGAGATCATGACCTGAGCCGAAGGCAGAGGCTCAACCCACTGAGCCACCCAGGTTCCCCATAAATAAAATCTTAAAAAAGAAAGAAAGAAAGAAAGAAACTCAGATGTGTTCCCTTATATGGTGCCCATCTGTTTCCCAGTAGGAAACATGCCATGCAGAGATTTTTAGAGTATGTAGAAGCTGGGACTATAAACACATGTACTGATCTCAGTTGGTGTGTGTATGTGTATGTGTGTGTGTGTGTGTATGTATAATATGTATTTCTAATATGTATACATTTCCACATTAGACCATTTGTGTCCAAGTATTCTCTTTAGCTTGGGGGAAATAGAAAATACTTGTATTGACTTTACAAAATGTCACAACTGTGTTTTTGGAGTTGTTTTCAGACCTTGGGCCAAATTACTTTGTATGTCTTTAATGGTGGGAAGCCTTCAGCCTTTCATAGGCTACTAGATGGCTTCAGACAGCTAGGTGTTGTTCGGAGTCCACTCTTGGCCTTTTCTCATCCGATTTCCAGTATGAGCCTTGAATCCTTTTAAAGTCAATTACATAACCTGATATCTGTGGACTATAACTGAGCAATCCCTGAAGAGGGTGGTAATAACAAGTTCTTACTTGTGGACGTGGGAAGGGCCAACTGGAGCACCGTGTTATCGCTGAAAGCCCCATACTGGGATGGGTGTCATACGGAGTGCTTTTGTAGCAGGATAATTAAAGTTGTCCTAAAAAGGCTTCTATTTACAAGCACTCTGTTTTTATTTATTTTTCCTTTTTTTTTTTGTATTTTTCCATGTCACTCTTGCCTTTCAGCTAAAAAATTTAAACCGCTCCCCTCTGATTTGTATTCATTATGCATGTTATATGCTGATTCCTGCTGAAGAAAATCTCACAGAAAATCGTAAATTTACAGAAGATGTTTTATTTATTTATTTATTTATTTATAAAGATTTGATTTATTTGAGAGAGAGCGTGTGCGAGAGAGCACAAGTAGGGGGCAAGGGGAGGGAGTGGCAGACTCCCTGCTGAGCCGGGAGCTGGATGGGGGCTCTGACTCAGGCTTGATCCCAGAACTCTGGGATCATGACCTGAGCTGAAGGCAGGCGCTTAACTGACTGAGCCATCCAGACGCCCCTAGAAGATGTTTTAATAGAGGCCAAAGGGAAAAGAATATCTTCAAAGATCTGAGGGGACATAGCCTGGAGTACTCTGTTCAGTAAACTATCTGTTTAGCAAACTAAAGGCTGAGAGACTAAAAGATTTTTGAAAGTTCTTTTCTGGAAGAAGAAATTGAACACCTAAGAAAACAGAATGTTAGCAGAAACGGAGAGCAAAATAGTTGGAAAGCATACAGATGAATTGAAGAAACAGTCACTATATAAACAATAGTTGTAATGACAGTTTAGGGTTTCTGAAAAAGTGGAAATCATTCCTTCTTCACTGTGACTGATACAGTCTAAATCCTTTATTGTTGTTTAGCAGTAAGGTAAAGAAATTAACTTTACACACTAAACCAAGTAAGAATGTCTTAGAATGTAAAAAGCAAACACTAGAGGGATAGAAAAAAAAAGCGATGTACTTTTAAACCAGTAGAGATACTGGAGTATTTTTTTTTTTCATTATATTATTAGAATATAAGAAAGGAAGGAAACAAAGCAAAGTCAGGATAAAGAGATAACACAAAGTAGGATGGCAGATACCAATTTTTTTTAATGATTTTATTTGATTATTTGAGAGAGAGAAAAAGAGAATGAGCTGGGGTTGGGCGGGGGGCAGGCAGAGGGAGAAGCAGCTCCCTGCTCAGCCCGATGGTGGGGCTCAATCCCAGGACCCTGGGATCATGACCTGAGCCAAAGGCAGACGCTTAACTGACTGAGCCACATAGGCACCCCCAGATATCTATATTTATCTGAGATAATAAATGTAAACAGATGAAATTCAACAGTGAAAAAGACAGAAATTGCCAAATTTATTAACAGCCTGGACTGAGGACTTTATTACCCATACAAAAGATCTCTTTGAAAACATTACTCAAAGCTGTACTGAGCAAAATTTAATACAGAAGGACTAAGAATGCAGAAGAAATACCAAAAGAGGAAATGAGTAAAATACAAGAATAAAAAAATAATAAAACAATATTTTGTTGCTGGTGGTGATTTTGTTTTGTTTTTAATGTAAGCTCTACACACAGTGTAGGGCTTGAACTCATGACCCTGAGATCAAGAGTCCCATGCTCTATCCAGCCAGGCACCCCAAAACTCAGTATTTTAAACCCTGTTTTATGGGGTGCCTGGGTGGCTCAGTGGGTTAAAGCCTCTGCCCTTCGGCTCAGGTCATGATCCCAGGGTCCTGGGATCAAGCCCAGAATTGCATCTGGCTCTCTGCTTAGCAGGGAGCCTGCTCCCCCCCAACCCCCCAGCCTGCCGCTCTGCCTACTTGTGATCTCTGTCTGTCAAATAAATAAAATCTTAAAAAAAAACCAAAACAACAACCCTGTTTTATGTACCACCTAATATGGAGTTCTTGTGTGGAAGGTGTGAAGCAGGCAGGTAAACTCCTTGATTAGATAATTGTTTTGCTTTGAAGCTTGTCCTTGGGTTCATTAGTGTTTTATCATGATTTTTTGTAAAACCCCACACTGAGCCCTTGAGCTTTCATGATTTTTTTTTGCTTCTTTGTTCCTGCTCCCTCCCTCCCCTAAATTAAACTAATATATAAAGAGCTCATTTTTTATGAGGTCTTCTGACTTGTCTCTACATTACGTTTTATTTATTTTATTTCAAAGATTTTATTTATTTATTTGACAGAGAGTGAGAGAGGGAACACAAGCAAAGGAGTAGGAGAGGGAGAAGCAGGCTCCGTGCTGAGCAGACAGATGTGTCAGGACACCAACATGTCAGGACACCATGTGTTGCGTCGGGACATGGGGGTCGATCCCGGGACCCTGGCCTCATGACTTGAGCTGAAGGCAGAAGCCTAATGACTGAGCAACCCAGGCATCCCTTTAGATTACATTTTAAATCTGCCTTAAAAATTTTGCATTTTTTAGCACACACTGGGCTGAGCTAACTAAGGCTTCTGTCTGTCTCAGGTGCTAAGTTAAAGTTAAAGTTTTCAGCATTAAAGTTTTCTCTTTGATCTGGATAGTCCAGGAAGAGTAGTTTATAACATGACTGAAACTGAACAGAAACAGAAATAATGTGTATGTAACACAGCCATAGCTTCCACATGTTTAGTGTAGTATCCTAGCAAGACCATGTTAATATCTCTTCTGAGCACTTGGCATTTAAGCCATGGTCTGAACGGATCCCAGCAGGATCCCTAAAATTCATGCGCTCATGTGTTGTGTGTGTGTGTGTGTGTATGTGTATGTGTGTCTGTGTATCTTCATTCTTCCTTTCCTCATTCACTCCTTTCCTCTCTTCACTTCAAAAGGAAATGCTTTGGAGAGCAAGCAAATAACAAAGGACCACAATCCATATAGACTAATGGTTGGTCTGTTACCAAGCATTGACCTGTTGAAATATTAGAGTATATTGGGTCAAGAACACATTATATACAATTAATGAGTTGATTTCAGCATCATCATGTGAATGCAGTTTCTTAAGATTTGTTTGTAATAGAAATATCTAATATTTTTTCCTCTTCTTCATACCACTTGTTCCACAAAATCTTTTTTTTTTACATGTGTAAAACTTTTTTTACATTTTTACACTTGGTCTGGAAACAGAGCGCCCTGCTCTGCACAGGTGTGGGTACTGTGTAGGATGACCTGACCTGGGTGTGGTTTTGTGTCCTATCCCACAGGATGACAGTACTGACAGGACAGTGAAGCAGTTGAAAGAATGGGAGCTCCTAAGTGCTTGACTGTGCTCCCTTATTAACTGACTTAATCCCCTTGTGTTCCAGTATTCTAATATTTAAAATATGGGAAACAACCTGCATGCAGCTCTTTATAGCAACTTTATTGATAGTGGCCAAAATTGAGAAGCATCCAAGATACCTCAGTAAGCTAGTGGATAAATTGTGGTCCATTGAGACAATGAAATATTATTCAGCACTAAAATGAAATGAGCAATATAGACAATATTATCATGATCAAACTTACTGAGAGCCTACATCTTAATCCTTCCCAACCCGAAAAAGAAATGATAATTTTGTGATGTCAAAGAGGTGCTCACTAATGATATGGCAGTCCTAAATGTATCAGATCAACAAGTTGTTCACCTAAATTTACACAGTGTTGTACATCAAATATATTTTGATTAAAAAACTTAAAAAGGAAATAAGTGATCAAGCCATGGAGAGACGTGGAACGCCCTTGAATGCATACTAAATGAAAGAAGCTAGTCTGAATGGGCTACACATACTGTATGATTCTGACTGTATAGCATTCTGGACAAGGTGAAACTGTGGCGACAGTGAAGGATCGGTGGTTGCTGGGGGCAGAGGGGTGAGAGGGAGGCAGAGCATATAGGATGTTTAGGAAACTGTTCTGCATCATGCTGTGGTGGTGGGCACAAGTCATCATGCAGGTGTTAAAACCCATAGAATGTCCAACCGAGAATGAACCCTAATGTCAGCTGTGGACTTTGGACGAAAATGATGTGTGAATGAATATAGGTTCACAGATTGGAACAGTTGTACCACTCTGGTGCTGGATGTTGATACTGAGGAGGCCAGTGGGATGGGGGTGGGAAGAGATGAAGGTATGTAACTCTCTGTACTTTGCTCAGTTTTACTATTCTAAAATTGACTTAAAATATAAAGTTTATTTTTGAAAACTGGGGGAGGAGCATGCTGGATTCACCCCACAGGCTCTTGTTTACCAACTCCAGCTCTCTACTTCCTATTACATAAATGCTAAGCTTACTTGCTAGATCAATTAAGTGATAAATACATTTGAATAGGGGGAAAAGGATGGGAAGTTATCGTACACACCTCATACGGTTGCTAGAAAGATTAAATAAGATATTGCGTGTAAAACATCTAGTATACAAAGAAGGTGAGAGGAATAATTGAAATGGAGAGCAGCATGTGCTTACAAGCCTGAGATCTGAAAAATTTGTCAAGTTCTAGGAATTGAGAGGTAACCAGTAGGATCAGTGGAAGTAAGCAAGGAAGAAAGGGAATGAGACAAGCAGCATCTCATTGGCCATGAGAAGCTTTTATTTTGTTGAATTACAAAGGGAATCCATGGAAAAATTTTAAACAGAAGAGTGAGATGATTGTGTTTACATTTTAAGATTAACACTTTTGCTGCTTTGAGGAGGGTAGCATAGAGGAGAGAGCAAGGGTGGAAGTAAATGAGTTTGGGAACTGTTAACAGTGGCCTGGACCAGAGCATTAACAATAAAAATGGAGAGAAGTGTATAAACTAGGCAGATAGAATGGGTGGGTTGATCGAATTGATGGCGTCAAGAACGACTCCTGGGTTTCACTTGAGCAGCTAGGAAGACGGTGGGTCAGTTACTGCAGGGGGAGGATGGAATCAGAGTTACAGGTTTCAGGGAGTCAGTCAAGAGTTTTGTTCTGGGTAAATGCAGTTTTAGAGGTATATGATCATGTAAGGGCATATGTTAGTCCAGCATTTATGCTGGACCTTGGGAGAGGTCTGGTGAGAGTTGAGGGGATGGAGATAGAAGCCTTGTGGTAGTATGTTAAAGAGTGAATGGGAGTGGAGGATGCTAGTTTAGATAAACTGAAAGGTGTGGTTAAGGAGAGCCTATGAACGGGGCAGTAGCTGGAGGGCTATGTGGCTAGTGGAGGGTTTGGAACTTTTTGAAGATGAGAGATAGCAGATTATATCTGCCTGCTGAATCTGTGGTGTGAGTAGTAGTGAGATGAGATGGAGTTAAGATTTTGAATGTAGACGATGGAAAGCAGCTGAGGACGGCTTGGCCTTTGAAGAGGAAGTTCACTTGATTGTAACAGGCAAGAAGGTGATAGTAAGAATAGAGTTCTGTGTTTTGTTTTTGTTTTTGTTTTTCAGTGGGAATAGTTTTTATAGGGTGGGAAAGAGTGCAAAAGGCAAGGAAGCATTCAACAGTGCACACTAATCCAGAAACTGCAGTGTTGCCTGAGTCTGAAATCCAGGGTAGGGAGGTGGGTGGTGCTGGTGATGGTAAGGTGAGACCAGAGAACCAGATAAGAATCAGTTCATGGAAAGTTATCTTTGAAATTGTTTCTCTTTGCAATAGAGAGCAAAGAGAGTTTTTTAAATCTAGAAAGAGTTTGACTTTATATGATGTTAGAGATTGCAATAGATCTTACTATGGAAAAGATGTGGGAGAAGCCAATTAGGAATCTGCTACAGTGATCAAGGCAAGATGATGAGGCCCTGAAAGAGGGCAGTGGGGGTGGAGATGGAGGGAGAGGATTGGATTAAAGGGATCTGTGTGAATTAGAACCAGCATGCCTTAGTAGTAGTTCATTTGTAAGTACAGCTCTTACCAGTTGATTTTATAGAATATTAGTTGTTGCGGGTAGCTCTCAGGGCTCTAGTTCTTTTTTTTTTTTTTTTTTTTTTAAATTTATTTTATTTGACAGACAGATCACAAGTAGGCAGAGAGGCAGGCAGAGAGAGAGAGAGAGAGAGGAGGAAGCAGGCTCCCTGCTGAGCAGAGATCAGGGCTCTAGTTCTAACAACTGGTCATTAGTGGTGTGAGTTCATCAAAATAAGGAAATAAAGGAGAGCATCAGGTCCTCGGTTCAGGAGGTATTGAGGTTGAGGTACTGGTGGGCTGTCCCAGTAAGGACAGCTGGTTCCTCCAGGGATGCCCAGATGTGTCTGTTATTGTTTGATTCTGAACCTTATGAAGATTTGCTTGCTTGGCTTCAGACTACTATTAATATGGAGTTGTACTGAGTAGAACAACATGACGCAAAGAAAATATTCCCAACAAGAAGTTTGATAATACATTATCAGATCCCCAAATTATTACTGATTTGTGATTTAATCATCCTGCAGTCTATTCTGAAGGAAAAAAATTCAAAGAAAGATTTAAATGTGAAGATGTTTAGAATGAGTTTAGTTGTAATGGTGAGAAATTGAATATCATACATAGAAAATAACCTAGAAGGTATACATCAGTGTTAACTGGTGTAATTCTAGATGATGGCTTTTTGGATGACTTTTCTTTCTGTGAATGTATGATGTGTAGATTTTCTAAAAATGAGCGTGCATTTTCTGATGAGAAATATATGGAAATATATGGAAATGGTGTATGAAATGGAAATGTCCAGCAATAGGTAAATAGTAAATTCTGGTACATCTGTAGGATAAATGTTTATGGGGTATTTAAAATTATTTTGTTAGGTTACTAAATGAGAAAAATATGCAGCCAAGAATACTTAATCCAGCTAGGCTGTCATTGAAAATAGAAAGAGTGATAAAAAGCTTCCAGGACAAACAGAAATTATGAGAATTTGCGATCACCAAACAAGGCCTTCAAGAAATATTGAAAGAGGCCCTTTAAGCCTAAGAGAGAGCCCAAGAGTAGCATACACCAGTAAGGACCAGAGACAATATATAGTAACAACCACCTTACAGGCAATACAATGGCACTAAATCCATATCTTTCAGTAGTCACCCTGAATGTAAATGGCTAAGTACCCCAATCAAAAGACACGGGGTATTGGGTTGGATAAAAAAGCAAGACCCATTGATTTGCTGTCTGTAAGAGACTCATTTTAGATCTAGAGATGCCTCCAGATTTAAAGTGAGAGGGTGGAAAACCATTTATCATGCTAATGGACATCAAAAGAAAGCTGGGTGACAATCCTTATATCAGCCAAATTAGATTTTTTTAAAGATTTTATTTATTTATTTGACAAAGAGAGATCAGCAGTAGGCAGGGAGGCAGGCAGAGAGAGAGGGAGAAGCAGGCTCTCCACCAAGCAGAGAGCCCAATGTGGGGCTTAATCCCAGGACCCTGAGACCATGACCTGAGCTGAAGGCAGAGACTTAACCCACTGAGCCACCCAGGCGCCCCCAAATTAGACTTTAAACCAAAGACTGAAATAAAAGATGAGGAAGGACACTATATCATACTTAAAGGGTCTATCCAACAAAAAGATCTAATTGTAAATATCTATGCCCCTAAAATGGGAGCAGCCAATTATATAAGCCAATTAATAACAAAATCATAGAAGTACATCGACAATAATACAATAACAGTAGGGGACTTTAACACCCCCCTTCACTGAAATGGACAGATCATTTAAGCAAAAGATTAACAAGGAAATAAGGGCTTTGAATGACACACTGGACAAGATGGACTTCACATATATATTCAGAACATTCCATCCTAAAGCAGCAGAAGATGCATTCTTCTCTACTGCACATGGGACAATCTCCAGAATATATCACATACTAGGTCACACATCAGCTCTCAATTGATACCAAAAGATCGGGATCATTCCCTGCATGTTTTCAGACCACAGTGTTTTGAAACTTGAGCCCAATCACAAGAGGAAAGTTGGAAAGAACTTAAATACGTGGAGGCTAAGGAGCAGCCTACTAAAGAATGAATGGGTCAACCAGGAAATTAAAGAAGAATTTAAAAAATTCATGGAAACAAATGAAAATGAAAACTGTTTAAAATCTTTGGGATGCAGAAAAGGTGGTCCTAAGAGGAAGGTGTAGATAGCAGTACAAGCCTTTCTCAAGAGACCAGAAAGGCCTCAAATATACAACCTAACTCTACACCTAGTGGAGCTGAAAAAGAATAGCAAATAAAGCCTAAACTGAGCAGAAGAGAAATAATAAAGATCAGAGCAGAAGTCAATGAAATAGAAACAAAAAGAACAGTAGAATAGATCAATGAAACTAGGAGCTGATTCTTTGAAAGAATTAATAAGATTGATAACTCCCTGGCCAGACTTCTCAAAAAGAAAAGAGAAAGGACCCAAATTAATAAAATCATGAGTGAAAGAGGAGAGATGACAACCAACACCAAAGAAATGCAGACAATTATAAGAACATATTATGGGCAACTACATGCCAGCAAATTAGACAATCTGGAAGAAATGGATTCATTCTTAGAATATAAACTACCAAACCTGAACAAGGAAAAAATAGAAAACCTGAACAGATCCATAACCAGCAAGGAGATTGAAGCAGTCATCAAAAATCTCCCAACAATCAAGAGCCCAGGGTCAGATGGCTTCCCAGGGCAGTTCTACCAAACATTTAAAGAAGAATTAATACCTGTTCTCCTGAAGCTGTTCCAAAAAGTAGAAATGGAAGGAAAAACTTCCAAACTCATTTTATGAGATCAGCATTATCTTGATCCCAGAACCAGACAAAGACCCCACCAAAAAGGAGAATTATAGACCTGTATCCCTGGTGAACATGGATGCCAAAATTCTCACCAAAATACTAGCCAGTAGGATCCAACAGTACATTGAAACGTTTATTCACCAGGACCAAGTGGGATTTATTTCTGGGCTGCAAGTTTGGTTCAACATCCACAAATCAATCAGTGTAATACACTACTTTAATAAAAGGAAGGACAAGAACTGCATGATAACTCTCAATAGATCCAGAAAAATCCTTTGACAAAGTACAGCATCCTTTCTTGATTGAAACTCTTTACACGGTAGGGACAGAGGGTACATACTGCAATATCATCAACGTATATCATTCTCAATGGGGAAGAACTGAGAGCTTTTCCCCTAAGGTCAGGAACCCAGCAAGGCTGTTCACTATCACCACTGCTGTAGTACTAACGTAGTACTAGAAGTCCTAGCCTCAATAATCAGACAATAAAAAGAATTAAAAGGCATCCAAATTGGCAAAGAGGAACGAAATCCTCACTCTTTGCAGATATTATACTTCATGTGGAAAACCCAAAAGACTCCACCCCAAAACTTCTAGAACTCATACAGGAATTCAGTAAAGTGTCAGGTTATAAAATAAATGCACAGAGGGGCACCTGGATGGCTCAGTGGGTTAAGCCTCTGCCTTTAGCTCAGGTCATAATCTCAGGGTCCTGGAATTGAGTCCGGCATTGGGCTCTCTGCTCAGTGGGGAGCCTGCTTTCTCCTTTCTCTCTCTCTCTGCCTGCCTATTTGTGATCTCTCTCTGTCAAATAAATAAATTCTTTAAAATAAATAAATAAACAAAATATTTTTTAAAAACGCAGAAACCAGTTGCATTTCTGTACACCAGCAGCAAGACAGAAGAAAGAGAAATTAAGTTAATCCCATTCATAATTTCACTCAAAACTGTAAAATACCTTGGAATAAATCTAACCAAAGAGGCAAAGAATCTGTGCTCAGAAAACTATGGAATACTTATGAAAGAAATTGAGGAAGACACATAGAAATGGAAAAACATTCTATGCTCATGGATTGGAAGAACAAATATTGGTAAAATGTCTGTGCTACATTTAAAGCAATCCCTGTCAAAATGCCATCAACTTTTTATCGCAGAAATGGAACAAGTAATCCTAAAATTTGTATGAAACCAGAAAAGACCCCGAATAGCCAGTGATTGTTGAAAAAGAAAACCAGAGCTGGTGGCATCCCAATCCCAGACTTTAAGCTCTATTACAAAGCTGTAACCATCAAGTCAGTATGGTACTGACAAAAAACAGACACACAGATCAATGAAACAGAACAGGGAGCCCAAAAATGTACCCTCAGTTCTATGGTCAACTACTCTTCGACAAAGCTAGAAAGAATGTCCAATGGAAAAAAGACAGTCTCTTCAACAAATGGTGTTGGGAAAATTAGCCACATGCAGAAGAATGAAACTGGACTATTTCCTTACACCACACATAAAAATAGACTCAAAATGGGTGAAAAGACCTCAGTGAGGCAGGAATCCATCAAAATCCTTGAGGAGAACACAGGCAGCAACCTCTTCAACCTTAGCCTCGGCAACTTCTTCCTAGCCAAAGGCAAGGGAAGCAAGGGCAAAAATGAGCTATTGGGACTGCATCAAGTTAAAAAGCTTTTGCACAGCAAAGGAAATAATCAACAAAACTAAAAGACTAAAAGACAACCAACAGAATGGGAAAAGATACTTGCAAATGGTCTATCAGATAAAGGGCTACTTCTCAAACTGAACACCCAAAGAACATATAATCCAATCAAGACATGGGCAGAAGACACGGACAGACATTTCTGTTCTGACATCCATCCAAATGGCCAAAAGACACATGGAAAAAGTGCTCAACATCACTCGGCATCAGGGAAATACAGATCGAAACCATGTCACATCAGTTGGAATGGCTAAAATTAACAAGTCTGGAAATGACAGATGCTGGCAAGGATATGGAGAAAGGGGAACCCTCCTACACTGTTGGTGAGAATGCAAACTGGTGCAACCATTCTGGGAAACAGCATGGAGGTTCCTCAAAAAGTTGTAAATAGTGATACCCTATGACCCAACAATTGCACTACTGAGTATTTACCCCAAAGATACAGATATAATCTGAAGGGACACCTCCACTCCAATGTTTATAGCAGCAATGTCCATAATAGCCAAACTATGGAAAGAGCCTAGATGTCTACCAACAGATGAATGGATAAAGAAGATGTAGTATAGATATACAATGGAATATTACGCAGCCATAAAAAAGACATCTTGCCATTTGCAATGATGGGACTAAAACTGGAGGGTATTATGCTAAGCAAAATAATTCAGTCAGAGAAAGACAATAGTCATACGATCTCACTGATATGTGGAATTAGAGAAACAGGACAGAGGATCCTAGGGCAAGGGAGAGAAAAATGAAGTAAGACGAAACCAGAGAGGGAGACAAAGCGTAAGGGACTCTTAATCTCAGGAAACAAACTGAGGGTTACTGGAGTGGAGGAGGAGGAGGGTGGCTGGGTGATGGACATTGGGAAGGGTATGTGCTATGGTGAGTGCTGTGAATTGTGTGAGACAGACCTGTACCCCTGAAACAAATAATACATTATATGTTATAATAATGATAATAATAAAAGAACTATGGAGACAGTAAAAAGATCAGTGATTGCCAGCAGTTGGGGTGGTGAGAGAGAAAGGGATGAATAGGCAGAGCAGAGTTTTTTAAGGCAATTAACTTACTCTGTATGATACTATAATGGTGGAGACATGCCATTATGAATTTGTCCAGAGTCAATATGCAGAATGTACAGCAAGAGTGAGCCCTGATGTAAGCTGTGGACCGTGGGTGGTTTTGATGTGTCTTTGTAGGCTCACCAGTTGTTAACAATGGACCACTCCAGTGAGGGAGTGCAAGCACCCAGGGGAGGTCATGCATGGGGCAGAGGCTATACAGGAAATCTCTGTACCTTTGTCTCAATTTTTCTGTAAACTTAAAAACTGCTATAAGAAAATAAAGTCTTACTAAAAAAAAAGAAAAGTTATCTTTCTCCTTGAATTGCCTTTGCATATTTGTAAGAAAAAAATCAGCATATGTGTGAATCTTTTAAAAAAAATTTAAAAAATAAAATTATTTTATGAAAAGTTTTTGAGGTAGGTAAATGGTTATAAAACATTAATGATCAGTTCGACGTTGGCTGTGATTACAAGAATGTAAATATCTGAAGGAAGACTTGCATAAATGAAGTCGGGTTGGTGGGATTGTACATGTCTGTTTTCTATATTTCTCAAGTTGCAACAGTGACTTTTTTTGGGGGGGGGTCTTCTAGTTTTTAAAAAGCTTTTTGCTTTTTTCTGCCTGCTTTCCTTGAAAAATTTTGTTCTATTTTTTTCTAGCACTTAAGAAACTGTAGATTGAGTGGTTTCTTTTTTTTTTTGAGGTTTTTATGTATTTGTTTGACAGACCAAGATCATAAGTAGGCAGAGAGGCAGGCAGGCAGAGAGAGACTGAGAAGCAGGCTCCCTACTGAGCAGAGAGCCCAACACGGGGCTCAATCCCTGGACCTTGGGATCATGACCTGAGCCAAAGGCAAGGCTTTAACCCACTGAGCCACCCAGGCGCCCTGAGTGGTTTCCTTTAAGTGTTTAACATACACACGTAATTACAGTTTTTCTAACAAAGTCTTAAGTTTTTCACTGTTTTTGCCCTCTTCCTGAACATGACAAGGATCTTCACATGTTCTAAGAATCCATTCAGTGTAACATACCAAATCTTGTTTAGAATTTAACAGTCATTTTAACATGAAAAAATAGTTTAAAACTTCTTCAAATGAATAGTTTATTTACCGTTGTGTTTTTTAGCTTTGGTGTTTGTATCTGTTTCCTGGGGCTTTCTTGACAAAATACCTCAGGCTGAGTGGCTTAAACAATAGCTTTGTTTCCTTACAATTCTGGAAGACAAAAGTCTGAGGTGAAGGTGTTGGCTTGTTTGGTTTCTTCTGAGTCCTCTCTCCATGGCTTCTGAATGGCCATCTTCTCACTGTGTCCTTACATGGTTTTTCCTCTGTGTATGCTCATGTTTGTGCCCAAATCTCCTGTTCTTGGAAGGACACCAGTCATAGTAGATTAGGGCTCAAACTCATGTCCCCATTTTGACTTAATTACCTCCTCAAAATATATTCTCATTCAGAGGTACTGGAGGTTACAGCTTTAACATGAATCTGTGGGTTAGAGGGAAGACACAACGCAGTTCAGCCCATAATGATGTTCTCTTCCATCGGGTTAATTCCCTTTTTCCTGACGAAGTTCTTCAACAAAGATGTATGGGAAGGAAACTGATCTCTGTATATCTGAAAACTCTTTTCCTTCAACTTCAGTAATATTCCTGAGATAGTGTTCTAAGTTGAAAGTTATTTTCCCTTACCAGCTTGAAGGTATTCCCACATTTATTTAACATATAATTATTGAGCCCCTATCTTGCATGTCAGGTGTGTCAGGGATACAGCAGGGAACCAGACCAGCCCCCTCCCTGCTCCCAGGGAGATGGCACACTAGTGGGTGGAAAGGAAATAGTATTTGTACAGGTCGCGTGAAGTTAAGTTTTCATTTCTCTAGGGTACACAACTAGGAGGTGGGATCACTGCGTCACATTTTAAAAAATGTAAAAAAAAAAAACCCACATCTTGATTTTATTAACAATAATAAATTTAATGGAAAGTATGGCAGAGCATTAGAAGCAGTCCGGTCTTGTTAATTGGCCCGGACATAGGCTCATTGCACAGCTTCTTTCTACTAACACCTGCCTCCCTTTTACTTTGAAGCTGAAACAGACCTCTCCTATGTTAATGATATTTTCCCTTTTGTCATCTTCTAATATAGCCATCTCCTCCTTGTTCTCATAACCCCTATCTTCCTGATCACTCTGCCTGTCCAAGATCAAGCAGGCTGGTGGTGTATCTGGAAGCTGAGATTCACACTTGCTCTGCTTGCAAAGCCTGCGTTCTCTCCACTGTGACCTTAGTGCTCTCCCGGGAAGACTTAAAGAGGAAATGGCTTTTGAGCTGGACCTTGAGGGAATGACAGGATTTGTAGATAAAGAAGGGGCTTTCCTGAGTTAAAATCAATCAAAATGGTTCTGTGCAGAAATTTAGCGTAGTGCCCTGAGGGTCACTGAGGGTATTCTAGAGCCCAGCTGCTCCAAGCCTGAGCCTCACACCTGTAACTTCTGGTGTAACCCTGGGGCTTACTGAAAATGCAGATTCTCCCACTTGACCTCAGACTTACTAGATCAAAAATCTCAGGGTGGAGTCCAGGAATCTGTTTTTAGCAAGCCCAGTCTACTTCACAGTAGATGATACTGTGCTCTTCAGGTGATTCTTAGAGGCCGGCAAATGTTTGAGAAAGCTCTGAGAGTTTTCTCTGGCTGCCGTACCTTTCAGAATTACCTTGTTGTCAAGTGGTTGCCTATAAAATGATCTCAGTATACTGTAGACCAGAAACTTCCATCAGCACATTAAATGATCAATACTTCCTGATTGGGAATTACCATTGGCATCTAAAACCTAATTCATAAGCTGTCTAGCTATAGATAGACTCTAGGATAAAATTTAGCTAGTTATGTAAAGTGGTAACATAGAGGGAAAAATCCTGGAAGGATACTTATGAAACTACTGTTAAAAAATGGTTCATGGGCTGGGACGCCTGGGTGGCTCAGTGGGTTAAACCTCTGCCTTCGGCTCAGGTCATGGTCTAAGGGTCCTGGGATCCAGCCCTCCATCGGGCTCTCTGCTCAGCAGGGAGCCTGCTTCCCTTTCTCTCTCTCTCTGCCTGCCTCTCTGCCTACTTGTGATCTCTGTCTGTCAAATAAATAAATAAAATCTTAAAAAAAAATGGTTCATGTGGGTGCCTGGGTGGCTCAGTCATTAATCATCTGCCTTCGGCTCAGGTCATGATCCCAGTGTCCTGGGATCGCACCCCACAACAGGCTCCCTGCTCAGCAGCAAGCCTGCTTCTCCCTCTCCCACTCCCCCTGCTTGTGTTCCCTCTCTCCTATGTCTCTCTCTGTCAAATAAATAAAAATCTTTAAAAAAAAAAAAAGTTTCATGGCCCTGTTGTAAGGTTGAGTTTATTCAGGGGGCTGTAACTAGAGGGTTTTGCGGTGGGGAGAGAGATTGGGCTCGACTCCAAATACAGCGAGGGAAAACAGGGATTTATATGGAAGGGCAGGGTTGATGGAAAATAACTCGAGAGGGCAGGGTAATTCTTAGCTGAACTGACTACTAGGATTCTTGCTGAAGGCGGATGAGAATGATCAGGTAATACATATGGATGGAGGGGGGACTGTGGAGAATGTTAGGAGTTTGGTGGATATGGAGGGTGGAGGATTCTGGCCACACCGACAGGATTCTTGCTAAAAGGGGTTCTTAGAGGACACGCGCCAGGATGGGGCTTAGTCAGGCCTAGAGGAGCCAGACTGAACTTTAGACGAGGAGAGAGTCTTCGTCACCACTAACAGTGGTGGAGGGAGGTTTTGGTGCAGAAGTAAAGGGCAGGGCTTTCACTTTCACACTCTGCGGTTTTATATTTGCCTTTTATATGTGGAGAATCGTTTATATCATTAAATAGTTTTAAAGAAGTATTTTGATAGAGAATTCTGACGTGTTTTCAAGTGGATATTTGCCTTTTATATGTGGAGAATCGTTTATATCATTAAATATTTTTGAAGAAGTATTTTGGTAGAGAATTCTGACGTGTTTTCAAGTGGATACTTGGTTTCTTGTAGTTTAAAAGTGGTAGGAAAAAAACAACAGTATTGTACTATCCATTATCCAAACTTGGAAAACTTCGTATCTTTATTCTTTGAGAGCTGCATCTATCTTAAGACATAGTCAGGGTTTCTTCTTTTTTCATCTTAGTAGCGAGTTATATTTAGAAATAAAATTCAAATGAACTGCCTTAAATTAACGTGACAGATATTTTGTTGTAAGTAATAGCCTATGTTTATAATCCTAGAAATGTGTAGCTGAATGTTTTGTTTAACTTATTAACAGCATTGTTCTGATTTTGAGCGTAATGGAACATCATTTGAGTCATTGTCATGGTTTCTTTTTCAGATCAGTGAGCACATTTTTAACTATTTGATTTATTGTATAAGTAAACTTGAAAATAGAATTTTGGAAAGAGTTTTGGGGGCACCTGGGAGGTTCAGTCCACTCTGTGGAGTGTGCAACTTTTGATTCTCGAGGTTTTGAGTTTGAGTCCCACGCTGGGTGTGGAGATTACTTAAAACTCTTTAAAAAAGCCAGAAAAATAATTCTTCATTGGATAATTCCTGGCACAGTTATTGTTAAGGAACGCTTTGCAAGGTGATACATTAAAAAACACTGGATGTTGGGGCACCTGGGAGGTTTCAGTCGGCCAAGAGTCCCAGCTCTTTCAGGTCCTGATCTCAGGGTCATGAGTTCAAGCCCCTTGTTTGGCTGCATGCCGGATGTGGAGCCTGCTTAAGAGGAAAAGAAGAAAAAACCTTGGTTGCTGTGATACTGATTCCTCTGGTGTAGGTTCTTTGAAGTGCCAAATGCCTCTGGACACCCTGTTTCTCAGTGCCCTTTCTTTCAGGGACCACAGCGTCTCTGTGCCCTGCTGTGCTGTGATGTCATCTGGTCTTCCTTAAGCACCAGTACAACTGTCAACCAAACACCAACACAAACTCAAACGTGTCCCACAGTCAAGGAGCCATTTTAGATGTTCTAGGCCCAGCAGTGCTTTCTGATAGAACTTTCTGTGATGATGGAAATGTTCTGTTCTGTGCAAACACCGTAGCCCCCAGGCACACAGAGCTGTGGAGCACTTGAAAGGTGGTAAAGGTGACTGAGAAACTGAATTATTAGTGTTTCTTTTAACTTTAATGGTCACGTGTGTCTAGTGCCTACCACATGGGACAACAAAGCCATCTGAAAGGTTTGGCGAGCTTCTCTAAGGGCTTATCTGGGTCTGTGTGGGAGGCTGAAGTGTTTATCATCCTTGTCCTATAAAGTTAGGAAAATCTTCTGGTAAAGACACTTATTTCAGCTTTCCCACTTTTTCTAAAAGAAGAAATAATCTTTCTTACAGGTTTTGTGCGCGCAGCTGTGTGGAAATCTTAAATACTATCAATCACATCTTTATAGTACAGTGGTGCCCCCTAATGGTAAGCTTTCTTATCACTTTTTAGATTCCTGTGCTAGTATATTTACATTCTTGCAAATAAAAGGAGAATTAGGGGTTTTTTGCAAAACGGACTCTTTTGGTCCCCCTCCTTTCTCTTCCCCCACCCCACCCCTAGTTCTCTTCTCCCCTTTTCTGCTGCCATACTATGTCTTTTGGCAAACTCCCACCCCAGCAACAAATGAGGTATAGATGAATTTGAGGCAGTTTTTGCCCTCAAAAACCCAACTCTTCACCTGGGAAGACAATAAGCAGATAATTATAATAAAGTGTGGCACATGCTTAACGAAATGTTATAGAATGGTAGAGTATAGGTAAATTGTAGTACAATGAAGGCACTATTGTAGGAATTCAGAGGGTTATGAATTCCATATTTAAGCATTCTTCATAGAACCTTGTATTTTAAAGTTGCTTTTTAAAAAACTAAATTTTATCAATTTCTATATTCCTACTTTTTTTTCCTTGACAGAAGTAACAGTTAATTATAGACACGGCCTTCCCTTGATAACACTTACTTTGCCATCCAGAAAAGAGCGCTGTCAATTTGTGGTCAAACCAATGTCATCAACAGTTGGTTCATTCCTTCAGGACCTACAAAATGAAGATAAAGGTGTCAAAACGGCAGCCATCTTCGCAGCAGGTATATATATATATATATTTTCCCACTTGTCTTTTTTTTCTTTTTCTGAACCTTTATTCTTATTCTAGACAGTTGATTCTTTAATTCATTGCGTAATAAATGGTTGGCCTTTACTGTGACCTTCATTTTTGTATATCAGTAATATAAGAAAATTAACTCCAGTGAGGGGTGCCTGAGTGGCTCAGTGGGTTAAAGCCTCTGCCTTCGGCTCAGGTCATGATCCCAGGGTCCTGGGATCGAGCCCCGCTCCCTGCTGAGCAGAGAGCCCGCTTCCTCCTCTCTCTCTGCCTGCCTCTCTGCCTACTTCTGATCTCTGTCTGCCAAATAAATAAAATCTTAAAAAAAAAATTAACTCCAGTGAATAAAGAATGAATGGAGTAAGTTTGATGTAAATTTCAGTTACTTATTTCAAAATCTTAGCCCTAAAATTTTTCCTGAGAAAATTTTAATGACCTTGGTAAGTGTGTAATTTTCAGCACAATTTGAATAATTAGAAAACAAAATGCAGCTCTAATGATTAAAATAGCTAGTGAATAATTATATAAATACTTCATTAATCTTTATTATAAAGCATCATGATCTCATATGTTTTTTGATGGCTCACTTTCAGGAAGAACCTACATATATTTTAATACCAGTAAGGTGTTTAATCACTAGACATTTCAAGTTTTAGGATCTAGCTTTTATGTCTTCATGGTCTGAAGTGGTCTTGGACCTGTTGCCCCTAAAATAGAATAAAGAATCCTTTACCCCAGCCCAACATAAAGGCTACAAATAGAGATAAATGACCAAATTTGCATTTTTATTTTATTGTAGTATTACATGCTTAGATTGAAGCATTAATGATTACTGTTACAGTTTTGAAAAGAAAATAAACATTCTTTTTCCCTGTACAAGTCCAGAACCAAATAAGGGGTAGATACAGAAGTTGGAAAAATTGAGATTAAACATTTATTTTCTAGAGGGTGTCATGCTGAGCGAAATGTCAGAGAAAGATAGTTATCATATGACCTCACTCATGTGTGGAATTTAAGAAACAAAACAGAGGATCAAAAGGGAAGGGAGGGAAAAATAAGATGGAATCACAAAGGGAGACAAACCATAAGAAACTCTTAACTCTGGGAAACAACCAGGGTTGCTGGAGGGGAGAAGGTGGGGGGATGGGGTAACTGGGTGATGGGCATGAAAGAGGATGCTTGACGTGATGAGTGCTGGCTGTTGTATAAGACTGATGAATCGCTGACCTCTGTCTCTGAAACTAATAACTATTTATTAATTAATTGAATTAAATTTAAAAAGTTACTCAACAAATTGAGCATCTAACATATTCCAGGCACGGATCTAGGTGCCAGAGGCAGAACAGAGGACAACAGAGGTAAAACAGTCCTCCTCTTTTTGAGGTTATGTTTTAAAAAGAGAAAGAAAAGGGTGAAGGAAATATGTAGTGTGTTAGGTAATGAATATTACAGAGACAAGGCAGAGTAGGGGGCTGTGGTGGTGGGGAAGTGCCTGTGGAGCAAGCAGGTGTTTATGTGGTGTCCAGGGAGGTGCTCTGGAGTTGGGGGGTTGTTATGGGGGGAGGTGCTTATAGAATGGGGGGGCATGCTGTAGGGGGAGATGCTTGCAGAGTGTGGTGTGTGTACTGTGGGAGGAGATGCTCTCAGGGACCTGGGTGGGGGTGGGGGAATGCTCGCTAAGGTCAGGTTTTGGGAAGACCTGGAAGAGGAGAGGGAGCTGCGTAGGTGGGTGAGCTCTTCTGGCAGAGGCCCAGGGGTGGGAGTTGAGCCACTGTGGCTACAGAGGAGGCAGCTAGGTGAAGTAGGAGCAGAGGGACAGATTAGGGCAAGCTTTATTGTAGTCTGCAGTAAGGGCTTTGGATTTAACTGGAAGGGGAGCTTTCTTCCTGATAAAAACAGGATCAGAGAAGGTTTTAGTCCTGTGGCCACAGCGGCTTAGCTCTCCGTCTCTGAACTAGACTGAACGGTCCCAGGAGCATGGCACACCCTCGGGCCTTCTGCACTGGGCCAGCGCCTGCCTTCTGAGCTTTTAAGAGCCAGCAGCTAGCTGCCATCCCGTGTGCCTGGAGGGGCACCGAGCACAGCCCTTGCCCGGTGGTGTGGACTCAGTAAGTGTCTTTTAAGTGAATGAAATAAATAAGGTTAAAGCAGCAATTGACATGGACCCTGCTTGTTTCTAAAAATGTGAGTAGCTTTGAAACATAAAGCACAATGGAAAAGACAGGAAATCTTAGAGAAAAATGTCTCTTTAGACTGAGTGAAAACACTTTATTGGGGTTTACATCAGTACACCCAAGACTTGGTGAAGAATTCAAAACTCTATCATTAGCTCCTCAAGAGTGTTTCGCATCAATTTGCCACCGTTCCTGTATTAGTACAAAGGATAATGTAGTACTTGGGCTGAGAAATCATACCCAGGTGATTGCTTTTTATAGCCCTATTTGAAGGAGTAGGTTTGAAGTCATTTAAATGTAAATTTTTAAATGACACTTTCAAAGTCATATAAAGTGATTGGTGTCTTGCACATCTTTAAAAAGAGAGGTTCTGTGGGTGGAATTTGCCTGCCTTTAATTTGGGCTTGAAAAGAGTGTTCTAAGCTTGTCACAGTTTTGCCCATAGTGTGGGTTGAATTATTTGGCAATTCCTGGGAAAATGATGTCACCCCAACTGATGAACAGGAACCCAAACAGCCAAATTCGAGGAACAGACCCAGGTGCAGACTTGACTCGCTGCCTTCTGGAACAAAAGAGCTACCGAGAGCCAGATGGGAGGCAGACAACCAGGTTTTTCCTGATTTTACTAGCAGCATTACTGCGGTCATGCATATTAATGTAGTTGGAGTCGCTCTGGGAGGATGTAGCCAGGCAAATGCCAGGAGCGGCAAAAATTACCCATCCTGGACTGTTCTAAAGGGACAGTGATAGAGAAACTCCCACCCACCGACAGTGTTTTTGCTTATTGTTCAATGAATTTGCTTTCTCAACACCTGGGTTCCACTGAAGTTTAGTTCCAAAATAAAAAAAACCCGGCTATCTAAGAGACTGAGCGAAAGCACGCTGAGGTTAAAAATTTCAAGGAGGTTTTTGTTTTTCGCTTTTTTGGTTTTGTTTTGTTGTTTTTCTTCCTGAATTGTTCCTAGGATATTTGAAATTACTATTAGAATCTCTCCTACCATTTTCTTTTCTTTTTTTAAAATGTTCTAAAGTCTTTGCATTTTTTCTTTTTTTTTTTTTTAAAGACTTTATTTACTTTATTTATTTGACAGAGATCACAAGCAGTGAGAGAGGACGAAGCAGGCTCCCTGCTGAGCAGAGAGCCCGATGTGGGGCTCTATCCCAAGACCCCGGGATCATGACCTGAGCTGGAGGCAGAGGCTTTAACCCACTGAGCCTCTCAGGCGCCCCTCTCCTACCATTTTTGACGTCCGTAAAAACCACACACATGCTGACTGACTCCTTAGGTTTAATTATGTTTATCACTATCTCTGCCACCACCCCCCAGCCCCTGGAAGATTTGCCTCACACTCCTCCACCCCCCAACCCAGTTAGAACATCAGGGAGCCCTGTGTGGTAGTGGTTGGTAGTGCTGTTTGGCTATCAAGTTTGAACCAGTCAGTCTCCTCTAATAATTAACAGGTTTTAAATGTGATTACTGTGTGCCTTGCACATGCCAGTCAGGGGCTTAGCTACCAGCAGCAGATAAGGACTCTGGCTGAGCGGAGGAGCCTTGTCAGTAGGCTCTGGAGATTGGAATAGACAGAAAGCCAGGCTCAGAAGAAGGCAGGAACTAAGAGAGGACAGACCAAAGACCAGGTTAGCCTAGGATTCACCCGATGGGCTCTGCTGCTGACACCTGCACCCTCACTGCCCCCTCAACGTGTCCCCTCCCCTGCTCTGGCTTTGCTATGAAGAGTCCATCCCCGTCCCGCCCCCAAGTTTAGCCTGACCTTCTGCAGGTACAGTCTCCCCAGGAACATCTGCCTAGATGCCCCAGGCCCACTAACAGCGTGGGAGAGGGAGCCCCTGCCTGCTCTCTTTGGTGCAGTGTAATGGGAGGTAGAGCAGGAAGGGAGAGTTCTCCGCGTGGGAACGGTATTGGGGATTGGAGAGCCCTGCCCCATGAAAATGTCCACTCCTGTATTATAAAAACCTGAGTTAGTAAATAATTCTCTGTATGTTGGAAAATGGTTCTTACTGTCTAAAACAAGGACTTATTTTGTACATGATTTTTTTCTTTCAGATGGCAGTGAAATTTCAGCTTCGACCTTGATGGATATTTTGCTAATGAATGATTTTAAGCTTGTCATTAACAAAATAACGTATGATGTACAGTGCCCCAAGAAAGGTAAGAGACACAGCTAGACAACTTAGCTTTTTTTTTTCCCAAAGATTTTTAAAATTTATTTGACAGAGAGTTAGAGAGCACAAGTAAGCAGAGTGGCAGGCAGAGGGAGAGAGAGAAGCAGGCTCTCTGCTGAGCAGGGGCTCGATCCTAGGACCTTGGAATCATGACCTGAGCTGAAGGCAGCTGCTTAACCAACTGAGCCACCCAGGTGCCTGCTAGGCAATTATCTTAACATTCCCCTTTAGTTGTGGGGCTTTTACAGGGAGCAAGCTTAAGAACCTTCTTAATTGACCAAATCACCAAGGATGCTTTGGAAAACTGATGTTTATGCCTTTCTTGAGAGGGTACGAATGATGAGTAGCAGTTGCCCAGCAAGGCCTTTTAGTGTCGTATCTTTTTTTTACACTTATAAGACTTCACATTAGGATCTTGAATGCTTAAGCTGACATTATTGGATTAAGAAGAAGTGGGCTTGAAAATCATGAATCCATGTGTGTATCATATAGCACTTAACTTTTTTTTCAAAAACAGGCTTGATTTTATCAGAGTAGTTTTAGTAGGTTCACAGGAAGATTGAACAGATAGGATACAGTTCCCATATACTCTGTCCCCTCCCCATAGCCTCCCTCACTGTCAGGCACTACATTTGTTACAATCCATGAACCTGCGCTGGCCCATCATTATTACTTAAAGTTCGTAGTTGACATTAGGGTTCTGATAAATGTCTACTGACATATATCCACCATTGTAGTATCACACAGAGTAATTCCACTACCCAAAAGTCCTCTGTGATCCACCCGATCCCTCCTACCCACCACCCCCCAACCATCAGCCACCACTAAAGTGTTTACTGTCTCCATAGTTTTGCCTTTTTCTGAATGTCAGATAGTTGGTATCATACAATATGTAGCATTTGTAGGTTTTTGTGTGGACATCAGTTTTTGATGCATTTGGGTAAATATCACAGAGCGTGGGTGCTGGATTGTATGTTGAGAGTATGTTTAGTTTTGTAAGAAACTGGGAAACTTTCTTCCGAAGTGGTTGTACCATTTTGCATGCCCATCAGCAGTGAGTGAGAATTCCTGCTGCTCCGCATCCTTGACAGCTTTTAGTGGCGATGGTGTTTGGGATTTTGGCCATTCTAATAGGTGTGTAATAGCTTGTTTGTTGTTGTTTTTTTTAACTTGTACTGGCTTAATGGCATACGACTTCAGATGCTTACTGTATTCTTTGGTGAGGTGTCTCTTCAAGTCTTTGGGTCATTTTTTAAAGCAGGTAGTACATTTTTAAATTGTTGATTTAAGATGGTTTTGCATATTTTATTTTTTTACATTTATTTTTAAAGATTTTATTTATTTATTTGACAGAGGTCACAAGTAGGAAGAGAGGCAGGCAGAGAGAAAGGAGGAAGCAGACTCCCTGCTGAACAGAGAGCCCAATGTGGGGCTCGATCCCAGGACTCTGAGATCATGACCTGAGCTGAAGTCAGAGGTTTAACCCACTGAGCTACCCAGGTGCCCAGGTTTTACACATTTTAGATAACAGTTCATTATCAGATCTCTCCCTTGCAAATATTTTTTTTCCCAATCTGTAGCTTGTCTTTTCATTCTGTTGGTGTTGTCTTTTGTGGAGCCGACATTTTAGTTTTAATGAAGCCCAGTATATCATTTATTCCTTTCATGGACTATACCTTTGCTGTATATAACAGGTCATCCTCCTAGCCAGAATCATCTAGGTTTTCTCCTATATTCTAGGAGTTGTATAGTTTTGCATTTTACATTTAAGTCTATGATCCATTGTGAGTTAATTTTTTTGGAGAGTATAAGGTTTCAATTTAGATTCTTTCTTTCTGTTTGTTTTTGCATGTGAATGTCTAATTCTCCCAGCACCATTTGTTGAAAAGACAGTCTTTGCTCTAGTGTATTGCCTTTGCTCCTTTGTCGAAGATCAGTTGACTCTATATGGGTCTGTTTCTGGACTCTCTGTTCGATTTCATTGATCTGCTGGTGTATTCTTTGACCACTGTAGCTTTATAGTAAGTCTTGCAATTGAGTGGAGTCAGTTCTCTGACTTCATTTTTCTTCCATACCAAGTTGGCTAGTCTAGGTCTTTTGACTTCCAGTGTAAGCTTTAGAATCAGTTTGTTCATATCAGCAAAGTATTTTTCTGGGATCTTGATTGGGACTGTGTTGAATGTATAGATAAATTTGGGAACAACTGATAATCTTGTCAGTGTTGAGTCTTGTTTCCCATGAACGTAGAGTATTTCTCCATTTACTTGGTTCTTCTTTTATGTCTTTCACCAGAATTTTATAGTTTTTCTTACAAGGATCTTGATCGTAGCTTGTTACATTTATACCTATTTCAGTTTTTTAGGCGCTGATATAAATGGTAACATGTTTTAATTTCCAAATTCCACTTGTTGATAATATATTACATGTACATGTAAGCATTGGATACCTTTTTGCTGGTATTACTTTGAACAGACTGTTGTTAGATCAATTAATAAGCGAAAGGAAATACAAGTTTTAATTTTGCCTTTCCTTACTCCCTCTTTAACATAGTTCCTTTATTTACGTATATCTGGTTTTCTGACCTTGCATCATTGTTTTCCCTTCACTTTTAACAGCTTTTACTAGGTAGGGCTACTGGCCCCATTTTTTGTTCTCAACTTTAGTTTGAGAAAGTCTTCATTTCTCCACTTTTGCAGAATTCTAGGTTTGTGTTTTTTTCCCTCACATTGTCATAAAATGAACACATCTTTTAGACTTTCTAGAAGGAGGAGGATTGTATTGGAGTCCAGGTTAAGACAGCTGCCCAGGATATGCAGTCTTCACAAAGCAGATGGTGCTGTGTCAAAGGACATTTGGTGCAGGTTATTTACATTTTTTTGCATAAAATGTTACAGGTCATTAGACAAAGGACATTTCAGAAAGTTGCTGACATTAAGTTTCTAGTATATTCAGAGCTGTTGGACTTTAATCCTATGTGAACCAGGGAAGCTTCTTCCTTTTTCTTTTTAGTTCAAAATGATCTTTTGGGGTTGTCTTCTTTTTTTTTACGATTTGATCTGTCTATTTGACAGAGACCACAAGTAGGCAGAGAGGCAGGCAGAGAGAGGGAGGGGGAAGGTGGAAGGAGGAAGCAGGCTCACCGCAGAGCAGAGAGCCCAATGTGGGGCTCCATCTCAGGACCCTGGGATTATGACCTGAGCTGAAGGCAGCCACTTAACTGACTGAGCCACCCAGGTGCTCCTGGGTTGTTTTGTTTAACAAAGCATATGTACAGCATGTGCTGAGGGCAGAAGCAGACCCTACTTTGAGGTTTTGCCAAGTCGTTCTGACCTTGGTAAATGGTAAAGTGTAGGTCCTAAGACATGAAGTTGAAATTTTCTGTTATCACTCTCAAGGTGAGTTTTCCCTCTGTCTCCTCCTTGCTGGTGTCGTCTCCAGGAGTCAGGTGTAATTTTTGTGTTCTTCGGTAGGTAAAGCATTCTTTCCTCTGGTTCCTTTTAAGGTTTTTTTCTTTATCTTTGATTTTCTGCAGTTTGAATACGTTACCGCCTTCTTGCCTTTTTTTTTCCTCTCTTGTCATATATTTATTTGTTGAAAGTTGGGCATATGTGTTGGGTGGTAGACGCTGAAGCAAGTAGGTGTTTGATGTGAGGTGTATTATATGTGTGTCCGGCAAAGAGGCTGCTTGCTGTTTGCGGTAGTGGTAGGTATCAGAGACTTGAGTTTCTTCTAGTGCCCTTGTTTTTCTATTCCCTGTTGTCTCTGGATTTCCCTGGAAATTCTTTTTTGGAATCTGCATCTTGCACAGAACAGCAGGCCTATTGATGTAGTTGTAAGGTCTTGGAGGTAAGGGGAGAAGTATCCTATAAACCTATGTTGAATTGTGGGTGTTGTATTAGCCAGAATTCCTGGGCTGCAACTTTGAGAAGAGTTTCTTAGCCTTTTTATTTTTCCCTCCACTATGTGAGACGGGAAGGCTGGAGAGGGGCTGCAGTCGGCTGGCTGACCTCCTCCCAAGCCAGATAAGGATCTGGTGAAGCTCTTTCCTTGCTGTGGAGAAAGTTATGCTGGGGGCTGATTCAGAATGGTTACATTTCCCCTCTCCCTGCTCCAAGCACCAAGTTCTGTGTGATCTCAGACCTTCACTGTGAGAACCTGGTAGGGCTCCTGGAGGTAAAACTCACGAATGTGTTTTTGTTCTCAAACAGTCCGCGCCGAGCCTCAGGCAAATTACCATTTATGTTTAAGTGTTCCTGCCACTAATTGGCTTCTGTTCCCAGTAAGCTGTGAACATAGACTGCAGCAGGAGGAAATTAGTAAGTCTGTGCCTTAATAAATAGATGGCAAAATAAATAGATCAATAAATAAGGGAAGGCTCTTGTTCATAGTTAGGATGCGTAGGATGCTCAGTGTTAACTGGTAAATGTGGGGGAGGGCTGCGGGAATCCAAAAGTCCTCTTGCAGCCAGATTCTCCCAATTCTGCCTCAGCCAAGAATTCTCAGTAGGTGCCAATGAGAAGGGGATAGGGTAAGGGAGGGAATTCAGATTTAAAAGGAATAAATGCTAACAATGAAGAAATGGGAATAAGTCCCAAGGAATTTAAGGGGCTCCCACTAGTGGTTAACTGGTACAGTTGAACACCAGGGCTCCCATATCTTGTGACTTGCCTCCCATTTTTATTTCAAGCTTTTTCTTATTTTCTGGTATAAGGTGGTCCAGGCTGATCTTGTACTCCATAGTTGGTGTCAGCCGCTTCTCTGAAGATCCTTTGAAGAGAAAAAAATATTTTTAAATTTTGTGTGTTTGAAAATTTTACAGAACTTTCTAACACAAACAAGAACAGAGAAATTAAAATGAATCCATCCTTTCAACAGCTGTGAACTTTCTTCTGCTGTTAATTCTTCTTAAAAATCAGGGCAGTAGGGCTGCCTGGGTGGCTAAATGGGTTAAGCCTTTGCCTTCAGCTCAGGTCATGATCTCAGGGTCCTGGGATCGAGTCCCGCATCGGGCTCTCTGCTGGGCAGGGAGCCTGCTCCCTCCTCTCTCTCTCTACTTGTGATCTCTCTCTGTCAAATAAATAAAATGTTAAAAAAAAAAAAAATCAGGGCAGTATTTAACCTCAAAGGGAGAAGGATGGTGGAAGTTGAGAAATACAGAAATTGAAATCCTTGTGAAGGTAGAAAGTTCATGTTCAGTGAGTCACCAGTACTCTGGAAGGCCTTCTGCTTCCTTTCTCTGGGTTGAGTGTTTGAGGAAACAAGTGGAAATAAATGATTTTTTTTTCAAGGGCATCTCTTTGTTCTACTTGACTTTCCTCTCCTGCAAGCCCCAACATGTCACAAGCCTTAGGTCCCCAGGGACTAAACTGAGGCCTCCCTCCTGCCTGTTCTTTGAGAGGAGAGCCTTCTCCCTGCCCGGGAGGGGCGGTTTGCTGGGATTGCGCTCCGGGTGTGTCCCACGCCTCCCTGGCCTCTGGTTTACCAGGTTCCTTGCTCTACACCAAGTTGGACTGACTCAGTCTCACAAAGGGAATTCAGCTAACAGGCACAGGAGATACGGTCGGAAGAAAGATGACAGAGGAATTATACTGGACTGAAGGAAAATTCAGTTTGTAAAATTATAAATTTGGAGTTAAAAAATGTATTTAAACTCCATCTTTTCTAAAAGCATTGGCCAAGTTAGATTTGAAAATTTAGGATATGAAAATGAATTCCACATTGAAGACACCTTTAAAAGGATTAAACAGCTTCTGGTTTTTTGCTAGGTGATAGCACAGAGAAACGTTTATTTATTTAGAGAAATGTTTGAGTTGGTAATACACCATACGAATTTTGCTGTAGCATTTCTGAAAGATGATAGCTTGTCACTGAACTCAGATAAACATTTCGTGTCACATAACAAAGACCCTCTCTTTGACCATACTTGAGCCAGGCGCCTCTGAGCCCTCTTCTTGACTAGACCTTAGCCTTGACCTAGAAAAAAGATTGCAGATTCTCCACACAAATGATTTTGTTCACCCCCCGCCCCTAAGAGACTTGAACAGACACGCGCATGGTCTCGCAGCGCATGGTCTCGCAGCTCGAGGGCCTATCCCTAGGATTAGACTACAGCCCTCCTAAAATCCTTTCCTGGGAAAGTGCAACACTGTCAGGAGAACTTCCTGTTTGTTCAGGGAAAACCTGGTGATTGGCAGACAGGTCCCTGAACACCCTCTTACAGCAGTTACTTGGGAAAGCTTGCAATTATAAATCCTTTCTTGGTGGCTTTGAAGTGTACAGCTTCTACTGTCCGGAACTGTCATCTCAAGGACCTGAGAAACTCCTCTTTGAAGCGATGATGTCCAGGGAGGGCACTCTTGCTCTCCCGGCCGCTGGGTTGCTGCCTTGCTCGGGCTTGCACGGGGTCCTCTGTTGGTTTCTCTTCCGCCTAAGTGCTCATCAACAACACGAACATTAGTCTAGTCACGTTAACCAACAACCTTCACGCCCGATTTTTGTGGATTTCCCCTTCCCTGACTCTGCTTAAGCCCTGGCATCCCCCCTTCACCCCTGCCCCTGAAAACAGCAGCCATCTCTGCACAAACAGAAGTCTGAGCTCATTTCACCCTGGAGCCTCTCCCTCATCGCAGTGGTTACTGATTAAAATCTATCCTGATCCCTTTAGCGTCTGGCTTTGTCTGTCCTGGATATGCTCCACAGCTAGGGACGGAATCGGCGTCCCATCTGTACCTTTCTTCTATATGTAGACCTTTAAATTTTTTTTTTTTTTGATTTTTAAAATATCATTACATTTCCCATCAAAACAAAAGGGCTCTGACTGTTCTACAAATCTCAGAAGCTTAGAAGGGAACTTCGACTTCTCACTTCTTCGTGGCAGCTGTAGCCTGGAATGTAGAAGGGACTAAAGACCAGGATAGTGTCTTGGAGGCTGTGTGGAGATAAAAGGGAAATGACCGGAGCCCTGCTGGCGCCGCTCACTGGAAGCTCACAGAGCAAGTCCTTAACCTGGGGTGCTAAGCCTCTCCGGGCAGGGGGTGTGCCTGACTGGCCGGCAGACCCGTCCCGCCTTGTACCCTGCCCCCGGCCCCAGTTCTCCTGTAGTGCTGGGCAACAGTTATGGTCCTTAGGAAAGGAGCACTGCAGCCCAGTTTGTTTGTGGAAGTTTGTGGGAGTTTATTGATCCAAAGAGGCAGAAGGATTAAGAGAAATCCATAGGCAAAAGAACTTTGTTAATAACTTAGAAACTGACCTTTCTTCTCAGTGTGAACCTCCTTTCAGACCTACATCTTGCTGAAAAGAACTTATACTTTAATTGCTTTTCAAAATGTATATTATACATATTATACTATCATTTACATGTTTGTATACCAGCTTCCCTCCCCGTGCATCCTAAAGTGATTTTTGGATAAATGGCTGGGGTCTAAGGGGGGAGGGATCTTAGGTTGAAGTCAGGTGTAAAAATAACCATAAGGAGAGCACTTGTGATGAGCACTGGCGGTTGTACATAAGTGACGAATCACTAAATTCTACTACTGTAACCAGTATTACATTAGATGTTAAGTAACTAGAATTTAAATAAAAACTTGAAACAATGACAAAATGATCCCATAAACTCTAAAGTGTTACAAACAAGGTGAGGCATGCACCTGGATTCTGATAGATGGCTACCTTTTCCTATATGAAGATTTTTAATGAAACAGTAAAGTCATATTACAAAAGAAAAAAAAGACAAAAAAACATAATGAAGTTTAAACCTACTGTCTAATAATTTATCATTCCTGCCTTTGTTTCTGTGGGAGGGACAAATCACCTGAGACAAGAAGAAAGGCCAATCCCAGATGCTTCCTTAGGGCTTGGAGTGCCCAGGTCGCCAACCACGGGCACACAGGTTGGGTTCCCTGGACTCCGAGAGCCTGGAGGAAGAAGTGTGGTAACTGCCTTACGTACCCTTTGTGTCTTCTCTCAGAGAAACTGAGTATGGAGCATGCTACAGAGATGGACAATGTGAAATCCTTGGTTCACAGACTGTTCATGGCTTTGCACTTAGAAGAGTTTCAGAAAAAGAGAGAGCACCACTTACTGGAGAGAATTGACCACCTGAAGGGACAACTGCAACCTCTTGAACAGGTTAGGAAGCATCACCGTTGAGGCTCTTTGAAAATAATACTGTTGATTGAGCACTAGCTAAGTGAACGTTTGGGGGAACGCCCTACATAGGCTCACTTTCTCCTTCAGTCCTCATAATGAGCCTGCGTGTACTGTTGCCTCTCAGTCGCAGAGACAGCGAAGGTGCAGAGCTAGTGCATGGCGGCCCCACTGGATGCCGCTATCTTGAACAGTGTGCGCGCTGCCTTCCGCCCCTGGCCACACTGCCTCTGTGAATGAGGATCAGATGGGTCTGGATGTACCAGCATTCCCGGTTTCTCTTTTGGAGAACAGGCCCGTGGCCCCAGCTCTGCTTACCATACAGACAGCTGGAAAGTTAGCAATGGCTTCCTAACATCCGAAGTTAGTCACTGATGGAGGGGAAAAGATAACTTTTTTGGGGAGGCGGGGTTGGAGTCTGTTTTAAGGGAAAGAACAGCGTCTCCTAAACCTCCAATCCCCTCTGACTTTTAAAACTGGATGGGTGTCTTCTGCATATCCTTGTATCTGAATAGGAAGTTTCTGGAGATAAACTTATTTAATAGTATCGTCTAAGGATACCTAGGAGATGGCAGAGCGAGGGACTTTGAAATTTTATTTGTTGAATTGTGTGTACCCACATTTTTATTTTTCACTTTTTAAAAAGTTGATGATAGGGCGCCTGGGTGGCTCAGTGGGTTAAGCTGCTGCCTTCAGCTCAGGTCATGATCTCAGAGTCCTGGGATCGAGTCCCGCATCGGGCTCTCTGCTCAGCGGAGAGTCTGCTTCCCTCTCTCTCTATCTGCCTGCCTCTCCATCTACTTGTGATTTCTCTCTGTCAAATAAATAAATAAAATCTTTAAAAAAAAAAAAAAGTTGATGATATATTTACTTGTGTTAAGATTTGAAAATCAGGAAAGGTGCCAGTGGAAAGTTTTCCTCCTAATGCCATATCCCCACACCCATGGGTCATTTTAGATTTTCTTCATCTGTGTATACACAAGTCAAATACATTATTTTGTTCCCTTCTTCAGAAAAGGGCATACACTGCTACATACTGTTCTCCCTCCCCTTTTTTCACCAACAGTGTATGCTGGAAGGATCTCTGCACGGGTACATAGTTTCCTCGATACTGCTGCATAATAGCTTGGTAGATGTAGGCACAAGTGTTAGTCTTTTACTCTTGAGCACCTGAAGTGGACCATGTGTGAGCAAGGCTACCTACAGGACGCATTACTAGAAGTACAGTTGCTGGGTCAGAGAGAATAGGCCTATCATTTCAGGCTTCAGAGGACAGCGTCTTGAGTTTTCCATTGTATACCCTTCTATACTACTTAATTTTTTCTTCCCACAAGCAGATATTACCTTTATATTTAAAAAAATGGCTCATCTAATGAACTGAATTGGAAATAAATGATCACTCACGAATGTGTCTGCTTCATAACTTTTCCCTAAATCAGACCTCGTTAATATAATCAGATAGGTGTTACTTTACTTTTGTTCCTTCTTTCCCTGTGACTGGGTACCCTGTAAGCTGAACCAGGCTGGTTTTGCCCCTTAGATAAAAGCTGGCATCGAAGCTCGCTCAGAAGCCAAAACCAGTGGACTTTTATGGACCGGGTTAGCCTTGTTGTCTGTTCAGGGCGGGGCGTTGGCCTGGCTCACTTGGTGGGTGTACTCCTGGGATATCATGGAACCGGTGACATACTTCATCACGTTTGCAAATTCCATGGTCTTTTTTGCATACTTTATCGTCACTCGCCAGGTGAGTAGTTTTAGGAAAATGGTAAGTTAGAACATGTTTTGCAACTAATTCCATATCCAACTGAAGTGATGAGCAATAAAACCTTTTTTATTTACTGAATTGCTCTCTGGGTCTGTAAAAGCTGATAAATTCTGTTGTTGTTTTCCACAAGAATAGCACATATACAGCACAGAAAACCGATAACCTCTTTAGAGAAATAAATAGTACAACTCATAAATTTCTCCGTGGAGATAAACACATCAAATTGTGTTCTGTGTCTTTAGAAATAAAATTGACTACGTATTGCAGAAACAGTCAGTAACTTTAGCTTTCATTGCATGATTATTTTGCCAAAACAGTTTCCCTTTTCTCCTTTCTATCCCAATATGTGTGATTCCTCTTCCCAGCTTGCTTGCTTTTGAGAACAGCCGCTGATCTCAAGCAAGATGAAATGTTTTCCTTGTGTTGCCTTATGCTTCCTCTGTTGGCCACTGCAAATATTTTACTCATCTGCCTTCTTTTGCTTTAGTGTTGCTAAGGCAAGTGTCTTTCTTACAGAGACATTATGTTCATTTAAAACATGTTCTTTTTTTCCTCCCCCCTTTTTTCCTTTTAGGATTATACTTACTCAGCTGTTAAAAGGAGACAGTTTCTGCACTTCTTCCATAAGAAATCAAAGAAAGAACATTTTGATGTGGTGCAGTACAACAAGTTAAAAGAAGATCTTGCTAAGGTACCCTGTCGGAAATACGACCTCTTGTGACTGGTCCTATTTGGGCTCTTTGGGAGCTAGAACATAGTATCAGGGAAATCCCTAAGTTCAGGCTTGGTCCTCAGTAGACTTCTGTGTACTCTGCTTTGCTCAGTGAAACAGTTGATGTTTCAGTTGATGCTCAGTGAAACAGTGTGTGATGCTAATTTCACATCCTACAGTTTTGGTTTTGACTCTCATATTCTGCATGGGGATGTCTTTTAATGTGTGGGGGGAAATGTCTTAAATGACTTTGAGATCGTAAAATAATAGTTTCCAGTAGCAGTTCTTAATTTTTATTTCTATTTCTATTTCTGATTTCTATTCACATTCTGAGTATGTGTTTTTAAAGAAAATTGTCCAATATCCAGCTCAACTTTTTTCTTCTTCCTTTTTTTTTAAATTTTATTTTGGAGCAGAGGCACAGGGAGAGAATCTTAAGCAGACTCCATGCCCAGCACAGAGCCTGATGCGGGGCTGGATCTCACAACCCTGAGATCATGACCTGAGCCGAAGTCAGAGTTGGAAGCTCAACCAACTGATCCAGGCAGGCACCCCTCAAGCCCAACTCTTAAAAACATAAAAGAAAGTAGACTTTTAGGAAGATGAACATCGGTAAAACATGTTAAGCTTTTTAAAGGTGTTTATAACTTCTCCTCCTTAAAAATAAGAGTCAACATGGATTCCTCATTTCATCTTTTCCATCTTTCTGGTGAGAAAAGGGAGGTGCTTAGTTACTTGCCCAGGTATTACACTGTAGAAAGTGAGGAGACAAGGCTATGAACCCACCAGCCTGACTGTGGAGCCTGTGCTCTGAGGGTCTTCCACATAATCTGTATCTCAGGCAGCTTTTACTCTGGCCTCTCAGTGGACTCATTAGCTTGATTCAGATGCTACACGCTTCTTAACACATTAACTAGATTTTTAATTTTTCTTAGTAATTTTACAAGAAAAACATTTCAGTAAAAATCTCTTCCGTTGACTAATGCATGCTCCTTTAATAGCCAATATTCATAATGTCTGTTACCTGTAACATTCTAAACTACCCATCTCTCAAATTAAAAAAACAAATTCTAGAATTCAACTTGTAATCCAAGAGTTGGGGATGATAAAACCTTTAACAATTTTTTAAATTTTCTAAAATCACTACTTAAGAAAAATATAGTATTATTTTTAATTGGCGGGTACTCTTACATTTGAATGATATAATCCAAGGAGGCTAAAGGATGGATGTTCTTCCCACTGTTTGATAGTCCTGGGCGTTTAAGATTTAAAGTAGCACCTATGGGGGCGCCTGGGAGGCTCAGTGGATTAAGCGTCTGCCTTCGGCTCAGGTCATGATCTCAGGGTCCTGGGATCGAGCCCCGCATCAGGCTCTCTGCTCACTGGGGAGCCTGCAGCTTTCTCCCTCCACCTGCTGTTCCCTCGCTCTCTGTCTCACAAATAAATAAATAACATCTTTAAAAAAAAAAAAATAGCACCTATGAAGTATTCTTTTAAGGCAGTAATGTTGAGGAAGAAGGGAGAATGATTGGTCCCAGTGTTTTTCTTTTCAAATAAGAACTAGAAAAACCATTATAAAAGGAACAGCAAACAGCAGGAACTTGAAGGATATATTAGAAGCCTTAAACTCTTTTCAGAAAGGATCCCTACTCATCAAGATACTGTAGACATTTGCCATTAGTAGTTTCAATAGATTTATTAACCTAAGGATGCATTAAATTTATAGAATTCCTCTCCTGCAGTAATGCTGTTTCTCGTTCTCTTTGATCACGTACTTTTTTCTTTTTCCCGTTGACAGGCTACGGAATCCCTGAAACAGGTGCGCCACTCCCTCTGTTTGCGAATGCAAGGAGAGGAAGTCAATGAAAAGAATTAATCTTAGATTTTTAAATGTCATTGAATTTTTCCAGTGTGTGTTGATTCCGCAACTTAGAAACTGGAACTTTTTGAGTCCCATAGTTCTTTGAATTTGATTGTTTCAGTGTCTTTTGTCAATTAAAAAAAATGCTTGCAAAAACACAGGTATTCTTTGAAGCTCTCATTTGAGATTTTTGGTTTGTGGATTCACATGACTTTTCGGGGATTAATGCCAGAAGGAGGTTGGCTGAGTCAGTCCAAGTCAGAGCAGCTGGGGCTGGGGCTTGGAACTTGAGCTAAGCATCCTCGTCCTCAGACATTGTGTTCATTCTCCCTGCGAGGGGGAATGGTCAGGGTGCGTGGAATTCACTCTTATTCTTCGGTTTCCTTTAGAATTGTCTTGTCATTAATTTATTTTTAAATACATGATTATTCCAAGACCCTTGATCATTAAACATAGCTAAAGTTATCATAAAATGTCATTTGAAACGTTTCATTTTAAGTAATATCTACTGAGATAGATAGAGTTTATATGCTGTCAAGTACTGATGCAGGCTTTTATGTATACGTATTTGTAATCCTATAATCCTATGAGAGTAGCTGTTTTTAATCCCAGTTTCGTAATAAGGAAATGGAGGTACGGAGAGGCTAGTTAGCCCAAGTGCACAGAGCCAGATTTCAGCACCTACTCAGAGAAGATGATAAATCTTCATTCATTTACAACTAATGGTGTTTGGTCCATTGTCCAGGATTTCAGGGTCTGCGGGCCAGAAAGGGTGATGGTGATAATCTGATATTAGAGATTTGTCATTAAAAAAAAAAAAAAAAAACCCAAAGCTCCTAGTGTTTTCAGAGTTTGTCTTTCAATCAAATCAGAATCAAAGTTCCTGTAGGCAAACTGTAACAGTGCACAGTGACCACTTGCTGTGTTGTCAGTGTCTTGAAACATGGAGATTTTGAATCACTACTATATTGGTGTCTTATAACTAAACTAAGAGGATGCACTAGTATGTTTTTATAATGAATATCACCAGGTTAAGCATTATGATGAGTCCTTAGAACATGTTCTCCCTTTGAACTCTGTACCTAGGGAGCCAAGACCATCAGTACGGTTAGATCAGAGTTCAGAGAAACCACTTGGGAAAGGTGGGCCTTGCCTTTTGGGTAGAATTTGGAACCAAGGGGAAGCATTTCAGGTGGGGATACAAGTTGGGAGCAGGGGAGTCCTGAACTTGGTCTTGGCTCTGTATTGGTCATCCATATGGGTGGGAATCTATTTCTCCCAAACTCCTGTTTATGTTAATATTCTGACTTCTTCCCATGAATCACACGTGTTCTTAACTGGCATCTAGAATGGTGAATCCTTTCCGGAGGATTTTCATTGACTTTGCCCAGATCCATGAGAGGAATCACTGTCTATGGCAGCTACAGCCTTACAAAATGTACTTCTTAAATATTAAGACTTGAAATTTGAAATGGCTCCTTGATCCATGGGCTGCAGAGTGAATGTTGTGTTAGCCGAATTGAAAACCTTAATCTCACTGTGCATCTCCATAAGAGCTTTGGGTGACCAGGTCCACTGTTAGTGAGCAGGAATATTTTGAAAAGAATCTTCTATTTTTTTTTTTTTTTTTTTTTTTTAGTAGTCGGTCTCAAAAGTGGTCTTAAATATTCAGTAAACCATTTTGTAGACAGCTGTGCTATCACTCAGGCTTTGTTTTTCCATTTACAGAGCTTAGGAAGAGTAGATTTAACATAATTCTGAAGGGCCCTAGCTGGGATTTTCCGAATGGTAACCAGCTTCGTCAGCTCCTCACAAGAGGAGCTTTGAAGCTTTGAAGTCAGGCGTAGTGACTTCTGTTTAGCTATGGAAGTCCGAGATGGCATCTTTTCGCAAGAGGGCTGTTTAATCCACACTGAAAATCTGTTGTGTGGTCACCTTCCTGAATCATCTGAGCTAGATCTTCTGGAAAACTGTCAGCTTCTCCATCAGCACCTGCTGCTTCATCTTGCACTTTTATGTAATGGAGATGGCTTCTTTCCTTAAACCTCAGAACCAGCCAACCTCTGCTAGCTTCTGCCTTCTCTTTGGCAGGTTTCTCACTTCTCTCAATCTTCACAGAAGTGAAGAGAGTTACGGTCTTGCTCTGGATTTAGCTTATACTGGTTTAAGGGAATGCTGTGGTGGGTTTGATCTTCTGTCCATATCACTCAAACTTTCTGTCTATCAGCAGTAAAGCCATTCCACTTTCTTACGGCTCCCAAATTTACTGTCATTTCCTTTGAGAACTTTGTCCTTGTATTCACAACTTGGCTGTGTGGCCCAAGAGGCCTTGTTTTTGGCCCATCTTGGCTTTTAACATGCCTTCCTGACCAAGCTTCATTATTTCTACCCTTTGAGTTAAAGTGAGAAACCTAGACTCTTCCCTTCACCTGAACACTTAGGCCTGTTAATAATCCTACAGTGGCCTCTACTTTCAGAATTGTTGTGGGCCAGGAAGTAGGGAAGCCCAAGGAGGGGAGAGAATGGCTAGTCAGTGGAACAATGAGAAGACACACATTTAATAAGTTGCTGTCATAGATAGGTGTTATTCATGGCACCCCAAAACCATTAAAATAGTAAACTCAGAGATCACAGATCACCAAAACAAATATAGTAACAACAAAATCTGACCTATGAGAATTACCAAAATAATGAGACACACAAGATAAGCAAATACTTTTGGGAAAATGGTGCCAATAGACTTGCTTAGGGCAGAGCTGCCACAGACCTTTGGTTGGGTAAAAACAAACCTGCCAAGCGTGAAAAGATGAGATATGCCTGTACACATCTTCTTTATCCATTCATTTCTTGAGGGATACTTAGGCTGCTTCTATAGCTTAGCAAATTATAAATAATGCTGCAGTGATTAGAGATACATATATTGTTTTGAATTAGTGGTTTTGTGTTCTTTGGTAATTCTAGTAGAATTACTGGATTGTATGGTATTAATATTTTTCACTTTTTGAGGGGACCCTGTGCTGTTTTTTATAGTGGCTGCACCAATTTACATTTCCACCAGCAGTGCACAAGGGCTGCCTTTCCTCTACATCCTGACCGGCGCTTATTGTTTCTTTGATATTAGGCATGCTGACTGTTGGGAGGTGATAGCTTATTGTGGCTGATTTGCATTTCCCTGATGAGTGATGTTAAGCATCTTTTCATGTGTCTATTGGCTATTTGTTTGTCTCCTTTGGAAGAATGTCTATTCAGGTCCTCTAACCATTTTTTATTTGGATTGGTTTTTGTTTTCTTGGTGGTGAATTGAATGAGTTCTTTATATAATGTCAATATTAACCCTTTATCATGTATATAACTTGTAAATATCTTCTCCCATTCAGTAGGTTGCCTTTTTGTTTCATTGGCTTCCTTTGTTGTGTAAAAGCTGCTTAGTCTGATATAGTCCTGTTTTTGCTTTTGTTGCTCTTTGCCTGGGAGCAGAAACTCAGACCAAATGTGCAAGAGCTTTCTGCCTATATTTTCCTCTAGTTTTATGGTTTCAGTTCTCACAATAAAGTCTTTAGTCCACTTTGATTTTATTTTTACATATGGTGTAAGAAGTGGTCCAGTTTCCTTCTTTTCCATGTAGCTCTCTAGTTTCTCAGCACCATTTATTTAAGACTTCATTTTTTCTTAAAGACTTTGAGAGAGACAGAGGGAGGTGGCGGGAGAGAGAATCTGAAGCACACCATGTGCTAAGCAGAGCCCAACATGGGGCTCAATCCCAAAATCCCATGCTCATGACCTGAGCCGAAACCAAGAGTTGGACACTTAACCAGCTGAGCCACCCCGATGCCCCTTTAAGAGACTGTCTTTTTTCCCATTGTATGTTCTTGCTGTCTTTGTCAAAGATTATTTGATTGTGGGCTTCTTGTTTTGTTTCATTAATCTGTTTTTGTGCCAGTAAGTACCATGCTGATTATTATTGCTTTGGAATAGCAACATAGTTTGGAATCGGGAAGCATGATACATCTAGCTTCGTTCTTCTCAAGGTGGCCTTGGCTATTTGGAGTCTTGTGTGGTTCCATACAAATTTTAGGATTCTTTGTTCTAGTTCTGTGAAAAATGCCATTGGTATTTTGATAGGGATGTCCTTGAATCTGCCAATTGATAGTTTAGGCAGGATGGACATTTTAACATTACTAAACCTCCAATCCATGATCATGGTATATCTTTCCGTAAAGGTTTTATTTTTTTTAAATGTGAGAGTTGAAGTTCTGTATAAAAAGTGATAAAACTGGCAGCTCCTGGGTAGCTCAGTTGGGTGAGCTGTGCCTTCAGCTCAGGTTATGAACTCGGGGTCCTGAGATTGAGCCCCATATTGGGTTCCCTCCTCAGTGGAGAGTCTGCTGCTCCCTCTCCATGTGTCCCCTCCACATCCCCCTCGTCTTTTCTAATAAATAAAATCTTTTTTTTTTTGAAAGACTTTATTTGACAGAAAATGAGAGGAAGCACAAACAGGGGGAGAAGAAGAGGGAGAAGCAGGCTCCCTGCAGGGAGCTGGATGTGGGATGTGATCCCAAGACATGGGGATCATGACCTGAGCTGAGCCAAAGGCAGCGGTTTAACCCACTGAGCCACCCAGCTTCTATAATAAATAACATCTTTTTTAAAAAGTGGAAATCCATATGTAGATGAATTTGTATGACCAAGTAAAACTCTACTCTGAATAAATAAGAAAGTGAATTAGAAAAATTAAAATATGAATTTCAAATATTTTATTAAGGAAAAACAACTAATTCTTGGATTTCAAAAACCTTTAAAAACACTATAAAACTTTTATAAAAAACAAAATACAAGTTAAATCAGCCAGATATTTTGAGTAACCTTGTGATTTACTATAAAAATCAAGTATTACAAATCCTTGTGGATTTTTATAGTAATTCCCTGAGGATTTCATTTCACATGTATCAAAACCCTTTCACCATGTCTAATACCAATATGAACTATTCTTTAAAGTTCTCATTAAACCTTTAAGACTATAAATCACTTTATCATAAATCTCAACCTAGTGGTGTTTATTTATATAAAAAGATGGAAAATCTGTTTTGAATATAGATACATAAAACAAAATAGTCCCTATCATTTAGATTTCGGAAAGAAATGCAGCTTTTTAGTTAGCATTGAGGCAAAGCAGGGAACCTGCTTCTTTCCAATTGCATTTGGGTCTTTGCAAAAGTCCACTCGGCGCTGAGAGACTTTCCTGTTCACCAGAGTGAGGAGTTCCGTGAACTCCAAGGAGGAGCCGAATTTCCCCAGCATCTCACACAAATCTTGAATGTACCATGAGCCATTCACAGTTTCCCGATGAGAATAATAGCCTAAAAGGAAGGAAAAGGACACTGAAGTATTTTTGGCTTTTGGTTACTTCGAGTTTTTAATGCACCCCTACAGAAACAGAAGTTCTCAACAATTCTTAAAGACTTAAGATATGTCCGTTTCAAAACTTTTCTCTGTTGACTAGTGTCATATGAGAAAGGGATTGATTTATATAGTTTTATAAAAATGGGGTTAGTTCTAAGTAGTTTCCTTCGTTTGCTGAAAAGTCCCAAGACACAGTAGCCAGGCAGAGATTCTGACACGAGACTGGAAAGAAAAACAGTTTGCTGCCCTAGCAAGGAACAGCAAGCATCTATCTAAGTGTTTTCAACAATGCTTTCCACAAATACCACTATGACACCATCATGATAACGGGCAGCTAATATTCAGTATAACTTGTAAGCTGCCACGGTTCTCAGGAATGATTTTTCTGTAAGTCACTCTACACTTGAGGTCACCCTGTGCCATGTGATCAAAGAAATCTGTTCTTCTAAGACTGTGAGCGCCAGGATCAAATCACTGCGGCCCATTTGTGATTGGTAGTGAACAGCCACCCACCTTCTGCCACAGAGTAGCACATGAGGAAGTCCGCTCCAGCAGGCAGCGTGTGCACGGAGGCCGCATCCACCTGGGTGACGTTGGCCTCCAGTGCGTCGGTCTGATGATCCACTACATCCAGAGGAATGACTGGCACGTCATGCTGGTCTCCCCGGCATGCCTAGGAGAAAAACCACTCTCTGGTCTTACCTAAGCTCTCCTTCCCAGTGCTTCAGGCTTACAGTCAATGTGTCCTTTCGTTCATCATGATCATCATGTCAGCAGCAACAGAAGCTGCTTTATAAGATACGTCAGAAACCACGCCATCGAGTTTCGGAGCATACAAAGCTGACTGGTTTTCCCCACTTAGGTTTTCTTCTAATTAAGGTTTTCAAAAAATTGGCATCCTCAACTGTATACCAAATTGTGTTGATTGAAAGGTATGCTCTGGAGAAAGCCTCTGTGGTTTTAAAGTTTCTAATGGAGCAGCCACACTGTAGGACCAAAGATGCACCCCTTCTTCTAAAAACTGTGGTCTTTGCCTAGTGTTTCTATTCAGTCAGGGAATGTATGCCCAGACTGGGTTGTGCTTAACCAGCTGCTGCCATAAATTGTCAAAAGGACACCACGTGACCCAAGAAGACATCTTTTACTGTGCCCTTTTCTTTTTGCTCATACTTTAGAGTGAAGTCTCAAATTCTTACCTGCTAATCCTGACTCCTAGATGGGCTGACATTAATTTCTACTCTTAAATGACTATTATGGCTGAATTTTGTCACCCCCCCCCATTTATATATAGAAGTCCTAACCCTCAGTATCTCAAAAGTGACTGTATTTAGAGATATGGTTAGACGAGGTCTGTTATGATTTTAATCTACCATAATTGGTGTCTTAGATTAGGGCACAGAGGAGACCATGTGAAGGCACAGTGGCAAGACAGCCACGTCCAAGCCAAGGAGAACTGATATGATACCCTTATCTAAGACTGCTAACCTCTGGAACTGTAAGAAAATGAATTTCTGTTGTTTAAGCCACCCAGGCTGTGTACTTTGTTCTGGTGGGCCTAGTACACTTAATACAGTGACCTAAGAAGATTTGACAGTGCATTTTAAATGCATCTCTCATTCTGAAATGCTTAATGAGTTACAAGCTATTTATTTATTGTGCAAATAATAATAGGGCAAGAGCTGCCAAGACTTACAAGCTTTGAAAGAAAAAAGTCATGAGTGATTTCAGTTAAAGAGAAAATCCCTAATACTCCATTTCTACTGGGAGATTTTAACCTAATTTCCTATTCCCAGGCTTCTTTTCAGCCCTTATTTTCCACTGTCTTCCTATCTAGCCTATAACACCCCTAGAATGTGCTGCTCTCACCTGCCAGCTCAGAGGCAGTGAGCTGGAGAGTGAGCCTTTGCAGAGGGCTGGCGTGTGCTGGGCACTGTTCCCAGTGTGCCCGTCTGTTAGGTCGCCCATCCTCCCAGCGACATCATGAGATGGTGCTATTTTATCTCCTTTCACAGATGAAGAATCGGAGGCACAGAGAAGTAACCTGGTGAAACATTTTCCTCCTTTGTGGCTCTCACCGCATAGCAGCCTGCTAGTTATTTCGAATTCCGTTGTCTCTGACAGCCACTCCCCTTTTCACGAAGCAATCATGTCATTATTTTCCCTGATTTTTCCCGTTCGCTGGGGTGTCTCCCTTAGCATCTTTCCTCTGCTCATTGCTGTCCCTCAGTTCTGTTTTGCACTCACTTTTCAAGCTATACTTGATAGAGTAAACTCAGCTACGCCCATGGCTGCCATTACCATTCACCTCCTCCTTACTCTCAAATGTACTTCTCCAACCCAGGCTGCCTGTCTTAAGTTCTAGAACTAGAACTCTGCCCATACGTGACAGATACTCCAAGGCAGCTGTCCCAACAGGAAACCATGGATCATTCTCAACTTCCCAGGGACCCCCCCTGCCCCCTCCCCTCAAGGCTTGGTGGCAGCTGGAATGTGGCCATGCCCCCATGCTGTTCATGGAAATACAGAACTGCAGCACGAGAACACTGTTTGGAACCTTACTGATGTGCCAGATGAGATCCTTCGGGCCCAGACACATCTTATCCCTAATACCAGTGTGGTAGAGGGGAGAGGTGACAGGGTGAAGTAAGCTAGGACCAGAACTCGCCTGCAGTCTGCCCACTAGCCTCCCTGCACAGTGCTCTGACACCAGAGACCCTTCCTCGGGGAGCTCCAGCTCATGTGGGGCTGGACGGTGGCACATTGGTTATTTTAAGTCCTTTCAAATGTCAGTCTATTAATAAACTGAAAATCTTTATCATTTATTCCTTGTTAAGAAGGAATTACTAATAATTGTAATTCTGATTGGCTGGGAAGCCAAAAGGGCCTTTCCAGTTATTGGAGAGTTACTTTCAAAATTGGCTTTAATTCTTAATAATCATGTGTACAAAACCATGGACTTTACAGTTCAGACTGTACAAAATCAGGCGCCTGGGTGGCTCAGATGGTTAAGCATCTGCCTTCAGCTCAGGTCATGATCCCAGGGTCCTGGGATTAAGCCCCGCATTGGGCTTCTTGCTCAATGGGAGCCTGCTTCTCCCTCTGCCTCTCTCATGAAAAAAATAAATCTTCAAAAAAATTATAACAGAATCAGTCTTACCTGAATGATAAATATTTTGGGTTTTCCAACTAGGCTTTGACATTTGTCTCCTTTGAATAAGCCAGTCAATGTCTGGATTTCAATTTTGGCATCATATGCGTAAATGTGATTGCCTTCACCATGACTCAGGAAAACACATAAAAAGCAGTCGGCATCCGTGTGGCTAGAGGTTGACGCTATAAAGGCAGCCAGTAGTTCACAAAGAAATGAAGATGTTTATTATGTACCTATAAAAATTCAATCTAATACAAGAATAAAGTTACAGATGGATGAGGAAATTTTTATTTATTTATTTATTTATAAAAGATTTTATTTGACAGAGAGCTCAAGTAAGTGGAATCGCAGGCAGAGAGAGAGAGAGAGAGGAGGAAGCAGGCTACCCGCTGAGCCGAGATCTGATGCGGGGCTCTATCCCAGGACCCTGGGACCATGACCTGAGCCGGCAGAGGCTTTAACACTCTGAGCCACCCAGGTGCCCTGGAAAATTTATTTTAATAACTGTAAAAAGGAAGTAATGAAACATAACCTAGTCTTTAATCAAACAGAATAATTTACATCATACTGTCTCTGATTTTTAAAAACCTACTAAAAGTTCGGAGAGTTTAAAAACGAATTTCATTAGCTTTTCTGCAACAAAGAATAATGACATGAAAAACATATTGGGAGGACTGTGGCGACAAAATATATGTCACGGAGCAGAGAGCTGAGGGTGGCCTGGAAAGGCCTTGGTGACACTCTGGTCAATGGCTCTGTGTGGCTGCGCCTCTAGGGAGCGTGCCGACTTCGCTCCCTGTCTGCAGCACTGAGGGTGAGCAAAGCCGAACACCCACAGGTCAAAGAGGTCTGGTACAGAGGTGTCTCAAAAAATTAAAAATAGAAATACCATCCAATCCAGCAATTCCACTTCTGGGATTCACTGATGAAAACAGAAAACCCAATTTGGAAAGAGACACCTGCATCCCCCAAGTTCCCTGAAGCACAATGGCTAAGATGTGCAAACAACCCAAGTGTCCATAAGTGAAAGGAAGGAAGAAAATGGGGATATAGGTATCCGGATATATAGACACACACACACACAACGGAGTATTATTCAGCCATAGAAAAGGAAATCCTAGCCTTTGCAATAACAAGGGTGGACTTTAAGGGCGTCCTGCTGAAAGAAAGAAATCCAAGACCGACAAATACCATATGATCTCACTTACAGGTGGAATCTAAAAAAAAAACCAAAGCTACAGATAGAGAACAGATTGGTGGTGGCTGGCAGGTAAGGTAAAGTGGGTGAAAGGGTACAGACTTCCAATTATAAGTCATGGGGCTCTAACGTGCAGCATAGCGCCTACACTACTACTATATATCTGAAAGTGGCTACGTAAATTTTTAAAATGTAATCTGTAATTTTGTATGGTGAGAGATGGTGAAAAGACAAAGGTGTCCATTTTACAATGTATACGAATACTGAATCAGGCTATACACCTGAAACTGATGTTATGTATCACACTTAATTTTTAAAAAGCCCTACAGTTTAAATACGTAAATACTGTAATAGTCCATTGCAAATAACTTGAAAATCCATGGCATGCAGTAATTATGGTAAACGTAAGTTAGATTACCTACTGTGCAGTGATATAGAAGTTTAGAGATAGTATATGTGAATCCACAATTTTAAAAAAAATCCACAATATTTTGAGGCCAGTAAAACACTTGGATATGGAAAGAGTCCTCTGAAACATGAGAGCCCAGCATCTGTAGTGTTTGCATTGACTTTTAATTGCCAAATGAGAAGGTCATTTCCTTCATTTCTAGAATAACAGACTGTAATAAGTGGATGCTAAACATACACTTTGGAGGCATAACACTTTGCAAGAGTCTTAAATCTGGTGGGTAACATCCAAGCAGAAAGGCACACTAAACCTGTAACCCACGCTAAATTAGTTGGTAAGACTTTTTTGACAACACAGTTAATTATCTGGATGCCTTTACAGATAGGATACTCCATTCCCCCAGAAGGTAAATAGGAAAACTACTTACCCTCATGAATTTTGAGCAGTAGTTCTTCTGCTCTGAGATCATTAAAGCATTTCACTTCAAATCCTAGTTCTGAAAACCTGGTGATAAACTGGGTATTAGTGTAGGAGCTATTCACAGTGGTCAGATGCCTGCATTTACTTGGAATACATACATCTATACAAGTTTTTAATGACCTACAGATTGACCTTCAGGAGGAAAGAAAAAATGAAATGTGAATGAACTATGACAACGATGGTTTTCCTTGAGCACCCACAGTTGGGAAGGATTTACTCATAACTGATTCAAGTCAGAATGTTGCCATCTGCTGTGCAATTATGTAACGATGCAGAGCCCATTAACATTTAACAGAACAAGGTGAGGAAGGAAATTCAGGCAAGTTCTCAAGGGACCTGTGCCTTCATGAGGCACAGCCTCAGGCACTCTTGCCAGGTAATTTCCTCAATGTGGACAAGTTTTGGTAAGTATCACTTAAATATCCTGTCGTCCTGACACGTAGATAAAACCAGTACCTGCGTGTAAGATTGTCTCTGTCTGCGCTGGTGCCCCGCCGTTCTGGCAACATTAAATGCCAGAAGAACCTCTCGTGGTTGAAGATTAAAGCAGTTCCTCTCCTCTTGTGGTCCATTTTGTACTTTTCTGCCGGATCAAATATTTCACTGTTAAGGAAAAATTCAAACAATAACCACTTTAAGTCATATTAAATAATGAGCTCCTCCAAGCCCAATGTCAATGTGGAGGGTAGACAGAGGTCTGCTGTCTGCGCCTCCCCTGCTAGGCTGACATGCTTCTGGTGTGCACTGGGCAAGCCTCACCGCTGTTCTGGCAAGGAAAACCCGGATATGTTTCTGTACTGATGGGTCAACAGCAGCCATCCTCAGCACCCCGACCCCCAGTCCTTCCAGGAACGTCTTCTCCACAGTGCAGGAACCAGGGACAACAGCATGCGCAGGCCCCAGCTATGGTTCCAGCACCCACGCCACACCAGTTACTAGATATTTTGAACCTCACTGTAGGTCCTGAAACGACCAAAGGCAGCAGCCAAACCACAGGTCGACCAGCCCCTGGTCCCAACACTAACACTCGCCGTTCTCGGCTCTACTAGCTCCCAGGTGCCCTTCTTGCTTCTTGTAGACTGATCACGGTCAGCAAAGAAAGAGGCCTTCATTACGAAAGTGCACATTTTTACCTCTTACGGAAGGCGTCCATTTCTGTCACATTTTGTTCCTCACCTTAAAAAAAAAAAGTTGAATTTTATTAATTTGCTGTCTGACTTGTGGTAAAAACACAGCAGTCCTCCCACACTGTAAATCCTTCTAGTTTTGCTTGGTTTAAAAGTCAAGTATGAAAAGGGGAAATAGTAAGGGAAACTGCTTCATAATAAATGACTAGAAATTAATTGCTCAATTCTTTCTCACCCTGAACTCTTATTGGCAAAATAGGAAGGAGTATTATCAAGAGAAATGGAGAAAACAGTATGCAAATACATTCACTATGGTGACATGGTTCTGTGATTATGGACCAATGCATATGAAATATAGAACTGTTCTGCAGAAAATGTTTTTGCAGATAGTCCATATAACCGAGAAGCAATTAATAGCAGAGGGAAACAAACAATGTAGGGATACACTGGATTACCCTATGGGCTGGAAGAGGTAGAAGTCTGGAAAAGGGAAGGGCCAAGAGCAAAGGCTTAAATTTTTGATCTCCCAAATGAAACACATGCATTTACAACCCACCCCATGAAGGGGACCCTATGTCCCCAACCTGTGATCAGACTTCCCCCACCCCCTAGGCTGCCCTTCACTGGATCCTCCTCTACTCCTTGGAGCAGTGTTGTGCAACAGAACTCTGTCTGCTGATGGACTCCTGCACTTGTGCTGTCCTATATGCCAGCCACGGGCCACAGGTGGCTGCCGAGCACTTGAAATGGGGCTTGTGCAGCTAACGAACTCAATTTTTAATTCATTTTCAATAACCACACATAGCCAGTAACTTCTGTACTGGACAGCACAGTCTAGCATCTCTTAGAATAAAGGCCCAGGACTGTTTTTACCTTATAAACTTAACAGCCCCAGGGGAGAGAAAGTAAGGAATAAACAAATATTAACGGTATTATAAGATGCTCTCTCCCTTGAGATCACTGAGGGTAGCACAACAGACCCTCCCACATCACCTTGGAACCAGGAGGCTCCCGTTCCCTTCCGTCCCTGACACCTGATTGTTCTAGCCTCACATCACCTCCTCGCTGACGGCAATCTGCTCTGGGAGGGGGAGGCTGGAATTCAATTCCATGCCCTTCACCGTCGCTTTTGGGGCCTATTCTTCCTGGAATCCACCCCGCATCCACATCCAGCCAGGAACCCACGAAGGCTCTCTGCTGTCCAGTAGACCCTAAATCAGTTTTTCTCAACCTCAGTATTAGTTCCTGGTGTGGGTGATAAAATGTCCATTCCTGGATCCTAACCCAGATTTGCAGTTTCAGAATCAGAATCCCAGGGGAGGGGGAATCGCTTTGCCCCCGGGGATACTTCCCCTTCCACAAGCCCCTCACCCGAGGCTACATCCTACTCTTCCTACTCCACAAACTGCTTTACGCGGAAACTTCTCCACCACACAGTGCTCTGAAGAGGACAGCACACAATTCATGCTACCCAGGATACTGTCTCCATGTTCTGCTCTACCTGGGATCCTTGTACCCCACGCCCTGGCCTCTGGGAAACACTCCCTACCAGATAACGGGATCCTTCCCAGCAGCCACTGCTGCCCCGGGGCACACCTCCGGACCGCGCAGTGCTCCCCTGGGAGAGCAGCTTCACTCACCCTCTACCAAATACACCTCCTGCTCCGCCCGCCCCTGGGGCGCACCCGTTGCTCCACACACGGCTCTACTGGGGAGTACCTCCTACTCAGACTCCGCCCTACTGGGGGACGCTGCTCTTTGAACACACTGCTTTACTGGGATAGTTTCTACCCCACACACCGCTCTCCCAGAGCTCCTACTCCCCACGTGGCTTTACAGGGAATCTTCCTCATAGGACAGTGCAATATATGGGATACTAACCTGGCACGAGGGCACTTTCTACCAGACATTACTTCACCAGGGACAGCTCCTTACCACATACACCATTCTTCTGGGGAGACTTCCTACATCACACAGTTCAGCCCAGGAAATCTCTTCCTCCCTACACTGCTCTGTCCTGAATACTTCCTACTGCACACCCCATCCCCTGGGATTACTTCCTCCGCTCCACGCTGCTCTACTAAGGCAGAGGAATTTTCTCTCCTTCCATTTTCAAAAGTGGTTCAGGATCCACCTCCTTTTAATTACCCCACCTCTTTAAGCCAGTTATATGATAAAGAAAAAAAATCTCAAACTAAACCCATTCAATCCTTGTGTGAAGGACAGTCCCCTCATTCATCCCCCCACAAACCTGCCCCGTTAGGAAAGCACTTAGCTCCAAAGTGGCACACAAAGTAGAGGACCCGGGAGCCTACCTCTTCCGGCCCCTGCTCCACATCGGTTAGTGAGCCCAAGGCAGCTTGAAGCATAGCAGAGGGAAGCGGTGCCAAACGGCCGGTCACCAAACTAACTCAAATCATCGAGGGTGAAAGCACTGGGAGATGTACGCTCGACTGGGTCTTCAAAACTAATTTTTTAAAAAAATATCAATGAGAACTGTCCTGGAGTTTCTCTCAGGCTAATATGGGACACAGTTATGTAAATAAATGACATCCACACAAAGAAAAATACTCATTTTTTATAGTCTTGAGGAAGGAATTGCACCAATCGTCCTGGCTAGGTGTAATTTCAGCTGTCCATCTGGATGGTCTCAAACAATGCCCTCAGCTTGGACGTGACCTATAGACTTAGGAAAGATAGCTAGTTTCAGGCCACCCCAGATAACCTAAAATCACATTCAGTTTCAAAGTTAACAGACATGGCAATCTCTGAGGGATTTTTTAAAGGTGTTTTGTTGTTACTGTTAGTATCATGGAGGCGGGGTGGTGGTGGGGGGGGGGAACTGGGCTCTGAGAACTTTAGTTCCGACCCTGGCTAGCTCAGAGCTGGCTCTGATACTAGCAAGCGCCCCACATCGTGCAGAAGCAGTCAATGGCCAGGTCCACGTGCCATTCTAGTCTTGGCAGTTTGTTCCACCAGAACAGAAAGCAATGGACACAGATGTTAAAACCTGTTTCCAACACTTTACTGGAGTTGGTAAGTTTTACTCAGGTTCCACAGAAAATAATATTCCATGACTCTTTGTGGTCACTCTGGGCTGCATGTCCTCAGCAGACAAACTTCAGGAAGGGCACACTTTAACAAAGTCATCGTTACACTGCAGGAATACAAATGAATTGTCTAAGAGGGTAGAGCGCTCTGCCATCATGGAAAAAATCAATTTCAATGGAGATACCCTATATAACACCTATAAATTCCTGTGCATCTGCAATCTATTCATCAAAAATGGGTCCATCATTGGGACGCCTGGGTGGCTCAGTTGGTTAAGCAACTGCCTTCGGCTCAGGTCATGATCCCAGCGTCCTGGGATCGAGTCCCACATCGGGCTCCTTGCTCCGCAGGGAGCCTGCTTCTCCCTCTGCCTCTGCCTGCCACTCTGTCTGCCTGTGCTGGCTCTCGCTCCTCTCTCTCTGACAAATAAATAAATAAAATCTTTAAAAAAAAAAAAAAAAAAAAAATGGGTCCATCATTAAACTTGTCTCTTGACCTCTTTTCACTTCTCCTTGCCTCTGATTTAGGCAATTTTCCTTTTCACCATGATGCACCTACGACCTCTTTGCTCCTTGAAACAGTTTAATTTTTACAGAACGAATCCCACCTTTTTCCTCCTCACCTTACTTGGATAATGCCTCCAGATAATCCTGCCCGCTAGCCTCTATTGATGGCCTGGCACTTTAGACCTTCTTGCCCTCAGCTCCACAGCCCATGACACACAGTGGTCAGGCTTGTCCAAGGACACTAAAGTGGAGCTGGGACTGAAAACCAGGTCTGCCTGGAAACTCCGAAGTCTCTGCACTCTGGTCACCAAACTAAACCCCTCCTACCAGAGACGCCAGCTACCTTCCTAAACTAAGTGTTCATTTCCCCAACCTTCTCCATTAACCAGGGTCATCGTCCTCATGCACTGCAGTACCGATCAAACTCCACCCATATTCCCTATCAAGAATCTGTTTAATAATCCTACATTGAGTAAGCTTTGTCAGGGCTAGAACACACTAAAACGGGGGTGGGGTGGAGAAAAAGGAAGGACGCAGGTTGGAAAAGGCAAGCAATGGGATTTAAAGAATGCAGGGGGAAGTGTCCTGACTAGTGGTTGGCGTCCTGGAGCCCTGCCCCTGCTGCCCACCCCCCACCACGGAACCCAAAATGGGAGTGGCCGCCGGACCCTGCACCGTCTGTCGGGGCAAAGGCACTCCCTGAACAGCCAAGGTGACGTCCTACAACTTGCCTCAGGGGCAAGCCCGGTTTCTTGCAGCACAGAATAAAAAGCTCTGAAATAAGGTATTCTGCATCAACCACTAGTTTCAACCTTTTCTTTCTTCTTCTTCTTTTATTATTATTTTTTTTAACACTATGGCCGGGCTCGAAGTTTCTAAAGCTATCAGGGATACAATTAGTGACACGAAGAAAGTTCTGAAGTCCACGTTTAGCCGTTAATTATTCTGCAGGGAAAGATGTGGCTTCAACTCAAGTCCACAAACAGTCGTGGGTGTGGGAGAGACACTGGGGCTGTCCAAACCGTCAAGGCCTAGTTTTTGTACCCAAGTCAAGTACGGGCCTAAGCAGGGGCTCCTGCCGGGCGCTCCCGCGGGCTGGTTATGCTTCCATTATTACGCTTGCAACCACTTCTTACTTTGTACTTAGGAGTAGAAAGAACCAGACCCAACTTCCGAGAGAGTCAACTTTCCAAAAGAGCAGAGCAAGCGCAGGGGGGCGCCAGCACAGGCCCTGCCGCCTTCCAGGGTTTAAATGCCCGACGTCCGGAAAGGGATAACCAACCCGCCGGAGGACAAAGGCGGCCCGGGCACGCCCCAGCGCTGGGGCGCGCGCTCGCAACCCCGAGCCGCACTGAAGCTCTGGGCTGGTTTTCTAGACCAAAAAACTAATAAGCCGCCCCTGCCGGACTTCAGAGCTTCCTTCCAGGACCCGCAACTCCTGGGGGTCGTCCGGCAGACACAGTACCCGCCTCCCACCCGCCTGCCTGCTCCGCGGAGGCTGTCCGGCACCTCCTCCCACCCCCTACCCCCTGCCTACCTGCAGGGCGGACCCCGCGGAGCCGCGGCCCGGAGCTCATCGGGGCCCCTAGCGCAGAGCAGACGCCCAGGCGGCCTCCCCTTCCTGCAGCCAGCGGCCGGCAAACTCCCGCCCCTTCCTCCGCCCCCGCGCCGTCCCCCGCGGGCCCCGGGAGTGGGTGGCAGCCGCGTCCGCGTTCAGAGCTTCTCGCCCGCCGAGTTCGGGTTCCCGCCCCTCGCTGCGGAGCTCGCGGGGACCAGAGCGCCCGGGGAGGGCCGATGGACGCTGTGTCGTCCGCCCGGCGCTTGGAGACGAGCCCGGCCCTCGGGAAATGCCGGTTGCCACCCCGAGGGCACAGGGCGAGCGGGTGATCGGGAAGCGGCGGGCGATTTCAGAGCACCTGTGGGGAGCCGAGGCTCGCAGTCCCCGCCCCCAGGGCTCGCGCTTCCCGACCGCCTCCAAGGCCGAGAGCGTCGTGTTTTCTTGTTTCGGGGACAGTCCTTCCCCCGCGACAGTTACTTTATTGGACCTGTAATGACTTTAAATGCTCTTGGGATTCGGGACAAAGTAAAACTGGAGGCAACCCTGGGATTTTTAAGTCTGGCTTTCATAAGTATAGTTAATTCAGGGAAGCAATCATGCAGATATTCGGAACCCGAACTTTGGAGTCTACAGATGATGACATTTCTTGAGCCAGAGAGCCTGTTGCCCTCACCCTCATAAAATGCCCAAACAGTGCGTTAATTGGGCGCGGCGGGGCGCATTTAACCGAGCTCCGCCTTAGGTGGTGGTGGTTGGCTATTTTGTAAATTTGCTTCAATGAACAACTCTTAAGATCGGATGAAAAGGTGGCTTCCGCTTTTATAACTTCTCTGCTCCTTGTCATTTAAAAAAGTAACCATCTTCAGACTGGGAAAAGGCATCATTTCTAATACATTAAAATAAGTATAAGGTATCCGTCTTCTATAAATATTACTCTATTGGGGAGGGAAAAACAAAATTTAACGTAATAACTTTACCCACGTGTTCGGTCATTAACTAGAGTATGAAATCAGGATTTTCCTATTTACTACTGTTCATTCTGCTGTACGTGTAAAATATTTCAAGAAATCTATTTTAGCAACTTATTCTGTAGTTAGGACATGAAATCTCATCCTCTGCCTTACATGGTTTTGCAAGGATTAAGTGAAATGACTACTTAAAACAGTGCATGGCTTTGAAGAGCTCAAACTATTTGTTACCACAATCTTTTAGCTCATTCAAAGAATTGGCCTTTTGGTTTCCCCATTACCTGGCAGGGTTGCTTAGGATGTAGGTGGTGCTCAATAAATATTTATCCATTGAAGGAGATCCAGGATTTCACCATTTGCACTCTGGACTTTATCCAGTTTGAATGTGTTTTCTGACCACCAGAACTTCCTGTCCTTTTGCCTAATTTTCAGGGTCTCCTCTGCTTGAGTCCTGAAAACACTCCCTCTATAGGAGTGGAACAGCTGACCTTCTACTTATCTGAGAGCAGTCGATGAAAGGAATATGCTTTCCCCCTAAGTATTTTGTTATCTCAGAAAATTGTGTTTTTATAGGATATGCATGTGGTTATATTTTAAAGTAGGATTTTGCCTATCTTAAGACATAAGTACAAAGCATTCTGAGATGACTTATTTCAAAATTATAAATGTGTAATTTTAGCTTTTTTAAAGCAATAGCTATCACAATAAAATGGGTAAGTGTCTAGGACTGGCAAATAGGCTGCCTAGATTCTAACCTGGCTCCACTATTTTCTTAGCCTTGAAACACTGCACAAATAATGCAACTTAATCTCTCCCAGCTTCAAATTCTTCTCTGTAAAATGGGGACCAAGTTTACTCAAGTTTTGGAGATAGTAACTGCCAAACTTCTAGAACAGTACCTGGCCCATAGCAAGCTTTCAGTACATTATTTTTAGCTACTGAAGACTTCCTAGATCAGTTCCCAAACTGTGGTCTCTGAGCCAGCAGTATCCACATCATCTAGGAACTTAACTAAAAATGCAAACTCTGGGACCTACAGAATCAGATCTGAATGAGGAGCTGGGGGTAGGGAGAGCGGTGCCCATTAGGTGTTTTTAATGCCAGAATCCAGTGATTCAACTGAATGCTCATGTTTGAAAATCAGGGACAGAGACTAATTAGAATCCTACCCATCCTGCCTTCTCAAAGAAGAAAAAAAGAACCTAAAGCAAATCCATATAATTAAGATACCCTAAAGACTGAAAGTTACTTGACAGATGGCTTGAATGTCACTTTCATAGAACTTACTGAAACTGAAGGTCGTAGCTGTCACCTATCCTAGAAGTGAAACATCTGGAATAAAATTCAGAGATAATCTCCAAATTTTAGTTTTCTTTTCTTTTTTTTTTTTTTTTTTTTTCCAGTTTACCCCACTGAACCTTCTGGTTTTTCCCTATATAATCACCAAAATATTAGTTTTCTATTGTGATTCCTACACTTAAAGTTAAAAGTCAACAAAAAAAGGCTTGTAAAGTTATCAGCAAGGAGACTTGGATGTTTTGGAAACCTTTAAGCCTGAGGCAAAAAAGCCCAATATCACTATGGCTTTTGCCAAGAGGATACTATTGATTAAGTTTTAGTTATTTTTATTAATAACTATTAGTTACTTTTTGTTACACCTCATTCTTGCTTTTATGATTTGAGCAGATGGCTGGTTTTGTAAGGTTAAGCCGTGAGGAAAAACAACAAACTAAAGGGGCTACTTCAATTATTATAACCAGTCATTATACATGACCTGAATATACTGCAAGTAATACCTCTGAATTTGAACAATGCAACAAAAGATATGTGGAAGAATCTTACCTAATAGGTTTCATTCTACCTCAAAGTTACTGAAGTCAGTCTACTAAACAGTTGTGTTTATAGAAACTCCATTGTCTTCATTAGATGTTATTCTTGTTTTGTACCATGAAAAAATACTATACATTATGATTTCCTGATAATCTCATACCTTCTACAAATTTTGACAGAAATGCTTTTTCATCTTATGAAAAATTAGTTAGAAGCTAATAAAACTTTTAATTAATATTATTAGTATAGTTTACAGGTTCACTGAAAGAGAGCCTGCTCCAGATGTGTTTAATTTGCTTTTGTCCTCACAGTTCAATTCTATCTTCCTTAGAGCTTCTTGGTGCCTCAGTTTCTCCACCAGTAAAATGAATACAGCCTTATCTGTTGCTGGAAGAAGTATGTCAAAAGGTTTTAAAGACATAGCATTATTTGAAGGCAATACAGTTTTATTTAAAAATATTAGTATTGTATTTCTTGCAGAGAGCTGCTAAAAGCTTGTTTTGGGGTTTTCTTTTTGCTTGTTCTTTTTTTTCTTTATGAATTTATTCTATGGATAGGGAAAATACCATTCTCAAAATCTAAATACATGTTCTAAATCATGTGGTACATGATTCAAGTGAAAACATCAGTAAGAACTCACGTTCAGCTATATATATATATAACATATATATATATAATATGTATATATACATACAGACACACACAGACACACACAGAAACATTAAAGATTGTACATGTACATAGGTTAATACACATACATATTTCCTAGCTCTGTTTGCTAGAAGGGTCTAGCAGCAGTGACACCTCTATAGCAATGAGCGCGTCCAGCACCCAGATATTGGTTTCTGAGTTCCACTAGAAATCATTCTCTAATAACAAGAACCAGTGCTCTCTGAAGAAGAGGCTAATTCTAGCGCTGGCACTATACAAGACAAGCCCAGAGCAACATTCTTACTTTCTTGCCAGGAAATACGGAAGTGCTCAAAAATCAAAAGGATGGGGACACATTAAAGACAAATAGGAGCCAACCTGACATAAATCCCATTAGCCGAGCTGGAATAATTTAAGCAATAAAATAAACATTACCGAAAGTCTGAAGAAATATACCTGAGTCCACACTGATATAAGTAACTGAATAAATGGGAGGGGTGAGGAGACCAATCCTTTTTACAGAAAAATCCCAAGTACTATATAAAGATATTCCCCTTCCAGCAAGTAGAACAGAATCTTGCCACGCTCCACCTCCCACAGACTGACTTGGGGCCTGGCTTCCAAAGAACAGAAGTATGGAAAGGGAAAAAGAGTAACTTCACAGTGGAGAAACCTGACAACACTACCCTTAAGCAAGTTTTCAGAGTTGACACACCAAGTTAATAACATTCAACTACTGATATGATTTGATGAGAAGAACACTTTATGTTTTTTTTCCTTAAATATCTATAACCCCAGTACAATTATGAGGGAAACATCATTCAAGCCCCAATTGAGGGGCATTCTACAATATACCTGATCAGTACTCCTCAAAACTGTTAAGATATTGAAAAACAAGCCTGTGGAACCATCGCAGACCAGAGGCTTATCAGACATGATGACTAAATGCATTGTGGTATCCTAGACTGGATCCTGGAAAAGAAAAATGACATTAGTGGAAAAATAATAAAATCCAGATGAAGTTTAGAGTTTAGTTAATAGCAATTACCAATGTTGATTTCTTAACAAATGTTTCATGGTTATGTAAAATGTTAACATTAGGGCTAAGGAGTATATAGCAAGTCTATATCTTTGCAACTTTTATGTAAATCTAAAATTATTCCAAGATAAAAATCTTAACACATAAAAACAGCTTCCACTGATCTTTGTATATAATTTGTAACTATAAATTAAATATTTTATAGAATTCTGAGTCTGTCCTCTTGAGAAGCCAATGCTGCCAAGAAAATCCACAAATTTATTCTAAGTTTAAAGTTACCTGGTCAAGTATTTCAACAGTAAATACCGGGAAAGATTAAATATGGATAATGGCCTATAAAACTGTTACCTTTTTAAAAGTCTGAAAGTATCAATTAAGGTTCCAAACTCAAACTAATTGAGTTTGCTCAATTAGTCACCAGGATACACTTGCTTTGTCCCATAGACGATACATCTCTTAGCAGAAAAGCTCCGTCATCTTAGTTTGGGAAGTTACTAGATTTTTAGCAACGATACCTATTCAAAGTTAGGAATGTGGCCCTTTCCCCAGAATATATTTTTTTCTCTGCCCCTTTGCCTGTAATGACTTAAAGAGAACCACCTCTCCTGCAGCTGTCCTTTCTGATGTTCTAAACATTTTATCTTTGTAACTTTGGCTATAGGTTACCCAAAAGCTATCCATGGCTTGGGATCCTAGGCTAGGGAAAGCCAACAATTAATGGTAGGCAAAGAGTAGAGGAATACGGCTGCGCTTTCCAAAGGAAACTTTGGAAAGGAGAAACTTTCAACATGAACAGACATTTCCAGAGGCAGCTGAGGTTCTGGAATTTGCTTTTAAACATCTGCTAATAATTTTCAATGTAAATAAAAAAGGTACAAAAGATAATTCTTTGTATCTTGCTTTACCTCCCTTTTGATTCCACAGTTAAAGACTTAAAAAAAAAAAGTATCAAGAACAGTATTTATTAAGACCATTATTAGGAAAAGGTTAAAGACTTTTCAAAATAAACCTAAATCTAGTAAGAGGACCAAGTACTAGGGAAAAAACACCAAAGCATAGCAGCATATAATGCTCTAATCTGTATGTGAAGTAACTTTTCAATTGTCTCATTAAATCCACCTTTCCTTCAATTTACGCCAAGGTTATAGCAAAATATGATGTCTGTCATATGAACGGTTCATAAAATGGGAGTGGCTGTGCTTCGGAATTTTGTTCATGTCACCTTCTAGACACATTACATAATACCTAGATACCCTGGTTTTGCCCCCTAAGAGGCCACCAGTTGATGGCTCCAATTTTGTAAGAAAAAAAGACATGGAAAACTTATCCTTGCAACTCGTCTTATCATTAAGAGAAGTGAGACTTATTCATATGCTTGATGGGCTACAGGAAAACAGCATATTATGTGTTAATTAAAATAGAGAAAAAATAATGTCAGATCTTTCCAGGAATAAATGTATATTTAAAATTTTATAGTAAACATATACTTCTAAGTGAAGATTTTCCCATATTTCCAAATAAGATTATGTTCAACATACCTTGTAATCAATTTTACATTTGACCTCATTGTTTTGGTAAATACAGTTGTGAATACTGAGATACAGACTCCTTTTAAAATATTCTCCCCTTAACATGCACCTCTTTCTGGTCAAGACAATACGGTACAATAAGGCAGCAACATCCAGGAAGATCACCTCCCCACATCTTTCTTTAGTTTGTACTTTTAATGTCAAAATAAAGTCTTAAAATAATTCTTTCACAAAAATAAGGCAGCTTTATGGTATAAAAACAGTAGATCTTTGTCAAGGGCTATATTCTTCTGTCCTTATCTGCTGTCACCAACTGTCAGCATCTTCTTTAAAGATCACTTTTCTCTTCGTAGCGACACCTACATGCGGCTCGTTGGCTGTCCAGATACGGTTTACAGCCTAAATGTATAACACTGTCAAACAAGAGCTCCACTGTGGTTTCACAGGCTGCAAAGGAAGAAAGTGCTGTTACCGCCAGCAACTGCTCTCCCTCCACACATATTACATGTTACAGCACGGTGTCAGTCACATCCTTGGTGAGCACTTAAATATCTGTTGTATCAACGATCTCCCAAACCCTCATAGGCCAGAAGCACACACACACAGACTTCCAGTGTTAGCATGCTGAGCATGTATCCACTTTTTCGTTTGCTCGCAACTGTTCATCCCTATTTTTTTCTATGAGGCAAATGAGTCTCAGTAACACAGTTCATCACAGGTACTTTTCCTTTTATCTGAAAAATACCACTAATAAAGATGCCTTAGAACACACTTAATTTTGCAGTTCAAGGGAAGATTTTTAGGTGTACAAAAAAATAAAGGTTGAAAACAAAGAAACAGGGGCGCCTGGTGGCTCAGTGGGTTAAAGCCTCTGCCTTTGGCTCAGGTCATGATCCCAGGGTCCTGGGATCGAGCCCCGAGGCGGGCTCTCTGCTCAGCAGAGAGCCTGCTTCCTCCTCTCTGCCTGCCTCTCTGCCTACTTGTGATCTCTGTCTGTCAAATAAATAAAATCTTTAAAAAAAATAAAACAGAGAAACATCAAAACATTTAATTATGTCCAATGACTTCTATGAACTAATCACACACCATTTAAGAGGCTTAAGGTAAATGGACCCCAGTCTCTCACTCTTTCTCAGTATCCCAAGGGAGACGTAGGAATCAAAAGTGTTTTTCTACTGGTAGGGTTTAAAATTTTTTTTAGGACTATAAAAAGATAATGGATTTACTTTTCTTATTCTAAGAAGCCTGGAACAGCCAGCTGAGAGAATCTTCATACACAGCACAGCACAGAATTGCTTTTAGTCATCCAAATACATTAAGGAAGAAACTATTCATTGCAAAATCCTGACCTTTTCAAACTTCTCCAGAAGGCTGTGCTGTTAAAGAACACAACCACCACAGAAGTGTAAAGACTATACTTATTCAATAGGGCATTGAAAGGAAAGTGGCTTCATCATTTAGCCAAATGAGTACGTCCTTAGATCAGAAGACAGGAGATACATCCATGTATGCATCCACCGTGCAACTAGCTTGCTCAGCCAAGAGCGTGCAAAGCATTCAGAGGCTGGGAATTCAAGCTGCAGAGACTTCTTCCTTGACAGTTACTACTAGGAATTCAGAATCAGACCCATGACAATGTTCGGGGAATACTGCAGTAGACAGAGCACGAGTTTTAAAATCGGAAGTACGCAACTTAGGACAAGTTACTTCCTGGAACTTTCATTTCCTTCCTTGGAAAATGAGTATACCACTACCTACTTCTTTGGGTTTTTGTGAACATGAAGGTAAACAGATCTAAAATATCTAGCATGGTATCTTATGAAAAATGCCCTAAAATGCATAGTTTCCTTTCTTGCACCTTCTCTTCCAATTTCGATGTATGATAAATACTTCAGCTTGACACTGAAAAGATTTTATAACTTCTAGTATTTGTACAGTGATTTGTATTTCCACAAATTTTTGTGGAAATTGTCTATCTTTATGCCAATTCTATGACATGGGTATTATTTTTTAAATGGGCACACTGATACACCTTTTCCCTTTGCTGACTCTACTTCGTATCCCGTCACTCTGAGAATGAGTATTTGCTGAATCCTGTGAGTCCTCCTAGCAAATCTGGAGGTGGTTTTGGGGACCCTGCTGACACAGATACATATGAAGACACAGTTAAGTGCAAATCCTCTAGAACTTCCCACTTGAAATCCCATGTGTTATATACTTAAAATCATTGGATCCAGGATTTCAAACTTCAGGCTCTCATAATTAGAGACAGACTACAGGGTACAAGATTGTGGATGAATTCTTGTCTGCCTCGCAGAGCCTCTTCCCAAGGTTTCCTAACACTTTTTGCTTCCACAACTATAAATCATTTGAGATGACAAAATCAACGACTCCTCATCTCAGAAAACTGAAGGGGCTGTGTCACAACAGATAGAGTAGTACACAGCGAAAGATTGCTAGTGGTAACTCTGTAGTGAAACATAAAGCAGTCAGTAAAACCTGACAAACTGCACTCATCTTCGTCCTGCCGCATCATGCTTACCCTGAACGTGCTGAGCCAGTCCTAGTGTCTTCTGCACATCCCGGCAGATCTTAGAGAGGCAATACTGGAATTCCTCATCGCAGTCATTCTTGCTCTTGCCGCAGGTCTCATAGCACCTGTCGTGTTGGTTACAGCACTTTGTCAGGGAAGGGATGCCAATATTAAGCTGAAAGAGGCATTTGGATGGATTATTACTGGTGAAATTCAAAACTCCTCTGCTAAAGTAATGCATTCAAGTAGACTTAGAAATCAAGGACGATGACTGCTGCATAACTCCCCAAATCCATTTCTGTCTACGAATGTTTTCCATGTTATTTGTGCATCTTCCCATCACTCACCCACATGCACCTACATGCTCTCCCTCTCAGCCATGCCTCAGAACTCCCTGTTTTGCAATATTCAGTTATCTGCTAGTCACAAATGTAACTTCCAATTGTCCAAAACACAAAACATAGTTTTAAGAACAGAAAGGTCAGGCTAAGAGCAAAGACTGAGTTTTGGACATTCCAAGTAGTCTGTACCTCTCCCCCTATAAAGTGTACTTTATATAAAATATCACTGAAAACTTTTAAGCTCCTACAACTTACATTTTATTTTATTGTGGTTCAACTTTAAGTATCAACTCCCTAAAGATACTGTTCCTTCAATCTATAAATTATCTTTAACTGGTTTCAATAACTTTATATGTAAAACCCTTATGTCCAGGAATCACTCAACATTTTTTTTAAAATAGTTGGCTCAGATTCAGCTTCGCCTACCAAAAAACACAGCTATCTTATTTAGCTTTGCTTTAGTATAGAAAATATGCTTTATCTATACTTTTTTATCCAAAGTAGCATTACTTGTATAAATTTTTTAAACCATGTTTGTGACATGAAGAAATATCTTTTTAATTATATTAATATCTATAAGATTAAAAAATTAAACATGAATTTTATTCCATTTGGTTTTGTTAGGACTTACTAATATGTTTTAGCTATAAAAGAATATAATAAACTCAATTACCATTATAACAAGCAAAATTATTTGTGATCCTGAGAACACACTGACAGTCTTGCATAATTAAGGGTACTACACAGTTGGGGCGCCCGGGTCGCTCAGTCAGCTGAGCATCTGGCTCGTGATTTTGGCCCAGGTTATGATCTCAGGGCTGAGCTGCTGGGCTCCACACTCAGCATGGGGTCTGCTTGAGATTCTCCCTTTCCCTCGCTATCTGCCCCTCCCTACCCTGACCTGTGCCTGCTTTCTCTCTAATAAATAAATCTCTAAAAAAAAAAAAATGAGTACTACATAGCCTACTGATCATAAAGCTTTTCAAATAAGAAAATAATGGTATTTACGTGAACACCAAACAGTGGAGAGCCACATCCATTCGGCGGGGAGGGTTTATAACCGTAACGTGGGAAAGGCTTAGATCCTATAAAATATAAATGGTATAATTAATTTTCAAGTATGATGAAAAACATGCAAAAAGGCCTATGATGTACTACTAGATTAGCCTTGGAAATATTTAATATTTGGGTACTGACATAAGTGAATATCTTTATTCTAAGCCTGTATTATACAAAACGTGTAAAAGTTTACTCTGGACTTCAGGAGTTTTCAGAGAGTATATGTGAGACTGGGTCCATATATATGAAAGATAAATCCACCTTATTTCCCTGTGCATTCTAATACATTTTTTTGGTTAAAAACTTAAAGGGCAAAACTGTATCTTTCCAACCTTCAGCCAATACTCCACTATACACAAACCTCAATAACCATTAACTAACCAGTTTACTCAAAGAGCTTAAAGCTAAGGAAGATAAGGTCACCCAATGAACATTTAATTGCCTTAATGCCATTGTAAGACATTACAGGACCACATATTCTAGCCTGGACTCCAACTAACCATTTCACAAATATACTTCTTTGCCAGCTAAGGAAAAAGGTCAGGAATAAAGATAGCTTGGTGAACCATCTTACTCCAGTTTTATTCTCCCTAACAGCACCAATGGTTCAGTAACAAGGAGAAAGATGACCTTATCACAACAATCTTACCTGCTGCAAAATACTTCAAAAATATCTCTCCTCCTGAAATATATACATCGCTTCAAGATACCAAACAGTCACCTACTTTCTCTTGAATGTTTCCCGCGATCCTCCTACAGCATCAAGAAAGAACCTATTCCATTGTGGAATGGCACTAACTGTTAAATTCTTTCCTGTTTCCTTTTGAGCAATCCTCTACCCCTGGGGAACACAAAACAAGCCAATTACCTATTTTACATGAGTAATCCTCCTAACATCTGGGACTCCCATTTATCTTCAATTCTAGAAGCAAAACATCCCCTGTTATTCCAAATTATCTCTCTCCAGAGTTCCTTATTTAGGAAAAACACAAAGTATCCACCTTTTCAGGCAACTATTTATTACTAGAAGACCAAAGATAAGTTTAGCCTCCAAAAGTACAGTGCAGGGGTTGGGGGGGGCACAAAAGCAGCTCTTCTAGTAATCAACCACCAAAATAAATAATCATCTCAAAGTAAGGATCTAAAAATGGTTTAAGTGAGATGCTAAGACTCACATGCTTGACTGAAGTGACAACTAGAGCTTAAAGAGAGTGTAACCTCAAGAGGATTCAAAGCTTTAGCCTGCTCCACCCAGTCTGAAGAGTAGTACGGATGAAGAAAGTGGATCGAGGCATGAGGAGGTCAATGACAGAAGTTGGTCTTGCTTCTCCAGCACTGTTCAAGAAGGATGGTTGTTTCTAGGCCCTTGGAAAATGAAGGTATATGCCTCAAGCTACCACAGAGTCACTGTGATCCTTCACCTCCTGCTTTTGGTCCTTCATTCTTAAGAAAATTGTTTATGATTTGGCTTTCCACTTAACAGGGCCCAAGAGGGAGGATATACTAACCACCTGGGTACCTCATGGGCACCTCATTGGCACCTCATTCATCCCAAAACCTGCTCCATCCATAGTTCTATCTTCTCAGATAAAAGCAATTCCAACATTCCCAGCGCTCAGGAAAAAAACCTTAGCCATCTTTAATTCTCTCATTTTCTTCTATCCCACATCCATTCCATAGCATGTCCTGCTGACTCTACCTTCAAAACATCCAGAATCTAATCACTTCTTCCCAACTCCACCACTACCATCCTGCTCTAAGCCACCATGGATTATTGCCATAACCTCCTAATATCTTCCTACTTTGCTTTTGCCACTCCACAGCACCCCCACACCACCTCTAGCCATCATCTATTCTCAACACTGAACCTGAGTGATCCTATTAAAATGTTAATTCACGTTTTTCTTCTGTCAAAACCCCTCTAATGGCTTCTCGCCTTATTCAAAATAAAAGCCCACATTCCCTTCCAAGGTCTAGAAAACTCTATATAATCTAAACCACCACACAACATACCATGACTGCTCTGACCTCATCTTACTATTCTCTCTCCTCTTCCTCACTTCAATCCATCACATCTGACTTCTCCGTTATTCCAGACACTCCAAGTCTGCTCCTGCCTTAATGCCACTCAACCTGCTATTCTTCTATGTGGAGGCTCCTCCTTCACATTCTCAGCAATGCCTTCTCTGACCAGACCATATGTAGCACGCATAAATGTCAAACACATTATATTATTAACCTACTTATTTATTATCTGTCTCCCCATACTAAAATATAAACTCTGTGATGGCAGGAATTTCTGTTTTGTACCTTCAGAGACTTGAACACTGCCCGGCGTATGGTTAGGTTATCAATAAATATTTGTTGATGAATGAATGAATAGGCAGGTGACTTGGAAGGCAGTTCTAATATTCATTATAAATAAACTGGTACTGATGCTTATCTTGCAGTTTCCTTTAAGTTTGGCAAGCATTAATCAACCTCCAAAGCTTGATCATTTCTCATTTGTCACATCTCTTTAAAATGTGCCATCCCAAACTGAACACCAGTAGGTGTGATGGGCCTATTCTGAAGTAGATAAAGTCTTGTATTAACAGAGCCCAAGACAGTTAGCATATATTTTAGCTATGTCTCAGTACTAAGATACATTGGACAGTAGGAAAAAAACATCAGTTCTTTCTAAAATAAACTCTATCTACTGCTAGAGACTCAGCATCTCTACAGCTTAAATTTTGATCCTAACTATTAGATGATGTATCAGAGCTACTACCCCCTGAAATTTGTAAACCAATACAGGAAGCTAAGAAAAAAATGAAATGAGATGAATTTCAAAAAACAAACCAAATCCACTGGGTACAACTACATGGAAAGACTATTCATTGATTCTACTTGTTGACTTAAGCAAATGCTCCTCTCTTGATGCTTTGTTTTAGCATCAGTATGGACAGATAAAATCTAAAGATTTGCCTGGACTGAGGTAATGACAGATCTTTTCTATATATTTTTTTAGAAATTTGATGTAAATACTTCCAAACAGACCAATTTCTTTCACGTGAATGACACTGAAGTCGATGGGAAACAGATAGGGAAGGATTGGGACAAAGACCTTAGCACTATGCTCTATAGGAAATGCAGTGTAGAATTCAAACAGCTTTTCCAAACACTTGAGGTTTTAATTCATGAATTGATCTCCAGAGGGCCCTTGCGCTACTTTATTTTTCTAGTTCACTCACTCTACTTTCCTCAAATGTCTAACACCTCCATTCCTATCTTCTTTCTTAGCTGATGACCTTGATTCCTACTTCACTGAGAAAACTGTGAAGTGATCGGAAGAGAGCTCAGACATTTATCCACCTAATCAGCATCTGTGCCCCTATCCCCTACCTTTGTTCCTATTAACAGGGACAGGCCAACAGTGCTCTTGAGCAATCTATTTATGCACTGGAACCCATCCTCTCACCTAAGGAACTGACTCCAATAATTCTTCATTTCTCCCTCCACAGTGTTTTCATTCTCTACTGAATCATTCTCAAAAGCATACAAATACGCTATTATTTTTCCTAATGACTTTTTTCCATGGTCTGCCCTATTACAGTTAAGGGCAACCCCATCCTTCCAATCATTTAAGCCAATTAAGTTTTGGAATCATTTTTTTACCCTACTCACACCTTCCTTCTGAGCCATCAGCAAATCCTTCAGGCTCTTCCTTCAAAATATATCCCTAAATCCAACCACTTCTCACCACCTTTCTGGCTTTGAACCTGGACAAAACCACCACCATCTTTTGTCTGAATTCCTGCCCGTGTCACTCTGCCTCCGTTCTTGCTCTCCCACCTCCCTGGACTGTTATTCTCTGCACAAGAGCCAAAGGAATCCTGTTAAAACATGTATCACCGAAGGAGCTACTTATTCAGAAATCTAAAACACTTTACAAGCCAATTTTGTGTTCTATTTTTCAAAAGAAATCAAGGTTTTCTTTCTCAAAACTTCTTTGCAGTTGGGGGAAAAAAAATTAAGAAAGAAAAAGTGACCATGTAATTTGTTCTCCTAAGAAACTTTACTTCAATCTCAATAAAGCATTCTTCCCACCCGAGGGAGGATGGCCAGAAGGAAGCAAGTCTCCATAAAGCCAATCCTTTTGATAAAACCAAGATGACTGAATTCAACAAGGCTGTGCCCTTTAATTTGATCATCCTCTCCCTGCTACCAAGTCTTTTTTTAAGTTCCCTTTAACCTCTTTACTGCAACTATTGAACACCCCTTAATTGCCATGCTCCTCTAGCTTTGGGATTTGTCTGTTTGGTCCTGATTTGATAATGTGCATTCCAAAATACCGGCAAGGTTGAAATAGGGTTCCAGGGAGACTTCTCAAGTAATAGCAATTAAAAAAACAATATTCATTATGTTGGAATTATCAACATGGTGACTTGGAACCACAATTCTAGGAGCCGACAGCATTACTAAGACACAAAAGGATGTTCACTGAAGCATACCATTTCCTAAACTCTCAAGTTCATTTACGCTGGAGATCTTCCTTGAGACTCCGTATGGTAAATTTAGTGAGGCTTGTTGAAGATAAAAAGGGTTAAGTAAAATAAAACATCAAAGTCATCTTTATTAATAGGAACAGTATTCATTCAACATCAGAGCTATTTCAAATATAAATAAACTCTAGAAACCCTGATTTATCACAAGTTTATGAAGACTGCTTATTGAAGATGTAAGCCTATCCTATCTCAGTAAATGGCAACCACATCCTTCCTTTGGCTCAGGCCAAAATCTTCGGAGTCATTCTCAACTGGCCTTTCTCCTAGATCCTTGTCACTGGCCATTCCCTCTGCCTGGAGGGTTTTATCCCCAGATCATCACAGTGTCACCTTCAGCATTTTCAGATTTCTTCTCAAATGCTGTCTTATCAGTGAGACCTTCCCTGAACAACTTATTTAAATGAGGAAACTGCCTCCCAACACCATCACTGTTTTTACTATAGTTCTCAAAACACTGCCATACTTCAGACCTACGTATACTGCATTTTGGGCTTATTTTACTTATTTTTTAGTTTACTGTCTTTCCCCACCAAAATGTAAGCTCCATGGACAGGAATTTTGTGTTCTGTTTACTGCTGGATCTCCAACTGGTAGAACACTTGAGACGTAACAGGCACTCAAATATTTGTATAAGGAATGGGGATGACTAAGTAAAATGATGACATCTGCCTCAGGAAAGGCAATATTTAATTTTCAAATAGTTCACTTATTCCTCCTAACAAGCTCTTCAAGAATAAAAACACCCTTCTGCATTGCATACTGGTGGTTAACATTTAGGCATAAATTCAGGAAGGAAACATTTTAGCCCTTCATAGCACATGAGCTATGGCTCATTCTTTAGCTCCATTAACATAAAACTAGAAATTATTTTGAGAATTAAAGGCAGCAAATGGCATCACAGTTTTACATGACACAGATTTCTTTTAAATTCACCCACATGCAATCTGGTTTTATTGGTCACTGAATTCCCTATGCTTTAAGCTGCCAAGCATTAAATGAACTAGGCCCCAACTTTGACTACTCTTATTGGAAACATGATTTTCCAATCAAAATCTTAACATTTTGAATTTCCAAAGAAAAGCCTGGGTACTTTATCTGAGCTGCTACAATATTTAAACATTCAGAAAAAGCAAGTGCTTGAAAAGAAAGGTATCTACTAAGACACTGAGTTTATTATTACCAAAAATGCCACCGAACAAGTTCTCAGATTCAAAAAGAAATAAAGTTAAAAAATATGAAAAGCAAATCAAAACAATTACTAGTATTAACCAACAATGGAGAGGAAGTGTCACTATCAAGTCGTGACAGACAATTTCTGGAAGAGTTATCAGAACTCTTTCTCAACAATAGAGTACACCAAAAGTCTGTACAAAGGTCGCAATTTATTTTCTGTAGCCCTGCAGGTAAAGAAAACAATTAAAAGCAATTCTTAAGAAAAGTAAAACGTCATGATTAAAATTCTGTCTATTCTGCATGTTCGGCAGACTAACGGCGCTAAAATATGGGGCTAAAATCGGTCTGTTCCGCTCCAGTCCCACGATGCGTACGTCACAAAATTCTGAGGCAACTTCGTGCAACAGCAAAAGAAAAAGGGAGAGAGAAAAAGAAAAGGTAGTAATTCAAACGCAATGAAAACAGGTCAGAGTGTACACCTCCTGTGACCTCTTATATTCTAACAATAGTGGTGCGAACTTCTAACCGGATTGCTCAATCACAAGAATGCTAAGACTCTAGCAGTGGTTAAGTCTCTCCACGGCTGGAGGACAACGTCAAGGTCTGCCTTGCATCCCACACCTCCACGACCTCGGTCTCCGCAACACCCAGAAAGCGCGGTTCTCGCAGGGCCTGGGCTCCCTCTCACCGTCATTGCACTTGTACTGGCAGAGCCCATCCTCGCCTCCGAGGAGGTCCAAGGCGGCGTTCAGGTACGTGTCTATCTTGTGAACGCCGTTCCGGATGGTCTTCAGCGTGGCCCGCCAGTCGGTAGTCTGGGCCTGCTCCTGGCACCTGAGAGCGGCAGGCACGAAGAGGAGGAGGACGAAGGCGAGCGCGTGCCGCGGGAGCAGGGCCATCCGCGCAGCACCGGGCCGTGCCCCCCACGGAACCCACAGGGCGCCCTAGGCAGCGGCGCCAGCCCCGGGCTCGGCGTCCCCAGCCGCCTCCATGCCCACGCCTCCTTCCGAGCTAGTAGGCGGGGCCTCACCGTCCTTACTCAGCTCCGGCGGGGAGGCGGCGCTGTCGCGAAGACGCGCGCACCGCGCACGCGCGGGCCTGGCCCTGCGGCCCCTACTGTGCGCTTGCGCGCAAGCGTGTTGCGTCAGAGGCCGGCGGAGCGGGAGCTCATAGTGGGGAGGAGTTCCTCGTCTAAGCGGAGCCCACGGAGCTCCTCCGCCGGGGCTCCTATTTAGGACTGTGTGAGGAGACAGCCAAGTGAAGAGCCCCCACTTGACCTGTCAAGGTTCAGCCCGGCAGTCGCCATCACTCCCACCCCACCCTCGTCCCTAGGGACAGGCTTCTATGGGTGTGGACGCCGTGGGACAGATGAGTTCCCCCAGCCCCTTACAGAGAGCGCTGCGAGGGGTTCCCGCTATGTTTCGGTTGAGGACGCGATTCTGCGTGACACGTGGGCGCCCTCGCGTGCTTTTGATTGTCGCGGCTGGGGGAACGGGAGCCGGACCGGTCAATCCAAGGGCGAGGTGGTCCCTGAATGGCTAGCACGAGCTGGAGCCTCATTTACAAATTCTGAAAGGAAAAAAAAAAAAAGGAAATTCGGAAAGAAAACCGTTTGACAGAAACTATGAGTTTTCTTTCCTGATAAGGAAGAAACGGTACTCTACACTTGAATACAGTGTTTAAAGAAATCTTAATTGGAAATCACTGTTTTCGTGTTCACCATATTTTGTAATTTAAGAACTCCCGTGAAATTTCTCAGTATTTTTTCCCCTGAGCTGTGCAGAATACTTAAATAATAATTGCAGTAGTGGTTTTTTGTTGTTTTTTAAATTTTTATATTTTATTTATTTATTTATTTATTTAACAGAGTTATAAATACCTGGTTGTGTTAGTATCCCGGAAATTCTAAGAATTTTACAGTAAGATTCCAGGGCAATATTGCAAGTGTTGGGAATAGATACGTCCTTTCTTATTAAAATTACCAATAAATTCTAGTTTGGCGTTTTGTGTTTGACACAAGCTTCCTAAGTGTATGAAATTTGCACTAAAGAGTTCCTAGGAATTACATCCCTCTTTATGGAGAACTTACTCTGCTCCTGCCATCCACTTCACATGCACCATCTCACATTCAGAACACTGCTTTACAGGGATGTAGATTTTGGGTGACTTAGAAACAAAAAGTCCCTCCTGGCCGATGCAGACAGATGTAGCCCCACCCCAAGCTGCCACCCTCAGCCAGGCTGTCTTGGGCTGTGATCTGCCTATGGCAAAGGTGGAAGGGGAGACTTGTGCCAGAGAGGTGTTGTCCCCCCTTTACCGTGGAGGAGTCAAAAATACAGAGAATTCAGGTGAGGGTATCCTGTCAAAGTAGGGGCTATGTCTACCTTCATGAGTTGCCAAAGATTTTTTTTTTCCTTCATTTTTGGACAGCGCGTTTAAAAACATTCAGAAAAGGGAACACAGAATTTAAAAAAAAAAACAAAACACGTTTTCTGGAGCATTGGTTTTCTCATCTCTAAAGTGTGGGTGTTGAATGAGATTATCTCTGAGGTCCCATCTAATTCCACCACCCAAAACCTTAAACCAGTTTTGGTTCTTTCAAGTCTTCAGAGAAACTCTCCCATATGTGAGTAAATATTCCACAAGAAAAGAGAGAACGTAGTAACCCCATTCCAACCCTCAGTTACTGAAGCCCCGAAGGCTCTCCTTTTTTTCCTTTTCTCTATACATTTACTCCTTGGTGATCTCATCTAATTTCTTATATCTTAACTACAGCCTCTGCTCCAAAGATTCAGTCTGCTCTCTCTTCTTTTTGGAGATTAAATTCTCAAATTCCAGTTCCTTGGACTAATAGGGTTGTCTCATTTTCTTTGAAACAAATTTCTTTTTCCACTGTGTTCCCCCTAGGAGTCACCACCATCTTTCCAGAAAAAGATTTTAAGTTTTATTTTTACATTTACTTCATATTCAATTCTTAGATATTTGTTGTTCTGCTGCAGTAATTCCAAGATTTACTTTTCCCCCTTAATTCCTGCTGCCGGATAATAGAGTCTGGCATTGACTACAGGACCAGCTACATAACTTGCAGGGCTTAGTACACAATAAAAATGAAGGGCTCCATGTTCAAAAATTATTAAGAATTTCAAGAGGGGGGCGCCTGGGTGGCTCAGTGGATTAAAGCCTCTGCCTTCAGCTCGGGTCATGATCCCAGGGTCCGGGAATTGAGCCCAGCATCGGGCTCTCTGCTCGGCAGTGAGCCTGCTTCCCTTCCTCTCTCTCTGCCTGCCTCTCTGCCTACTTATAATCCTATCTGTCAAATAAATAAGTAAAATCTTAAAAATAAAAAAGAATTTCAAGAGGATGACAGCATTAGAAGACATTAAAGCAAATATGAAACATTTCTGAGTTCAGTGCCTTGTATATTGACACAGGATTCATGGCCATGAAGCCAGCCCTGACTGGTCATCTCATGTAACTTCTAGAAGACCCCTTCCATCTTTTCTTCCTAATAGCATAAATGGTTTGAGAAGAGCCTTCTTTACAGGGCACTTTCATCTAATCAGTAAAACTTGTTATTATTGTGACAGACACTGTTGGCTGCAAACCCGTGACTTCCAGGTCTTTTCTGCTAGCATAAGGCTAGGTTTTCTAGATATAATTTGACTGTGGATGGGCAGGGGCTGAAGCCAGGAAGCAAGGAAGGATGTAGCAAACCAGATAAGACATTATTATTACTTGGCCCAGGGAAGGAGAATGGAGGTGTGAAAGTGGTTACATTCTAGATATAACCTGATGGTAGAGCCAACAGGAATTACTGTTGCATTGAGGATGGTATACGAGGGAAGGAGGAATCAATGACCTTGAGGTTTTGGCTTTAGCACTTAGGATAGTGAGTTCTCACTAAATGACATGGGGAGGATTTCAGGAGGAGCAGATTTCAGGGAAAATTTAGAACATTAATTTCAGACATACCATGTTTGAGAAGCTTATTCTGAATTTGTACTTCAGAGGTGGGATAAGGACTAGAAATTTATTTGAAGTCCTCAGCATAGAAATGACTTTTAAAGTCATGGGACTAGAAGAGCTCCTCTAAAACAGGAGTATGTAGAGAAGCAGGACTAAGTCTAAGTCATAGAATATTGGGGAACTAAGAAGTGGCAAAAGAGGCTCAGAAGGGGCATCCAAGTGCATCAAGAGAGTGCCTTATTGCAGTGTGTCTAGGAAAAACAGAACCATCCGTTTGGCTGGTGTAGAAGAAAATGAGGACCTGATACTGATTGCTGAATTTAATAACATGGAGGTCAAGGTGAACTTCACAGAAAACTTTCAGTGGAATACTGGGGACAAGACACATGTGTAGTGAGAGGAGAGGAAAATAAAAAAAGGAAGAGGAATTGGAAAAAGCAATTTTGGTCAGTATTATCAAAACAAAATTATGAAAATATAAAAGATGCCGTATTTGTGCTGATTCTTGTCTACATGATACATGTGCCTTGGAATGTGGTCTTCTGGGTGGCTGAGACTAGGCTGTGTTTTCTCTGCAGAGCTTTCTAGTCCAGTTATAAGCGTAGTCAGGCAGATACACTTTCTGGAAACCCCGAATGGTTGTTTCACTGTCATGGACGTCAAGGAATGTGATGATATTATTAATGAGTGAGAATGCCAAATGTATTGGGTTTAATGTAATGTATTAACCCAGAATTCTTGGAGAGTGGAATCCTCTGTTATTTTAAACAATACAAAATCAACAAAATACAAATGATCAGGGGCAGTTTCTATTTGTTAGTCTTTTGCAGTGTCTCATTAAATGGCCTGAGCTGTGTTATTATGATGAAAATAAATGACATGTGGTGAAACCATTCCAGCCTTAATGATCAACCTTTGCCCAGTGTTAAGGCTGGAACACTGGTTTCTAAACAGGGCTCAATTTTAGGGGAAAAAAATGCTAGTTTCCAGCCTCTGCCTTTAAGAAAAATAAAAAATTAATAGCATGAATAGCTTTCAAACCAGGGACAAAGTGAAGGACAAGAGATGGCTGCACCAGATCTACAAGCACGGGTTGGTTCCATGATATATTGAAAATAACCCCTTTCCATTTCAGGTGTTCTGTCATCAGGCAAATTTGATCAGTGTTTTAGTCTGCTTAGGCTACTGTAACAAAAATACCACAGACGAGGTGACTTATAAACAGCAGAAGTTTATTTCTCAGACTTGTAGAGGTTGGCAGTTCAAGATCAGGGTGCCGGAGTGATCAGGTTCTGGACAGGACTCTCTTCCAGTTTGCAGACAGCTGACATCTGTGTCCTCACATGATGGAGGATGGGTGGAATTTCTGGGGTTTCTTTTATAAAATACTAATCCCCATTATGAGGCCTCCACCCTCATGACCTAAGCACTTCCTGAAGACCCCACTTCCTAATACCATCACACTGGGCATTAGAATTTCAACATGAGTTTTGGAGGAACAAAACATTAAAAGTACAGCAGTTAGGGAGGAGATTTTCAAGTGATCTTTGTGGGTAGAATGTAAGATTACTCGGCATGCAGAGAGATGTGCTGGGTAGGATGGAAAGGAACCCACCTGGGTACAACTGCAGGGTTTTAAACCTTTGGGCTAAATTCAGCTGTGTGGTCTCTCTAGGTTGGATTTCTGGTTACTTCCAAACCTCTGACTGATTTTCAGTTTCATATCTCCTGCTGCATGCTATATACATCTTTCCTGGGCTCCCACAGACCTCACAGCTTCAAAATATCCTTCACTAATGAAACCAGCTTCTCTTTCTGTTTCCTTTATTTCTTTAATCAATGGCAACAGCAATCATCTCATTATCCAAGAGAAAACTTGGGAGTTATTCTAGGCTCGTATCCCTCTCCTTCGTGCCCTGTTCTCTCTTTCTGTCCCCAGCTGCCATCTATTTCACTCCTTAATATATCTGGGATTGGTGTCATCCTCTTTAAAAGTGTCCTGCTGTAGTTTCCACTTTTGCCATCTTTCATTTGGATGGTTCCAACAATCTCTTAAATGTTTTTCTTACCCCATCTCACCCCCTCCAATACATCTTCCTCGATGCCTCCACGGTGAACTTCCCGAAGTCTTTCAGTGGTCCCCACTCTTTGGCATGACTGCCTCTCTGATGTGCCCTTTTCTCCCTTTCCAGCTCTTCAGTTGCACCCTGGGCACCCCCTCAGCTGTCACGCTCACCTCTGGGGAAGAGGGCTTCTTTGACACTTCAGGCTGATTTATGGGTCTCCTTAGAGTTTTCCTCTTCTTGTCCCTGGCAAAGTGCAGCTTTATAACATTTTCTGTCTCCCTCATAAGCTAGTGAGCTCTGAGAGTTAAATACGAGATGATGGCAGCACTCCATGTCTAGTGAGCTCTGTTCGTTGAGCACCTTCAGGAAAGACCACGCTAAGGCAAAGCAGCAGTAGCAGCAGCAGCAGGTCAACAGTAGGGTCCAGTGCCCAGCCTCTGCGTGGAGCCTGCCGCCCGAGCTAGCAGCAGTGGGAGTCTCTGATAAGCAGGCCTACAGTACTCCTTGAGCATTATCCCCAGATGCGCAGCCAACTCTTTGGCTTTCTTGGAGATTCTGTGAACTGCATAATATCTTTGAACAAATCTCCTTCCCTCCATTAGATCAATTAGATTGGCTTCTGTGGTCAGCAGCCAGGAGCCCTTTCGTAGACCTCTTGACTAAGAGAACCCTGGAGTCCAGTCATCTCCCTCCTGCTGTTCCCAGGCTCTGCCACATGGAGTCACTATGGGGAAGCTGGTTCTTCACTCTTCAGGCTCCAATTCAGGTCCACTCTACTGTGAAGCCTCCAGGTTCCAGGTCACTGTGCGGCCTGGCTTCATCCTTCCAGGGGCCACAACGCTACCTTCTCCCAGCTTTCAGCCCTTAGTCCTCATATCCAGGCATCTTCAAAGATGCTACATGCTCCACGTTTGCTGGGCCAGGACATGGTGGAAATTTTAAAGCATGCCACAGATTTTTTGACACCCCTCCCGTCAAGAGATGGATAATATTTGTTCCCTTCAACCTGCTCAGGTCTGTGATGAAAGCGAGGCTCAATGACTTCCAAGGCTGGGTTTATAGAGGTTGTCATCGTTTTCAGGCTCTCCTGGGACACTTATCAGCTGTTATGTAAGAAGTCTAGAGCCACTGAGTCCTCATGTTGAGAGTCCAAATGGAGAAGCTCGCATAGACAGAGATGCCTGAGAAGCCCCACTGTCTGAGTTCTCCCAGCCCTAGCACCAGACGCATGAGTGAAGAAGCCTTGAAGATGATCCTTGGCACAGCCCTCCTTGTCTGATAGTAACTACACTAGAGGATGGCAGAAATGGCCAGCTGACCCCAGCGAATTCCCAGACATGTAAACAAAATCATAAACAATTGTTATTTAAGTAAATATGTGGGGTTCTTTCTTCCACAGCCATAGATGGCCAAATATTTTCCTGCATTCAGTGACAAAGGCCTGGGCAGCATGGGAGGGGAGGAGGAGTTAGTGTGCAATGGGCACAGATTTTTAATTTGGAAAGATGAAAAATTCCTGGTTGCATAACAAAGGGAACATATTTAATGCCCCTGAACTGTATACTTCATTTTTTTTAAAAGATTTTATTTATTTATTTGACAGAGAGAGATCACAAGTAGGCACAGAGGCAGGCAGAGAGAGAGAGGAGGAAGCAGGCTCCCTGCTGAGCAGAAAGCCCGATGCGGGGCTCGATCCCAGGACCCTGAGATCATGACCTGAGCCGAAGGCAGCGGCTTAACCCACTGAGCCACCCGGGCGCCCCTATACTTCATTTTTTAAAAAAGATTTTTATTTATTTATTTAAGAGAGAGGGAGAGAGAGTAAGAGAGAAGATGAGAGGGGAGAAGGTCAGAGGGAGAAGCAGACTCCCCACGGAGCTGGAAACCTGATGCAGGACTCGATCCTGGGATTCTGGGATCCGGAATGGCCTGAGCTGAAGGCAGTTGCCCAACCAACTGAACCACCCAGGTGCCCTGAACTGTACACATCAAATGGTTAAAGCAGTTAAAAAAATTGTATGTTTATGTTATCAAAATTTTTAAAAAGGAAAAAATATCTGGGCACTAAACAACTTTGGAATATATATAGAAATGGGCATTTCTCTTATTAAAACAATTGGGCTTTATCTAGGACTGAACCTAGGGATTGAAGGTAATATCTATGTGAAAAATAAACCTCAGTCTTCAGGATGATGACAGCTGCATTTTAAATTATAATAAAGGCAGCTAATGTTTCTTCACTGAGGACCCCTATGAACCAAGTGCTAGTGTTGCGGACAGAAGGAAGACAGTCTCTCTTCTGTGTTACAGTGTAGTAAGCAGAGGGCAGGAGCTGGTTTGCGAGCATCCTGGAGAAGAGGTAGACAAACCAGGGTTACGTGATAGAAAGAGACTGTTGTCCAGTGTACAGTGGTTCCACAGGAGAGCCCTGAGTAAATGCCATTTACTAAGAGGGGAGGAACTAGATAAAGAAGGGGTCATTTTGGGGTGGCTCTGTTTCTACTGAGATGCTATTAGATGTCCAGGTGGAGAAGTTAAGTGCTCAGTGAAATACTAGTCTGGGATTTAGGAAGATCAGGGCTGGAGATACAGATTCGTGGGCCATTGGACTGTGGGTGGGTTTTAGAACTGACTCTAGGTAAGATTGCTAGGGAAAGCACGAAGTTTAAGAAGTGACGAGAAGGAAGAGACTAGGAAGGAGGCTGGGATCAGCCCTGGAAGGCAGCGGGTCAGGAGGAGAGTGTGAGGTCCTGAAGGGCCCACTGTGTCTTCTGCTGCTGGGGCAGGGGCAGAAGAGAGTAGTTAAGTGACCAAGGAGGTCAGTGGTTATGTGGCAGTATCTGTGAGAGGTTTAAAGAGAGGGTCAAGGAGGACTTGTGAAATGGGGAACTGAAGACAAATCTTTCAGGAAGATTTTTAATACTTTCAGAAGCAGAGAAATGGGACAAGAGCTGTGAGGTCAGTTATGTTCCTGTGTCAGGTACTATGCCAACATTTCATTTAGTATGTGGTTTCATTTTTTTCAAAATTCTAGTTTCTATTTTAACGGTAGAAAATGAGACACAAAGAAGATAATAAATTGCCCAAGGCCAAGTAATTAGTGGTTGGGGTTTGAATGCAGGCTTATGTGAACCCAGTGTTAATCAACGAGCAAAACCTTTAGTAGAGTCAATATATCCTCCCTGTATAAAGAGGTCATTTAATCACATTTTCTAATAAATAAAGTATTTATGCCTGACTAAAATATTTCTTTGATAATTATACAGCAAAGATCCAATATGGAAGAAGCTTCGCAGAGACCTTAAAAATATCCAATAAAATGTGCTTTATTTTCTTTTGCCTAGAGAAGTACTAATTGCGCAGTATCATTTCAACTAAAATCCGAATCCCAAGGGAAAAGAGCAGAAGAGAGAGATCACAATTTTATACATTGTGCTGAGAAATAAGAGACCTTCCCACATGAAGGCTAATCCAGTCAAAATAATTGGCCACTTTGGTGTAAACACCTGGGTACTCTGGGCTTCCGCAGTTTTCACCCCAACTCACAACACCCCAAACATAAGCTACATTGTTGACATCCATACAGACTAAGGGGCCTCCGGAGTCCCCTTTACAGGCATCGATGGAACCGTCCTCTGTACCTGAAAATGACAAAGGAAAAAGAAAATCACACATGTCCTTCCATTTGTCGAGGCTGCCATGCCGACTTCCTAGCTCCTCTGTTAATGCAATGCGTGTACCAGCTTTGGCTTTTTTACAGTTTGCTGACAGGAAATAGCACATATTCTCCCTCTCAGGCCCCTGCTGGGCCATAGAGCTAGAGAGGTACAGGCTGGGAAACATTTTGTCTTCTGCTCACTCTCCGTATTTAGGGAGTACTTTGCAAGTTTATACTCTGACGAGATTGCAACATGAAAGCAGTATCCAGTACTGACTGGGAAAATGATGAAATACTTCATGCTTATTATGTATTAGTGCTTAGTATTAAGTATTAATTAGTATTGAGTGCTTAATATGTATTAGTCAGTCATTGTTTTGACCCTAAACCGCAACCCGATGAGATAAGTATCATTATTATCCTTATTTTCAGATGAGACAAATAAGGCACAGAGAGGTTAACTAATTTGTCCAAGACGAAACAGCTACTAAGTGGCAAGAGGTTGGACTTGAACTCAAGGAGGCAGAACCCTTTGAGCTTTTCTCTTAACTGTGATAACTGCCTCCTGGTAGGTTTTGTTCTATTCTCCCCTTTTGTCCTCGGTTATCCTGAACTCCATTTGAGAAGGGAGGGCACAGGGAATGGTATGTTTACTTTCCTCTCATTCTTAGGACTTTCTAAGGTTTTTAAGTCACTGATCCCAAAAGTTATGGGATGTCAATGACTTTGCCTTTCTCTGGACAACACTATTTATAAGTGGTTTTAATAAAGCATCGTCCATACATTACCCTGGCTTTGGTCCCTGCTTTTGCGTCACCACCAAAAGCAGTAAGTGATGTAGCTGTGTTAGTGATGTGGGAAACAAAAGCAAAAGAAATGTAGCTTAAATTAAAATCTCCTTACAGTTTACAGCCCACTGAGAAATACCTGAAACATGCAGAGCATGTTTCCTTTCTCAAGGAATTCCCAGCTGCCTTAGTGTCTTACTGTTTAAAAGGAACCTTATCTTGGCAGCAGCTGCCCTTCAAGGTCCTGAAAGCCTTGTTTCCAAATTCCCTGGAGACTTGCGCTATCCCTCACCCCCACGAATTAAAAAGTATACAGCCAGTCATTCCTCACAGTCCCAGACAGCTCTTTCTGCCCACAGGTGCCGTCCTGTGAGTAGGGAAGGGGTAAGGTCTTCGCAGGAGAGATAGGAAGCCCCTGACTGGGCACAGGAACTATTCCTGGCAGAGGGAGACTAGGAGACAGAGCAGAACAAGAGATAAAGGAACAAACCAAGACACAAGAGTCTCAAGGGCACCAGCTTCCCCTTCAGTCCCCAGTAAAAGACTGCCACTAAAAGCCCACAGTGGCAACCCATTCAGGACCCCTCTCACTGTGTCTCACTGTGGAGAGCTTTTTCTTTCCTTCCTGCTCACCTCCACTTAATAAACTTTCACTTCAGTTCACCCTTTTGTGTCTGCCAGATTCCTTCTTCCACTCTGTGAAACAAGAACCTTGCAAGCTTGCGATCTAAGGTAGGGGGGCTAGCACCAGCAGGACAGTAAAGGAGACGGTGACAGGGGCCATCCAAAGTGCCATGGCAGTGCTGAGGAGAGAGGGTTTACTTTCAAGCGGACACAACTGAAATGAGCTCATTCAGATTTTTGTTTAGAAAAAGTTGGGGTTTTGATCCTGGATCTGCATGATTGTCTATAAGACTTTGGGCAAATTAGGTAACTATTCCGCGTCTCAGTTTCCTCCTTTATGAACATCCCCAGTTTTGCAGATGGGGATGCCTGCTCAGGGCCCCGTGAGTCATAACTGATAAAAACTGGGATACAAACCCAGGCAGCCTGGTTCCAGAGTCTGTGCTTTTAGTCACCTTACTATATGGTGGCATAAGGAAGATCTGTTTTCCTCTTCGTATTAGCACGAGGGATTGAGCTAAGGGCAAGGGAAACACCAGCCAGGAGATCCGAAGAAAGGGCCCACGGCGAGGGGTGGATTTGGTGAGGAGGTGAGAGGTTCTGGTAGGGGTATGGACACAGATCTTAGGTAAACCACTCCGTGCTTACCTGCACAGACCATTTCTTTTTCATAATAGCGACCCGGATAAAACCTGGAGCAGTTGTTGATTAGGCTAACTTCACCCCACTTTAGTAAATTGACCTTTTGGTTATCTAAGCAAAGGAAGAGAACAGACATTGAAAAGTCGCAAATGAGAAATCTAAACAAATGCGCTCATCACTTAGTAAGCCACGAGGCAGAGAGAAGATGATATATACTCCTTAACACATATATCAGCTTTTGAGGAGAGTTCATTAACATATTTAATCACACACCACTCCTATGTCCAGTATCTCCAATCGTCTTTTAAAACCAGCTAAAGGGCTGGTGCCTGGGTGGCTCAGTGGTTAAGCATCTGCCTTCAGCTCAGGTCATGTTCCCAGGGTTCTGAGGTTGAGCACCGCCTGGGGCTCCCTGCTCCACGGCCCCTTGCTCCCTGCTTCTCCCTCTTCCATTCCCCCTGCTTGTGTTCCCCTTCTCACTGTCTCTCTGTCAAATAAATAAATAAATAATCTTTTAAAAAAATAGTTAAAGGGCAGTCCTGAACACATGCCTGAAGACGTTCTCCTTTTCCAGAGACCTGGCTGCTCTGAGATGAACAAGAGAAACTCCCTCCCCTCCAATTGCTGAGGCCAGCGGGGGTGGGAGGGTGGGGGGAGGTGGGAGGGGTAGGAGGAAGGGGGATGTGGGGTGGTGGGGGGTGGGGGTGGGGAGTTGGGGAGAAGCCGGTGATTGGGCTTTTCTCACATGAATAGCTCCTATCATCTTACATCCCTGATTTCTTTGAAAGTGCTTGTTAGAGTAAAAACGACCTTTTAATATAAGACGTTAAATGAAGAAAATACATACGCAGTTATCAGAGTATATGTTTTTGTGTGTCTGAAGTTCGTCTCCTGAGTGATTTGAAAGAGGATTTAGATTTTCTTTTCATTTGAGTTGGAGATGTGGGGCTTGAACTTTTTCATGTAAGGAGAGAAAAGGGGCAGATACTGTTGCTGATCCGACAGCCCAGGAAGATGAGAAAAACTTAAGAACAGGGGTGAGATGTCTGGGGTGTAAGGAGCAAGTCTTTGTCCCATCTTCCCCTCCTCCTTTTCCCCAAGATTTCGGCAATTTTTACACTCTAGGAGGGCAAGCACTGGACCTGATTGACAGGCAACCTCATGCTAGCACCAAGTAGTTGCTTAATAAATATTTATGTAATTAATTCATCCATAAACTCCATAATCCAATTATACACTAAACAATTTATGCCAAATGACTTACCCCCTCACTTACTGTAGAAACTATCAGCGGAGAGAGGCTTCTGACTGTCTTGAGAGGACACCCCCTAGCAGTGTAGGGGGGATATAGTAAACTGTAAAACTAATATTCTTCTCTTCTGAGAAGCAGGGGGACACAAAAATTCACCCAAGTATAGTGCAAATTAGAAAATAGTTTCTTTTTTTCTCCTTCAAGTCTCACTTAAAGTTAGTTTTAAGATGCTATCCTTTTTAGATTAAGAGATTTTTTTAAAGAAATTAGTAATTTATTATTATTTTTTTGTTTTTGTTATTTATTTATTTATTTGACAGAGAGAGAGAGAGAGAGATCACAAGTAGGCAGAGAGGCAGACAGAGAGAGGGGGAGGCAGGCTCTCTGCTGAGCAGAGAGCCCAATGTGGGGCTCTTTCCCAGTACCCTGAGATCATGACCTGAGCTGAAGGTGGAGGCTTAACCCACTGAGCCACCCAGGCACTTTATTTATTATAAATAAAGGCAGTAATTTATTATTTCTTCTAACTCAGTTGAAGTCTTTAAAAACTGGGAGCTCCTATACCATGTGAACAATTTTTAATGGCTTGGGAGATTACTCCCTCTCCTGAACTCTTGTTTTGTATACTTTTTTTTCTTTTTTAAAGGGAGAGTTTGAGTGGGGAGGGGCAGAGGGAGAAGGAGAGACTCTCAAACAGGTTCCATGCTCAGAATGGAGCCTGATGTGGGGCCTGATCCCACAACCCCAAGATCATGACCTGAGCCCAAATCAAGAGTTGGACGCTTAACCAACTGAGCCACCCAGGCACCCCAAAGTTTTGTACATTTCTTTAGGCACCTGTCACATTCTGCTGTGTGATGGTGGCATTCATGTCTGATGGCTCCTCTATGCTATAAGTACCTTGAGAACTGGCCTTTGTTTCTAAGTCTTATAGCTTCTATACTCCTTGTTGACCTGGTCCATACATTTCATCAGTGAAATCCTAGCACATTAGCATGACTGTTGTGAAGGGCTCAAAAAAATGTGTTAAACTATATTTGATTAATGAGTAAAACAATGCATAAGAACGTATCTACCAGTCTATAGGAAATACATGGAATAGAAGAATGTGTGAAATGCCACATCAAGGATACAATCAGACAAATTCAAGATGTGAAAATTCCAAAATAATGAACCAGTTTCTTTAATAAATACATTTTAAATAAAAGGAAGGGCTAACTGTTCTAGATTAAAAGAGACTTAAGAAAAATAGCCACCAAATGCAGCGTGCAGACTTTGGATCCCAATGGAAATAACCTTGATTATAAAAATATTTTGTAAATAATTGAAGAATATTAAATATGGGATGGTTATTAGATGATATTATGGGATCACTTTCATTTTGTTGTGTATGAATGGTGTTGTGTTTTTGCTTTTGTTTTTTTAAGCCCTTACCTCATAAAGGTATCTACTGGAATTGTCATGGATGAAATCACATTATATCTGGGTTTGATTTAATATGCTCCGGGGGAAAAAATGTGTGGGGTAGCAGGCATATGTTCAATTGTCCTTCAGATCCATTCTCCACCCATCAATGCATGGCCCTTGCCCAAAGAGCCTGATCTGAGGGACTGCCCCAGTAGGGATCTCTTAGCCACTGGTTTTCAATATAAAACCTCAACAGAAGAAGGGAGGGTAAGGAGAGAGGATAATGGGGTTGGGGTTGGCTATAACCTTCCATCCAAAGTCCCCGCTTCTCTTAAGGCAGCCTGCTCTACCTTCGGCTCTTTCTCTTGGTAAATTCTTCCTCTCACATCTTCCAACCTAAGAGAGGCAGTTCTGGAACTGTTGGTCCCAGTTGCTGCATAGCCCTTGTGGTTCCCCAACCCCCTATCCACATCCCTGTAATTAAACACTTTTAAAATAACCCTCCCTAATTATCTTATTGAGCTTGTGATTGATTCAGAGAGATAAAACAAAAATGGTAGAGTGTTGATAATTGGAAACTGGGTGATGAATAAGTAGTACTCTTCTGTATACTTGTAAATGTACATAATAAAAGTCTTTTTTTTTTTTTTTTTAAGGAACAAATGTAAGGACATAATGCCATCTGGATAAACTAATTACTAATACAATTTAGTCTTGGGTATTCAAACAATCTACAAGTCCAGGTTAATTTAGACACATATTTTATACTTTTCCATGTGGCAATTTTAAATAATGTGTTGGAGTCTATAAGACCAATATAGTGAAGTTATTTACAAAGAGAATGTAGAAAGTCAAAAGGAAGCTAAATTTCAAAGCTAACTCTTCAAGATAAAGGGAAAGGCATTGGCTAATTTAATTCTAATCCAACTTCTTATTTAGCCAGTTTTTCTAATAATTTGTCCCTAAGTGTCTACATAGCTTATTCATACAAATGTTCACCTCAAGTCTTCTTAGAAGCTCAAGAAATAATTCCTTATGTTTTCTTCCTCTTTGTGGAATGTGATGGGGAGTGTGAGGCAAGGAAATGGGGAGTGGAGGAGAGAACAGAGGGTTGTGGGATTACTGACTCACCTATACTTTGACTATTCCTTTGAAAACCATTTTTTCTTCCATCCTTGTCTCTCTAACAAACCCATAAAGTCCATGCTATATATGTCCCCATCACTCTGCCTTTTTTTTTTTTTTTTCTGAAAATGGTTACCCCTCAATATATGCTTCAAGATCACAGAGTGTGTAGGTGTCCTTTGAAACTCTGGGTCAGGATCAGCTACCTAATTTTCAGGGCCCAGTGAAAAATAAAAATGTGAGGTGGAGGCTGCTGCAAAAATTATTAAGAATTTCATGATGGGGGCGCCTGGGTGGCTCAGTGGGTTAAGCCTCTGCCTTCGGCTCGGGTCATGATCCCAGAGTTCTGGTATCGAGCCCCGCATGGGGCTCTCTGCTCAGCGGGGAGCCTGCTTCCTCCTCTTACTCTGCCTGCTTCTCTGCCTACTTGTGATCTCCGTCTGTCAAATAAATAAACAAAATCTTAAAAAAAAAAAAAAGAATTTCATGATGATGACATCAGGGCGGTCCACTAAGCAAGGGGCCCTTTGGAGCCTGGGATGCTGGGCAATTATACAGGTCTAATGCCTAGGAAGCTAGCCCTGGCTGAATGCTCATTTTTCTGGATTTGATTCTATGTTTCTCCCTGAATACTAGGCAATTAGCCCTTATCCATTTCTATTCCCATTAATTTCAACCCCTGGAGTCTGAAGAACAACTTTTAAAACATGTACCTTTTTCTCGACCCCAGCCAGAAACAATGCATTTGTCGTTAGGTCTGAATAGATATGGAGACCAGGGCACACAGGCAGGGACAGAAAGAGGCAGCTCACAATCTTTTCGGTTTGAGTGTTTTTTCAATTCAATCAAAGCTATGTCATTTTCATAGGTGGTTCCGTTGTACTTTTCATGAATAATAATTTGATTTGCGAAGTGAAAAATTATTTCCTTTTCCGGGTTTAATGAGTCTAGAAATGATGCCCATATTTGGTAATGGTATAGTTTACTGACGCTGTAACAGAAAGGAAAAGGGAGAGACGATATATTGAGGAAAAATACCAAATATAAACATGAACATCTGATGCTTTATCTTTATATCTTCCCTTTTAAAGGACTTTCTTCCTTTTTCCAGATTTTTAAAAAAAATCTTGCGGGGCACCTGGGTGGCTCAGTGGGTTAAAGCCTCTGCTTTCAGCTCAGGTCATGATCCCAGGGTCTTGGGATCGAGCCCCACATGGGGCTCTCTGCTTGGCAGGGAGCCTGCTTCCTCCTCTCTCTCTGCCTGCCTCTGCCTGCTTGTGGTCTCTATCTGTCAAATTTAAAAAAAAAAATCTTTAAAAAAATCTTGCATAATGAAGAAGTGTGATTAAATTTATGGGGTAGAATTAAAGTCAGTGGGTAAATGAAGAGATGATAATCCACTTAAATGCTCAAGGGACATAAAGAACCCACTAACAACCAGAGATGCCCAGAAGTGAATGAATTGGCTACCTCTGGAGTGAGACCATCATCACTGAAGGTGTTCAAGCAGAGACCAGAAAGCACGTAGCCAGAAATGTGGCTGAAGAAATGGCGAAATCAGGACACACACTCCTATTACTCTGCCAAACCCAGAGTTTCTCAGGGTGGAGACCATAGCAGTCATTATCCTGCGTTTAAGACTGACTTTGTGTTGGGGCACCTGGGTGGCTCAGTGGGTTAAGCCTCTGCCTTCAGCTTGGGTCCTGATCTCAGGGTCCTGGGATAGAGCCCTACATTGGGATCTTTGCTCAGTGTGGGGCCTGCTTCCCCCCTCTCTCTGTCTACTTGTGACCTCTCTCTCTGTCAAGTAAATAAATAAAAATCCTAAAAAAAAAAAAAAGACTGACTTCATGTTAACATTGCATTGTATTTATTTGCTCTCAAGCCTTTCTTCCTGTTGGACTGAGCTACTGGAAGTCGAAGATGGGGTCTAATTCATCTGTGGATATATGCCTGCATCTAGTATTGTACCTAACATATATTTACTGTTTTAAATTTTAGTTGAAATGGTTAATGGGCCAAATATTGCTTGCTCCTATGCCTCACTCAATTTTCATTCTATTTTTTACCTCATGGTTTCCAGCAAATTGGCATTTACCATCATTTTCTCAGGTAATCACCTAACAGTTAAATAGTGTTGTTCTAGGAACCAATGAAGTGTTCAGGATTCTTTTTATTTATACGTAATATTCCAAGAATGCTGTGAATCATATTAATTTTTTTTTTTTTTAGGATCAGAGGTCATGAATGTCATTTAAAGGTTAACCCTGTTTATTCATTCAATTTACTAACAAATACTTAATGTGTACCTACTGTGCTTTCCACTGTCACATAGAAATGAACAAAATCAGAAATATTCCCTGGTTCATGGAGTCCAGGATCTAGGGAAAGATGCAGTAGTAAATGGATAATGATAATAGTGAAGATATGTATTCTACTGTGTAATGTGAGAGGAATGAATAGCACATAGGGTTCTGAGAACTTATCAAAAAGGCTTTGATTTACGGGAGTTAGGAAAAATTCTCTGAAGAACTGAAGATTGAGCTAAGATCTGAATAAAGAGTAGCACTAACTAGAGAAACAGGTTGGGAAAAATCATTTCAGGCACGAGAAATAATATATGAAGGTTTCTGTGCAACAGGGAGCAAGTTGTACATGAGTAGCTAAAAGAAGTCCACAGCAGGTAGAACAGACAGCAAGAATTGAAGTCGTGGGGCAAGATGAAATTGACAAAGGTAATTTGCCAATTATGGATCATATGGAGCCTCATGGGCCATGTTAAAAATGTTGTTTAGATATTTTAGAAGCAAACAAGCCTGGTAAAACAAGTGTCTGACATCTTCAGCCTCCCTCAGGGCGAAGTGGACACTTCCACCAAAATTCATGAGAATATGCATTAAAAAAGTAGAAACAACATGGATTAAGACTACTGAGAGTGGTGGTCCATGATGACAGTATAGGAACACCCTGAACTCACTTTATCCCATGGACACACTGTATCTACACTTACATACAAAGCAATACCTCCTGAAGAAGAACGGGAGGCTAACTGAACAACTTCTACACAACAACAGAGGTACCACAGAGAGAGAGATAGAGACATAGTATTAATGGGAATTCTAGGGGCACCTGGGTGGCTCAGTGGGTTAAAGCCTCTGCCTTCGGCTCAAGTCATGATCCCAGGGTCCTGGGATTGAGCCCCGCATCGGGCTTTCTGCTCAGTGGAGAGCCCACTTTCTCCTCTCTCTGCCTGCTTCTCTGCCTACTTGTGATCTCTGTCTGTCAAATAAATAAAATCTTAAAAAAAAAATGGGAATTCCAGACTTGATTCAATGACCTGAAGATGCTGGTGAGTGCCATTGTCTATCCCCCACTCCCCATCTTGATAGCAGAGATGGGTGTAGGGGCCAGGCACTCTGGGGTGGCCTATAGCCTCAGTGACCCCAGATTCCTAGCCCTAACATCTCCAGCCATCCCCTATAGGTAAGCCCCTGACTGCACCCATCCCATCTCCAGCTATCTCACTGAGGCTGCCACAATACAGTGCACACCCAGATACCCCCTGTTTGTGCCCACTATATCTACAACAATCACTCCAAAGTGGACCAGGTGGAAAGTACTCCAGGACACCTCCAGCCTGCACCTGCTTCAGCTCCAGTTACCCCATCGGGCAGCCCCATATGGAGCGCCCCAGCCTGCTGGCCCCAGCTTCAGGTATCCTGCCATGGTGGCCCTGGTACAGAGCACCCTGGAACTTGCCAAGCCAGGCCAGTTCTAGCTCCAGCTCTCCAGCCAGGTGGTTCCAGAATGGAGCACCCTGGGACCCCCAGGCCCATACCCAAGCCAGCTTCAGCTGTTCCTGTAGGGTGGCCCCAGTGCAGCATGCCCTAAGACCCACTAGTCCATGCCTGCTTCAGCTTTGAGCAGTCAACCAAAGCCTCCAGTACACACAGTCAACACAGGGAAGAACCTGCACAAGACCACTCCTTCAAGACTGGGAAAGGTAGCTTTTCTGCCTAATTCACAGGAACAGAGTAAGTCAAACAAAATCAGCAGACAGAGGAATATATTCCAAATAAAAGAAGAAACAAGACAAAATCCCAGGGATTAAAAACAAAACAAAACAACAAAACCCTAATGAAATGGAAGTAAGTAATTTATCTAGTAAAGAGTTCAAAGTAATGGTCATAAAGATGCTCACTGAACTTGGAAGAATGGAGGAACACAGAGAAAACTTCAACAAAGAGTTGAAAAGGATAAGAAAGAACCAAAAAGAAATCACAGAGATGAAGAATACAATAACTGAACTAAAAAATATTCTATAGGAAATCAATAGCAGATTAGATGACCCATGAGAACAGGTCGGTGATCTGGAAGACAGAGTAGTGTAAATTACCCAAACAGAACAGAAAAAAGTAAAACAATTTTTAAAAAGCACAAGCTTAAGAGAGAGACCTTGGACAACATCAAGTATGCTAACATTCACATTTTAGGAGTTCACAGACAAGAAAAATAGAAATGGGCAGAAAACTTACTTGAAGAAATAATAGTTGAAAACTTTCTTAACCTGGGGAAGGAAAGAGACATCCAGGTCCAGGAAGCACAGAGAGTCCCAAAACAAGATGAACCCAAAGAGATCCATACCAAGGCATATTATAATTAAAATGGCAAAAATTAAAGATAAAGAGAAAATCTTAAAAGCAGAAAGAGAAAAACAGCTACAAACAAGGGAAACCCCATAAGTCAGCAGAGACGTTCAGGCCAACAGGGAGTAGTAGGATATATTTTAAAAAGTGCTGAAAAGGAAAAGCTTACAACCAAGAATATACTATTTGGCAAGATTATCATTCAGGATTGAAGAAAAGAAAAAGAATTTCCCAGAGAAGCAAAAGCTTAAGTTCATCACCACTAGACTGGCCTTACAAAAAATGTTAGAGGGAAAGCCAGAACTAGAAATAAGGAAATACATGAAAGAAAAAAATCTTACTGAGACAGGTAAACATAGAGTAAAGGCAGTAAAGTAAATTGGCTACTTGCAAAGTTAATATGAAGGTTAAAAGATAAAAATAGTAAAATCAACTGTAACTAAAATAAGCAATTAAGGGATACACATAATAAAAAGATACATTTTTTATTTAAGAAATTAAAAGCTTAAAATATGAGGGAGGGTGTAAAAAATGCTGTGCTTTTAGAATGTGTTCATATTAAGTGACTATCAGCTATATGTGTATGTGTGTGTGTGTGTGTGTGTGTGTGTATGGGAAGAGAGAGAGGTTGCTACATATGTAGTTAATATATATGAGCATCATGGTGAGCACAAACCAAAAACATAAAATAGATATACAAAAAATAAAGATAAAGACAAAAGAACTTAAACATAAAACTAAAGAAAATCATCAAGCCACAATGGAAGAGATGCAGAGAACAAGAAAGGAACAGAGAAGAACCATAGAAACAACCAATAAACAATGAACAAAATGGCAATAAGTACATACCTATCAATAATTACATGTAAATGAACTAAATGCACCAATTAAAAGACATAGAGTGGTTGAATGGGTCAAAAACAGGACTCAGCTATATGCTGCCTATGAGAGACTCATTTCAGTTCTAAAGACAAACTGAAAATGAGGGGATGGAAAAAGATGTTCCATGCAAATGGAAACAGAAAGGAAGCTGGTGTAGCAATACTCAAACAGACATAATAGGCTTTAAAACAAAGACTGTAACAAAAGATAAAAGAAGAGCATTACATAATGATAAAGGGTAAATCTAAGAAGAGGCTATAACATTCATAAAGATTTATGAACTCAACATAGGATCACCTAATTATATAAAGCAAGTATTAACATACATAAAGAAAGATAACGGTAATACAATAATAGTAGGGGACTTTAATACACCATTTACATCAATGGATAGAGCAACCAGACAGAAAATCAATAAGAAAACATGGGCCTTAAGTGATACATTAGACCAGATGGACTTTATATATATATATATACAGAACATTTTATTCCCAAACTACAGAATACACATTCTTTTTAGCACACAGGAATGTTCTCCACAGTGCATTATATGTTAGGCCACAAAACAAGTCTTAATATATTCAAGAAGATAGAAGTCATATCAAGCATTTCTTCTGACCATGTAAGTATGAGACTAAAAATCAGTGAAAATAAGAAAACTGGAAAAAAACACAAACACATGGAGGCTAAATAGCATGTTACTAAACAACAAATGGGTCAGTGAAAAATCAAGGAGAAAAAAAAATGCCTTGACACAAATGAAAATGGAAATACAATCCGTGCACGGATTGCATGGAGCACTGGGTGTGGTGCAAAAATAATGAATACTGTTATGCTGAAAATAAATAAAAAATAAATAAATAAAAAGAAAATGGAAATACAACAGTCCAAAATCTAAGGGATGCACCAAAAACTGTTCTAAGAGAGAAGTTCTTAGTAATATAGGTCTACCTAAAGAAACAAGAGAAATCTCAAATAAACCATTTAACTTTATAACTAAAAACACTAGAAAAAGAACAGAGCTAAATATTAATAGAAGGAATGAAACAAAGATTAGAACAGAAATAAATGAAATAGAGACAAAAAATAGGAAAAAACAATAGAACTAAAAGCAGATTTTTTAAAAGATAAAAAATTTGATAAACCGCTAGCCAGGCCCATCAAGAAAAAGAGAGCGTAAATAAATAAAAAAAGAAACAAAGGAGGAGAAGTTAAACTCGCACCACACAATTAGAAGCGGTTATAAGAGATTACTAATGAATAACTATACACCTATAAAACCTAAAAGAAATAGATAAATTCCTAGAAACACAAAACTTCCAAAACTGAATCACAAAGAAATAAAAAATCTGAACAGATGATTATAAGTAATGAAATTAACTTAAAAACTTACAATACACAAAAGTTCAAGACTAGACAGCTTCATAGGTGAATTCTGCCAAATATTTAAAGAAGAGTTAGCACCTATCCTTCTTAAATTGTTCCCAAAAATTGCAGAGGAAGAAATATATCCAGATTCATTCTATGAGGCCAGCACTACCTTGATACCAAAGCCAGACAAAGACACTACAGGAAAAGAAAATTACCCACCAATATCTCTGATAAGCATAGATGCAAAGACCATCAAAAAAATATTAGCAAACTGAATTCAACAGTACATTAAAAGGATCTTCACTATGATCAAGTGGGATTTATTCCAGGGATGCAAGGATGGCTTAACATCTACAAATCAATCAATGTGATATACCATATTAATAAAACAAAGAATAAAAATCATATGATTAGCTCAATAGATGCAGGAAAGAAAATTCAACACCCACTTATGATAAAAACTCTCATCAAAGGGGATGCAGAAGAAATGTACCTCAGTGTAATAAAGGCTACAGATGACAAATCTGTAGTTAACACACACACCGGTGAAAGCTCTTCCCCTAAGTTCAGAAACAAGACAAGGATGCCCACCTTGCTGCTTTTATTTCACACAGTATTGGATGTTCTAGCTGTAGCAATCAGACAAGAGAGAGAGAGAGAGAAAAGAAATAAAAGGCATCCAAAATGATAAGGAATAAATAAAACTACCACTATTTGTTGATGGCATGATAATACATATAGGAAACTCTGAAGATGCCACCAGAAAACTATTAGAACTGATAAATGAATTTGGTAAAATTGCAGGGTACAAAATTAACATGCAGATATTAATTGTTTCTATACATTAATAATGAACTATCAGAATAAAAATAATTCTATCTAAAATTGCATCAAAAAGAGTAAAATACCTAGGAATAAATTTAAGTGAAAGACTATAGGACATTGATAAAAGAAATTGGAAGTGACACAAATAAATGGAAAGAAATGCCATGTGGATTGGAAGAACCAATATTTTTAAAATGTCTAGACTACCCAAAGCAATCTACACATTTAATGTGATTTTTTTTTTAAAGATTTTTATTTATTTGACAGACAGAAATCACAAGTAGACAGAGAGGCAGGCAGAGAGAGAGGAGGAAGCAGGCTCCCCGCTGAGCAGAGAGCCCGATGTGGGACTCGATCCCAGGACGCTGGGATCATGACCTGAGCCGAAGGCAGCGGCTTAACCCACTGAGCCACCCAGGCGCCCCTTAATGTGATTTTTTTAATTAAAAAAACCAATGGTATTTTTCATAGACCTAGAACAAAGAATCCTGAACTTTGTATGGAACCACAAAAGACCACCAAAAGTTGCAGCAATGTTGAGAAAGAAGAACAAAGCTGGAAGTATCAAATTCCCTGATTTTGAACTATACTATGAAGCTATAATAATCAACACATTGTGGTACTGGCCTGAAAACATACACATACATTGATGGAATAGTGTAGAGAGCCCAGAAAAAATCTCACACACATATATGGTCAATTAACCTATGACAAAGGAGCTAAGAATATACAAGCTAAAATAAACATGGCATTATATTAAACTAAAAACCTTTTGTATGATGAAGGAAACTGTCAACAAAACAGAGAACTTATTGAATGGAAGAAGAAATTTGCAAATCCTAAATCTGACAAGGAGTTACTATCTAATATATACATAGAACTTACATGACTTAAAAAAAAAAAAACTAAAAAAATGGGCAGAGCGCTTGAATAGACATTTTTCCAACGATATACAGAGACATACAGATGGTCAACAGACACATGAAAAGATACTCAACATCTTTAATCATCAGGGAAATGCAAATCAAAACCATCAGAATGGCTAGTATCAAAAAGACAAGAAATAACAAGTGTTGGCCAGGATTTCAAGAAAAGGGAACACTTGTGCCCTGTTGGGGGGAATGTAAATTGGTATAGCCACTAAGGAAAACAGTACAGAAATTCCTCAAAAAGTTAAAAATAGAACTACGATATGATCCAGCAATTCTGCTTTTGAGTATTTACCCAAAGAAAATGAAAACCAATTTAAAGGCATATATGCCTCATATGTTCACTGAGCACTATCTAAGACAACCAAGATATGGAAAGAACTTAAGTGTCTATCGATAGATAAATGGAGAAAGAAGATGAAAAATAGGGCAAAATAGGTGAAGAGGATTAGGAAGTACAATCTTCTAGCTATAAAGTAAATAAGCCAAGGGGATTGACATACAGCGTAGAGAATAGTCAGCGATACTGCAAAAGCATTGTACAGTGACAGATGGTGCTGACAACTATGTTTCTGGGGCTGATTAGAAGTGTAGCTTTAGCCAAGTTATATAACTTCTCAGTCTCCTTCTGCTAATCCACAAAATGGGAAGACTGACATTTACCTCTTAGGGCTGTTAAGAATATTAAAACAGAATAACATATGGGAAAGTGCCACGCGCATTATCTGGTCTGGAAGAGGCGCTCAACAGATGACGTTTCATTCATTCGAGAGATCAGAACTGAGACTGGAATCCCAAACTCCGTCCTCCTGCTGACCTTAACTTGTTATCAACACCTTTTGTGTGTTGCCTTTTAGCCACTGGTATGGACTGAATTGTGTTCCCCCAAAATTCATATGTTGAAAACCTAACCCCCAATATGACTAGACTTGGGGAGAGTCTTTAAAGAGGTAATAAAATTTAAATAAGGACATAAGTGGAGTTGTAATCCCATAGGATTCGTCTCCTTATGGGAAGAAGAAGAAACATCAGGGATGCACACAAGCAGAAAACGAGCAAGCCAGTGCTAGAGCAGCAGATGAGACAATTAGCTCAGAGTTTAGAGCAGTTCCTTTACTGTCTGGAACGCATATCAAATACATGTAAGGGTTTGTGGAAGGGGCCGAAAAGATGTGTGCATTTGAAGACTTTAAATGCATGTGGCTCTTTAAACAAAATCCTTGTTGAAGTGAGACCAGAGAAAATGACCGGTTAGCATCGTCTCTTTATCAACTTTTCAGTCATAAACTCTTCTCAGCAGTTTGGTCCTAACTCTACAAAATGTACAGAGTATCTATTTGCTTTCCCATCCTGCAAATGAGTCACGTGACATATCTTGGTACCTCTGGTTTTGATCTGATCTTGCCATCTGGGATCATAATTTTATCTGGGAGGGAAGACCATAGTAGGTTCTAAGGGCATGGCCTCTGGGGTTCCAGTCATGAATACTGGAGGGGATCTAGCTGTCAAGAGAGTGGAATTTGTCACATGTTTTTTATCTAGCATCTGCCACGATCTCTTTTACACACTTTCATTATTTCAGGGAATCCAAAATCTTTTTGGAGACATTTTTACCTGAGACAGTGTGCAGCAGTTATAACCCAACACCCTCCAATATAAATTCCTCCACATTTGATTTTCTTATCTTCCTTAATTGCCACCTGCCACGGGAATTCACCCTATAAGAGACATTAGTGAGACACTGTGGTTACTGCCATTCTACCAGGTGGTGATAGACAGGCGGCTCTAAGATATGTCCATTGCAAAAGTCCCGGTCTCTTATCATTACATATCTCCCCCACCTTTCTTCGTTTTTCAAACTTGGGCTACTCCTGGGAAGTAACCGGTTTACCATGCGTGCTGGCTTTCCTCCTACAACTCGTTTCCTTCGAATGGGCACACTGTTTTTAACTCCACAGGACACTTTAGGGAGAAATGACTTGATCCGTTTTCTTTCTTCAAGAAAGGAAGAGATTGTATCATTATGATTTTGAACCCATTACTTCTTGATTATTTTTGGCACCAAAACTGCAAAGTCACTGCTAAAACAAAACAGGCTGGATTGATTAATAAATTATTTTAGGTATTAAAATTCTGGCTTATCAACAAGGATGGAACTGGAGGAGATTATAAGAAGTGAAATAAGTCAAGCGGAGAAAGGCAATTATTATATAGTTTCATTTGTTTGTGGAACATAATGGAAGACATTAGGAGAAGGTAGGGAAACATGAAGGGGAGAGAGAAATCGGAGGGGGATATGAACCATGAGAGACTGTGGACTCCTGAGAAACAAACTGAGGGTTTTAGAGGGGAAGGGGGTGGGCGATGGGTTGGCCTGGTGGTGGGTATTAAGGAGGGCAATTATTGCATGGAGCACTGGGTGTTATATGTAAACAATGAATCATGGAACACTATATCAAAAACTAATGATGTAGGGGCACCTGGGTGGCTCAGTGAATTAAAGCCTCTGCCTTTGGCTCAGGTCACGATCCTAGAGTCCTGCGATCGAGCCCCTCTTTGCTCGGCGAGGAGCCTGCTTCCCTTCCTCTCTCTCTGCCCGCCTCTCTGCCTGCTTGTGGTCTGTGTCTGTCAAATAGATAAAATCTTAAAAAAAAAAAATCAATGATGTACTGTATGGTGACTAACATAACATAATAAAAAAAATTCTAGCTTAATATGAAAATTGGCTCGATTCTTTGAAGTTCTGCCTAAAGGTACTTGGGTGGGGCAGGAAGAGGCTAACTGAAGGTTTAAACATTTCATGCCCGAAAACTGTTTTTGACAAAACCGATATCACAAAACTCATAGCAAATACAAAAAATTATGTAGGTCTAAAATGTTGTTTTCACTTCAAAATTAGCCTTGCGAATTAACTCATTTTTCATATTTAAAAAAAATTTTAATAAACATATAATGTATTATTAGCCCCAGGGATACAGGTCTGTGAACTGTGAGGTTTACACACTTCACAGCACTAACCATAGCACATACCCTCCCCAAAGTCCATAATCCCACCCCCCTCTCCTGACCCCCCTCCCCCCAGCAACCCTCAGTTTGTTTTGTGAGATTGAGAGTCTCTTATGGTTTGTCTCCCTCCCGATCCCATCTTGTTTCATTTATTCTTTTCCTACCCTCCAAACCCCCCAACGTTGCATCTCCACTTCCTCATATCATATGATAGTTGTCTTTCTCTGATTGATTTATTTCGTTAGGCATAATACCCTCCAGTTCCATCCACGTTGTTGCAAATAACAAGATTTCATTTCTTTTGATGGCTGCATAGTATTCCATTATATATATACCACACCTTCTTCATCCATTCGTCTGTTGATGGACATCTAGGTTCTTTCCATAGTTTAGCTATTATGGACATTGCTGCTATAAACATTCGGGTACATGTGCCCCTTCAGATCACTATGTTTGTATCTTTAGGGTAAATACACAGCAGTGCAATTGCTGGGTCATAGGGTAGCTCTATTTTCAACTTTTTGAGGACCCTCCATGCTGTTTTCCAGAGTGGTTGCACCAGCTTGCATTCCCACCTACAGTGTAGGAGGGTTCCCCTTTCTCCACATCCTTGCCAGCATCTGTCATTTCCTGACCTGTTAATTTTAGCCATTCTGACTATGGCTGTTATCTCATTGTGAGGTGAGGTGGTATCTCATTGTGGTTTTGATTTGTATTTCTCTGATGCCGAGTGATGTGGAGCGTTTATGTTTATTTTACTTAAAAGTGATAAGGAGAAGAGTAATGTTATTTTTTTCTATTTACATTGATAGCAAAGGTAATTGTTGCTTGAATTAATTACATATACACATGCATACACACACAACATTAAAATGCAGATGTAAACCAGGGAAGCACTAGTAAAAAAGAATAATTTTAATTTACCTTCATCCATATTAGCAGTCAAAAATTGTGTCTCTTCTAAAACAAAACAAAAAGTTCCAATGTTTATGGTTGTGTTCATAAGAAAAATCAAATAATTAAGATTATTTAAAATTTGATCATAATTTTCTATCTTAAAACCCGTCCAATATTGATTGATTTATTGATTTATGAGAGAGAGAGAAATTGCATGTGCATGCATGGGTGAGCACAAGTGGGGGAGGGGCAGAGAGAGAATCTTAAACAGGCTCCACAGACATGGTCTTGATCTGACCACCCTGAGATTGTGACTTGAGCCAAAATTAAGAGTTGGATGCTTAACCCACTGAGCCACCAGGTATCCAAAAACCTGTCCTCTGTTTAAAAAGTACAGTAGAAATCCTCAAAGCACACCATCTTATTTCTTTTCTATATCTAGGTTATTGTGAAGCCTCGGGATGAACTATGGAGAAATTTTGCAGGCACCAACTAGAGGTGTCTGTTGGTACAAGTGAATGGTGAGACTCATGGTGCTGTGGTTTTTTGCATTTAGAATAGGCAAAATGCTTGGGTCAGAGAAGGAAAGCTGCTTCTTCAACTCCGATTCACAAAGTCCTTACATAACGTAGGGAACAGTTACTAACACTGACTGAGAAAGTACTGAGCTGATGCTAAAAAGACCTCTCTGCCTACTAATGAGAAAGCTGAGTAATTGCTAACACGTGATCATAATATGTGCAATTAGTAGCTACGATAAAATATAAGAAGAGGAGTGCCTGGGTGGCTCACCGGGGAATTTGCTTAAGATTCTCTTTCTCCCTCTCCCCAAGTTCACTCTCTCTCTCATACACACTGTCTCACTAAAATAAACAAATCTTTAAAAATATATATAAGAAGACACAGTTGCTTTGTTTTGCTTCAATTCTGTTGCAATATTCCAAGAATTCAATAAAATTTTTACCTCGAGCCACATGTAAAAAGTCCCATGGGAAAAAAACACAAAAATTTACCACAGCAGAGGATAATTTTTGAGAAAAATGTGTACCATATCAATGATATACATATATCATAAAACTATAAAGCTTTATCCTTGTTTTCATTTCTGTAACATAAATTTTCTCTTATAAAAATGGATTTACCTATAATTTCAGGATGGCCTTTAATTTCAGAATTTCCATTTCCTAAAAATAAAACAAAACATTTATTTTAGGAGAGATAATATTCACCTGGATAAAATATACACCAAACATTAATATCTTAGAAACAGTATAACAACTTAATTTTTTACAAAGATAAAAGGGAATCACAGTATGCCATCTTTCTTTGATTTTTAATACCACATAACAGATGTTTCATATTGCATTTAAACACACACCAATTTCATTATATCAAGGAAATAATTTTTACTTGAGTTTTAAAAAGGTGTATGTTTTGGATATATTTGAGCACATATGGACAGCAAGTTTACTATACAGTTATATAAATTTATAACTCTTTTAAACTTATATTTATTAAAGGTGGGCTTTCCAGGATACATGAAATCAAGTTATACACCAAACTTCCCTTGGTTGAGTGATTCTGATCTGTCCACTGAAAGATCAATGAATATATTAATGTTTTTATTTTACATCTCTTCTCTCATTTGCTCTTGCTTAGAGAGGGAAAAATTAGAACCATTACTGAAATACAAAAGGTGGGTTCACTTTAAAGAAGGGTAAACTGAAGTAACAATGCCAGTTGACTTAATGTATTTTTGATATGGATTCAAGAACTTGATTTTTAAAAAAGCAAGCTTTGGGGCGTCTGGGTGGCTCAGTGGGTTGAGGCCTCTGCCTTCGGCTCAGGTCATGATCTCAGGGATCATGGGATCCTAGGATCAAGCCCCAAATCAGGCTCTCTGCTCAGCAGGGAGCCTGCTTCCTCCCCTCTCTCTCTGCCTACCTCTCTGCCTACTTGTGATCTCTGTCAAATAAATGAATAAAATCTTTAAAAAAAATAAAAATTAAAAAAAGCAATATTTATGTTATAGTTTCTCCCTGATAGTGGGATTTTTTTTTCTCCCTGATAAGCTAACAAATTGTGTTCTTTGAACTTAAACTTTAGAGTTTTGAATCAGAAGAAGGAGAGGGAGGTAAAACGGACAGAAGAGGAGGAGAAGAAACCCCAAATATCTTTATACTGAAAAAGTGAAATCAAACTATAGAACTTCAGAAGACAAATACTGCATGGTTTCACTTATATGTGGAATCTAACAAAAAAAACCCATCAAAAAAGAGATCAAATTGTGGTTATTAGGGGCGGGGAGGGGTCTGGGAAATTACGTGAACCTAGTCAAAAGGTACGAACTTCCAGATCAGTAAGTGCTTGGGGTGTAATGTACAGCACGGTGACTAGTGTTACCATGGTTGTATAGTATACTTGAGAGTTGCTAAGGGAGTAAATCCTAAACATTCTCATCACACACACACACATAAAAATTGTAACTATATGACATGATGGATGTTAACTAAACTTACTGTGGTCATCATCTCTCAATATATGTGTGCCAAGTCATTATGTTGTATACCTTAAACTTATATTCCATGTTGTATGTCCCAATTCTATCTCGATGAACCAGGAGGGAATGACTCTCAAGGTTCACCAGCAAGAGTCATGACTTACTGTCTTCCTCCCTAAAAGATGTTTGGAAATTTCTCTCTCTTCTCTTTACTAAGGTTTTAACTATATTTGATGGACATAAAAGTTTTTTGCTCAACTGCTTATATAAACTTCAAAAGAAATAATATGATTTGAGATCCTAAAAAAGTGTGTTTTTATATTTAAGAGCTGATGTGAATGGGAAACTAAACAGGACTTCAATAAAGTTCAATAATACCAAGCAATGACACAATGTAATTATTATCAATTCATTTATCCATATATATATCTACCACATATTTAATGCTTAGCTCTAAATCACATTTGGAATATAAAAATGATTAGATTCTATTTTTAAGAACAGGGCCTGACACACATAGTAAGAACTTAATAAATAGTCACTGAGAAAATTAATTAATATAATAACTTCAAGAAAGCACTGATGTAAGCAAGAAGTTAGTCTGTGTGACACAGAGTAGGTACCTAGTAAGCATTTTTACCATCAGAGGCTTTTCAATGAGCACCAAAAACCAAAGAACATTAACGATGAGCACCAAAAAAAAAAAAAAAAGAGCATTAACATATTGCTTTGAAATTTGGTAAGTAAAGGGAAGAAATTTAAAACTATGTTTCCTTTCTTTTATGAATTGCATTTCATGGAAACCAAACAGCTGATAAAGTAAAGTTCTCTATAGAAAACCAGTTAATAAATGCAGACGGAATGTGGATTTAGAATTCACCATCTTACAGTTCTTGTAGACAAATTGGATCTAGGCAGCAATCACACAGGCCCCTAAAAACCATTAAGATGAAAGGCTGTGGGGGAAAATTTTAAAGGAAAGATCAAACTGGTCCAGTGATCAATTTTAGCATCATTAGAAGTGGAGTTCACAGAGAACATGACATTTTATGTAGTAAAAAGGACACAACACTACCCATCAAGAATTCTTGCTTAAAATATTGAACTTTGTATCTAATCAAATCTCTATAAATCCAGAATAAGGGACATCCTGTAGGCAAATGGTCAAGTTTCTCTAAAAATCAATGGCATGAAAAAAATTGGGGGTGGATTGGAAGGTAACTTTTTTTTTTTTAAGATTTTATTTATTTATTTGAGAGAGAGATCACAAGTAGACAGAGAGACAGGCAGAGAGAGAGGGAGAAGTCGGCTCCCCGCTGAGCAGGAAGCCAGATGTGGGGCTCGATCCCAGGACCCCGAGGACACGGCCCTAAGCCGAAGGCAGAGGCTCAACCCACTGAGCCACCCAGGCCCCCTAGTAGGTAACATTTTTAAAAATTAAACTATTGTTGACATATAATGTTATATTAGTTTCAGATATATGACCTCATGGTTCAACCATTCTATATATTATGCAATGCTGACCACAAGTGTGGTTACTATGTGTCATCATGCAACATCCTTACAACATTATTGACTATACTCTCTATGCTGTACTTTTCATCCCATGACTTATTTTATAACTGGAAGTTTGTACTTCTTAATCACCTTCAACTAATTCCCCCAATTCTCCCCACTACCCGCCTCTAGCAGCCACCAGTTTGTTGTCTGTATTTACATATATGTTTTTGCTTTTCTTTGTTGGTTCATTTGTTTTGTTTTTTAATTTCCACATGTAAATGAAATCATATGGTATTTGTATTTCTCTGACTTATTTCACTTAGCAAAATACTCTCTAGGTTTATCATGTTGTTGCAAATGGAAAGATGTCATTCTTTTTTATGACCTGAGTAATGTTCCAGTGTGTGTGTGTGCACGTGCACACGTGTGTGTGTGTGTGTGTGTGTATTGCATCTTCTTTATCCATCCATTTGTCAGTGGACCCTTAGGTTGCTTCCATATCTTGGCTATTGTAAATCATGTAGCAATAAACATAGAATGCATAAATCTTTTTTGTATTTGTGTTTTTGTTTTCTTTGGGTAAATACCCAGTAGTGGAACTGCTGGATCATATGGTAGTTGTATATACATATATATAATTTTTTTTTTTTTGAGAATCCTCCATACTGTTTTCCATAGTGGCTGCACCAACTTAATTTCCCATCAACAGTGCATAAAGGTTCTCTTCCTCCACATCTTTGCCAACACTTACTATTTCTTGTCTTTTTGATACTAGCCAAGCTGACTAGTGTGAAATGGTATCTCCCTGTGGTTTCGATTTACATTTTCCTGATGATTAGGCATGTTTTCATGTGTCTGTTGGCCATCTCTATGTCTTCTTTGGTTCTTTGGACAAATGTCTATTCAGTCCTTGCCCATTTATTAATCAAGTTTGTGTGTGTGTGTGTGTGTGTGTGTGTGTGTGTGTGTATGTGTGTGTGTGTGTTGAACTGTATAAGTTTTTATATATTTTGGATATTAACCCCCTCTCAGATATATCATTCACAAATATCTTCTCCCAATCAACAGGTCATCTATTTATTTTGATGGTTTTCTTTGGTGTGCAAGAGCTTTTAGTTTTATTGTAGTCCCAACAGTTTATTTTTGCTTTTGTTTCCCTCGTCTGAGGAGACATATCTAGAAAAATGTTGCTATGGCACCCAAGAGATTTCGCTTATGCTCTCTTTTAGGAGTCTTATGGTTTCAGATTTCACATTTAGATCTTTTCTTTTTAAATTTAAATTCAATTAACTGACATGCATTTAGGTCTTTAACCCATTTTGAGTTTATTTTGTGTATGGTGAAAAAAAGTGATCCAGTTTCATTTTTCGGAATGTACATTTCCAGCTTTCTCAACACCATTTATTGAAGAGACTGTCTTTTCTAGATTGTGTATTGTCGTTCCCTTTGTTGTAGGTTAATTGACCATGTAAGCATCAATTTATTGTGGACTTTCTATCCTGTTTTATTGATCTATGTGTCTGCTTTTGTGCCAGTACCATACTGTTTGATTACTACAGCTTTGTAGTATATCTTGAAATCTAGGATTTTGATACCTCCATCTTTGTTCTTTCTCAAGCTTGCTTTGGCTATTCAGGGTTTTTTGTGGTTCCATACAAATTTCAGGATTCTTTTTCGCTAGTTCTGTGAAAAATACTATTGATATTTTGATAGGGATTATGTGAAATCTGTAGATTACTCTGGATAATATGGATGTTTAAAAAATAGTTGTTCTTCCAATCCATGAACATGGTATCTCTTTCCATTTATTTGTGTCACTTCCAATTTCCTTCATCAATGTCTTATAGTTTTCAGAGTGTAAGTCTTTCACTTCCTTGGTTAAATGTATTCCTAGGTGTTTTATTCCTTTGGTGCAACTGTAAATGTGATTGTTATCTTAATTTCTTTCTCTGATGGTTTATTACTAGTATATAGAAACACAAATGATATAAGAGTGTTAAATTTGTATCTTGCAATTTTACTGAATTCATTTATTGGTTCTCATTGTGTGTGTGTGTATAGTCTTTAGTTTTTTTTTTTTTTTTTTAAATTATTTATTTATTTGTTTGGGGGAAGGGGCAGAGGGAGAGAATCTTCAAGAAGACTCCCCACTGAGTTCAGAGTCCAATGCAGGGCTTCATCTCAAGACCCAAGAGAACATGACCTGAGCCTAACCAAGAATTCGATGCTCAATTGACTGAGCCACCCAGACACCCCTAGAGTTTCTATGTAGAGTATCATATCATTTGCAAATGGTGACAGTTTTTTCTTTACAAATTTAATTCCCTCTCTTTCTTCTCTCTCTCTCCCTTCCTTCTTTCCTTCCTTCCTTCCTTTCTTGTCTGATTGTTAGGACTTCAGTACTATGTTGAACAAAAGTGGCAATAGTGGACATACTTGTCTTGCTCCTGATTTTAGAGGAAAAGCGTTCAGATTTTCACCACTGAGTATGATATTAACTGTAGGTTTGTCATATATGGCTTTTGTTAGGTTGAAGTGTATTCCCTCTAAACCCACTTGGTTGAGTTTTTTTCATGAAATGGATATTGAATTTTGTCAAATTCTTATTTTGAATCTTTGTGATGATAGTATGTTTCATCCTTCATTTTGTTAATGTGATATAGCATACTGATTGATTAGAGGATATTGAACCACCATCCCTGGAATAAATCCTGCTTGATCATGGTGAATGATTTAATGTAATGTATTGTTGAATTTGGTCTGTTAATATTTTAATGTAATGTAGTGTTGAATTTGGCTTGTTAATATTTTGTTGATGACTTTTGCACCTATTTTCATTAGGGATATTGATGTGTAATTTTTTTTTTTTTTTTTTTGTAGTGTCTTTGTCTAGTTTTGGTATCAGGGTAATGCTGGCCTTGTAGAATGAATCTGAAAGTTTTCCTTCCTCTTCCTTTTTGGAACAGTTTGAGAATAGATATTAAATCTTTAAGTGTTTGGTGGAATTAACCTGTGAAGCCATTTGGTACTGAACTTTTGTTTGTTGGGAGTTCTGTTTTTTTTTTTTTTAAATTACCAATTCAATTTCATTACCAGTAATCAGTCTGTTCAGATTTTTTATTTATTCCTGATTTAATTTTGGAAAATTATATGTCTCTAACAATTTTTCAGTTTCTTTTAGGTTGTCCAATTTTTTGCCATATCATTTTCATAAATGTTTTTTAATAATATTTGTATTTCTATGGTGTCAGTTACTTTGCCTTTTTCATTTTTTATTTTATTTATTTGACCCTTCTTTCTTTTATTTCAATGACTCTGCCTAAAGATTTATCAATTTTGGTTATCTTTTCAAAGAACCAATTCTTGGTTTCATTGGCATATTTAACTTAATTTAATTTAGTCTTTATTTATTTCTACTCTAATCTTTATTATTTCCTTCCTTTTACTAACTTTGGGCTTTTTTGGTTCTTCCTTTTCTAGTCCTTTTAGATAAAATGTTGGATTATTTATTTGGGATTTTTCCTCTTTCTTGAAATAGGCCTGAATTGGTATAAAGTTCCCTCTTAGAACTGCTTTTGCTGTGTCCCAAAGATATTGGACTACTGTATTTCCAGGTGGGTAACTCTTAAAGAATAAAAGCTACTTTAAAAACCTTACAATCAAATACAATGTTAGATTGTTTTGAAACTTGATTCAAATACATTGTGTTTGAGAGGGGTGCCTGGGTGGATCAGTCAGTTAAGCATCCAAGGACTCTTGGTTTCAGTTCAGGTCATGATCTCACAGTTGTGGAATTAAGCCCCCCATTGGGCTCTGGACTCTGGGCTCAGCTTGGAGTCTGGTTCAGACTCTCTCTCCCTCTCCCTCCTGCTCTCTCTCTCTCTCAAATAAATAAATAAAATCTTTTAAAAAATATATTTTTGAAACAGCTGGGAAAACTTGAACATGGGCTGTTATTAAACAATGTTAGGGAATTACTATTATTAGGAATACTAATGAGAGTATATTGTGTATGTATAAAGTGTAGCATTAGAAATGCATCTAGGTGAAGTGACATGATATCTCAAGTGTGCTTCAAAGTACTCAAACAAACAAGCTGAACAAGACTGGCAAAACTCTGCTAATTGTTCAAGGGAGAGAGAGGCACATATTGGTTCATTCTCATAATCTATTTTTGTTATGTGGGAGCTTTACTAATAAAAAGTTCTGGGGCCGCCTGGGTGGCTCAGTGGGTTAAGGCCTCTGCCTTCGGCTCTAGATCATTTACTAGATCCCGGGGTCCTGGGATCGAGCCCCGCATTGGGCTCTCTGCTTGGCGGGAGCCTGCTTCCTCCTCTCTCTCTCTGCCTGCCTCTCTGCCTACTTGTGATCTCTGTCAAATAAATAAATAAAATCTTTAAAAAAATGTTCTGAAATAACAAATGTATTTAATAAAAGAAAATTTGAGAAACAAACATTCCATTATTCTTCAAATGTCCACTCAGTAGTACTCTTACTAAGACTCCCCTATACTCACTTAAGATTATAATTTACCTAAAAGAAAGTTTCTGGGTCCCCAGATCAAGTCATAGAAAAACATAACACAAACCCTTAATTACCTTCACAACCAACTTCATCCTCTCCTGTAATACAGTCCACCTCGCCATTGCACTTGTATTTGTTTGGAATACAAACACCAGACTTACAGAAGAAACTTTTCCCTCGGCATCCTACACAAACATAAATAGCAGAAGGTTTTTATTTTTGTTTTTTTCATACTTAAAATACAGTAGGATAGAATCTGAGATGGAGTGGGCGAATCTTCTACCTGTACAGCACAGTTCGTCACTCAGGTCTCCACAGTCATTGATACCATTACAGGTTCTCTTCTGAGGAATGTATTTCCCATTCACACAGTGAAACGAGTCATTTGCTGGAGGAGCTGTAAATTAGGAATTCTCTTTGTGAAATTTTTTTTTTTAAATATTTTATTTATTTGACAGAGAGATCACAAGTAGGCAGAGAGGCAGGCAGAGAGAGAGGGAAGCAGGCTCCCCGCTGAGCAGAGAGCCTGATGTGGGGCTCGATCCCAGGACACTGAGATCATAACCTGAGCCGAAGGCAGAGGCTTAACCCACTGAGCCACCCAGGAGCACCTCTTTGTGAAATTTATGTATGGAGTTGTAGGTGACATCTTGATTACATTTGGAATAATTAGGACATTAAGATAAAGTCAGGCATCAAATAGTAAATGATATAAAACGTATTGGTAGCATCAACATAATATATATGGTAAATAAGGAAAACATATGCCAGAGCTGGCTTATGGAGTCCCTTTGGTATCTCTGAAAACCAGTATTTACCGCAGAGGTCTATGCTTGCTGAGGTTGGGGAAGGGGCTCAGGGACCACAGGTCCTTGCTCACACCGGCAAGCACGGGTGCTCACTCATTCCTTTTGTGCCGCCACAAGAATCCTCACTTCCATCCCTTTACTTGGGCAGTGTCATTTATATTTCGATGGTATTTTTTTTTTAAGCTCCAAAAAAGTGTTTAGCCTTTAAAACCATACATGTGACTAAAATATTTCAGTGTCAGGACCAAAGAGAAAAGTGGCAGTGACTGTCTTGAGACTGTGGTCACTTGAATATTTTAAAGACATTTTGAAGTGTGTAGACTGGCCCTCTCAAAGGAGATATTGAGGTTTCTTCTGATATTTGCATTACTTATGTTTGTTGTATTAACTTCAATCCAGATGTTTCGGCAAGCAAAGAGGAGTCAGGCAACTTTGCTCCCCATATAGGAACCTGGAGAGAAGTAATATTTAAACGCAAAAAAGGTACAATAGAGGAAAAGCAGCAATTTACATTCTAAAGCCCCCAAAATGATTTTGCCTCTATTACTGCAACTGAGTATCTATCACGTTTGTTTACTACAGATGTGGCATGCAATAAACAATTTTGAAGGAAGTTTGGAAGTTTCATGCAACTCCCCTACCAACCTGTATTGTGCGTGTAGCAAACCACACCAGCAAAATCCTGGTCATTTCTAGTTCTTCTCTTAGTAAAAGTACATTCAGCCAAACTTGTCTCGAATCCTTGACAATGCACTTGGAGACATTCAGTGGAATTTACAGAGACATTTTCAGGAAACTCAAACTGTTTTTGAATATCAAAAGCACCTCTACAATTAGAATAAATGAAACATTAGGGTAGAATGATTAGTACTTTGCATTTATAACCTTACCTTAGGAGGTAAGGAACTGAAGTAATTTCCTCTAATTTTCTACATATGAGTGATACATTGAACAAGATGCTTAAATTCTCTGAACCTCAGTCTCTTAACCTGTAAAAGGGAATAGGATACTCTCAGCTGGTTTTGTAAAGAGTGATGAAAACAATCAATTTACATTGGCTAGCCAAAATTCAAAGCTGGCAAACACTCAGCAAATAGTACTTTCCTCTTCTCTGTTTCCTGTTAAAAATGCTTTCTTCCACACTCCTGATATTTCTTTCCAACCTGAGATGCATCATTCTTGGCTTCTCTCCATCTCTTAACTCCTTTTTGCTCAAGGAACAGGAGTAGAATAATCAATCAGGGAATTTTGGAATTACAAATCAGGCAAGGTTAGCTCACCTTTCCATTTTTCTTTTGGGGACCTCTTCACAGGCCTCATGCTGAAAGGCTTACTTGGTTGGCCCCATTGTTGCTTAGAATTTGGGAGATTAATTTGGTTTAATTATAGCATGTTCATTTTTTTTTTTTTAAATCTAGCCATGTCCTCAACTCAGCCTCGACAATATTAAGGGGATATTTTGGCATCTATATGCCATTGCTTGGACTTCTCAATTTGTTTAGAATCTGTGCTACCTCTATGACTCTATACACTAGAGATGATAAGTTCCAGTAAAATATTCTGCTAGAACCTTCAATTGCTCCCTGCTTCTCTTTAGAAAGAAATGGTGTTAAAAATAAGAAGCTGGGCAAAGATATATTAGGTAAATATAAACAATAACAAAGCAATAATGGCAATATAAATATTAGATATTTAAAGGGATTAAGAAAGGCATTTTTAATGATTTCAGATCAGTAATGATGGTAAAAAGGAGTCATAAAACTGTGCCAAACAGCATCAAAGCAAAGAAGAGCCACTGGGGCAATTGCACAGGTAAATAATTTAAAAAAAAAAAAATCTCAATTTAAAACTATCTAAAAGTACTAGATAAAATGCATTCAGTGAGCTCTTCTTCTTTTTCATTTTTAAGATTTTATTTATTTACTTGAGAGAAAGGGAGAGAGCACATGTGGGTGAGGGGGAGCAGAGGGAGAGAGAGAAACAGACTCCCAGCTGAGCAGGGAGCACGTCAAGGGGCTCAATGAGCTCTTAAAGAAGTAAGGAAAATACCCCTGGCTAACATCAGAGAAGTCTGGGGGTTCCTGAATGGCTCAGTTGGTTGAGTGTCTGCTTTCGGCTTGGGTCATGATGCCAGGGTTTTAGGATTGACTCAATCCCAAATGGGGCTCTCTGCTCAGCAGGCAGTCTGCTTCTCCCTCTACCTCTGTGATCTCTCTCATTCTTTCTCAAATAATTAAATAAAATCTTTAAAAATAAATAAATAAAATACAGTAAGACAAGTCTGTCTATGAGCTCATACAAAGTATGATAAGAGCAAAATACTGGGCGATCAAAGACGGAGAGAGGTTTCTCATTAGGTTGAATTCTAGGTTGTAGGTCACAAACTGTCATAAACCACAAATATCTTGTGCCTCAACTTAATAAGATACTCTCACTAATTAACTACTAGCAGATGTGGTTTAAGAAGACAGAAAATAAATTCAGGATAAAGTTGAAAAATGTAAGAAGCAGCAACAAACCAAGATGTTGGTAAACATGAAATAAACCTGAGTAAGCACTAGTTGAATGACAGTAATAACAACTGCTTATTATATAATAATAGAAATTAACTTCGGGGATATAGAAAAATAATGTGGAACTAAATACTGGAAACTTGGTAGAAATAGTGACATTCCTTATATTATTCCTAAGAGGGTGAGGACTTCCTAAGTCAAGAATTCATGGTATAAATAAGGTGATAATCACTAAAGGAACAGAAATAGGGTGTATATAGTTTACAAACCAAGTAGAGGGGGGTGGGAGGTTTAAAAAATACAACAGCTTTATTAAACCCAATAGAAATTAGAATAGGAAGAAACAAGTACACAGAAAAGGCAGGGTAAATACTACTACTAAAATAAGATAAGGAAAATAAATTCAACAATGTAAATAATCACAATACTGTAAATGGACTAATTCAGACAGTTATTGTCATATTGGATTTTTTAAAAAAAAATCTAGATACATGCTGTTTGTAAAGGACACATTTAAAAGATAAAGACATAGAAAGCTTGTATGTAAATAGCTAGGAAAATATTTGAACAAAGCAGTTAACAGGCTGACTTTTTTTAATGGACAACATATTTATCATATAGAACCCTGCACATGAAACATTTAAAATATATTCAGCACAAAATAAATAAAATATACTTAGCACAAAGCAAGTGATAACAAATATTTAAACAATTATCATCATATAGAGACCATTCTCTTACCACAGTACAATTAAATAAGAACTCTATAACAAAAAGTTAACTAAAAGCAAATATATATTCATTAGGGAAGTAATAAAGAAACTTCTAAATCAAAAAAAGAAATTATACTGAACATTTAAAAATATTTCAAATTGAACAATAAATAATGTGTACCTTTATGCCACTGAGACTTATGGAATGCAGATGAAGCATTATCTAGCGGGAAATTTGTATCTTAAATGCTTGTATTAGAAAATAAGAAAAGTTACAAATTGAGGAGTTAAGTAAGTATTTAACTCAAGGAATGAGGAAAGATACAGTAGAGAAAAGGAGAGGGACAACAAACTTAATGAAGTTGAGAGAAAGTCACAGGAGACAATTTACGTATAAAATGTAAAAATAAAAAACACAAGTAAATAGATCTCTTTAAGACTGATAAAAAGAGAAGGCATAGATAAACAATATTAGGTATGAAAAAGTGGACACAATTATAGACAAGTAGAGACAGATGGTAATAAACATATTTACAATTCTCTGGAACTACAAAGGATTCATATATCCAGATACTTCAACCAACTTACATGTGCTCTGTGCTCAGGGGTGTTCTAAGTGCTAGTGAAACATGAACATATTTAATCCTCATAACAATGCTATGAGACAGGTAGTTAATATTCTCAGGCTACATAAGAGGAAATTAAGGCAGAGAAAGAGTGGGTAATCAAAAAGCAAATAGTTGGGGCGCCTGGGTGGCTCAGTTGGTTAAGCCTCTGCTTTGGCTCAGGTCATGATCCCAGAGTCCTGGGGTTCAGCTCTGCCTCAGGCTCCCTGGTCAGCGGGGAATCTGCTTCTCCCTCTCCCGCTCCCTTTGCTTGCATGCTCTCTTTCGGTCAAATAAATAAATAAAATCATCTTAAAAAAAAAAAAAAGCAAATAGTTGGAACAATAAAACCAATCCTGGGAAAATCCACTGACAACAAGCACTCACAGCTGAAATCCAAGTTCAAGACAGGCCACATTAGCTTCTGTAATGCTCCAGGTTTTTTTACATATGAACATTTCCTTATCTTGGTCTACAAGTTTTACTTCAACAATTCCTTCTGAAGTGGTATTTCCGTACTTTACAGAAACACCAAATTGTCCTAAAATTTAAAAGAACCAAAACAATAAGCAATATTTAAGCATTCACCTTTCCACCTCTTGATGAAAAGCCTTTAAAATAACAAAAAAAAAAAAAAGAATTTCAAATTAACTTTGAACACCATGAAGATTTTAACAAATAATAGTAAGCAATTATTTCATGAGGCAGCCCTGTGAAGACTACACTGATTATTTATCCCATGTTTACACATGAGGTTAAGTTGCTTGCTCCAGTGAGGAAACCAGGAATTGAAAGCTACCATATTGATCTCACTCCCAAGTGTGTTCTCTTCAATGTAAGCCAAACAATAATTAGAACATAAAAAAGTTTTATGTATTCTCATATATTTATGGCATTTAATAACTCAAGAGAACAAAAGCCTGCCACTGACAAAGTAATCTCCAGTTTTGCTTCCCTCCTGTCCAACAGGCAGTAGGAGCTCTCGTCTTCCTGCTCTACAGTGCCTCAACCTCTTCACTCAGCATCACACAGATACTTAGGTGCTGTGTGCCAGCATATGTCATGGTAACTAAAAAGAAATGTTTTGAGGTGCCTGGGTGGCACAGTGGGTTGAGCACCTGACTCTTGGTTTTGACTCAGGTCACGATCTCAATCTCTGTGAGATTATGCCCCAGTAAAGCTCCTCACTGAGCATGGACTCTGCTTGAGTTTTTCTCTCCCTCCCCATCTGTCCCTCCCCACTGCACCCTCTCCTTCCCTCTCTCTCTAAAACAAATAAATCTTTAAAAAGAGAATGTTTTGAGTGTTTTTTCAATCAGTTCATGAAGTGCCTATGATAACTAATATTAGAAGATAAGCCTGAGGTTTGCTGTCATAGTTAAAATTACATGAGCTCTTTTTGTGTGCCAAACATTGTGTGAAGACCTTTATATACATCATTTTATTTGATTTTCATGAGGGTCATATGAGTTAGGAACTAGTGTCATTCACATTTTACAGATGTGGAAAATGCGATCTGATAGTGACGTAGCTTGTCAATAACTGAGTTTGGGTGGAGCGGCTTGCCACTCAATCTGACAGTTAAGACTCCTAACCTTAACCACTCCACAAATCCACCTACTGGCATCCTGGCCTCCTCACTGCATTAGGAACCTGGATGGAGTGTAGAAAAGCTCTTTTGCCTGATGTGCCAAGTTTGCTAGGTTAGAGCATGTCCTAGGTTAGCAGTGGCCCGAGCTCCCCTTAGATCAAGGCCAGTGGGGTTGGGGCTCCCTAAGGGTAGGGGCTGATGGGATGGATGCTGGAAGAAATTATGGGAACTGGAGGTCTAGAGGTACAGCTCCCTATTAGCATCAACCTCACATAAAGACTTGTTCATTGGATTCTGAACCAACTCAACGGCTCCGGGCATAGTTCTACTGGCCAAGTCAAAGTGAGGGTGGGGATAATTTGGAAGGGCTGGGCGGCAGAGAGTGGCAGAGACACTGAGGGGGAAGGACTGGCCTCAGGGCCTTGTGCAGTGGACTTGAAGGCTAACTATATTCTGGTGACCGGAATTTCTTTGGTTATAATCGCAATTGGGTCTAGAGAGGAATTTTGAATTGGCATCATAACATTTCATAGCAAAATTATTTTCTAATTTCACTTTCTAATAGAAAGTATAGCAAACAATTTCCTTGTTACATCATAAATTCAACTAGGCTTTTCCTACCTTGAGCTGTGCATGCTCCACTATTTAAAAATTTTGACTCTGGACGAAGACATTCAACACTCTTTTGCTGACAGTAAGTTGGGTAGGTTTTCCCATTAGTTGAACACACTGTGGTACCATTCTTTGGGCACTGATATGGGAGTTTACAAATACAGGTCCCATCAATGCATTTCTGCCACGGTTGGCAGAAGACTTTGCTGCAGGAGAGATGTGTGTATTTTTCAGTTAAGCACTTTTTGTCTACCAGATCATTTTGAGGTGTTTTTTTTATTGCAGAAAGCTGTAAAACACAAAATAAACATTGACAAACTAAAATCTTCTTTTTGAAGATGATTAAGTGAAGGAAAGCCCACAGTACAGAAGAGGGGATGTTGTGTAGTGACTTACAGAATCACAAATGTGACTTCAAGTCCTAGTTTGGGTACTTACGGTTATATGCCCTTGCCCTCATGAAATGTGTGTTTCCTCATCTGGAAAATGGGGGTAATAGCTTCTTGCAAGGCTATTGCAAGGATTAGAAATTCTACACATATAATGGTTGACAGGTACTGGGCATGAAATCAATAGGAGCTATTATTATCCTAAAGACAACATAAAATCCTGCCTTGGAAGAAATCAATGAATCTCATAAGTCATGTTAAGAAGTAACAAAATTGGTGCTAAATATAGTCTTGTGGAATGAACTGATGAATAAATTGGTCAATTTTATTAATAAATGCAAAATCATTGGTTAAACTCCCACTGTGTATAAAGTTTCTTTTAGATGAATGTGCATGGGCTCTGTCTTCCAAGGGCTTGATATCTAGGCAATAAGACAGAAACATAATAACTGGGAAGAAGGCAGATTGTGGTAATTGATATAGCAGTGGAACAAATATAACACAGTCCTCTTGGAGAGCCAGAATGGAAGAGAGCTAGGCTTTCTAGGGGAATTAATAAATTAATTGCTTAACTTTCCTTGGGGAATTTAAAAAGGCCTCATGGAGGTGGTAGCATTTGAGCAAGGTGAGGAAGGACAGATGCTGGCAGAGGGCTGGTGTTAGCAAAACACAGGAGGGATGGTGCAGAATGTATTTAGGGAATGGGCATATGGGATTTCGTAGGCTTTAAATGGGATGGTCATGGTCAGGAAACTGGTAAGAGACAGCAGGAGTGGAGTATGAGAATGGTTTAGAAAGACACTCAAGCAAGCAAAAGCAATAGGAAATTTTTTGAGTTTAGATGTAAAGGGTCACAGAAATGGGGTGATAATTGGAAGGGGATATTGAGTAAGGAGAAGGTTTTTGTTTAAAGATGGAGGATCATATACATGTGCCATATTAAGGACTGTTATGGGTTATATGATTTAGTTTTAACTAAAAATAATCTTCACAAATGGGTAAGTGGCTTAAAGATTCATAGCATGAAATGAATGTTGGATTGAAAAAAATGCCAAAACACAACACCGCTGGAAAAGTAAATGGCAGAGTCTACAACTCTAACCCCAGTAGAAGCTGTTCATTAGCCACATCATGGGGGTAAAAACAATAAAATATGATAAATATAATAAAATATTTTAAATAAAATACAATAAAAATTTAATAATTCTATTTATATTATTTAAATAATTTTATTTATATTATTTGACAATAAAATAAAATAAAATATGACAGAAGTCAGTCCTGTCACGCAGTTAGTAGAATTAAAATGAGTATTTGAAATATAGATTTATATCTGGTATCATTAATGATGAACCTCTCCCTATGTGTTTCTTGTGTGTTGCTCTTTCTGAAGAATCTTTTGCAGCTAATATGCCATTAAGGTAAATGAAGATTTTTAAAAATAATAAAGTGTGTTTAATGACATTATTTCATTGAGATTGATGAACATTATTAAAATATTATTTATGTACTTAAAATTGTTTTTTAGGGTGCATTATTTATATAGCAGTGTAATTATTATTTATTACTAAATATATTCACATACACTAGAAGCACATGTTCAAAAATTTTTAGCAATCATGACTATAGTCTACTCATCTACAAAACATGACTCAACTCCTTTAGTTATCTTTCTTTTCTGTGTATATGGGTTTGTTTTTGTTTGGTTTGTTTTTGGCCCTTTCCTTGGTTATTTGCAATGATGTAGCAATTATTTTGATGTGAATTTTGTCTTTTTATTCTAGGCATGGCTACAATGACACAATATTAAATAGATGGTTGGCAATTAGAAAATAAGAAACAAACTCCTATTCACCCCAATATATAGCTGTATAGCTTTACCTGTGTTGTCTTTATCCATTGTTTTTGTTTTTCATCTATATTCTATAAACAAAGGAAAAAGAACCATCAACAATGACCAAAGCACAGAAAAGGCCTCCACTGCCCCCCTTCCACTGCTACGTAGCTATGTGATCTTCAGTAAATGACTTTACTTTCTGATTCTGTTCTTCCATAAAATGTGGAAAATAAAAATAATATTCTCACAGAACTGTTTGAGGGATCAAATGAAAAATACATGGGAAAACCAAATAAACATTTAAGACCCTATAGAAATGCAAATATGATGGCAACTGTGGCGGATTCCAAGTGGCTCTAGTTCTACCCTCCCTACCTTCCAGTCCTTTGCTGTGCTTCTCACTGGGGGCAGGGTGTATTGTATTTTCTTAACTCTAGACTCTGGGTCTGGCCATGTGACTTGCTTTAATTAACAGGAAGTCAGCAGATGGGACACAAGAGATTGGAAAGTATTTGTCCAAATGGTTTGTCCTTTTGCTTCTCTGCCATAGCTATGAGAAGAACAAGGCCAGGCTAGCAAAGAAACACTCTATCAGAGTTCAGCTTAGATCCCCTGATCACCAGCCAACCTGCAGACTAATACACTAAATAAAATTTTATGCCACTGAGATTTTATGGTGATTTTATTATCATGGCATTAACTAACTGGCACAATCATCATATCCCTGGAAAACACTGAGGAAAAAAATGGAAAAGATTCAAAAAGAGTAAATAGTATGGAATTTTGGTTTTTTTTTCCCCAGAAGTGAATAAAGAACTTCTATTCTGAAAGTTAATAACTATATGGGAAGTCTTTCCATTGGAAGAGTTTTAGCCCCTCTGTGGCTTCAGTTTCTTCTCATCCTGGTCTTTGCTAGCAATTTTTTCTACATTTTTTTTCTCTCCTTTGATCTGTCCATCTTGTATTATACCTGTTTCTGATATAAAGTCATGCTCTGATACCTCGACTATTAGATACTTAAGCAGCCACTGTCCTATTCAGATAAAAAAGTAATATTTCTCTACTAATACATAATGATGAATTGTTTTAATTTGCATAAAGAATTTGAATTTTGATATTTTTGCTGTTTGTTTTCTTTTTTAAATAACTATCCTGTTTGGACTAGGACCAGCATGTTGTTGTTGGAAATGGTAGAAAAATGGTTTTATGGTGTGCATAGGTAGGGTGGACCCTGATACCTTGCTCTTAAAAAATTGAAAATATTGCTTTGGGATCAATTCCATTATTTTTGCGTCAGAGATGAAAAAAAATCATTGGCCTAGTTTATTGGGTTTTTGTTGTTTGTTTGTTTGTTTGTTTTGTTTTTTATTATGAAGGTAAGATGGCTGAAATTTTGTTGTTTTTATTTTTAATTAACTTTTTTAAAACAGGAAACACAAAAGAATATTATAAATAGGTTCAAAAGGGTGCCTATAAAAAGCATATTTCCTTTCTTTCCTTATCCATTCAACCTACACGGGTCCACCTCAGAGTCGACCATTTAATAGTCCTTTGTGAATCTTTCTAGATTTCATCATTGCACATGAGCTCATGTTTTCCTTCCTAACTCTGCCCCCCAACACCAGTGCAATTTGCAACCAGTGGCCCTTTCCAATGTTTTGTCATTATAACCAATGTTACAGTGAATCTTTTTATATAATACACATCATTTCCCACATATACTAAATACATGTCAGTACTTACCTGGGAGTGAAACTGCTGAATAAAAAAAATTAGCACTTTTAACTTTGATAGATATTGCTTAATTTCTCTCTGTAAAGGTTTTGATTTGCATTCCCATCATCAATCTATGGCAGTGTCTATTTTCCATAATCTTGACCATAGAACATATGCCTCACTAAACTTTTTATCTTAGCCAATCTAGCATATAAAAATGTTATCAGAGTACAATTTTATTTGCAATTTTCCCCAATGAGCGAGGCTGAACATCTTTCAGTACATTCAAACTTTAAGAGAGAGTTTTATTTTTCTCCTTGCACTAACCGTATCTTTTGCTGATGTATACTGGATTGCTGTCTTGTTTGTTTGTTTGTTTGGCTGTTTTGTTTTGTTTTGTAGGAACTCTGTATGTTAAAGAAACCAGCCCTTTGGAATATGAGTTGCAAAAAAGTGTTCGTCTATTGAAAAAATGGCAAGCCTAGTGTATTTGACACACAGACCATACACTTTAAAAAAATATATTTTATTTTAGAGAGAGACAGCAAGAGAGCAAGCAAGGGAGGGAGGAAGAGAGAGGGAGAGAGAGAAACTCAAGCAGAATCTCAAGCTCTGCATGAGCAAGAGCACAGAGCCCAACACCAGGCTCAATCTCACTACCTTGAGATCAGGACATGGGTGGAAACAGAGTCTGATGCTCAACCCAACTGAGCGACCCAGGTGCCCCCAGAACAGATACTTTTATAAAACATTACTTCTTACACAACAAAATTATTTTCAGTAAAAACCATGAAAGAAATGAATGATATATTATGCAGAAAAATGTGAAGAGCAAACATTTCTTTCACTGAAATTCATATATATAAAACCATGTTTATAAAAATAAAAGAATAAAAAACATAGTACAGTACAAATAAGAAAAAATGGATAAATATTTTTAACTACATAATAAATGCATTTGGTGAAAAAGGGAAAAAATTATACCTATATATAGGTCTGTTATAGTAATGAATAATAATATTGCAGGCTTTTAAAAAGATTTAATTGATTAATTAATTAATTAATTTGAGAGAGAATGAGAATGAGAGCACAAGCAGAGGAGCAACAGCAGAGGGAGGGAGAAGCAGGCTTCCCACTGAGCAGGGAGCCAGATGTAGGCCTCAATCCAAGGACATTGATATCATGACCTGAGATGAAGGCAGATGCTTAACTGACTGAGCCACCCAGATGCCCCAATAATATTGCAGTTTAAGAACAAGTAAATACATTTATAATAAAGAATAAGTTTCATTTAAAAAATACTACTCAAACTTGGTAAAATATGTCCTGTATGTACTATTGTCTGCATTGTTTTACTATTTTATATTTTAAAAACAAAAATTCCAAATGGTCATTAGAATGAAAAAACTGAAAGCTCAACTTGTTTCTTCATCCCTTCATCCTTACAATTCACTGTGACAACACTGTTATTTTGAATCTGTTTATATTCAGAAAAATGTGAAAACATGGAGTTTGGAGACAGGAGTTCTATCTGAAATGAGCTTGAACAATTCCAATGTATAATATATATGAGACTGCCTCTAACAGGGCTGAACTGAGAGATGATTGAATTAACTCAATAAGATGACTATTAAAGGATATATTTTTTTAAATATGCCCATTTGTAGTTTACATTTGCATTTAAAAAAATCAATCTTGGTAAAAACAGCAATTGTTAACTGTACTATCTAATATAAGAGCCACTAGCCAAATGTGGCTATCTAAATTAAAATTTATTAAAATTATGTTAAATAAGAATTCTTTTGCTTCCCATCAAGATTGAATAATAGGGACCAGGTATACATTTCAGTTTAAAACAACCAAGAAATGGACAAAATATGGAAAGCAATGATTTTTAAGATACTGGACATCAGGCAAAGAAGGATAGTGATCCCTGAGAGTTGACAGGTAAATTAAGAAGTTGTATAATTGTTCCATTTGATTACCTTGAGAAAGTTCCAAGACTGTGGTGCAGAGAGACGGAACTTTAGCTGAGCCTAAGGGACTCCTTGAGCTGAGGAGACAGATTTGAGAGTCTGAGGAGACCAAAGCAACTACCATTCACAGAATCGAGTACTGGAAAGAAGTGAGTAGAATAGAAAGAGACCTTTGGAGCTTCTTAACAGATGCCATCTGAGTGTTCAGTGAGTATTCATCAGCACGTGGGTATGATGAAACTACCACAGACTGGGGAAGGAACCACCAAAAAGAATTCTAGGTGACAGGGCCCACATTCAAACAGGGCCATGAACAATGCTCGTTCTCACCACTTGTGATTCCTGGGGATTTCTGGTCCTATGTAAGAATGCTTAAAGCTGGGGCGCCTGGGTGGCTCAGTGGGTTAAAGCCTCTGCTTTCAGTTCGGGTCATGATCCGAGGGTCTTGGGATCGAGCCCTGCATCGGGTTCTCTGCTCAGCGGGGAGTCCCCCCCCCCCCCCCCCGCCTGCTTCTCTTACTACTACTCGTGATCTCGGTCTGTCAAATAAATAAATAAAATCTAAAAAAAAAAAAAATGCTTAAAGCCAAGACCTGAAAGGATCAAACTGTTTTCAAGTAACTTAATTACATCTCAGAACAAAGTTCAAGAATATTTATAAGGATACAAAAATACTCAACATCCAGCAAAGTAAAATTCACAGTATCTGATATCCAATAAAGAATACTAGGCATGCAAAGATGCAGCAAAATATGATTCATAATGAGAAAAATCAATCAGCTGAAATTCACCCAGAACACTAGCACAGACGTTAGAATAAGCAGGCAAGGATATTCAAACATTTCTTATAACTGTATTCTACATGTTAAAACAGTTAATCAAAAACATGAAAAATATAAGGGATCCAAATTGTAGTTTTCTAGAGTTGAAAACTACAATATTTGAGATTAAAAAAGTATATATACTGGATGAAACTAACTACAGGTAGGACTCAGCAGAAGTAAAGATTAGAAAACCCAAAGATTTATCAAACAAGGTATGAATGAGTCGTGCAACAAATTCAAGTGGCATGGCATGTGTGTAACTGGAGTTCCAAAGAAGGAGTGAGTGAGATGGGAACAAACAATATATTTGAAATAACAGTGGCTGACACTTTTCTAAATTTGATGAAAAATATAAATTCAGAGTTCCAACAAGTTTAATGAACCCCAAGCAGAAGAAACATGAAGGAAACTCCATGAAGGCATATCATACTCAAACTGTTCAAATAATACCAGCCACAAAGAGAAAATCTTCAAAGAGCCAAAGAGACATGACACATTATGGGCAAAGGAACAAAGGTTTAGTGTGACAGCAGAGGTCTCATCACTAATGCAAGTAAGAAGATAGTGGAGTAACAGTTAAAAAATATTGGGGTGGGGGGAATCCTGTTGACTTATTCTTCTATATCTAACAAAGATATCATTAAAAGTTTTTTTCTCGTTAAAGATTTTATTTACTTATTTGACAGAGAGAAAGAGAGACAGTGAGAGAGGAAACAGAAGCAGAGGGAGTGGGAGAGGGAGAAACAGTCTTCCCACCAAGCAGCGAGCTCAATGCCGGGCTCTATCCCAGGACTCTGGGATAAGGACCTCAGCTAAAGGCAGAGGCTTAAGCACTGAGCCACCCAGGTGCCCCATCATTAAAAGTTTAAGGCAAATAACAACCTCTTTAGACAAAAAGGGTGAAAAATTAATCACCAGTATATCTGCCTTACAAGAAGAGTTAAAAAAAAAAAAGTCCTTTAAGCAGAAGGAAAGTTATGCTGGATGGAATTCTGGACTTACACAGAAAAATGACGAATGCTGGAAATCTCTGGGAATATCTGATATGGGGGGAGGTCAGTGAAGACAATAGCTTTTATTTCTGCTTTGTACCTTTTCTTGTGGTATCTTTGACTTTGTTATCAGAGTAATATTGGACTCATAAAATGAATTAAGTATTCACTCCTTTTCTAAGAGTTTGAGAAAAATTAATGTTAATTCTTTCAATATTTAGTAAATTTACCAATGAAGTCATCTGATACTGGACATTTCTTTGATGAAAAAAAAATTAATCATTGATTCAACTCTGGTTATGTGTCTATTCATACTTACTATTTCTTCTTGATTCAGTTTTGGTAATGTGTCTGTAGGAATTTGTCCACTCAACTAGGTTATCTAATTTGTTGGCATATAATTGTTCACAGAACTCTTATCATTCTTTTGACTTCTGTAAGGTCAGCAGTAATGTTTTCACTCTCTGATTTTATTTGTTTCTTTTTTTGTCAATCTAGCTAAGGTTTGTCAATTTAGGTGATCTTTTCAAAGAACCAGGTTTTGGTTTAATTGATTCTATTATCTTACCATTTATTTTTTCCATCTACATTCTTTTCTTTTCCTCCTCTCCTCCTTCACCATCTTCCTCTTCTACTTTTTTTGGAGGCTAAACAACATGCTACTGAGTAACCAATGGGTCAATGAAGAAATCAAAGAGGAAAAATAGAGACAAGTGAACATGAAGACTTAATGGTCCAAAATCGTTGCAATACAGCAAAAACAGTTCTAAGAGGAAAATTTATAGCAATGCCAACCTACCTCAAGAAACAAGGAAAATCTCAAATAAACAATCTAGTCTTATACCTGAAGGAACTAGGAGAACAAACAAAGCCCAAAGTTGGTGGAAGGAAGGAACTAATAAAGATCAGAGCAGAAATAAGTGAAATAGAGACTAAAAAATGAAAAGTTCAATAAGACCAAGAGTTGGTTCTTTGAAAAGATAAACAAAATTGATAAACCTTCAGCCAGAGTCATCAAGAAAAAATGGAGGACCCAAATAAATAAAGTCAGAAATTAAACAGAAATAATTACCGACACCACAGAAATACAAAGCATTTGACAAAATTCAGTATATTCCCCCATTCTAATCTTTATTATTTACTTCTTTTTTCTAGCTTTGGATTTAGCTTGCTCTTCTTTTTCTGGTTCTTGTAAGGTGTAAGGTTAGGTTTTTGATTAAGGAATTTTTGTTCTTTTTTAATGTAGGCATCTACTGCTATAAATTTCCATGTGAGAACTGCTTTGCCATATCTCATATGTTTGGGTATGTTGTATTTTTGCTTTCATTCATTTTTAAGTGTTTTCTAATTTGTTCTGTGATTTCTTTGACCACCAGTTGTTTTAAAGTATATTGTTTAATTTCCACGTATGTGTGAATTCTCCAGTTTCCTTTCTGTTACTGATTTCTAGTTTTATTCCATCATCTTTAGAGGAAATATTTCTTATTATTTTAACATTTTAAAACGTATTGAGACATGTTCTGTGGCCTAACATATGGCCTATGGTGGAGAATGTTCTATGTGCACTTGAAAAAAAATTTGTATTCTGCTTCTGTTGGGTGTAGTGCTCTATATGTCTAGTTGTTAGGTCTGGTTGATTTATGGTGCTATTAAAATCCTTTATTTTCTTATTAATATTCTGTCTAGATTTTCTATTATGGAAATTCTATTACAGAACGTGGGATATAGAAGTTTCCAATTATTATTATAGAATTCTTTTTTTTCCCTTCCATTATGTCATGGTCTCATGTATTTTGGGTTCAACCATTTGGTGTGTATATGTTTATAATCATATATTTTAGATGAACTCTTTTATCAATATATAATGTTCTTTGTTTCATCTGATATTAGTGCTGTTACTTCCAGTTCTGTTTTGGTTACTTTTTGTACGGAATATTGTTTTTCATCCTTTCACTTTCAATCTATTTGTGTCTTTGGATCTAAAGTCTCTTTATAAAGCATATAGTTGGATCATGTATATAGAGTCTCTTGTGTATAGCATATAGCATATAGTTGGACCATGGTTAGTTTTTTATAAAATAAATTCTGCCAATCTATGCCTTTCATGGAGAATTTAACCCACTTATATTTAAGTTGTTTATAAAGAATGCCTAACTTTTGTTGTTTTGCAATTTGTTCTCTGTATGCATTGTAACTATTGTTCTTTATGTCCTCTGATATTGACTTCTTTTGTGTATGTTGATTTCTTTGTAGTGAACTCTTTTGATTTTCTTATTTTTATATATTTTTAAGATTTTTTTGTGTGGCTGACATGGAGATTATATACTTAACATCTTAAATGTAGAGCAATCTAGTTAGAATTGATATAAACCTAACTTCAAGGGCATATAAAAACCCTGCTCTTACATTTTGTTGCTTGTAAACCCCTCCCCCCTTTTATGTTGTTATGGTCACACATTACATCTTTATGCATTTTATGCATGTTAACATAGATTTATAATTATTTTTTCTACATTCTTCTTTTAAATCACGTGAAAAAAAGAGGGGCTACAAACCAAAAATAAAATTTCACTGACTTTTGTATTTACCTATTTAGTTACCTTTACTGAAGTTCTTTATCTCTTCTTATGGCTTCCAGCTACTATCTAGCATATTTTTGCTCAGCTTACGGGACTTTCTTTGAGTGAATTTCCTTTCTATTAGTAACTAACTCCATCAGCTTTTGTTTATCTGAAAATATCTTAATTTCTCTTTCATTTTTAAAGGATTTTTTTGTTCTATATAGAATTGTTGATTGACAGTTTTTTCGTTCAGCACTTTAAGAGTATCATCCCACTCCTTTCTCCATGCCTCCGTGGTTTCTAATGAGAAATATACTCGTAATCTTACTGAAAATTCCTTGTCCACGATGAGTTGTTTTTCTCTTGCTGCTTTCAAGATATTGTTTTGTTCCTTGGCTTTTAACAGTTTCATTATAATGTGCCTTGGTGTGGACTTCTTTGCATTATCTTTTGGGGGCTGGTATGCTTCCTAAATCTGTAGATGCATAACTTTTTTCAAATTTGAGAAGTTTTTGGCTATTATTTTGTCAAATATTCTAACATGTTCTCTCCTCTTCTGAGGTTCCTATTATGTATATTTTGGTGTTCTTAATGGTGTCCCATAGGTCTTAAGCTCTGTTTCTCTTATTTTTTCTTTCTCCTCCTCAAACTTGATACTTTAATTGAGTGATTTTCAAGTTCACTTACTTTTCTGCCTGCTCAAATTTGCTATTAAAACTCTAGTAAGTTTTTCATTTCTGTCATTATACTTTTCTGCTCTGGAATTTCTGATTTTTATGATATCAATGTATCCCTTCATTGATATTTTGTTTTTGCTCATACATCATCCCCCCAGTTTCCTTTAGCTCTTTGAAAGTATTTAAGATAGTCAGTCTAAAGTCTTTGTCTAGTAAGTCCAAAGTCTGTTTCCCTCATTTCTGTTAATTTCTCCTGTGAAAGGGCCATTATTTTCTTGTTTCCTTACATGCTTCATCATTTTGTTAAAACTAGACATTTTGAATATTACAATGCAGTAACTCTTGAAATCACATTTTTCTCCTCAAGGTTTGCTTTTCTCTCTTGCTATAGGCTGTAGCTGTTTGTTTAGTGAGTTATCTAAACTGTTTTTATAAAGTTTTTTTTTGTCATGTGTGGTTTCTGAAGTTTCTGTTCCTTTACCTTGCACTCAGTTAGTGTTTAGACAAATATTTCTTTGAATGGAGAGACAGAGAAAGAGAGAGAGAGAGAGGAAGAAGAAGGGGAAGAGGAAGGGAAAAGGAAAAGGGAAAGGAAAGAGAAAGGAAGAGAAGAGAAAGAAATGAAATATAAAGAATAAGAAACTCCTGAAATCAATAACAAAAAAACCTCATCTAGACTTTGCAAATTGGCCCTGTGCTTGATTACCACCACCCCCCCAACATTTAGCCAGGCCGTTTACAATTCTCTCAGCCTTCACTTCATCATGACTGCACTGAGCCTAGATATCACCTAGAGGTGTTGGTTTAGGGTCTTCTTAGACCTTTTCTGAACATGCATCCTGCCCTGGACATATGTGTTGCTTTTAAAAAAATTCCCAAGTATTCACAGGGAATTTTGAATGGTTATTTTCCCACAGAAACTCTTTCCCTAACTTTTCCTCCCAGGCTTTGGCACTCTACTGTTTGTCTCAGCTGTAATCTTTTGTCCCAGGTAGCTACAGGTTGTTTGATGCCTCACAATGTTTTTGAGGAATGCCCACTGGCTTTCCATTCTGAGTGTGTTCTGAGTTAGGCAAAACAAAGACAAATATGTTTGATCAGTCTTTTCAGTATCCTCCAGGCAGATTAAAATAGACAAACACCATTCTTCTAAAATAATGTCTGCTCTGCTCCTTCTAGAGCTAGGGATGAGAGTTCCACATGTGGACTGCTATCTTCAAGACTGCCACTGAACTGGGGACAGTGTAGGGCTAGGACAAGTTGAAATGCCACAAAGTTTTCCTACCATTTTTAAGTTGCCTTTTCCTTCATTCAGTATTCATTTGGATGCTATAGGGCTTTGTTTAATAACTGGAGTTCTGACAAAGTTTCTTCTGACAGTCTGCATGATTGTGTGTGTGTGTGTGTGTGTGTGTGTGTGTGTGTGTAAAGACAGTGTTTGGATTTGCCTACTCTGCCATTTTTGCTGACCTCTCTCTCTGCATTACATGTTGCTTCCTTTGCATATTGTCTTTCCATCATCTCTTCACTCTGCTGAACATCACCCTAGCTCTTTCTTTCCAAAATATTACTGATATAAACAGGTTTGTAATGAACTTTAAAGATAAATAAAAATGTAAGGTTTGGTCAGAGTTTATGTTAGAACACAACACTTCACAGTAGTAAATAACCATATTGAGTGGTTATTTCTATTTCTACTCTTTAATATACTTTGTTTATTAATACAGCACCCAATCCCTCCGTGTTCTGGTTTTATCTCCCAGAGAAACCTGAGTCCCCTTATCTCTATGTCTGGGCAATAAAACCAGAATTCTCACTTCACTATTCAGAACAACCTAAGTCTATCCCATTTCTGGTTCACTCCTGCCATCGATATAATTCACTTTCAAATAAATCCACCAAAAAGTTTTGATATAAAAGGGATCGGACTTTTTATTCCTTAAAGGGAAATCTGGTCCTCGCTTTCAAAATAACAAAAATTTCTCCCAGATGTATTTTATTTCATTTAGAAAATGTAGACACATTTTAAAACTTCTTTGAACACATTTATGTTGTCTCTATGGCAACTTCCATTTAAAAATGGTTATTTCAATGGGGCACCTGGGTGGCTCAGTGGGTCGAAGCCTCTGCCTTCGGCTCAGGTCACGGTCCCAGGGTCCTGGGATCGGGCCCCGCATCGGGCTCTCTGCTCAGCAGGGAGCCTGCTTCCCCCCTTCTCTCTCTCTGCCTGCCTCTGCCTACGTGTCATCTCTATCTGTCAAATAGATAAATAAAATATTTTTTAAAAATGGTTATTTCAAAAAACTGAGGTTTGCTGGAGGGGGTGGCTGGATGCTGGGGAGGGTGTGGCTATGGTGAATGCTGTGAATTGTGTAAGACTGATGATTCACAGACCTGTACTACTGAAACAAATAATACATTATATGCTAATAAAAATGGTTATCTCTCAGTATTCCATTTTCTTTTATAAACTAATATTATAACTAATATTTTTATTTTATAAACTAATATTTTATAAACTAATATTCCTACAAAATTCTGTTTTTTAAAGAAAAGAAGACAACTTTATTATTGAATGATTATTTAGTAAAAGAGGCTCTTCCCTTTCTATAAGTGAATAATACTCTTTTCTTTTGTTTTTGTTCCGGGAATAAAAAATGTAGCTGAAATGTCTTTTCCTCAAAAATAAATTTTTCCTATTCCAAAGTAATACACATTTATTTGGTATTTTAAAAAAATGAATAATGAATAAAACAGAATTTCTTAGTTCTGAAAATTCACAAGTGTATATAAAACAAAAAATAAAAATCACCAGTAATCGCATTACCTGAGATACCAACTGGTATCTATTTGATATATACCCTCCAGGAACTTTTAAATTGCTGTTTACATGAGCAGCTATATGTGTTTATCTGTGTGTGTGTGTGCATGCGCACACACGTGCACATATGTACACATACACATGGATACATAAATGTATGTATATTTTCTTCTTTAACAAAAGTAAGATTTTAGTAAGGCCTTTTTCTCAACAAATATAAAATGCATCATTTTAATAGCTACATGATAGTTCCTTTATAGATGTACAATAATTTAATCAATTTCTTTTCAATGAACACTTAATTTATTTCCATTTGTTCTCTGTTACAAACACTGCATATATATCTTAGAGTTACAGGAACCTTAAAATCAGTAATTCTCATTTCTTAGTTTTCTTTAAATGTTTGCTTCTCTAAGCTGGCATTAAGACAGTTTTTGTAATCCTGTTTCAAAATAATTTGACCACAAAAGTAGGCAATCATCAACAGTTGTCTAAAATATCTTAAGTCTATCTAACCTTAATAGATGACCTTCCAACCTGGCTATAATCTGTCATACCAGTTTTGACTACCCAAGTTCCCCACAAAGTTTCCATTCTTATCAAATGGATTTATTCACCTGGAGGAGACTAAGGCTTTACCAATCTTCGACTGTAGCACTTCCTGCTTTTCCAGGCTGAAAAGCATGCAAATCACTCTGTTTCTCTACAGTAATCCAGAGTTATGAATCCAGCTCAAATCCCACTTGGTCCATAAACTCTTCATGACCTCTCAGCAGGAAGGGATTTTTCCTCTCATTAAAGTCCTTTGACACATGATATTTGTAACATTTTTGGCAATTAAATATCTTTCAAAAGGTCCTTCTCGAAAGTTATTTAAATCTTATTATTTCCTCATTGTCATGTTTATGTCATTGTTCTACAACCGTACAAAGGGCTATTTGGAGATCAGACATGCTCTTTGCCCAGCACTACACCTTGCATGTAGAAGGTAGATATTTTTTTAATTTAATATAATTACTATAAATTACAGACCTATATTAGTAAAATTCTTTCAGTTCAATTTCTAAGTACAGTAAAGAGCACATGAAGAAAGCAATTTTTTAAAGCTCTTTCATCAAGATACTAACATAAAATCTTTGTTACTGACTATATACTGCGGATGTAGGTATCTGAACTATGTAATCTCTAAGTCAAAATAATATACTTAAGGTTTCTTTTTTTTTTACTTTTTATCTTATTTATTTATTTAAAATGTTATTTTATTTAAGTTCAATTAACATATAGTGTATTGTTTCAGAGGTAGAGTTCAGTGATTCATCAGTTACATATAACAGCCAGTGCTCATTATATCAAGTGCCTTTCCTAATGCCCATCACTCAGTTACCCCATCTTCCCACCCACCTCCCCTCCATCAACCTTTAGTTTGTTTCCTATAGTTAAGAGTCTCTTACAGTTTGCCTCCCTCTCTGACTTCTTCTTATTTTATTTTTTCATCACTTCCCCCATGTCTTTAACACCTTATTTACATTTTGATAATATTTAAAAGACAAATTAAAATAGTCTACATAAATATTGAGTTACCTACCTTGCAAAAACTTAGGCAGAAGCACAAATGTAACAAAATAACATGAGCAAGCTTCATGTTGGAGACTCAGTGTCTGTCTCTCTTCTTTACCCTGGGTAGTCTTTCAAAATTTAATTTTTAACCTTTGAAAAAACATTCAGAAAGAGCAAGCGTCCTAAAGTGCTTTGTACTTTTGAACTCAGAGGATTTGGCTAAAATCCAGCATTTTACCTTAACTGAAACCACAAAAGATCTTCCCAGTAAATAGCTGAGGGAGGTGACCAATAGGGAGTATGTTTCCTCCAGAGGAAACTGATTACCCCACTTTGTTACTAGACAATGCCTCAATTCTGTTCTCTAGGGAAGACAGAAACTACAATGAGAGAAAATTTGTTTTTGGTAAAATAAAATTATGGTTTTCCCCTTAAGGCTGAAGAACAGGAGATAAGAAGTAAAAGTACATTACATTGAAGGCTGTGATGAATACATTTTTAATCCTCAACAAAACTGTTCCTTTACCATACATCAGTTATGCTGTGATCAAATGATATCCTCTGAGCACAGAAAACCTTGTGAGGGCCTGAAGGATCTGATACTTAGTTGCCATCAGAAGAAGTGTCTGCTGATCATACTTTTCACAGCTAGGGCAGCGAAACCTTCCATGAAGTGGGATCTGGGAAACTCATCTTTTTGTTTTTCAGAGTCCACCATTTGTACGTCTATTCATATCTACTTTTCATATATGCTCCAAGAGTGGCTCCTTCAAAATTGTAGGAGGCCTTGAGGGAACATTTAGAAGAGGGAAATGGTAAGAAAAACTACAGCTCTGGCCCTTGTAATGGGTCTGGAGGCTGCAGTTGATACTCATCCTCTGTCTCTTTCCTATCCATTACAGATTCCTCTCACCCTGAACTTCCACCTCTGCCAGCTTCAGCTGTTCACCTAATGTCACGACTCCCAAACTTCCTGGAGCCCCTGGTTACATTTACTTCTCAGATCATAGTTGTGGTTTTTATCCTTTAACTGTCACAAGAGGCACCCAAGGAGCTCATATGGTTCCATCCATACTACTCCCTTCCCTCATTATATAACAGCAGCCCCTACTTCCTCCAAATGAGCAGGGTGAGTTATACCTGTCAACATGGCGACTCTTCTTCTTTCCTGCTGGTCCCCAGACACAAGAAGCCAATCAACGTGCACGAGGCAGAAGGCTTAGCTTATAATTCATTGGGTTTCTTGATGTGCCTCCTGGCAAAAGGATGCTTCCTTTGGGGAACAGGAGCCCTAAGGCCGCAAAGTCTCCAGTTGCAGAGACAGCAGAGACAGGAAGCACCAAGCTCCCAGTTAGTCGCTGAGAGTGACAGTATGTGTGGTCATTTCTGCTTCTATGCCTCAGCTCCCAGACCTCCATCTTCTTTCTATTGACAATACAATGCTTAATGAAGGTCTTCCATTCAGTGCATATATTGCTTGCTAGAAGACAGCTCCCAGTTCTCATAGTATTGCCTTTAAATAGCACCTCATTTCTGCATTTGGTGGGCTGTTCCAAGGCTCCATAAGGCTGCCAGTTTTCATGTGGGGCAGTATGTGACATGACCAGTGATCCCACGTTCAGTCACTCACTCTCACATCTCCTTTGCTGTCAAGTGGGTTCTCTTGTCTGACAGGATGTTGGAAGATTAAATACGCTGAAATCCTTTGGATTATGACTCCAGCTAAGGCCCTGCAGGCAAGAAAGGCACAATGTAACCTAGAATATGTGTCCATTTCTCTGAGAATGTACCATTGGCCCTTTTAAAGTTGAAAGGACCAACTGTGTCAGTTTACCAATGAGTACTAGTATCCCTGATGAATTGTGCCATCATGGGGACTCAGCATTAGTCTATGTTGCTTTCAGATTGGACAGTTGTTGATGACATCAGCCAAGTTAATCTTAGGGGACCCATGATATTGGCCTCATGGCTAGCCTCCATTTCCACTACTATAGCCACTTTATTCTTGTGCCCATTGCGCTAACACGGGGGTGGCTGCTGACACTGGCTGATACCAATTGGCTGAGTCATTTTGTTCATTATTTAGTATCTTTTCTCTGGCGGCCATTCCCTAGTGGGTATTAACATGTGATACAAATATTTCTATACTTCATTCCCACTCTTATATGTACATCCACGTGTTTCTACCCCACATCTTCTTGTTCTTAATCCTTGAATACTTTTTATTCTAAAAAAAAAAAATGGTCAGGCAATCACTATTGCCTGTGATTCCATATACAGTCTAGTTTTAGGCCACCAAGTTTCCCACACAAAGTGGGTGACCAGGTATATCATCTGAAGCTCTGCCCATCGTGAAGACGTTCCCTTACCAGTGTCTTCTAAAACCACTCCTAAGTTTGGCTATATTGTGGCTGCTCTCTGTTTTCAGCTTGTACCTACATACTGCATCAGGCCCTCTGTAAACCAAACATGGTTTTCCCCTCCTCCTGGTCGTATCATATTCCTTATAGAGCCATAGGGGTGAGCTGAGGAAAGGACTTGGGTGCAACAGTTTGGATTAGGTGGACGGGGGGAATATCTGAGCTACCAGCTGATGGGGTTTGCTAGTGCCCTTGGTCCAGTTTGTATTTGGGTCTGGATTTAACACTTCCATTTTATAAAACCTTTTTGCTAGGCCTGCTCAACTGTATATTTTGTGGGTCTGTTAGTACCCGGCTCATAATGAGCATTTCTGGTCACATGCCAATATAGTGTCCAATGTTCAGTAATTCCAGATTTACCAGCGTCCAGTAGTGTACAGTTGTTCCTCAAAAATAATGTATTTCTCTGCTGCAGATAATTCATGGCTTTGCTCCAGAACCCCAGGGTTCTCTATTGTAATTCTCTCAATGCTCTTTCTCAAACATTATGCAATGTTTTTTTCCCACCACTGACAATTCTAACATCATAGCTCTGTCAAATCAGTGCAGAACTCCTTCCTGCTCTGGCAACCTGAGCAGTATTCCTGTGTTTTGTGCTTCCTTCTTTGTGAAATGCAGTTCAAGATGAAATAATTTATCTTTTAATTTAGAGAAGATATCCTGGCATGTTTCTAAGCACTGGTTTATTGATGCGCCAGGCCTGGTCTCCTGACCTCTGGAGTATATGTGTCTTATCAAGGCATTCAGCATGCTTGCCATCTCTTGCTTACCTACTCTGATCAACATAATTTCATCAATGTGATGGAACAACGTGATGTTCTACAGGAAGTCCAAATCATCCAGATCTCCTCAGACTTTATTACGATGGAAAATGGGTGACAAGATCTAGGGAAAAGCTATAATGTATGTTGTTGCTCATCCCCTGTGAACGAGAACGTTTATGATCTTCTTTTCCATTTAAAATACTTACAGTAGTTCAAGTTCTCCTAAGCAAATTCTTATTGCTACACTTTATAATATTGCTAAATAAAACCAGAATCAAGGTTCTTATCTCTAAAAGAAAGTCAACTGAAACAAGTATTAAACCTTAGGTAAGGGGCGATTTCTAAGCTTAGAAAGAAGAGAAGAAAACAACAGCATGGAATGCCGGGGTGGCTCAGTCGGTTAAGTGTCTACCTCAGCTCAAATCATCCCAAGATTCTGGGATGGAGTCCCACATCCAGCTTCTTGCTCAGCAGGGAGCATGCCGCTCCCTCTGCCTGCCACTCCCCCTGCTATGCTCTCTCTCTCTCTCTCTGACAGATAAATAGAATTTTAAAAATTAAATTAATTAAAGATAAAAAAACAACAGAAAAGACAAATATCCAAATTACATATAAATTTTTTACAACAATAAAATCACTGGAAAAAAGTGAACTAAGCATACAACTCAGGATAGCATTAAGAGAATAAAATGAATCAAAAGTGATAGAAAGGAAATAATGAAGACATAAGCAATAGCAAAGAAACCAGAAAGTAAAAAAGTAACAGATTTGATACATAAGCCAATGAATCATTTTGAGAAATTAAAATAAGAGAGAGAATAAAACAATTTTAGAGGAATATTATAGTGGAAATGTTTAGGGGGCTGCCCACACCCATTTTTCCTTCATAATGGGTTCCCAAATATCTTTGTGAAATTATCTCTCCTCTGTTATGGGTTGTTTTGGTGGGAGAATAGATCCCGGCACCTGCTTTCCAAAACAGAAGTTAAGAAATTCATATCCAGCCTCTTTCCATTCCCTTTTATAGACCAGGAACTGTTGAAAGAGTCTCTCTCTCGGGGTTTTGAATCTTGAGTTAAGGATAGGAGAACAGAAGAACCAACTGGGAATAATTTATTGAAGCAGCAGCAGCATCAGTAGCAGCAGTGTACTGGTCAGGTGGTTTAGCTGTTGTAACAAGTTTGCTGTGATTCCTTTTCACCTTCCTGAGTCACTATCCCCAGTTCTTAAGCCTAGTTTCTCAGCCTCCTGTCAGTAGTGTGAATATTCTATTATCTTCCAAATGAATTTTCTTTTACTAAAGCTAGTCAGAGCTGGTTTGGTGGTCTGTCACCTAGAACCTTAAGTGATAAAAGCATGTGCAACTTATCAAATCACCTGAAGATCTAGATGAAAATTTCAAAGAAAATAAAATGATCAGAATTTACTCAGGAAGAGGTAGAAAACTCAAATTAATAGTTAAGGAGAAATAGAAAAGTTAAAAATTTTTAACCCCGCCAAAGATACTAAGTTTTACTAACTCTCTCTTTTTTTAAGATTTTATTTTTAAGTAATCTCTACCCCCAATATGGAGCTTGAACACAACCCTGAGATCAAGAGTTACCTACTCTATTGACTGAGCCAGTCAGGTGCCCCTATTGTTTTTTTTTTTAAAGATTTTATTTTACTAACTCTTTTAATAAAGACCATTCTTCTGTGATTTAAACTTTTCCAGAACATAGAAAAAGATGAAAAGCCCTCCAATTTATTAGCAACATTCTAATACTCTTACTCCAAACTGGAGGGATCAGCCTCAGAAAGAAATCTATGAGCTAATAATTATAATTAATTATTCATTTATATACAATTATCCTAAATAAAATATTAACAAATTTTAAATTATAAACTACAGTATATTAAAAACGATATAATGACCAAGTGGGGAGCGTCTAATCAACATTAGGATACCTATTAATGAAATTCAATATATTAAAATATTTAATTAATTAAAATAATAGATTAAATAAGATATCTGTATAATTATATCATAAGATATCGAAAAGATGTTTGGAATGAGTTTAACCTAAATTCTTAATTTTTGAAAAACGAGAACAAATATCATTAACCTGATAAAGGGTAGAAACCAACAGTAAACACCATATACAATGGTGAAACACTAGAGGCAAACTCAGAAAAATCAAAGATGCTATATTTCAATACTGTGGTTGTTGGAGGCAATAAACATGAAAAAACATAAATATTAGAGCAGAAGAGACAAAATTGCCATTATTTGCAAATGAAATGACTGTCTACTTAGATAAAAGTACTTGAAAAAGTATAAGACCTAATGTCAAAGTTATTAAAATGACTGGATACAAAATCAATAGGAGAAAATGATTTTCCTATATGTCAGCAATTAAGAAGGAAAGGTAATAGATGGTTCATATGTAACATTCTGTATAGTTAGTTTTTATCTCTTCCCTCCTAACATGTCAGTGGGAATAAATATAAAAATAAAAATAATTAGGGCACCTTGGTGGCTCAGTCAGTTAAGTGTCTGCCATTAGCTCAGGTCATGATCTCAGGGTCCTAGGATCCAGCCCTGCATTGGGCTCCCTACTCAGCAGGGAGCTTGTTTCTCCCTCTCCCTACAATCCTCCTCCTCACTTGTGCTCTCTCTCTCTGTCTCAAATAAACGTTTTTTAAAAAATATTTTTTAAAAATGAAAAATAGAGGCACCTGGGTTGCTCAGTGGGTTAGGCCTCTGCCTTCAACTCAGGTTATGATCTCAGGGTCCTGGGATCGAGCCCCGCATCGGGCTCTCTGCTCAGCAGGAAGCCTGCTTCTCTCTGTCCCTCTGCCTGCCCCTCTGCCTACTTGTGATCTCTCGCTATCAAATAAATAAATAAATCTTTAAAAAATAAAATAAAAATAAAATAATTCCATTGCACCACCAAAAACTGAAGAGCAATTCCATCAATAGGACATAAACAGTGAAGAACTACTGAAGATGTACAATAGAGATGAAGAGATTAACTGCAAAACCTAACAAAGTTTAAGAAATGTCATATATATGACAATGACACCTCCAGAATAAGGAAGACCACAAAATAAATAGAGATAGTGGAAATATGAGATTAACTGCAAAACCTAACAAAGTTTAAGAAATGTCATATATATGACAATGACACCTCCAGAATAAGGAAGACCACAAAATAAATAGAGATAGTGGAAATATGAGAGAATATGAGAGCATAGTGGAAATATGCTCTAGGTGGTCAATTAAAGAAAAATAAGAATAGTTGAACTAGTACCCCATTCTTTTTTTTTTAATTTTATTTTTAAGTAATCTCTACACTTAATGTGGGGCTCGAACACAAAACCCCAAGGCCAAAAGTTGTTTGCTCTACCAACTGAGCCAGCCAGGTGCCCTGAGCGAGTACCTCATACTTGGGGCAACTTACTTTAGCATTTGCTCCAGGATAAAGTCTACAGAAGGCTCTCTGCCCATATGTTCTAACTTAGTACTTCCTGAGTGGGTAGTGGGGCAGGAGAAACAAGAAGCATTCCAGGTATATACAACTTCATGGGGTTCAGAAAACCTCTGCATTTGAAAAGTAAGCCATAGGCAAGTTCTGGAGACCTCAAATCTCACCCTACCCCTCTCCTGCACAATCATCCACAGAGATTCTAGTAAGGATCTAAACAACCAGAATGTATAGCACAAGAAAAAGAAAAAGATCAACCTCATTTAAGACTATAGGTGCAAAAATTCCAAATAAAATATCAGCAAATTGATATAAACAAAATCTTAAATAGGATTCAGCATTCTGTAAATAATAACATCAACACTTGACAACTATTTTATGCACATATACACACACATCAACACACATATGTCTGTAGGTTCAAGTAAATAAGTAATTAGGTTAATGTCATAATTAAAGGATGGAAGAGGCACAAGTTTGAATTCAAAGAAGCAAAAACATTGTAGTCTTAACTTTGGATTGAAAATGTTAGTGTGGAAGATGGAAGAGTAGCGGACTGAAAATACATCAGGTCACAGGAGTTCAGCTAGATGGTTATCAAACCATTCTGAACACCTACAAACTCAACAGGAGATCAAAGAGAAGAGCAGCAATTCTAGGAACAGAAAATTGATCACATTCTGAAAGGTAGGACTGGAGAGAAGTGAATCTGAAGTGACGGAAAGATAGACTGTGGGGTGGAGAGGGGCCAGCTCCCGGCAAGTGGCAGAGCAACAGAGCACAAAATCAGAACTTTTAGACATCTGCTCCACTGAGGGACATCGCTCCAGAGGCTAAGCAGGGGGGGAGCCTTCACGGGGACAGTGTAGTCTCAGGTCCCATGGGGTCATAGAAGGATCAGGGGTGTCTGTGTGTAGCAGAGTTGACAGGTATCAGAGCAGGGAAGCTGACTGACTATAGGGACTGAGCCAAGGAGTGAGCTCTCCTCTTGTGATTACCTTAAACTGTGATCTGCAGCACAGTCAAGACACTGCTCTTTGAGCAGAGACCCCACAAGTGGCAGATCTGGGTAGACCCACCTTCCTCCACCAGAAGAGCAGCATGGCAGGAATCTGCTGGGTTTGGACTCCAAACAGGGCTCTGCTTAAGAGATAGAAATGCTTGGTTACAGGCTGAGTGCGCACAGAGCATGGCCGGAGACCAGGGAGAGAGGAATGATAGACAGCTTTTCTCCAAGGGCACATTGAGGAGTGGGGCCCCGAGTTCTCCACTCCAGGCTGGAGATTGGGAGGCCACCATTTTTATTTCCATCCTCCAGAGCTGTACAGAAAGCGTTCAGGGAATAAAAACTCCTGAGAGCAAACTTGAGCAGATTTCTTAGCCTGGCCCCTGGCCAGGGTGGTACAATTCCACCTCAGGCAAAGACATTTGAGAATCACTACAGCAGGACCCTCCCCCAGAAGATCAGCAAGAACATCCAGACAAGACCAAGCTCATGGATTGAGGAGAACTGTGGAACTCCAGAGATAGGTAAAAGCAATGCATGGAATTCATGGCTTTCTCCCCATGATCCTTTAGTCTTGCAAAGTTAATTAAATTTTTTAAATTTTATTTTTTTATTCTAACTTTTTAAACTTTTCATCTTTCCTCTTTTAATGTTTTTTAACTAGTTTATCTTAACAATACCTTTCTTTTTTTATTTTTTAAAGATGTTTTTTCATTTTTGTATTTATTTGACAGAGAGAGAGAGATCACAAGTAGGCAGAGAGGCAGGCAGATAGAGAGTGGAAAGCAGGCTCCCCACCAAGCAGAGAGCCCTGATCCAGGGCTCGATCCCAGGACTCTGAGACCATGACCTGAGCTGAAGGCAGAGGCCCAACCCACTGAGCTACCCAGGTGCCCCTTAACAATACCTTTCTTAAAAATGTCTTTTAAAAATTTCATTATTATAGTCATATTTTATCCTTCATTGTATTTAATCTTATTTTTTGTATACATATAGGGTATTTTTTTCTTTCTAAAAATTTTCGGGATACAATTTCCACTAATAGGTCACAATATACCCTAAATATAGCAAGGGCTTTGTTCTAGTCTCCAGCCTGAGCACATTCTCTCCCCACCCCCTCCCCTTTTTTCTTCTTTCTTTTTCCAACCAACTTATCAATTCCTTTTTTAAATTTTTTATAAAAATTTTCATCTTTACAGTCATATTCATCCCTTCATGGTGTTTACCCTTACTTTTGTATATATATAAATTTTTTGTTCTTTGAAATTTTTGGAGATAGTTTCTTCTAAGAGAACAAAATACACCCAAAATCAAGTGCGTAGCTCTGTTCTATTCACCACTCATATATATATATATATTTTTTTTCTTTTTACCCTCTTTACCCTTTTTAACCTCTTTCTTCTCCCCCCCAGTTTGGGGTCTCTTCTGATTTGGTTAGCGTACATTTTTCTGGGGTCTTTGCCACCCTTTTAGTATTTTATTCTCTCATTCATATATTCTTATCTGGATAAAATGACAAGGCAGGAACAACTCAAAACAAGAAAAAGAACAAGGGGCAGTATCAACAGCTAGGGACCTAATTAATGCAGACATTAGTAATATGTCAGATCTAGAGTTCAGTATGACAATTCTCAAGGTGCTAGCTGGGCTCGAAAAAGGCATGGAGGGTATTAGAGAAACACTGTCTGGAGAAATAAAAGAACTAAAAATTAAGCTGAAGTAAAAAAAGGAATTAATGAGGTGCAATCAAGAATGGAGGCTCTCACTGCTACGATAAATGAGGCATATGAGAAAATTAGTGATATAGAAGACCAAATGATGGGGAAAAAAGAAGCTGAACAAAAGAGAGACAAACAACTACTGGACCATGAGGGGAGAATTCAAGAGATAAGTGATACTGTAAGATGAAACAATATTAGAATAATTGGGGTACCAGAAGAAGTAGAAAGAGAGAGGGGGGCAGAAGGTATATTGGAGTAAATTATATTAGAGCATTTCCCTAATATGGCAAAGGGAACAAGCATCAAAATCCAGGAGGCACAGAAAATCCCCCTCAAAAAAAAAAAAAAAAAAAAAAAAAAAAAAGTCCAAACCCCATCATCTAATAGTAAAACTCACCAGTCTCAGTGACAAAGAGAAAATCCTGAAAGCAGCTCAGGACAAGAAGTCTGTAACATACAATGGTAGAAATATTAGATTGGCAGCAGACTTATCCACAGAAACCTGGCAGGCCAGAGAGAACTGGCATGATATATTCAGAGCATTAAATGAGAAAAATATGCAACCAAGAATACTATATCCAGCTAGGCTATCATTAAAAATAGAAGGAAAGATCAAAAGCTTCCAGGACAAACAAAAATTAAAAGAATTTGCAAATACCAAGCCAGCCCTACAGGAAGTATTGAAAGGGGGTCCTCTAAGCAAAGAGAGAGCCTAAAAGTAGTAGACAGAAAGGAACAGAGACAATATACTGTGACGTCACCTTCCAGGCCATATAATGGCACTAAATTCATATCATTCAATAGTTACCCTGAATATAAATGGGCTCATGCCCCAATCAAAAGACACAGCATATCAGAATGGATAAAAAAAAAAACACCCATCAATATTCTGTCTGCAAGAAACTCATTTTAGACCCGAAGACACCTCCAGATTTAAAGTGAGTGGGTGGGAAACAATTTACCATGCTAATGGACATCAAAAGAAAGGTAGGGTAGCAATCCTCATATCGGAGAAATTAAATTTTAAAGGAAGGACACTATATCGTACTCAAAGAGTCTGTCCAACAAGAAGATCTAACAATTTTAAATATCTATGCCCCTAACATGGGAACAGCCAACTATACAAGCCAGTTAATAACAAAATCAAAGAAAAACATTGACAATAATACAATAATAGTAGGGGACGTTAACACCCCCCCCCACTGAAATGGACAGAGCATTCAAGCAAAAGATCAACAAGGAAATAAAGGCCTTAAATGACACACTGGACCAGATGGACATCACAGATATATTCAGAACATTCCATCCCAAAGCAATAGAATACACATACTTCTCTAGTGCACATGGAACATTCTCCAGAATAGATCACATCATTGGTCCTAAATCAGGTCTCCACTGATACCAATTCCTTGCATATTTTCAGACCACAAAGCTCTGAAGCTAGAACTCAATCACAAGAGGAAAGTTGGAAAGAACTCAAATACATGGAGGTTAAAGAGCATCCTACTAAAAAATGAATGGGTCAACCAGGAAATTAAAGAAGAATTGAAAAAATTTATAGAAACAAATGATAATGAAAACACAACTGTTCAAAATCTTTGGGACACAGCAAAGGTGGTCCTGAGAGGAAAGTATATAGCGATACAAGCCTTTCTCAAGAAACAAGAAAGGTCTTAAGTACACAACCTAACCCTACATCTAAAAGAGCTGGAGAAAGAACAGCAAAGTACTAAACCCAGCAGGAGAAGAGAAATAATAAAGACCAGAGCAGAAATCAATGAAATAGAAACCAAAAGAACAGTACAACAGATCATCGAAACTAGGAGCTGGTTCTTTGAAAGAATTAATAAGATTGATATTTATCAATCTTGGCCGGATTTATCAAAGGGAAAATTTAGATTTTGCATTCCCACCAACAGTGGTTGTGATATCAACCACTGTTGATAGATATCACAACCAACACCAAATAAATACAAACAATTATAAGACCACATTACAAGCAACCATATGCCAGCAAATTTGACAATCTGGAAGAAAAGGATACATTCCTAGAGACATATAAACTACCAAAACTGAATCAGGAAGAAATAGAAAACCTGAACAGACCCATAACCAGTAAGAAGATTGAAGCAGTCATCAAAAATCTCCCAACAAAGAAGAGTTCAGGGCCAGACAGCTTCCCAGAGGTACTCTACCAACATTCAAAGAAGAACTAATACCTATTCTCCTGAAGCTGTTTCAAAAAATAGAAATGGAAGGAAAACTTCCAAACTCATTTTATGAGGCCAGCACTACCTTGATCCCAAAACCAGACAAAGACTCCCATCAAAAAGGAGAATTACAGACGAATATTCTTGATGTACATGGATGCAAAAATTCTCACCAAAATACTAGCCAATAGGATCCAACAGTACATTAAAAGAATTATTCAAAACGACCAAGTGGGATTTATTCCAGGGCTGCAAGTTTGGTTCAACATCCACAAATCAATCAATGTGATACAATACATTAATAAAAGAAAGATAAAGAACCATATTATACTCTCAGTAGATGCTGAAAAAGTATTTGACAAAGTACAGCATCCCTTCCTGATCAAAACTCTTCAAAGTGTAGGGGTAGAGGGCACGTATCTCAATATCACCAAAGTCATCTGTGAAAAACCCACAGTGAATATCATTCTCAACGGAGAAAAACTGAGAGCTTTTCTGCTAAGGTCAGGAACACAGAAGGGATGTCCATTACCACCACTGCTATTCAACATAGTACTAGAAGTCCTAGCCTCAGCAACCAGACAACAAAAAGAAATTAAAGGCATCCAAATTGGCAAAGAAGAAGTCAAACTATCACTCTTTGCAGATGATATGATACTATATGTGGAAAACCCAAAAGACTCCACTCCAAATCTGCTAGAACTTGTACAGGAATCCAGTAAAGTGTCGGAATGTAAAATCAATGCCCAGAAATCAGTTGCATTTCTACACACCAACAACAAGACAGAAGAAAGAGAAATGAAGAAGTCAATCCCATTTACAATTGCACCCAAAACCATAAGCTACCTAGGAATAAACCTAACCAAAGAGGAAAAGAATCTGTACTCAGAAAACTACAAAGTATTCATGAAAGAAATTGAGGAAGACATAAAGAAATGGAAAAGCATTCCATGCTCCTGGATTGGAAGAAAAGATATTGTGAAAATGTCTATGCTGCCTAAAGCAATCTACACATTTAATACAATCCCTATCAAAATACCATCCATTTTTTTCAAAGAAATGGAATAAATAATCCTAAAATTTATATGGAACCAGAAAAGACCTCGAATAGCCAGAGGAATATTGAAAAAGAAAGCCAGAATTGGTGGCATCACAATTCCAGACTTCAAGCTCTACTACAAAGCTGTCATCATCAAGACAGTATGGTAATGGCACAAAAACAGACACATGGATCAATGGAACAGAACAGAGAGCCCAGAAGTAGACCCTCAACTCTGTGGTGAACTAATCTTTGACAAAGCAGGAAAGAATGTCCAATGGAAAAAAGACAGCCTCTTCAACAAATGGTGTTGGGAAAATTGGACAGCTACATGCAGAAAAATGAAAGTGGACCATTTCCTTACACCACACAGAAAACAGACTCAAAGTGGATGAAGGACCTCAATGTGAGAAAGGAATCCATCAAAATCCTTGAGGAGAACACAGGCAGCAACCTCTTCAACCTCAGCGGCAGCAACTTCTTCCTAGGAACATTGCCAAAGGCAAGGGAAGCAAGGGCAAAAATGAACTATTGGGATTTCATCAAGATCAAAAGCTTTTGCACAACAAAGGAAACAGTTAACAAAAGCAAAAGACAACTGACAGAATGGGAGAAGATATTTGCAAACGACATATCAGATAAAGGGCTATTATCCAAAATCTATAAAGAGCTTAGCAAACTCAACACCCAAAGAACAAATAATGCAATCAAGAAATGGGCAGAAGACATGAACAGACATTTCTGCAAAGAAGACACCCAGATGGCCAACAGACATATGAAACAGTGCTCCACATCACTTGGCATCAGAGAAATACAAATCAAAACCACAATGAGATACCACCTCATACCAGTCAGAATGGCTAAAATTAACAAGTCAGGAAATGACAGATGCTGGCAAGGATGTGGAGAGAGGGGAACCCTCCTACACCATTGGTGGGAATACAAGCTGGTGCAACCACTCTGGAAAACAGCATGGAGGTTCCTCAAAAAGTTGAAAATAGAGCTACCCTATGACCCAGCAACTGCACTACTGGGTATTCACCCTAAAGAAACAAATTGTAGTGTTCCAAAGGGGCACGTGCACCTGAATGTTTATAGCAGCAATGTCCACAATAGCCAAACTATGGAAACAACCTAGATGTCCATCAACTGACGAATGGATGAAAAAGAGGTGGTATATATATATATACACAATGGAATATTATGCAGCCATCAAAAGAAATGAAACCTTGACATTTGCAAAGATGTTGATGGAACTAGAGGGCATTATGCTGGTTAAAATAAGTCAATCAGAAAAGGACAATTATCATATGATCTCTTTGATATGAGGAATTTGAGAGGCAGAGTGGGGGTGTTGTGAAGTAGGGTAAAAAAATGAAAGGAGATGGGATTGGGAGGGAGGCAAACCATAAGAGATTCTTAATGTCACAAAACAAACTGAGGCTTGCTGGGCAGAGGGGGGTTATGGATAGAGTGGTTGGGTTATGGACATTGGAGAGGATATGTGATATGGTGAGGGCTGTGATGTGTGCTAAGACTGATGATTCACAGACCATACTCCTGGGGCAAATAATGCATTATATGTTAATATAATAATTAATAAATTTTTTAAAAAGAAAAGAAAATGTCAGTGTGAACCTTAATTATTTTCTTTCTAAAAATATATACCTCCTAACTATATTCACCAATAATGGCTAGAAGTTATGATAATCCAGAAGCAAAAACCATCCCATTGTGTCCAGATTGTGTTCTTTATATACTATTTCTCATTAAAAGAAGGAAAGACTCCTTGGACAACAGGTTGAGGTAGGAAATATGTATAAGTCAGATAAAGACATCTTGTGTCAGGAACCAGGAAAGCTATTAGAGGTTACTGAGTGGTATTAAAAGACACAAGACCCAAATTGAAGGGGCTCTCATGAGCCAAAGATGAAGCAATTTTAGCACTTGAAAAATAATAATAATAACAAAGGATTGAAATAAAGGTAAATATTAAAATTGAGGGATTTTTATCTCTGGTGATTGCAGAAGGAATGATAAAACTAGCATATCACCATTTTGTAACCACTTACAAACCAATAAATCTAGGTGATGATCATCAGTTGTTGCTAAAACCATTAGGTGAAGCTGAAAGGGAACTTCCTAACAGACAAATTAGGCTGATACACTGATTGCACTGCTCCGTCTTAATATTGACAAGAGAGACAACTGGATGCCAAGGGCAAAAAAAAAAAAAGAAATTGAACTTTGAACATAATCAATTTTCTAGATCTCACAACCAGTTAACTACCAGTTTACAGGAAATGGAGAGGATAGAGAAGATGGTTTATACCAAGAGACTGGAAAATACTGAACTAAAAGATTCAGTATATAACAAATAAAGGCAATGAGAAAAAATAGGGGGAGGAAACTGATCAAGAAAAAGAGTCTTGGAAACATATCAGTCAACTGTAATGTGTAGGCAGAGCTTGGATCTTTACTTGCTGAAAGCCAACTATTAACAGATATTTAAAAATAATTGGGGGAAATTCTACATGGACTGTTATTAGCTGTAGGAATACTAAGGAATTATTACTTTAGTTAGGTGTGATAATGGTATTGCACTCATGTTTAAAAAATACTCTTTTGGAGATTTATGGGTGAAATGCTATGTGGGGCTTACCACAAAATATTCCAGCAAAAAAAAAGTATATAAACACATAATTTATAGTAATTCATAAGTAATTATAAAACATTTCAGAATTGTAAAATAAAATCTTTATTTTAAAAATAATACTTATTTTACAATGTTTATATGTATAATTTATAATAGTATATATTATATATGTAGTAATGAAGTTATAGATGAAACAAGATTTGCAAAAGGCTGGTAATTGTTGAAACTGAATTATGGGTATATAGAGATTCATTGTACTGCTCTCTGAATTTTTATCTCTGAAATTTTAATACTAAAAGTTTTAAAAAATAAAGTCATAGCGCCTGGCTGGCTCAACTGCTTAAGCATCTACCTTCAGCTCAGGACATGATCCCAGGGGCCTGAGATGGAGCCCTGCATTGGGCTCCCTGCTCATTGGGGGTCTGCTTCTCCCTCTCCCTCTGCCACTTCCCCCTGCTCCTGCTCTCTCTTTCTTAAATAAATAAATAAAATCTTTGAAAAAATAAAATCATGAGTTCATATTAATGTTTCCAATTTTTAGTCAACTATATATGGCCATGTCCATTTAAAATTTTGTTCTAGTATAATGTTTTTTAGCCCTTTCTCTTCTCTGTTGTTCATAGTATCACCCACCAAGTATTTTAATTAGATTTTTAAAATTTTCAGTAGCACAAATGGATGTAGGTCTCTTTAGATATTGGATCTTATAATTATGCTGTATTTTATATCCTCTTTTTTCCTCCATTTATTTGATAATCTCTTTGTCCATTATTTTTAGTCATTTGTTGACATGCACAATCTTAATGAATGGGTAGAAATTCAAATTATAGAGTTCAGTTTAGTTCAGTCAACAAATACTGGGCATCAGGTTTTTTGTTTTTTGTTTTAAATAGGCACTGTGCTAAATGCTTAGGATACAAAAACAAATAAGATGTAGTGTCCACACTTCAGGAACTTAGAATCTAGTGTTAATTTCTCAGTTGGGGTGCTGCAGATGCCATTAGGGGTTCTGTAAGAAGTTAGTAGGAGTTTCAGAAAACAAAGGGGAACATTTTTAATTTTTTTGAATTTCCTTTTCCATGCAATGCCAGTAATTGCAGTAATGACTAGTAATTAAGCAGCTCTGTTAGTAATTTTGCTACAGGTTTTCCAGCTGTATGGCAATGTCTGCATGACTACGTCCATTTGATTGAGTCCACTCTCAGTTTTTGATATAAGAAAGGGGATGCTATTGATAATTGGTGAGTGCTGAATTGCACTGATTTGGAGAGTGATAGGTTGATGGCATCAGCTTCTCCATCTTGAACTATATCTCCTTATTCTCCCTCAGCCTCTCCCTACCCACAGCTAGCTGAGAGCAAACAAACCTTCCTGATATGATAAGAAAAATCAATGAGCAAATTCTAAGGAAAGACCTTCTAAGTGCTATGACTCAGATGCCTCCCTGATATTTTGCAATTCTGTAAATATTGCAAAACACGGAAATTGTAGGTTATGAGTGAATTATTTCATTCTCCGTTTGTGATTTCCTTGTCTAGTTTGTTTTCCACTTCATTAGCACCTGCTTTACAAACATGACTTAGAGTCCAACGTGGTGATTTTAAAGATGAAGTGGGAGATAGAAGAGAATTCTAGGCCTAGGTAATCCTGTTAACATTAATACTAAAGAATTGTAACGTATAAATACAGCAATGGCTCCAGCAAAATTGAAAAGACACTTAAAAAGGAGCAAATAGGGGCGCCTAGGTGGCCCAGTCAGTTAAGTGTCTGCCTTCTATCCAGGTCATGATCCCGGGGGCCTGGTATCAAATCCTGCATTGGGCTTCCTGTTCGGTGGAGCGCCTGTTTTTCCTTCTGCCTTCTGCCGTCCCCCTGCTTGTGCGCTTCCCTTATCTCTCTCTGACAAATAAATAAATAAAATCTTAAAAAAATAAAAAAATATAGGGCACCTGTGTGGCTCAGTGGGTTAAGCCTCTGCCTTCAGCTCAGCTCATGATTTCAGGTCCTGTGATCCAGCCCCAGATCAGGCTTTCTGCTCAGCAGGGAGCCTGATCCCCACCCTCCTCTCCCCCACCCTCTGCCTACTTGTGATCTTTGTCCCTCAAATAAATAAATAAAATCTTTAAAAAAAATATGTGTATACACACACACATTTTTTAAAAAGGGGCAAATAATTTAAAATGGTCTTGGGAATCCCAGAGTAAAAGATTTGTTTAAAAAAGGAAGTTAGGGGCACCTGTGGCTCAGTGGGTTGGGCCTCTGCCTTCGGCTGGGGTCATGGTCCCAGAGTTGTGGGATCGAGCCCCGAGTAGGGCTCTCTGATCAGCGGGGGGGCCTGCTTCCTCCTCTCTCTCTGCCTGCTTCTCTGTGATCTCTGTCTGTCAAATAAAATAATAATAATAATAATAGAAATAAAAAAGGAAGTTAAAAAAATAATAAAATGTTACCTTCGGTAAAAAGATCCAGAAAGCAAGTTATTAAGTAGCAGAACTTTCTGACTAAAAATGGAAAAAGCCCAACAGTTGGTAAGAACCTCTAGTATGTAAATTTAGAGAGTAAAATGGGATAAGACGTGAGAAACTAAAAAGGTTTTACTCTCAAAGTGTGATAAATGGATGTAACTGGTGACATGTCACACGATGCTGAGATTTTATATAATAAACCAAAAAGCAACTTTTCTAGACTGATGGATCAACAGATTTTGACATATGGTACCACTTATAAGATAGATAAATTTGTGAAATTCAAGAAAATTTTTCTGCTATAAGATGCTACCCTAAATAATCAAAGGCCAAGATACATTTACTGTTTTGTCTTCACATTTAAAACAAAAGGTTCATCTTAAAGGAAGTACATTGGCATCTGCACTGATGGTGCCCCACTGATTTCAACATTTCCTCCCTAAGAATGTTCATTCTTACAAAGAAGAAATCCTGATATACTCACAATACACTGCTTTCTTTTTAAAAAAGATTTTATTTATTTATTCGACAGAGAGAGACACAGTGAGAGCAAAAACACAAGCAGAGAGAGCACACATGCTGAGCAGGGAGCCTGATGTGGGGCTTGAGCCCAGGACCCTCGGATCGTGACCTGAGCCGAAGGCAGACACTTAACCAACTGAGTCACCCAGGTGCCCCAATACACTGCTTTCTTCCTGGAGATATGTTGGTGTCAGAAACTTCTGGAGCTGAAATGAAAAAAATGTGGGATGATGCTACAAAAATAACTGAACTTGGGGTACCTGGGGGCTCAGCCAGCTCCGGTCATGAATTCAGGGTCCTGGGATCCAGTCCCCTGTTGGGCTCCTCGATCAATGGCAATCAGCTGGATATTCTCCCTCTGCCCCTCCCCCAGTCTCTCTCTCTCTCTCTAAAATAAATAAATGATCTCAAGATTTTTTAAAATAGATTCTTAAGAGAGAGAGAGAGCATGAGGGGGCAGGGAAGGGCAGAGGGAGAAGCAGACAGCCATCCAGGTGCCTCAGTATGTTGAACATCTGCCTTTGGCTAGCGTCTTGGTCCCAGGTGCTGCTGCCCCTTGGAACAATTTGTTACTTAAACTGTAACCCCTGGAGGATTTTACTAGTTGCCAAGCACATTTAGATATGGCCTTAAGAAATACATATACTGACAACAGGTCTTTGGGGAGAAGGACGATGTAGGACCGTGAAGCTGGGCAGCTGGGGATGCCTGGCTCGCTCAGGGCAGAAGGCCGCCCCGTCACAGAAGCCGGGCAGCCGGGAAAGCCTGGCCCGGCCAGGGCGGAACGCCGCCTGCTGCAGGGAAGCCGAGCACCCGGGAACTCCCGGTCAGCTCAGGGTGGAAGGAAAACCGCCTGCTTCCCTTTTTTCATTGTCGCTCCTTTCTCTTCCCAGAAGTGCTCATTGTTAGTTAGATGAGTCCTTTGAATGTGCTTGGTTAACTATAAACCTTACCCTCCTCCTTGCTTGCTTGCAAGACGGGATTAACGTTTGACCTTCATCAGTCCTTCTGTTGGCTATTGTTTTCTATCTAATAAAAGTGAGACTGTGGAGTTGCTCGTGGCAGCCGTCCTGTTCGACTGTTGTGCCCTGCTCCTAGTCTTTTGCAGCTGACTTGTTTGTGCCTAATTCTTCTCTCGTCGCCGACTGGAAGCCACAAGTGGCGCCCGAACAGGGACCTGAGCCAGACCAGACCCGATCTGATCAGAAATAAAACAGGAGAAGAAGCCCCAACGTGAGTTTTGCACAGCCGTGCCTTTTTCCCGCTGGTGAGTTGTGGGCAATTATCGCAGGGTATGGGTAATCTAGAGAGCACAAATGATTATCGCCCTTACGTGTGTTTATTGAGAAGGCTCCTGAAGGCAGGAGGAGTGAAAGTCAGCGAGGGCCAACTTATGGAGCTTTTAAAGGTAATTAAAGAACATTGCTCCTGGTTCCCTATATTAGGGACTTTAGATTTACAAACATGGGAAAAAGTAGGTCACGAGTTAAAACTTTTATATACGAAAGGAAAGCAAATTCCAGTCACTATATGGCCTACTTGGACCCTCATTTGCTCCGTTTTGGAGCCTTTACAAACCCCTGATTCGGAGAGCGATAATGAATGTTCAGGAGAAACTAAAACAGAGGAACCTGAACATGCCATCCAGGAAGAGAAAGAAACTATTAAGGCCACCAGAAAGGAATATAGAAAGGAGGAAACTCCTCCTCTGGTAACAGAGCAAAGGGTGCCCATGTCACTGTTGCCGACAGCTCCACCGTTATATAAGAAGGCGCCCGTTAATGAAAAAGTTGGAAGGTACATGCTATCGGCTGTTCAGAAAGGCCTCCTTGAAGCACAGCGAGCGGGAGACCTAGGTGCCTTGCCTTTTAATTTCCCGGTTGTTATTACAGAACATGTCGCTCCAGGACATGATCCTAACAACCCTAATGGTGTTTATGAGGCCAAACACGAGCATTTTCCCTTCAAATTGTTGAAGGAACTAAAACAGGCAGTACAAAAATATGGAGCTAATTCTCCATTTACAACGGGAATTATTCAAGGCATTGTAGAAGGCAATCGACTTATCCCGACGGATTGGTCATTGCTAGCAAGAACAGTTCTATCTCCAAGTGAGTTCTTGCAGTTCAAAACATGGTGGCAAGATCAAGCAGAAATAGCAGCTGCCCTTAATAGAGCTCATAACATTCCTATTTTCATGGAACAGCTCATGGGTCTTGGACCATGGGCCCAGGTTCAAGACCAGGTGTTAATGAATGATCAAGCTGTTGAGCAGCTCCGGTATTGCTGTTTGAGAGCATGGGAGAGAATAGAATCTCCAGGAGATAAGTGCTCTTCTTTTCAAAAGGTGGTACAGGGTCCAAGGGAGCCCTATACTGATTTTATTGCAAGATTACAAGAGGCTGTCAGAAGACAAACAAATAATATTGAGGCTGTGGATACCATTATGCAACTGTTGGCTTATGAGAATGCTAATTCTGATTGTAAGAAGTTGCTAGCACCCTTTAAAGGCAAGGGAACATTGACAGATTATATTAAGCTATGTCAAGGAGTAGGAACAGAGACCTATAGAGCTGATATGTTAGCTCAAGCAATGGCTGCTCCGACCACAGGGAAATTTAAAGGACAGTGTTTCAACTATGGGCAAACAGGGCACAAATATTAATCTTACTTTTGGATATCAAAATAGGCCAATATGTATCGGCAATCATTCCAGCTGCCTTGTTCCTGGTGATCAGAGATGGTTGGTGGACCTTCCTACTAATAGTTACTTGACTATAGCTCAGTTACATTTACTCTCTGTTAAAGGATTCCAAGCCTACAAATACCAGGGTCCTAGCTATAACGCAGCACCCCCTATTCCCAAATGCAAACCAACACAGATGTGGTCAGATGAAGGAATTCGCCCTTTATGGAAGGATTGTAGAGCAGCTCACCCCAGTATTGTTATTAATGATTCCTACGGAATTATATGGGACTGGTCCCCTGTGGGGATGGCAGTCACCAATTGCACTGGGGAACCCTGCTCCACTCATCGAAAGTTAAAATGGCAAGTTTTTGATGATCCCATTTTACTGCAAACCTTAGCTTCAGGAGATGCACCTCTGGTGTGGCTTGGGCAAGGACTTTCTATGCCATCTCCTTTTGTTGATTATCATAAAAGACAAAAGAATTTATGGAAGGTTACTACTGCTTTAAGTCACGTAAGAGTTTGGAATGGCTCTTACATTCATCAGTCTAATAATTATGCATTTTCTTTTTTCCTCATGGATGAAGAATAGGTAAGAGCTTGTGTTAGAGATCCCTATGTTTTTGTTATTGGCAAAATGACTTTTATTCATAGTAATAGAGAAATAGACTGTCTAAACTGTAAGATGTTCACCTGTGTAGATAGGAATGTTTATAAAGACAATTCTATCATTCTTTTAGCTAGAAGAAGAATAGGCATTTGGCTGCCAGTGAAACACCACCATGTTTGGGAAAGTTCTCCAGACGTACATATACTTTTAACAGTATTGAAGAATTGGGTTCATAGAACAAAAAGATTTGTTGGGTTACTTATAACAGCTATTCTAGGAATTACAGCCATTACTGCTACAGCTACCACTGCAGGAATGGCCTTGCATCAAACTGTACAGACTACACAATTTGTACAGAAGTGGCATGAGAATGCTAGCAAGGCCTGGAATCAACAAACGTTCATAGATCAAAAATTAGATGAACGTGTCTCTGATTTAGAAACAGCCATGATATATATAGGAGATGATCTTCAGAATATAAAGCTTAGACTTCATATTTTATGTGATTGGAATGTTTCTTCTTTCTGTGTTACTCCCCATGCCTATAATGAATCAGAAGTATCTTGGAGCAAATTTCGCCGACATATTACTAACCATTATGGTGATAATCTAACCTCAGATATTAAACAACTTCAAGATACGATCCTAAGTATTACTCACTCATCATTACAATCTGTTCCAGGAGTGAGTTTTACTCAAAGAATTAATGATATTCTGTCCAATTTAAACCCTTCTACTTGGATCACACAAACTGGTCTCGGTGTTATAAGTGGATTGATTATTCTTATTGCTGTAATCTTTTTATGCTTAGTCCTCAGAAGCACGCAAAAATCCCTCCAATGACTGAAAAATCAAGAAGCTGAAAGATCAACTTTTCTACTTCTTCACAAACAAAAGGGGGGAGATGCTGCTGCCCCTCGGAACAATTTGTTACTTAAACTGTAACCCCTGGAGGATTTTACTAGTTGCCAAGCACATTTAGATATGGCCTTAAGAAATACATATACTGACAACAGGTATTTGGGGAGAAGGACGATGTACAACCCTGAAGCTGGGCAGCTGGGGATGCCCGGCTTGCTCAGGGCAGAACGCCCAGTCAGCTCAGGGTGGAAGGAAAACCGCCTGCTTCCCTTTTTTCATTGTCGCTCCTTTCTCTTCCCAGAAGTGCTCATTGTTAGTTAGATGAGTCCTTTGAATGTGCTTGGTTAACTATAAACCTTACCCTCCTCCTTGCTTGCTTGCAAGACGGGATTAACGTTTGACCTTCATCAGTTCTTCTGTTGGCTATTGTTTTGTATCTAATAAAAGTGAGACTGTAGAGTTGCTCGTGGCAGCAGTCCTTTTCAACTGTTGTCCCCTGCTCCCAGTCTCTTGCAGCTGACTTGTTTGTGCCTAATTCTTCTCTCTTCACCGACTGGAAGCGGCACCCAGGGTTCTAGGATTCAGCCCCATGTTCAACCCCATGTCAGGCTCTCTGTTCAGTGGGGACCCTACTTCATGAACCTCTCTCTCTGCAGCTACCCCTGGTTTCACTCTCTCTCCCTCTCTGTCAAATAAAATGAATAAAAATCTCTTAAAAATTTGCATCACAATTGATATCTTTTGTGAGGAGCAGAAAATACACAGAATAGGCTAATAAGCTGGACAAAGAAGTACATTCAGAGAAAAACATCATTCTCTATTTAAAATAACAGTGAGTTGCAAAACAGTGTTAACCACTGAGCTATACACTAAAAATGATTAATATGGTAAATTGTGTTATGTGTATTTTACCAGTTTTTTTTTTAACATTTATACATTTTATTTTATTTATTTTTTTTTAAAACATATAATGTATTTTTAGCCTCAGGGTACAGGTCTGTGAATCGCCAGGTTTACACACTTCACAGCACTCACCACAGCACATACCCTCCCCAATGTCCATAACTCCACCACCCTCTCCCTACCCCCATCGCCTGGCCACCCTCTGTTTGTTTGTTTTGTGAGATTAAGAGTCTCTCATAGATTGTCTCCTTCCTGATCCAATCTTGTTTCATTTATTCTTTTCCTACCCCCCAAACCCCCATGTTGCATCTCTACTTCCTCATATCAGGAAGACTATATGATAGTTGTCTTTCTCTGATTGACTTATTCTTAATCCATTCATCTGTTGATGGACATCTAGGTTCTTTCCATAGTTTGGCTATTGTGGACATTGCTGCTATAAACATTCAGGTGCATGTACCCCTTCAGAAATATCCAGTAGTGCAATTGCTGGGTCGTAGGGTAGCTCTATTTTCAACTTTTTGCGGAACCTCCATGCTGTTTTCCAGAGTGGTTGCACCAGCTTGTATTCCCACCAATGGTGTAGGAGGGTTCCCCTCTCTCCACATCCTTGCCAGCATCTGTCATTTCCTGACTTGTTAATTTTAGCCATTCTGACTGGTATGAGGTGGTATCTCATTGTGGTTTTGATTTGTATTTCTCTGATGCCAAGTGATGTGGAGCACTGTTTCATATGTCTGTTGGCCATCTGGGTGTCTTCTTTGCAGAAATGTCTGTTCATGTCTTCTGCCCATTTCTTGATTGCATTATTTGTTCTTTGGGTGTTGAGTTTGCTAAGCTCTTTATAGATTTTGGATAATAGCCCTTTATCTGATATGTCGTTTGCAAATATCTTCTCCCATTCTGTCAGTTGTCTTTTGCTTTTGTTAACTGTTTCCTTTGTTGTGCAAAAGCTTTTGATCTTGATGAAATCCCAATAGTTCATTTTTGCCCTTGCTTCCCTTGCCTTTGGCAATGTTCCTAGGAAGAAGTTGCTGCCGCTGAGGTTGAAGAGGTTGCTGCCTGTGTTCTCCTCAAGGATTTTGATGGATTCCTTTCTCACATTGAGGTCCTTCATCCACTTTGAGTCTGTTTTCTGTGTGGTGTAAGGAAATGGTCCACTTTCATTTTTCTGCATGTAGCTGTCCAATTTTCCCAACACCATTTGTTGAAGAGGCTGTCTTTTTTCCATTGGACATTCTTTCCTGCTTTGTCAAAGATTAGTTCACCACAGAGTTGAGGGTCTACTTCTGGGCTCTCTGTTCTGTTCCATTGATCCATGTGTCTGTTTTTGTGCCATTACCATACTGTCTTGATGATGACAGCTTTGTAGTAGAGCTTGAAGTCTGGAATTGTGATGCCACCAATTCTGGCTTTCTTTTTCAATATTCCTCTGGCTATTCGAGGTCTTTTCTGGTTCCATATAAATTTTAGGATTATTTATTCCATTTCTTTGAAAAAAATGGATGGTATTTTGATAGGGATTGTATTAAATGTGTAGATTGCTTTAGGCAGCATAGACATTTTCACAATATCTTTTCTTCCAATCCAGGAGCATGGAATGCTTTTCCATTTCTTTATGTCTTCCTCAATTTCTTTCATGAATACTTTGTAGTTTTCTGAGTACAGATTCTTTTCCTCTTTGGTTAGGTTTATTCCTAGGTAGCTTATGGTTTTGGGTGCAATTGTAAATGGGATTGACTTCTTCATTTCTCTTTCTTCTGTCTTGTTGTTGGTGTGTAGAAATGCAACTGATTTCTGGGCATTGATTTTACATTCCGACACTTTACTGGATTCCTGTACAAGTTCTAGCAGATTTGGAGTGGAGTCTTTGGGTTTTCCACATATAGTATCATATCATCTGCAAAGAGTGATAGTTTGACTTCTTCTTTGCCAATTTGGATGCCTTTAATTTCTTTTTGTTGTCTGGTTGCTGAGGCTAGGACTTCTAGTACTATGTTGAATAGCAGTGGTGGTAATGGACATCCCTTCTGTGTTCCTGACCTTAGCAGAAAAGCTCTCAGTTTTTCTCCATTGAGAATGATATTCACTGTGGGTTTTTCACAGATGACTTTGGTGATATTGAGATACGTGCCCTCTACCCCTACACTTTGAAGAGTTTTGATCAGGAAGGGATGCTGTACTTTGTCAAATACTTTTTCAGCATCTACTGAGAGTATAATATGGTTCTTTATCTTTCTTTTATTAATGTATTGTATCACATTGATTGATTTGTGGATGTTGAACCAAACTTGCAGCCCTGTAATAAATCCCACTTGGTCACACCAGTTTTTAAAAAAGGGCATTAACAATTATATATATATACATATATATATATACACACACCACACACATACATACATATATATATACATCTATTATGTATATATCAATACATACAACACACATACACTTATAACATTTTTATGCAGGGGTTTCCAAAATGTGAAAATTATTTTAAGGGTTCTTCCAGGATGGAAAAGATAGAAAACAGCTGGTCTGGTAGATAGGAAATGAAGCTTTTCTAAGCAGGAAGTATGACAACAATGGAGAAAGAGAAGCAAGGCAGTTGTGCCGGCCTGATTAAGCAGAGGGATGGTGTACAACATAGGAAGGAAATAAAATTAATCACTACAGGACCTAATCAATGGAGAGATTTTACTCTAGATTTTTTTCTGAAGGATGTGGAGAGCTCTCTGAGGTCTTGAGGATGGCTTGAGAATAAGCCATTTTAGTTAGGTCAGTATGTCATCATATTCAATACAGATGGAAGAAAAGTTATACATGGAAACATTTATTATGGACTTTTCAATTCTTACAGATTATATTGAGTGATTTAGGGTAGGAATTAACACAGAAGTATGGTAATGACAACAAGATGCCTGTAATGACAGCACAAAGCTATCTTCCAGGAATTAATAGAAATTGACAGCTTTGGATAAAAGAGATCAATCAAGGCTGGGGTGGCAATGATGCTAACAATGACAAAAGGAGAGTGCTCAAAGACCTGAGTCCAAAGATTCAGAAACGAGGAGTATGATGCTACTGTGAGGGCTGACAGGGGGCTGGAATGATGCACAATTTGGGAAGAGTAATAAATGGGGAGCGGGGGCAGAAAAGGACTGAAGACTCTGAGAATCTAAAGTTCTACTTTATCCCTCTAACTGGCTGGAGAAGTTACTTCACTTTCTTGAATGTTAGTTCTTTACTGACAATAAGTAAAATAAAGGGGCACCAGATAATCTGGAAGGTCTTATAAAACTTTAATGATTTCATCACAGTGAGTTAGTTAGCAGTGGACACCAAACGGAGCTAAACACTGAACATAAAAGTTAGATGAAGCAAAGCAAAATAGAGCAAGGCAGTCAAGAGTAATTTTCTATATGATCTACAGAATTTAAAGTACATTTACCAAATCTGAATAAAAAATATATTTATTAAGTTCCTTTCATACATAGGATTGTTAGGGGCTTTCTCAAGAAGTTTATGTATTAGTGTAGAAGACATTGTGATTTCTAGCATTTCATAGTGAAGTTTACAACGTTGTATCCAAATCAAAATTAGCCTCTGAAGTAGGTACCAATCTCTGCCCTTTCAGAGGCACAGTATTCGACTGTGTCAAATACCAAGGTAAGGTCTCAGACAATTCTGGTGTAAAAGATACCATCCAGAGGCCCCTGGATGGCTCAGTGTGTTAAAGCCTCTTCCTTCGGCTCAGGTCATGATCCCAGGGTCCTGAGATCGAGCCCCCCATCAGGCTCTCTGCTCAGGAGGGAGCCTGCTTCCTCCTCTTTCTCTGCCTGCCTCTCTGCCTACTTGTGATCTCTGTCTGTCAAATAAATAAATAAAATCTTAAAAAAAAAAGATACCACCCAAATTTAATAAATGGTTCACTAGCTTTCTTTGGAAAAGAAATTACACTGGAAGCTGAAATTAGATATCAAGGGCTTAAAGGGGAAGAGGGGCTTGCAGCACAGACGGTCCAGAGTCTGTCAGTGCTAAAAGTGTACTGGACAGGGGTTCCAGGCTAGTTCAGTTGGAAGAGCCTGCCACGCTCCATCTCCCGGTTGTGTGTTGGGAGCCCCATGTTGGGTGTAGAGATTAACTAAAACATGTTAAAAACAACTTGACAATAAACCTTTTGGTGCAAAAGATAAACATATTTGGCTTTTGTCACATAAATTATACTTTAAAAAATTTATTTTTTATAAACATGTATTTTTATCCCCAGGGGTACAGGTCTGTGAATCGCCAGGTTTACACACTTCACAGCACTCACCAAAGCACATACCCTCCCCAATGACATAAAATATACTTTTAAAGAAAAAAATATTTTTAAGATACACATACACCTAGCTTTTCTTCCTTTAACTGATGAAACCGTAGGAGAGGACAGGCGCAGTCAGCTCACAATCGTACATACTTCAAAAGGTCCGGGAGAAACAAGCGCTCCCAAGAACGCAGGAAGACCTTGCACGGGGTTGCAATGCCACGAGATCCACCTTTGGGCAGAGCGCAGCTGAAAATTCCTCAGAGATGTGGGCTGCAGAGTTGCTGCGGCTGGCAATGAATTGACGAACGAGGAGACCATTTCACGGCCTGAAAAGCCAGGGCTCATGGCCAGTCCCGCGCCACTTAGAACCCGCAGGCTCCCGGGAGAGGGGGCGGATCACTAACGCCAGCCATCTCCCAGGGCAACAGCCTGATGGCACTTCCTGCAGCTTCTTTGCAGTCAAAGGACGCCACTATTAAACGTCACTTCCTACGTAGGTGAAGGCAAGTTGACCTGTCGTGAACTGGGGTTTGAAGTCAGTATTGCTGCTCTTCCAGCGGAAAAGGCTGTTCTGAAAGGCGACGGCGCCCCGGGTTCTGCTGGTGATTGGCTTTTTGTAAACCAGTCCTTCGAGTTTCTTGCCATTTCCCACCGCACCACACCCCTCCTCGCTTCGCCCTCAGTGAGTGCGGGTACGGTGGCCGAGGAGGCTCGTGTATAGCGGAAGTACAGGGCAGGTGGGCGTGCTCAGCGGGGCTGGAGGTGCACGTGGCGTCGGTGAGTTGGAGTAGGGAGCAGAAGGGTCCGAAAATGGCTGGATCCGGAACCCAGCTGAGGGAGGGTTGGGGGAGGAAGGGAATACGTTGTGAAGACCTTCCTGCCTGCTCTGGGAGGAGGTACTAAGCGGGGACGCCGAGGCTGCTGAGTGGTCCGGTCAGCGCGCACAGGCTCTGGGGAGGTGACTCTCCTCACCCTTTAGGTTCATCTCTAGCGACTTGGTCGTGCGTGAGGTGGCAAGGTTGCTGTATTTATTATTGTCCCCCCGTATGGTGTTCTAAACGTGGCTCAGAGGGGTTAAGTGGTGCACCCAGACGGCACAGCGACCCAATGGTACGCACTTTTTTTTTTTTTTCTCAACAGGTAAAGTAAGCATGTCTTTTCGAGGAGGAGGTCGGGGGGGCTTTAATCGAGGTGGCGGTTTCAATCGCGGCGGCAGCAACAACCATTTCCGAGGCGGAGGCGGGAATTTCAGAGGCGGCGGTGGCGGCCGAGGAGGATTTGGACGAGGAGGTGGCCGCGGAGGCTTTAACAAAGGCCAGGACCAAGGACCTCCGGAACATGTAGTTTGTATGTCGCCTTAAATCTTAGCCTGCTTGTTAGTCTGCTTGGGGCGGAGGTTATGGGTTTAAGTTTGGGGGTTACATGCTGAAAGATACCTCTAGCAGCTCTCCTACGGAAGTTGCTGCTTGGTTGGGGGAGTCAGTTCTGGAGATGCTGTAAACTGACTTAAAATAATGCTTTATTGCTGTGATGAGAAAGGGAAGATGAAGAAAGCAAAAGAACACGTAGAATGCGTACGTGGAGGTGGAAATTGAGCTTGGGCTGAAAACGAAGTTATTAAGTAGGTAGTATTGTGTATTTACTCCTGTTGTTCCCGTTTTACAGGTAAGAAAACTGTGATTCAGAGTTAGGTTTCTTTAACTCTGGGATCATAGTAATAAGTGATCAATTTGAGATACAAAGCTTTTCTGACTCCAAAGCCCATGCTCTCAGTTGCTGTTCATAAGTAAGAGAAGTGTGAAATAAATTGCTTGGAAGGGAAATTATAGAGGGGAAGCCAAGAAGAAGACCTAATTAGAGTAGTTTTGAAGTAATTATCAATGAGGTGGGATGGAAGCCGCGGAATGTGACACAGATTGGACAGGAGAAACCTACATCAAAAAGGAGAAATGATGAAGAGAGTTTAATATAAAGACGAGGTTGGGCCTCAAAAGCAGTTGTGCAACATGGTTTGAAGAGTGCAAAGGGTAGAGTCATAGGTCCTAGCCCCCCAGCATGCAATGATCCAGGCGTGGTGCACTGTGAGGGGGATGGAAGTGAGGGAAAAAAAGGAAGGGTTTGATGGGAGAGAGATTCCAGTGGAAACAAATTTAGTAGAACTTGGATAATACTTGGGAATAAAAGGTTCCAGGTTTTGAGCTTGGGTGATAGGGATGAAGAATTGGTTTTGCAGGTTTTGCAGGTGATGAGTATTTTTGTATGGGGTGATAGTCAGAAATAATGGTATTTTGAGATCCCACACTTCTTTGAAAAAGAGTGAGGAGTCATTGGTGTAGAGGAGGTAATGGGAAGTTATAAAAGGGGAGGAGAAAAAGAACAAAGACTTGATTTACGGTTAGGGACTGTGGAAATGAAAAGAGACAGTAGAGTGTAAGCATCGTGTTTAATATAATAGTTATTATTATAATAAAACACCTGTTATAGGTTGGTTTTAATGTGCCAGGCATTTTTCTTAGCACTTGACATTTATTATTGTGTTTATTCCTCATAATACTGTATGTTAGGTGTTGGTACTGTTATTAGTCCTTATTAATGACGGGGACACTGAAACAGAGATAAGAATCTTACTGCAGTTCACATAGCTAGTGTGGAGTTTGGGGCTTTTTTTTTTCTTTTTGGCCTCAGAGGAGAACAGATAAAGTGAAATCCCAGGTAGCCAAGAAGAAAGCTTCCAGATGATGTTAGTCAATATCATTTGAAATTGTTTTATATTTTAACATTTTCTTGTCCTATTTCAGTATTAGGAGAGTTCCTGCATCCCTGTGAAGATGACATAGTTTGTAAATGTACTACAGATGAAAATAAGGTGCCTTATTTCAATGCTCCAGTTTATTTAGAGAACAAAGAACAGATTGGTAAAGTGGATGAAATATTTGGACAACTTAGAGATTTTGTATCCTTTTTAATTAGATTAAATTAATTAATTAATTATTACCCAGTGATCTCATTCAAAGGTTACCATTTGCTTTTTCTGGAGCTAAGTCCTGATTTAATTAGACTTCCTGCTTCATTAAATTGGACAGAATATTGCTATGATTGGACCATAAAGGAGAATCAAGAGAGGAGGATGTATTTTCAAATATTGAAAAGACCCTATAAGAGTGACTTCCTTTTTTGGAAGGTTTTAGAAATGATTGCCATTTGGATAAGTGCTACAGGATTAAGGTACTTTGTTTTGATTATGATGATGCCACAGGAGTAGTGTGGAATTAAAAGTTTTAAAAACAAAAACTTCATTTTCTCTTGGAAACTCACTTCTTACCTTTCCTAAATATTCCCATATGACTTTGTTTTTATAATTACATATGAATTCATGAGGTTATTTTTTATCTTAATTGCTTATTCCTTAATACAACTAATAGTATTTTTCTGTTAAATTGTCAGAAAATATGAAGGCATCTTCCTTTAAAAAACTGCAGAAGGTGAGTCAAGCTTAGGATAACTAGGATCTTTGGTTTTATAAGTGAATGACCTTCCTTAGGACAGTGCTACTTAGCACTTGAGAATCCCCTGCTGTATCACTAGTGAAGCTCTTAAATTCAGATGTTTTGTACTTTAGATGTTGAACTTAACTGATCTCTAAAAGCCAATTATTTAATATTTAACATTTATTTTAAAATAAATATTTATTAGCAAATTCTATAACTGCTATAATGTGTTTTTTAGTTTATGTAAAGCTCTTACTGGAAAGCTTACATGACCTAAAATTCTAAGTAAAATGTTAAATTTTGAAATATTATTTGGGAGAAGTCAGACATTAAATGATTTCACAAATATTTCAATAACATTTTGATACTTGGTATGAAGGAGAAATACAGATTGCTAATGAGAATGTTAGTAGTGGGACCAAATTTAATATATTGGATTTCTGAGGAAGTGAACTAGAAGCCGAGACCTGAAAGTTGACTAGAGGTGATTCCCAAACCTCATTGCTCATCAAAATATCTACAGGAAGGGCGCCTGGGTGGCTCAGTGGGTTAAAGCCCCTGCCTTCGGCTCAGGTCATGATCTCAGGGTCCTGGGATTGAGCCCCACATCGGGCCATCTGCTCAGTGGGGAGTGTGCTTCCTCCTCTCTCTGCCTGCCTCTCTGCCTACTTGTGATCTCTGTCAAATAAATAAAATCTTAAAAAAAACAAATATCTACAGGAGCTTTTAAGGTCATCATTTCTTGGCCCCACTCTTAGAAATTTGAGCAAGTAAGTCTTAGATAGGGATCAGGATTCAGTTGTAAAAAAGGAGGCTCCTGGATAATTTTGATATATTAGGCTAACACTTGGGAACCACTGCTAGCCAAAGAGGTGGAAGCCCATTGCAAGTAGAGAAAAACAGTTTGTACAAGTCTCTGAGACAGGCAATTTAAGGATCTGAAAAAGCAGAAGTATAGTTCAGATACAGAACATTTAAATGAGACTGGAGAGGTGCAGGCGTTCAAAGTAGTGGGAAAGAGTTAAGTGTTAGTTTTGTTTTTAAATATTGTTTAAATTGTTTAAATATTTGTTTTTAAATATTAGGATAAATACAGTGAAGTTATGTTAAAAAAGAGTACTGGAAAAATAAAAGAGGATGCTGGAAAGGGGTTAGTACAGTATGTAAAGGAGGCAGGACAGAGAATTGGATTAATCCTGGAAGAGATGATATTTCGGACTAGGGTGGTAGTGACAGTGGAAATGGAGAAAAGTGGATTGATTCATGAGAGATACAGGAAGTAGCAGTGATAGATCTTGGTAGTTGATTAGCAATATCTGGGGTGCCTGGGTGGCTAAGTAAAGCCTTTGCCTTCAGCTCAGGTTGTGATTCCAGGGTCCTGGGATGGAACCCCCTGGTTGGCAGCTGGCTCCATGCTCAGCAGGGAGTCTGCTTCTCCCTCTACCTCCCCTCCCCCTGCTCATGCTCTCTCAAAAATCACCATCTTTCACATGTCTGATTTCAGCATCTTTGTGGATGTACCAAAATCGGGAACATTGGAGAAGAAGGGAATTGGGGGAAGATGGTGGATTCAGTTTTAGACATAATGAATTTGAAGCACTTAGGAGATACTCAGATAGTTAGGAGCTCAAAGGAAGAGCCTGGATTAGAGATGGAATTGGAAGTTGTCATTGTACAGACAATATATGGTACAGTCTAGGAAGAAAGAATGAGAAAAAGAGCTTTGGGATACCTCCTAAATTAATATTCTCTCTTGGAGACTGAGAAGTCACATCAGTAAAGGAGGACACAAACCAGGAGAGTTTTATAAAAGTGGTTTTCACCAAAGTCAGAAGAGCAGAAATGCTCAACTGTGGCAAAATGCTGCTGTAGAGTGTTCTTTGGATTTAGCAACAGCGAGGGCAAAATGTCATGGAGCCAGTGGAATGCTGGGCTCACTGATGAGATGGGGACAGTGCCTTGTTGCTGGCATGTGGCTGCTACTGGCTGTAGGAACCCTGGCAAGTACCCACTGGGAAATTGACTTTTGCTTTAGGTGGGCCTGAGAGCCAGGCTTCTCATTTAGTGACTTGAAAAAAGGAATTTACCTGCAGTACCCACTTAAATTCCATCTGGATGCCTGCCCTTTTTCATGATATTTTTACTTGAATATTTATTATTTTAAAGATTTTATTTATTTGAGAGAGTGAGTGAGAGAGAGCATGAACGGGGGAGGGGCAGAGAGGGAGAAGCCGACTCCTGGTTGAGTGGGGATTCCAGTTAGGTGGGGCTCAATTCCAGGACCCTGAGATCATGACCTAAGCGGAAGGCAGACGCTTAACCAACTGAGCCACCCAGGCGCCCCTGTCGATTTTTTATTTAGTGGGTTTGTTTTGTTTTGTTTTTTATCACGGATGCTAAATTGTACATTCTGCCTTTCCCCATTTCTAGATTCTCTGTTTAGGTTCAGATCTTCCTTATCTAGCCTAGGCTGTCTCATTGAATTTTCTGTAATGATTGAAATATCTACCTAGTATAGTAGCCACTAACCATTTGTAGCTGTTGAGCACCTGAAATGTGACTAAAGTAACTCAGGAACTGAATTTTTAATTGTTAATTGAATAGCCACATGTGGCTAATGACTGCTAAATTGGGCGGTGCAGAGCAAGACAGTATTTTTGAGAGAATGGGTTTGAAAGGAAGAGTGATAAGGTATCTAAAGAGGGAGTCAGACATCTTATAAGTGATACATTACCATATGAAACTGCTTATGCGTGTTTTACGTAAAATTGTGAACTATACCTCATTATGTTTCATTATTATGAAAAATGTCTTTAATCCCAAATAATAGAGTGGGTTTAGTTGATGCATATCCTTTATGACTTTTTATGTTCAGCAAATAGTTACTGATCTGATCCTTTATTAAAGTTTTGAAATAACTAGTATGTGCCTCATTTTTAATTTTAATGTTAAATTTTTAATAGTTTTCATTTTAGGGCAATTCTTTTGAGTGAAGAGGTAGTTAATTTTTGGAAGGCATCCATTTATCAGGAGAAATGAGACGGAATTGGTCTTGGGTTTTTTGTATGCATGTAAATGCTTATTGTGTATGAAGTTTAAGTGCTTTGTGTACATTACTCTTTGGATCTTCACAAAGACTTTGGGGTAGGTACTTTGTTTTCTTGATTTGATAGATCAGAAAACTAAGGCACAAAGAAATTAAGTCTTTGCCTTTTAAGTCTAGTGAGTAGATTCTTAACGATTATACTGTAATGCTTCCTAAGTCGTCACACTAATTGTTTCTGTTATACTTCCAGTTTTATATAGACCCATATAAACTGCTGCCACTGCAGAGGTTTTTACCTCGACCTCCAGGTGAGAAGGGCCCTCCAAGAGGTGGTGGCAGGGGAGGTCGAGGAGGAGGAAGAGGCGGAGGTGGCAGAGGTGGCAGAGGCGGTAAGTTATTTTGGGGGGAAATTTTCTAATGAGATTTCAAAGTAGCAGCCAATTCATATAGTACAGTTCAATTTTTTATGTAAGCAAACCTCCTTTATGCTTATTTATTTATTTTTTTTAGAAAAGCTATTTTCAAATCTTGGCAGATTGTCAGAGTAATAGTGCTCAGTTTCAATAACTCATTTAAAAAATCTAATAAAGTGTAATTTTGAAGGATTTTATCTTTTTGGGGTTGTTCATGTTTTGTTGAGCATTTTATAAGGTATAAAATGGTGGGTGGTTAGACGATGAACAGAGTTGGGGATAAGGTGCAGCAGCATCGAGTATGGCTAGATCTGTTAGTAGTGGGGTGGTGGATGGGTGGTGGGATGACTGGCAGAGCCAAGTTAGTAGGAAGGGGAGCGGAAGACTGGTTGGATATCTTCTGTTACTGAAACAGAAAGGAGAGAACTGTTTTTACCCTTGTCTTTCTCAATTTAGTTATTTCATTCTAAATGTGCTTTTTTGGGTCCACATAGCTAGGAGATAATCTCTTTAAGAAATCTGAATATATGTCTATTAAATATTTTTGAGACTCTAATTAGAGATCCCCCTCCCATTCTATATTCAGTCTCATATATAACGAAAAGAATTCATGTTTTCTTAAAACTTGTATATTTGTATACCAGTATTTTAGAAATATGTTTGTTTTTCCTCTTGTTATAATTCATCATTCCTTACCACGAAGAGAATTAAAAATGGAGACTGAAATAGGAAGCTAAATGTGTGTTAAATAATTAAAAATTTTACATTTTCTAGTCAACATGTGAGCATCAGTGATCGTCCATAATGTAGCTCAATTAACTTTAAATAATTGTTTTATTATAGACTCTCCAGAGTGAAATCAGCTCCATCTGCTACCCTTTGTTCTTATGATAAACATCCTTAGTTCAATTGAAAAAGTAATTAAGCAAAAGTTGAGGTACTCCTACACTTAACAGTAGGGCTGAATGGAACTTTAAAGTAACAAGTTTTTGTAATTCATTAAACCAGAATACTTGTTTAAAAAGTTGCAATCTAGGGTATTAGGCTTATCAGAGTAGGATAGGCTACAATAATTTTATAAATATTTCCTTTATTTTTAGGTGGTTTCAGAGGTGGAAGAGGAGGTGGAGGCTTCAGAGGAGGAAGGGGGGGTGGTGGTTTCAGAGGTGAGTGTGAAAAAACAAATCTTGGAATCACTGAATTTCTGAATTGGTATTATCTACCATTTTAATTCAGTCTTATTTTAGTTTCTCCAGTGTATGGAAATCGTGGTGTTCTTTGCTTTAGCCTGATTTATAGCTTTATTTTGATCACTTCTGTGCTTTGCCTTTTGAATTTTTTCACCTACTTCTAATTTGTTTTGCCGTATTAATTTGACAAACAAAAAGGTATAATATGAATGACAGTTAAGTGTGGTAAATTGGTTGGCTAAGCAGTCTAAGACCTCATGCTGATTTTAAACTTGAGATTTCGGGTATCGTGCTATTAAAAATTGATATTCTGGGGCACCTGGGTGGCTCAGTGGGTTAAGCCGCTGCCTTTGGCTCAGGTCATGATCTCAGGGTCCTGGGATCGAGTCCCGCATTGGGTTCTCTGCTCTGCAGGGAGCCTGCTTCCTCCTCTCTCTCTGCCTGCCTCTCTGCCTACTTGTGATCTCTCTGTGCCAAATGAATAAATAAAATCTTTAAAAAAAAAAAAAATTGATATTCTGGGTGAAGTAAGTCAAGCAGAGAGAGTTAATTATCATATGGTTTGCTTATTTGTGGAGCATAAGAAATAATACAGAGGACATGGGGAGGTGGAGAGGAGAAGGGAGTTGGGGGAAATTGGAGGGGGAGACGAACCATTAGACTGGACTCTGAGGAACTGATGGTTTTGGAGGAATGGGGGGTGGGAGGTGGGTGAGCCTGGTCGTGGGTAATTTGGAGGGAACCTATTATATGGAGCACTGGGTGTGGTGCATCAACAATGAATTCTGGAACACTGAAAAGAAATTTTAAAAAATAAATAAGAATTTTAAAAAATTGATTTTCTGTAGCCTTAATACTTTCATTTTCTCTTAATCAGGGAGAGGACATTAAGTATAACAGTTGGCAGAGAAACTTTCTACATGAACTACTTCTATGGATCAGAAACTTGTTTCTTGAGCAAGTCTTGAAGAACTGATCGTTTTCTGACAGTGGAATTAAAATGTCAATGCCATGCAAAAATGAGTGCAACAGAATAGGTGATTTTGCTCTAAGAGTATGAACAAACGTTTTAATGTTTTGTACAATGTTTGGAACTCTGGGTGCTTAATAAATGGGCAGTTTCCATTTGAAGCATACTTGGAATTTTTAAAATAAAATGTTTTATTTCTTTAAGTTGTAACAGAGCAGCTGTGTTTATTAAAACAGGGCTATTTTTGAAGCTAAAAGGTACAACTAAGCTTAAACTGAGTGGATTTCATATAGAAAAAATGATTTTACATATGTAACTGATCTTTAAAAAAAGTAGGTTAGTGGAACAGTACTTTGACCTTTTTTATAAATTAACACCCCCTTTCAAAATCTTTGCCTTTTGTTTGTGAAAACAGTACCTTTTATTGCATTTCACTTGTATATGTAAGAGTTACTAAAGCATTTTCTTTAATAACGATTAATAATTGATTAGCAAATTTTGGTTTTGATTATGAATCAAGTTGGAACAGCTCTGTTCACGTGAGAACAGAAGTTCAAGAAATTTCTGGAGACATGTTCAATTCTCATTCAACATAGATGGAATCTTGAAAGTTTTACTGAATGTTTTTATTTTACATTTTAAAAGAAACTCTAAAGGTTTAAGATGTTATTTATCATTAAAAAAAGATGTTATTCATTATAAATATATATTTGTTCAGATTCCTGGTTACATGTTCAGAATCCTGGGTAGGGACATTACAAATGAAATTGATTTTTGATCCCCACTGCTAGTGTAGTATCAAGAAGTAACTATGATAACAAGTTAGAATACTGTGATAATAGGACCATTTCCCTGCCATTGATTTTTTTCCCCCCACACGTATTTGTTCTCAGAAAGTATGATATTTCCATCTTTGCTTAAATTTTCTAGCATACTATACCTAATATTAATACTTGGTTAACTCTTGAATACTTGTTTGAGGTAGCATATAGTATTGTCTATGTCAGTGATTTGGGTTTTATTTATCTTTCTTGATTAATAGAATTGCAGCAGAATTAATAAATATGTTGGCCATGAATATATATAAAATGAACAAATATTCGGGAAATTACTTTTTCGGGGAGCCTGGTTGGCTCAGTAAGTTAAGCATCTGCCTTTGGCTCAGGTCATGATCCCAGGGTCCTGGGATTGAGCCCCACATCCGGTTTTTTGCTCAGCGAGGGGCCTGCTTCTCCCTCTGCCCCCTGCTCATGTCTCTCTCTTGCTCTGTCTCAAATAAATAAATAAAATCTTAAAAAAAAAAAAGAAAGAAAACTACTTTTTCACAGGAAGAAGCGGTTGTGTTTTTAGAACTTGGAAAGGGAGGCTATTTGATTTTTTAGAAATGTTGGGTTGAAACTGGATTTAGAGTTACAGCCAGAGTTTCTGCTCTTGGTTTGTAAGAAACCTCGTGAGCACTACAGGGGTGATGATGGCATTGTCCAAAGAACAAATAATAGTGCAACTGTCCTACACTTGTTTTGATATTTAAAAGTCTCAAATGTCTATGATGGAAACAATGTGTAGGTTGATAGACAAACTACTGGAAGGTTTCCCCTTTTACCTTAGGTATATCTTTGGTCATTGGTTATCTTTATACTTTTACTCTCACATCTTATTTTCCCCTTTTCTTCCTTACAGTAGTTCTTTCTGGATTTCCTTTGGGACGTTCAGTTCTGAATCAAGTTCACATGTTTAGGGAGCCTAACAGTGAATTTGGTACTGTGGTGTGGTAAATATCACTGAGTTCCATTCCAAAAGATTATTCGATGATTCACATATTAAATCTTTGGAGTTGTTAATTGAATAACATCTTGATTGCTTGCATCATGTTAAAATGTATTTGTTGCCATAGTAATTAAACAGTTTAGTGGAATACAAGCAGTAGATCTTAATATGCTTCGAAATTTGGGAAGAGTTATGAAAGGATTGACTTTTGAGGTCAGTTGAAGTTTATCGGATTAAAAAATTGTGAGCTATATGTAAACGTTATATGCTTATAGTTCTATTACTTAGTATTCTAAGCCTCATCCCAGTACAGCTTTTCTGTATTGCTCATGAAGGAGCATGAAAAAGTAGTTTCAAAGTACTTAGCACATTAATACTTTTGAAACTTTTATCTACAGCAGATAAATTTGGAATTTTTTTTTTTTTTTTTTCTTAGAAATAAATCTTTCTGGAAAATTTAAGTGAATGCTACAACTAGGTATAATCCATTACAGAAAAGGAAGGGAATATGAACCTATGAACTAAAGAAAACACAAGTAATTTGTGATTTATTCTACATATTGAACGCAAAAAAAACAAAACAAAACTTAAATCCCAACAACCCAGAGATTTTTTTTTTAAGGGGGAGAATTCCTTTTAGGGTTATGTTAATTGCCTTAGGTCATTTGAAAATATTTTGATATTGGAATCTGATGAGATTCACTTCCCTAATATAGATAATCTTCGGAGTGTTACTTTACATTTATGAAATTTTGAGTACTGGTTAGCTGTAAGATCTGGGACAGATCAACCTGGCTCAACTTCATTTTATTTTTTAATTTTTTAAAAAAAGATTTTATTTAAGGGCGCCTTGTGTGGCTCAGTGGGTTGAGGCCTCTGCCTTCGTCTCAGGTCATGGTCGCAGGGTCCTGGGATCAAGCCCCGTGTCAGGCTCTCTGCTTGGTGGGGAGCCTGCTTTCCCCTCTCTCTCTGCCTATCTCTCTGCCTACTTGTGATCTCTGTCTGTCAAATTAATAAATAAAATCTTAAGGAAAAAGATTTTATTTATTTGAGAGAGAGCAGGAGAGAACGCAGAGGGAGAGGGAGAAGTAGACTACCCATTGAGCAGGGGCTCTTTCCCAGGACTCTGGGATCACGACCTGAACTGAAGGCAGACACTTACACAACTGAGCCATCTAGGTGCCCCTCAGCTTCATTTTATGCATAGTTGGAAGAACTGAGGCAAAGGATTATCTTGTGTCCTTTCCTGCTGCGCTATTCTAAGGGTTATAAAATTAAGTGGGTAAATATAGCCCTCTAGTGGTTCTGTTACATGTTTACACTGTTAGTTGGTATATCTAGCATTTCTCTGAAGTTAACTGATTTTGAAAAATTAACTCGAAAATAATCAGGTTTTAGTAATATTACATGACATAAAAGAATATGGGGGGGAAGCTTGTAGGGAGATCTTTTTTTTTTTTTTTTAATTTTATATATTTATTTGACAGAAAGAGACTTAGCGAGAGAGGAAATACAAGCAGGGGGAGTGGGAGCGGGAGAAGCAGGCTTCCCACTGAGCATGGAGCCCTATGTGGAGCTTGATCCTGGGACCCTGGGATCATGACCTTAGCTGAAGGCAGACACTTAACCGAGCCACCCAGGTATCCCAGGGATATCTTTTTCTAACAATTTTCATGGTAGATTATAACCTGTTTCCATAATTACTTTTTGGGTTATTACAAAATGGTTCAGAATATTAGAATTGCCCTGTACTTTACAGGATGAATCCAGATTCTTTGCTGATAGATGCTGTGATTATTATTATCTGATAATTGTGCATAACAAAGCATTGGGTTAATTAAGGTGGGCTGTGAAGTAGATCATATATATGCATGCTATGAAATACAAGTTATTAATAAGTTAGACTTGGGTTTATTGGCCTGGAATTTATGATGTGACTTTAGAGGAAAACAAGTTACAGAATGATTTTATAAATGCATATCTCCCCGTTTTTCCTTAAAGTGGGAGAAACCTCGATATTAGTGTGAATACATATTTACATAAGCAAAGAAAAACAGAAGATCTACACCAGAAAATATTACTACTTTTAAGAAAGTGAGATTTGGAAAGATGGAAGGAGATCACTTCTCTGTTTGTCTGATTATTCAGATTCTTATGGAAAAAGAAACACATGGAAAAATTTGAAAGACTCAGCAGAAATCAGGGCCCTTAATCTGAAAAGTGTTAGGAGACCAAGGTCAATTCTTGATTTCAGATTTCCACCAGCAATCAATTAAGTCAGCTCCCGCTGATTTTGAGTTTGTTTATTGTTTGAATAGGAGGTGTGCACTTGATAATCTCCTTAGCTACAAGTCTGATGCCCCAATTGTTTAAAATGCTGTGCTTAGTATTTCTCTTTATTTTGCTAATAAGCTTTTTCCTTGTCCTAGGAATTAAAATCCTTTCCTCTCCAGCCCAATTAAGTTTGTTAAGGGAGGGCCTCTATGAAAAGGCCCTTCTTTGAGGTCTTTAAGTGGAAATGATTGGTTCTGAAAATTCTTCCTTCAGTAGTTCTTAAAAATTTTCATAATTATTGAAGGCTCATTATGAAGGCTGTCTCAATTTCTTCCCTCCAAAATGCTAAGGAATAATTTAGACAACAGTACAGACTCTAAACAAGAAGATGGCTCAGTCTTTTCACAGACTGAACACAATATTGTTGCAGCTTACTTGATCACAGCAGGTATGAAGGTTTATTCCATTAACTGTTATTTTGTTTTGAATGAGTGAAGGAAAGCAGAGGTTTTCAGCATAAGGTAGAAAAAGCATGGGTTCAGAAGTGTTTCAAGTTCCATATTGTTGGCCACTTACCCTGAGTTGGGGTGCTCATGTGGCAAATAGAATAATAATCGTTGCCTTATTTCTTGGCTGTATAGTAAGAGAATGTAGGTGAAAGGATAGGTGAAGTCATTGTGAATGGTGGTTAATGCCACAAGTTATTTTGAATCTTGATAAACAATGTAACATTAGTGAAGTGGGGCTGAGAAAAGTTTTCTGTAAAATGAATAATATGTCATCCATATATTTGGTTATTACAATGTCAGGTTTTTATTGGGGAAGAGTGTGTACCATGACAAAAATGTATTTTTGTGTCCTTTACTATTCTAATACTATTCATAGTCTTGTCTTTGGTGGTGGACTCTAGTTAAGATGAAAAGGTCTTGGAAAGAAAATTAAAGTTATAAAAAGAGCAGACTCTACTGTCACTGAGGGCAGAGTTTAAAAGTTCAGCTCATTCCCAGAATATGCTGTATTGGGAAACTCTTGAGCTTTGAATTTCATCTTTTAGTATCTTACCTTTCCAATAGTAAGCAGGTTCCTTCAGCTTTCTGTTTTTACATTTTCTTTCTGAAAACAGGATAAGAATAAGATAACTGTCAGTATTGTTGAGAAAAGTGAAATTACGTGACCTAAATAACATACAGTAGGTGTTGGGCACATACTTGTTTCTTTCTCCCCATGTGGACACACTCATTGATGTACAGTGGATTAAGATAAAGGCGTGTTTGTTGGGAGAAAGGGATGGGGAAATGAAATAGAATCTTTTTTATGTATAGGTTGAATTATATAAATTTTATATTGAGGAGTTACTTCATTTCCAACTCTATGCTCATTAATGAGTTTTAAAAGTAACTGTTACATTGGCTTATTGTCATTTTTTGGATTGACTTATATGAAATTCTCAAATATATTCAAAAGTGGAGAGAAAAAGTATCACAAATCCTACTATAACCAGTTTATACTTCATAGTTGCTTAGTTTCCCTATAATTCACAATTACTTCTATGCTAGCAATTGTGGTTCTTCAATTAATTTTTGTAAATTTCAATGATATGCTAACTTGTTCACTTGAATACTTCAAATATTCAGGTACTGGATAAGTACTGGACAAGTTCTGTTTTCTTTTTGATTTTTGTTGTAACAATATGAAAAAATAATCTGCTAATTAAAGAGAAAATTTTATTACAACTACATAGAAATACTTTGTATGCAAACTTTTGGTTTAGTTTTTTGTAGATTACCAGGAAAGCTTTCTTTTTTGATCTGTTTACAAAAGTAGCATGCAAAGAAAATTTCTTGTTAAGAAATTGTTCTCTCTGGTTCTTAAGCCTGTAGCAGTAACAATGATAGGAATTTTACCACCACTACTACAACGATGATCATTACTGCTACCATCACCACTGATTACCACTATTAACTGTTATTTGAATACATACACTGTTCTAAATACTTAAACGTACAGAATAATTCATCCTTACACAGGTCAGTAAGTGAATCAGTTTTATCTTCACTGTTTATATAGACAAATAGTTTAACTTACCCAGCACACACAGATCTATTAAGGAACTATGCCAGGATTTGAACTCGGGCATTTTGATTCTAGAGCCCTCGTGTAATCTCAACGGTCAGTTTTATGAAGGAATACCTTGGGTATGTGTTATTCGCGGTTTTGGTAGATAAACTGAAGGGAGCATATCTAATCTCTTTATGCTCCTGTTGAAAGATTTATTGTTCTCTGGGTCCCCTAGTTTTCTTAGGTCCCCTTTTTAACAAAACCCACTTATATTTCCAAATCAAAACCAAAGCTATGAGAAGAATTTAGTTAAAGCATTTATTTCATTTGTTACTTTTACCAAGAGTTTATTAGATCTGTTGTTTAAAATTCAATTTTCAATTTAATATTTCTCTTAGATTTTAGCTCTTACAAACTTTTACCGGCTTGAGCATGCTCCCTTTCTCCAAGTAAGGCTGGGAGGCAAGAGGACATGGTAAATTGATGATCTGAAATACATTCATTATGGATGAATTGTAAATTGATGGGTAAAAGATACTAGGCTGCAGAGGAGGCTGTATACCAGGTAATGAAGAATCACCTAAGTCATAAAGGCAATGAGGAGACCCTGAATGACACGATTCCATTTGCATTTTAGAAATAATGCTGTACTAGTAGCTAAGAGACCACATAGGAAGCCCCTGTGTGATTAAGAAGGATCCCGAGAAGTGAGAAGTGGCAATCAGGAGAGAAGTAGACATATTCAAGAGCCAGAAGTTAGAACTGATGGTTGGATGTGGCAATTGAGGGAGAGGGAAAGGGAGTATCAGTGAAGACAGGTTTTCTGTTTGGGGACTCCTGTGGTTAGATGGTGAAGCTATTCACCAGGAATACATGTGTGGAAGAACAGGTTTGAAGAAGGAAGAGAAAATTCACTTGGTTCAGCGTGAGAGATGTCCAGTGGACATGTGGGCTTGAATTTTGAATTTTATGAGGTCAGTCTGGAAAAGAGCAGCATATAGCCTCGGATATGTATGAAATCACAGATTATGTGGTCAATGTGAAAAGAAGGGGGTCTAAGAAGCTTGGATGATGCACATATTTAAGAAGGTGGAGATGGAGAAGGAAAGCCAGGTGTAGAGTAAGTAGGATCTACCAAGAGATTGTAAGAAAGCCAGAGGCTAAGAGGAAATTAATTTAGACCTATTAAATGATCTGTTACTACCCATTAGAAAATACTTGCCGTTAAGAAACTAGAGCAGAGAGCTTGAGATAGCTGAGAGAAAAAGACCAAATTGTTCAACTCATACCCCCCATTATATCTAAGACCTTCCCCAAAGTACAGTTACTTCTGGTTGTGTACTCGGTAGGCAACAACTTACCGTATTATGTTTTATCTGATTCAAAATCGCCAATTAGTAGTTAGCTTAGAAAGATTCTTCATTATGCTTTTTGGAGTATTTCTTGTATTCCTGCTACAGTACTTGATGCTAAAATCAGAGCCAAAGAGAGGCACCTGGCTGGCTTAGTTGGTAAAGCATGTGATTCTTGATGTCAGGGTTGCGAGTTCTAGCCCTACATTGGATGTAGAGATTACTTAAAAATAAAGTCTTGAGAAAGAATCACCAAATTTGCTATCACTGTGCCTTACTTATGCTCTGCAGGAATGATAGAAATTAAACAATATGAGTTTCAGTTGTGGTCTGTTTATTAAATAAATCTGCTATATGCCACATATTCATTGAACACAGAAGTCATTAGGAACCTGAAATCTAAATGAGAAGGCCAGGAATACCTAAAAGTTAAATATAGCATCACATAAAATGAATAGTGTATAATATAAGCAAGCGCTTTGGGAATTTAGAGAAGGGAGAATTACTGTAGGTAGGGGAAAGCTCTAGAGCAGAGCTGGGCTTGAATAGAACTTTGAAGGATGTATAGGTACAGGAGCATTTGTATAGGTACAGGAAAAAAATAGGGTGTTCCAAGTGAGATAGGCTTTACAACAAGCCTTGTGTCTGATAAATAATTAGACTTGGATGGCTTGTTTGGCAAGTGTGGAAATTTGCTTAGAGAAGGTGAAAACCTGGCTATCAGGTTGGGATATGTGGGCTTTTATCGTACAGCCAACAGGGAGTATTGAAGCTCTGAGAAGAAACGTGGCTAATTCTCTGTTGTAGCCAGCTTATTCCACCAACAGCACGGAGAGAAAAAATAGGAATCTGGAAGATTAGTGTCACGGATGCTAAGAGGAAGTTTCGACTGAGGTGCCAAGATGAAGTGGAAGTTCTTCCTCAGCTGGTACTTTTGTGTGTTGGTGCTTGGAAACCTTCCCTCTCACTCCCCAATGGTTAGGACCTAGTATATGACCCACATCTGGCTTACAGGATGTTTATGCACCCCTTGCAGCATGTAGAGGTTGTTAAATGAGTTAACGTGGGTGTCCAGTTCATTCAACAATACACTGCCATTCTGATTATGAAGTTCAGTCATCTGTCTACCTGAGTCCAGCCCATTCTATGACAACATTCTTGACAACAGTGAGTTTCTGGGTCCCCAAGGCTGAGTCAGATTCCAGACTGTGGAAACTTGACTAGGAAGGTGTCACCTGTGAGGATTCTCAGTGTACCTAAAAGCCCAATTCCCTTTCTGAATAGTCAAACCTTGCAGCGTGCCTTCTCTAGAGGTCTGTGTTTGTGCACACTGAATGAGGTACTCAGGTTTGGATACACTGAGCTTCCAGAAATATTGAAACAGTCATATGATCTTGTACATGGTAGATCCTAGTAAATGGCAATGAGTTGAATGAAAAGGGACATGGAACTGGAGCATGGGTCAGGGCTGGAAAGTGACAGAATTGTTAGGGTAGAATTGATAGATGAGGCTTGAGAAAGGAAACTATAGAGAAGGAAAAGCCTCAGGCCTCAGGAAGGAGGAGGAGGAAGTTAGACTGCCAAAAGAGATGGTATAGTCATACATGTATCTTAAAAATCAGCGGAGGTGGTATCATGAAAGATGGGAGGAATTTCAAGGGCAGCATGATAAACAGTGAGGACAGTAGAACTGGCCTTCAGTACTCTGTATGCAGTTGGTAGATTCTTCATTTCAATTTAATTATTTCTATTTCACTGAAGGGCTGGGAAGATATTACAACCAATTTTAAGAACAGTTGGAGCTCCTCCAGTAAATGAACTAAAATGGATTTGCTTTGCTTTTGAGGGGGCTTAAATATTTAATTTTGATACTACTTCTAAATATTCAAATTAAACAAAGTGATTTTTTTTTTTTGTATATGTTCTCAGGTATAATAAGTATTTTCAGCAACCTCATAGTTCTGGGCATCTTCATTAAGTACAAGGAACTTCGGACACCCACAAATGCAATTATCATTAACCTGGCTGTTACTGATATAGGGGTCAGTAGCATTGGATATCCTATGTCAGCAGCTTCAGATCTGTATGGAAGTTGGAAATTTGGATATGCAGGATGCCAGGTATTGGAGATCATTGGAATGAAAGCAAAATAAAATAGTAAAGAGATGTAAATTTAAATGTCTTAAAAAAAGAAATTCCAAGGGTTTCAAACAAATAAGATCACGTAGGATAATAGATAAAGTAGTCCTACAGAAAATAGCTTCAGAAGTGACTGGGAAATACATTACTTAGTAAAAGAGAAATGACATTGGTAGCATTCATTATATTTTCAAAATTTCCCTTACCCAAAGGAAAAAAAAACAAAAAAATCAGCATTCAGCTAGAGAAGATAAGTAAAAATCCACATATTCAAAAAACTTTTCATTGGAAATAATGAACTATCTAATGACAGTATCATAATATCTAAGTAATGTAATTAAGCTATCAGTTTTGTCCCCCTCTATGGACAGTCCTCCAATGGACTTGCAACTAATTATATTCGTTATTATTTTTACTGGCCAGGAAATAATATATTAATACATTAATATATATTATATATATTAATGTATTAATATATATTATATATATTAATTCATGTTAGGAGAGTAGGGAGATAAGGCTTTTGGCCCAAGTTTTTAAAACAGTTTACTATTTTAAGCTATAAAATTACAGAGAATAAAATGAGAGTAATAGAATAATGAATACTGATGTATGTACCACCTGGTTTTGTTAAATCTTAATGTTCTGCAATATGTGCCTCAGGTTGTTCAGCTTTTTAAAGATAAAAAACTTGAGGGGCACCTGCGTAGCTCAGGTGGTTAAAGGACCTTCTCTTGGTTTCAGCTTAGGTCATGGTCTCAGGTTCTTGAGATCAAGCCCTGTGTTGGCTCCACGTGCTCAGTGCAGAGTCCAGTTTATAGTTTTAACCGTCCTGCTCATGTGCACGCATGTGTGCACGTGTGTGTGCACACATGGTGTCTCTCAAATACATAAATAAAATCTTTAAAATAATAAAGATCTAAAATTTGAATAGTACTGTTGAAGGCTGCTGCCTACTATCCCCAGCCTTCCTTCTCTTCCATGAATGTCTGTCTATCTTAGTACATAAACTATACTGTTAAGATATTTCAAATTCTCTATAAAATAATATGTTGTGTACATGATGCAGTCGTCTTATATGACACCATGTTTTCGAAGTTTATCCATGTTGACGGATGTAGCTGTAAGTCACTCACTTTAACTGCTCTATGATATTCCATTTTATGAATATACCCCAATGTATTTATTTTTCTGTTATTAAGCATTTACTCCATTTGTTTTCAGTCACAAACAAAGCTTCAGTAAGCATTCTTATGTCTCCTACAATGTCTAAGAGTTTAAGACATATTGCTTTAGGAGAAGGATGGTTGGGTTGTAGAGAATATTCATCCTCAGTTTCATCAGATGTGGCCAAATTGCTCTCCAAAATGGGTATGCCAGTTATGAGAACTACTATTTCATATTCTCTCCCATGCTGGGGATTGTCAGATTTTTAATTTTTTGTCATTTGTTGGGTATATAGGGGTACCTTAATAATCTGCACTTCTTTGAATGTGTATTGTGGTTTACATCTTGTATCATAAACATTCAGGTTTCCCCTGTGTGAACAGCCCATTTTTCGTTTGTCTTTTCTTCTTGTTGAATTCTCTATCTTGTGAACACTAGTATTCCGTTGGTTATCTGCACTGCGCCTGATTTGTGGTTTATTTTGCACTATGTTTATAGAATATGTTGTATAGAAGTTCTACTTTAAGTCTTAAAAATTTTTTTTAAGTTTATTTTAATTAATGAAGACCTAAAACACTTTCCATACATGCCTTTAATAAGTCAGTTACAATATGACAATGGAAAATGTATTCTAAAATTATTAAAATAAAAACCATTCAATGTCCCTAAAATGTACTCTAGCCATGGAATAAAAATGTAAGTATCTCTTGGGAGGGTGTGTAGAATGGTGTATTCTTTCCAACTTTGACTTTTAGATTTATGCCGGGCTGAATATCTTTTTCGGAATGGCAAGCATTGGATTACTCACTGTTGTGGCCATAGATCGATACCTGACCATCTGTAGTCCGGACACAGGTATAACCCTTACTTAGCTTTTTCAGCGAATCATTTCTGGCCTAAGTACTACTGAACACATATGCACTTTAAAATAAAAATGTAATGATTGGGGCACCTGCGTGGCTCAGTCAGTTAAGCATCTGCCTTCAGCTCAAATCATGATCCCAGGGGTGGAGATGGAGCCTGGGATGGAACCCTGTTTGCTTCTCCCTCTCCCGCTCTCCCTGCCTGTGTGCTTGCTCTGAATGCTCCGGCATCTGGCTCCTTGCTTAGTGGGAAGTCTGATTCTTCTGCCCCTTCCCTGCTCGTGTACACTCTCTCTCTCGCGTGCAAAAATAAAATCTTTAAAAAATAAAATAAAATAAAATATAAATGTAATGAGTTGCATTAAGACTGCATAGTCACTCTTGTTTCTCTGATAATCCTTGTTCAAAAGTTTCAATGATTTCCTATGATACTCAGAATAAAATCCAAATTTCACAGCCCAAACTCCAAGGCTCCATGTGGTCTGGCCCCTGGCTATCTTTCGCCAGCATTGGCTGGCGTCCCCTCGCTTTGGGGTACTGGCCTAGGCCTTTCGCATTTCAGGATCTTTGTAAGTGCTGTTTTCCCTGGCCTTGGAGAATGCTTCTTCCTGCTTGTCCTCTGGCTAATCCTTTTTATCATTCAGGTAGCAGTTTAAATGCCTTTTTTTTTTTTTAACCTGAGTATGAATTCATGTAGAAGGCGCTAAGTGAACTAACGTGCTTTGTAAAGAATCTACCTAATAACTTTGAATAATCAGTTAAAACAAAGTGAAGATATGAATTCCATCATTGGCAAATGATGCTAATATTTCATCTGTTTGTTAATAGGAAGAAGAATGACCACCAACACTTACATCGGCATGATTCTAGGGGCCTGGCTCAATGGTCTCTTTTGGGCTTTGATGCCTATCATAGGGTGGGCTAGCTATGCCCCAGATCCTACTGGGGCTACTTGTACCATAAACTGGCGGAAGAATGATGCGTAAGAGACACATTTTCACTTTAAAATAATCAAATGCTTCTAATGTAGACAGTTTCTCATCATTTCAAATTTAAGCTCAGATCAAATGTTTTCCATACAGAGTGTGGCCGAGTGCTTCCTTGGTAGTGATGGTGTGATTTCAGCATCAGATTACACTTGTTTGCAAGTAAAGGCCATCCAGCTCCCTTGTTCCCTTGCCCTCTACCGTCCTCTCTCTCCTGTGGCAGCCAAGTGCGTATAGACCGCCCTTCCGTGTTGGTATCTCAGGGGTAGAATCTGAAAGGGAAAAACGGAGCATTAGTATCACTAGACAGCGTGTGGTTCTGCTGAAAGCCCAGGTGGACCCCCTACTATCTTTTCAGGATGACCTGGTGATAAAGCTGGAATGACAAGGCAAAGGCACAGTCACTGTAAGGACCGGATTGCTCCTTAGTGATGCTCTTCTGTATTTACCAGGGAGAAGAGGGTAACTTAGTTTGTTAAAGAAAATGAAAGATGACCCAGAATAATGGGTAGAAAATTTCTAACTCTCCAACTAAATCTAAATCTTAAACTTTCTGTAAAGGGTCAATAAGAACATATTGTAGGCTTTATGGACAAGACTGTCTCTGTTAAGATTGTTCAACCCTGCCTGTGAAAGTGGACGTAGACAGTGTGTAGATAAATGTAGTTCCAGTAAAAGGTGATTTATAAAGAAGACAGGCCATAGTTTGCGAACCCCTAATCTAAATGAACCAATTAAATATTCCTCCTACATTACTTAATACAGTGACTGTTGAACAGTGCTACAGTTATTTTTAATAATTGTTCCGTTTCCTTTCCCCTATTCAGCACAATAAACAAGTAGTGATTTGGTGATTCTCTTTTCTTTCAGATCTTTTGTTTCTTTCACGATGACAGTTATTGCAGTAAATTTTATTGTGCCCTTGATGGTGATGTTTTACTGCTATTACCATGTCACTCGATCCATTAAATATCGTACTACTAGTAACTGTACTGAGTACCTCAACAGAGATTGGTCAGATCAGGTTGATGTAACAAAGGTAAGACATTAAAATTCTTAATTTACGCATATGTGGTCCATATTACAATCCCCTCTCCCCACCACCTGATTCTTGCTCTCTGACTTTTCTTCTTATGTTTGTCTCCGTATTTCTAAATGATGTGCCTATCTGCCATTTCAGATATTTTTGTTTGCTAATACTCTTGATTTCCTACTATGGATAGTGAGAATTTATTTCTCTTACACCACCTTTCCTATTCCTCCACCCCAACCTTTCTCTCTCCTCATCTTGTCAGCATAATGTTAATAATATTTGGTTACATAATTGTACCTTACTGTAACTACCTAAATTTTGTTTATTGCAGATCTCTTTATGGTTCTGTGATTTGTATTTTTTTTTTATTTTGTTTTTCTTTTGGGGTTAATCATTTTCTTTCTCTTCCCCCTCTCAGTCCCCTCTTCTGTTCCCTATCCTTCCCACACCCCCATAGTTTTGTTTGCTCACTGTTCTGTGTATGGGTCACTAACTCATCTCTGAACTCCCCACCAGAAGCATCAATCTCCTCTCTGTATTTTCAAATGCATTAGAGACTAATTGACTTTATCCTTCTCTTGGAACCTTCCCTCCTGCTGTGACTCTCCCGCATCTTGCTCTACGCTGGCCCTTCTCTAAGATGACTGCCGGCATCCTCCGATCTCCTTATTGACAGCTGAGAATGCCTGTGGCCTCTCTCCTGGGTTGGATCACCTGTTTTCTGGCTTGCATGTCTTCCTTTTTCGGGGGGGTACTCACTCTCATTTGGTGGAGCACATTCTAAAATACATTTCTGAGGAGGTTATAGGAGGTAAATTTTTAAAGATTTTGTTGTCTGAAACTGTCTTAATTCTATGATCATGTTTGACTGTTTGCCTCACATGGAATTTTAAGTAGAACAATGATTTTCAAAGAATTTTGAAGGCATTGCTCTAGGGTCCACTAGCTTCCAGTGTTGCTCTCGCAAAGGCTCACAGCATTATGGTGACTGACCCTTTGTAGTGTTCTATGTTTTCTCTCTGGAAGCTTGGAGGATCATCTCTGTGTCTCAAATTTTCTGGAAATTTCATGCTGATGTGTCTTGAGGGGGCTCTTTATTCACCCATGTTCTGGGTACTTAGCGAGTGCTTTCAATATGAAGACTCAAGACTTAAGTCTCCCCCTTCTGGGAAATTTCTTGTATTATTTCTCTGGTGATTTCCTTTCCATGTTTTTTTGTTTCTTTGTTTGTTCTTGTTTTTTTCTGTCCTCTTTTTCTGGAAGATTTTTTTGTTTGTTTGTTTTCTGTTTATTGTTTTTATTTTTGTTTTTTTATACTGAATCTCCTGAAAATATCTTCTAATTTTCTTAGATTTTCTCTCTATGTTGTCCCTGTCTTGGACTTTGTTTTTGTTCCTACTTTCTGTAAGATTTCCTCAACCATGTCCAGGTCTGGGATTGGGTGAGAAAAGTGAGGCTCAAGCCTTGGTGCGAAATTTAAACAGCACCAAAACAACTCAGCAATCCCCCCAAAAAAGTAGTTAATGTAGTATTTTTTAAAAATCAAATTTAATATCATATCAGAGAGGGAGACAAACCATAAGGGACTCTTAACTGTAGGAAATAAACAAACTGAGGGTTGCTGGAGGTGAGGTAGGAAGGGGGATGGGTACCCGGGGGATGGGTAACCCGGGGATGGGCATTAAGGAGGGCACATGATATAATGAGCACTGAGTATTATATGAAACTGATGAATCACTAAACTCTACCTCTGAAACTAATACTATATGTTAATTAATTGATTTTAAATAAAAAATTAGTTTAAAAAACCCCATATTGAACAAAATAGAAAATTTTGAAGACAGGGTCTGACCCTGTACTTAACATAACTCACCTCATTACCCTAATACTAACTAACCCCATCATTCAGCCTTTCAATTGCATTTTTAAAATTGTGCCCTTTTTTAGGGTAAAGGATAAAAATGGTTATTATAGATTAAAAGAGTTAATTTCACATCCTCTACTCCTTTCCCGTTGCCTCATCTTCTTGTTTTATGGATGTATATCTTCTTTCTGTGATAGTATTATGTACATATTTACATTTTCCTTCTGTTCATCACACATTTCTTGTTTCCCCTGAATTTCTGCACCACTTTTTTTTGTATCTTAAAAAAAAACAACTTATTATTGAAGTATAGTTGACACACAATGTTATACCAGTTTCGGGTGTACAACATAGTGATTCAATTGCAGTAACTGTAGTTACCATCTGTCACCATGCAATGTTATTACAATATTATTGATTATATTCCCTATGCTGTGCACTTTTCATCCCTATGACTTATTTATTTTATTCCTGGAAGTTTGTACCACTTAACCCCCTTCCTCAATTTTGCCCATCCTCCTATATTCCTCTCCTCTGGTAACCTCCAGTTCTCTGTATTTATGAGTCTATTTTCATTTTCTGTCTGTTCATTTGTTTTGTTTCTTAGACTCCACATATAAATGAAATCATATGGTATTAATCTTTCTCTTTCTGACTTATTTCACTTAGCATAATACTCTCTAGGTTCATCCATGTTGTTAAAAATGGCAATATTTCATTTTTTTCCAGATTGAATTTACAAAGCTAGAAAGTTATTTTTTTCAGATTAGCAGGTAAAGACAGTGAGAGGGAAGCAGCACAATGCCGGCGGTCCATAGCACAATTACTAGATATGGGTCAGGAGTGCATTTTAATCTGCCTGTCATCAAAGCCAGCTTTTGTATTCTTCTCTAGCACACTAAAAGAAAGAGGACATACTTTACATTGTTTAACATTCTATCCATTTAACAAGCTCTTGCTATCATAGAGGACTCAAGGCACAGCAGCAAAGTACAACAAGGTTTGGAAAAGTTCAGATTTTCCTCTATGTCATCAACAACATAAACTTATTCAAATTTCTATTTAGGTAATTATTCATGCTATTTTAAATATAGTAGCTACTTCAGTATTTTAGATATCGGGTTTGCCAAATATTGATTTATTTTACAGATGTCTGTGATAATGATACTCATGTTTCTGGTGGCATGGTCCCCTTATTCCATCGTGTGCTTATGGGCTTCTTTTGGTGACCCAAAGAAGATTCCTCCCTCAATGGCCATCATAGCTCCGCTGTTTGCAAAATCTTCTACATTCTACAATCCCTGTATTTACGTGGTTGCTAACAAAAAGTAAGTAATGTTTACGATGCTTTTAAATTAAAAAAAAAATGGATATAGAAAGACTGTTAAAAAGATTTTGGGGGAGGTAAGTGACAGAAACTCCTTTAAACTAGTGTAAAAATTTGGCTCATGCAACTGGAGAAGCATCTAGGCCTTTAAATGCCTTGAGCTCCAGTTCTGTGACAGCCTCTTCCCATATGAAGGGGAGAGGATTATAGCAACCCAAGACCCAAGTTCTACCAGGTATGTCTCCCCAAATTCAGATGGCTTTCCGGCAGAAAAGCTGCTGGAAGGTTGTTGGTGGGCTCTGCTTAGTTCTCATGGTTATCCCTTCCCCAGTACATGGAATTGCTTTTCCAAAGAAAAGAGTGGTTTTATTATCAGAAAGTGGACAAAGTGAGGAAGGCAAAGTTGGGCTCCACAAGTGGGTGGTATAGTTGCATATTTATTAGAAGATATTCAAATGCAAGAGAAAAACTCCAAGCTAAAATAAAAGGGCTTCAGGAGTGGGTAGTTATTCAGGATAATAAAGAATCCTGAACTTAGCAAAGATTTCTGGCTCCTCAGTGAAGCCTAGATTATTTTACTTCCTGTTACTGCTAAAAGATGGGATAACCAATTTATTGTCCTTAAATATTGGCTCAAAAAAATCTCAGTAGAGGCCAGGCAATCTCGTCCTAAAATGCAAACGTTTGTACTTAAGCACATTTTTTTGGAGAACAGCTTTAGCTACAGGTACACAGAGAAACATAAAAAGTTTTAAGACCAAACAGATCACATAAGAAGCATAAACAACATATTTTAAATTCAGAGTCCATTGGTAGTTCTTTTGGAAAGATTAGTCGTTCTCAAGCTCCCCTTAATTTCACCTGGCCTTTGCTCAGAAGAACAAACATGTGAAATATACATCCTTAGTTCAAGTGAATTTTAACTGACATTTGAAGTGTCATCTTAATACATACTGATTTTTAATAAGTGTCTTCAATGTTTATAATCAATGGGGCAAAACTGGTATTTAACTGTACCGTATACTTCATATATTCATGAATGTTCTTGACAGATGTTAAAATTGGAGGCAAAAATGTATTTTGAGATCTCAGTTAGCAGTAGAGGCATCTTAGCCATGTTTGAAAATGCTTTAAAAGTTCCAAGTCATTATAGGATCATGCCAGATTTCCCCTTTCTTACTGTAGATTTCGGAAGGCAATGTTCGCCATGTTCAAATGTCAGACTAACCAAGCAACACCCATGATGAGTATTTTACCAATGGATGTATCTCAAAATCCACTGGCTTCTGGAAGAAACTGAAGTAAAAGAAAAAGTACACAGTGTCAAAATATTTTATTTACCTTATTCCCCAGTGGTTTAGTTTTATTTTAAATATGATCCTGTTTAGATCAGATGCAAACATAGATTATTTTCTTTTTTTTCTTTTTTTTTTTTTTTAGATTATTTTATTAGACCCTAAATTCCCCAAGTTTAGCTCCTCATTCTTCTATTTATGGGATGGCTATTGTAGTGATTGCTTACTTTCTTCATGTACATTTACTGTTCATCTTCTTTGATGACTCTAGGCATGTGAGATTAAGGCCCATTCCCTTTCTCCCAATCATGGGATTCATTATACTGTATCAGTGACTTGCTAACTTGTCTAGGCTCTCCATTAGATTAGAAGTAGCCACTATTTTAATGTTAAAATAAATTAATAATAACAACAATAATAATAGTCTTCAATAAGTAAATTACTGAAATGAGTTGTTGGATGTTCCTAGGTAGATGGAAAAATATTTAAGCATTTCACACTTCTAAAATTGTAATACAATTATTAATTTCTACTATTTAACAAAAATATTAAACACTGTTGCTTCTAAATCACATTAGCTGATGCACATATATACCTTACATAGCAATGTAATCTCTGCATATTATTATGTATTCTGCATTTTTAATTTACATTTTTCTGTGTATGTATTTCCATATATTTGCCACTAGGATTAATTTAATCATGGGGGGTTTATATTTGTTCTTCTTTTTCCTATTTTGTTTGTCTGGAATTTATTTTATTGCAGCAAGAACACAACATGGTTCTGTCCTCTTAACCAGTTTTTAAGTGTACAATACAGTATTGGTAACTATGTGTACAGCAGATCTGTAGAACATATTGTCTTGCTTAACTGAGACTTTATGTCCATTGATAACTGTTTACTTTTCTTTGATGTATCCTTAGCAGGTAGATGCATTTTGCCTGGCACATAGTAGGTGATCAATAAAAAACATTGTTGAATGTTGAATGCATTTGTAGACTCATGTATTTGTTGTTTTAAATGACTATTGCTTAAATAGTGGACATTTAAAATCTGTGGTATTCTGGCACCTGGGTGGCTCAGTGGGTTAAAGCCTCTGCCTTCAGCTCAGGTCATGATCCCAGGATCCTGGGATCGAGCCCCGCATTGGGCTCTCTGCTCAGTGGGGAGCCTGCTTCCCTCTTTCTGCCTGCCTGCCTCTCTGCCTACTTGTGATCTGTGTCTCTTAAGTAAGTAAATAAAATCTTAAAAAAAGAATCAAATAAAATCTATGGTGTTTTATTTTAACTGAGCAAATTTTTCTGCCTTTATTGTTTCTGTATGCATCCTGTCAATTTTAAACATTTCCCATAATCTTATTTTTTACAGAATTGACTTTCTTTTGAAAGGGTTTTGGTTTAAAGATTGTTGATAGAACCACTATACAATAACAAGATTAAATTCTATATATATGTGTGTGTTATCGGGCAGGGCTAATCAGGATATGCCCAGATATGCCCATATATATATAATATATATATGTGTTTGTATGTATGTGTTTATAAAACCTAAATCCTTGATTGTCAATTGCCATGAGGATTTTCCATCTAGTGTACATGGAGGTAGTTTTTAATGATTGAATTTCATTTTTATTTTTGGTGGATAGACCCTAATTTTGCTAAAAGACATGACAGCTGATCTTCAGATATGGCTTGATGCCTATATTGAAAAACTACTTAAGAATAAAATATATTCCTGAACAGAGATCATGGCCTTTGTTAGAAACTGCTGGGATAATCTTACACTGCCCCGAAATGACCTGGGAAAGCCAGAGTCTTAGTCCTGCCACTCAGTGGTGGATTGAAGCATTTTGCCCAAAAAAACTAGGTACTTGATTTTGTTAACTTTGTTTTTGGAGACTATAAATGCAAAAAAAAAAAAAAAAATTATAATGTTATAATAATCTGCAGTATTTTCTAGCATCTGCTAAAAGACTATTATTCTTAACATGAAGTGTATCTTCAAGATAATAGCAATTACAGCCATAGAAAAAGGACTTAATAAGCACTACCTTACAAATCTGGATATGAGAACCTTTTGAAATTTTCTTGACATGTGCTTGAGTCTCATTTTCCTTAGAACGTGTTACTGAGTTGAAACCATATTCAAAGGCTAGGTCGATTGATCCCCTGTAAAATACACTTGAAGGTTAAGTAACTACAGAGCTCGGCTAATCCCATGTAATCTGCTGTTACTAAATGGCTGTTTGTATTCCTGGCACACCAGTTTCTGAAGCTTAGGATTTGGTTTTTACTTTTTGTTCAAATAACCTCTAGAAGGAGCGATGCGTCTTTCCGCATGTTTGTGCATTGTACTTATTAGCTTTTTGGAGGGAGTGAGCTGTTCATGTCCTTCACAGTGCACCTGCGATTATCAAGGCAGAAATGACGGCACGGGATCAAGGTATGCTCCTCTCCTTGCTACTAAGTGTTCTAATGATTCCCAGGAAAAGGGCTCCAACCAGATAGCCTTACTTTGAATGCAAATTGTTGGCCAGGTATCAGAGGGGAGAAGGTTCAATTTACATAAGCTTTAACCTCATTGTTTTAATACCGTTTACCCACTCCGTTGTTTTCATTTTGAGCCGCTGAACTCTTAAAAGCCCCTCAAATGACTTGAGATTCTCAAACACATTCTGTGTTATAGAAGTATCCAATGCACTCGTATTCACAACATGGCCACTTCAGGAGGTCAGACTACTAGAATGAGTGCGGCCGCTCAGCTTGTTTATAGAAAGCAAGGCCAGGAGGGAGGGCGGATCAGGAGGTACTTGACTGCCCAGATGATTTGCTTCCCCGAATTCCCGGTTCACTTTGAAGGTTATTCATGCCAACTAGATAGATTTTTAAAAGTAGGAGGGAAGCTCACAAGAGTGAAATTAGAGAGGTTCGTGATTAAGATTTTTCTTTTTAAAGTTTTGGAGTTTACAAAGACATAACTTTGAAAGATGTGGATCAGTCCTGTCTGTTGCAGATACTGGTGGGGTGGGGGGCTTCACAGAAGTTAGTTGCCCTCTGGGTTGCTTTTAACATCTACCTGTGAACTGAGAATAATTACGTACTTTTAATATATGTGAGCCCTTTGAGATAGAAGTTAAATGAAAAACAGGACTTTTGTTAGCTAAACGTGGTAGAACTTGATTTTTTTTAAGAGGATATTTATTTATTTATTAAAGACTTCAAGAGAGATAGTTGGGATGGGGCGGAGGGAGGGGGCAGGGTGGGGAGAGGGAGAAGCAGGCTCTCCCTTGAGCAGGGAGCCTGATGTGGGACTTGATCCCAGGACTCTGAGATCATGACCTGAGTCAATGATGCTTAAAGGACTTAGCCACCCAGGCATCCCTGGAGAGGATATCTGACAACAAAATAAGGTTATTTTGTGACTTGGTTGAAGTGAATAGTGAACCTCCTACAGAAAATAATTTGTTAAAACAATCACCCAATTTATGCTTTACAACTTCAAACAAATAAATAACAATTAAAACCTATTTTTGAGTAATTTGTCTTATTGTATGAACTTTACTTAACCGACTCATGGTATCTTTTTGAGATGTTCTCTAGGGGTGGCTTCAGACAAAGAGAACAATGTAACAAATTAAAGACCTACTTGGCAAATATATGAGGCAGCTAATGACTCAGGGCAGGGTACTTTTGAGGAAGCCGTCACAGAAATGTTTTTTTCTTGGTGATGGCCCCATTATTGATGGATTTTGTAAAAACCATAGCAGATTATGCCCAATAAGGACTCTAGAAATAATCTAGTTTGACTATTGTCATTTTATAGACAAAGAAACACAACCATACAGAGATTATAAGCCTTGTCTAAGTTGACAGCACTGAGTGGATGCAGGGACTATTTGATAAGGTCTTTGTTTCCTATGTAGACTTTTTTCCATTACACTGGAATGCTGACCTAATAAGTAGATATCAGATCATTCCCATATAAAGTAGCAATGGAACTTGTGATACAGAATAATAGGTGTTCCTAGAGAATTCCAATGATTCCATAGGGCCATCTCCTAAAGTTACAGAAAGATGACCCTGTCAGTACACCCCAGCTTTATGCTGTCTACCTCTCTTCACATTATACTCTGGCTTTTGAAATTCACTGATTTAATGTCATGTATTTTTATGGCATGGCTGTTTCATTGCTACTATGTACAAGTATAATGTATTTCTTTTTTTTTTTTTTTAAAGATTTATTTATTTATTTATTTATTTATTTATTTTTTTTTTTTTTTACCTCTCTTCACATTATACTCAGATTAAAGATTTATTTATTTATTTGACAGAGAGAGATTACAAGTAGGCAGAGAGGCAGGCAGAGAGAGAGAGGAGGAAGCAGGCTCCCTGCTGAGCAGAGAGCCCGATGCGGGACTCGATCCCAGGACCCTGAGATCATGACCTGAGCCGAAGGCAGCGGCTTAACCCACTGAGCCACCCAGGCGCCCGAGTATAATGTATTTCTATGTATAATGTAATTTTACATTATACAATTTAGACTCTGCTTTGCAAAAAAATTTTAACATCCATTCTCAGCATTCCAGTGGGGGTGAGTATATAATGAAACATAAATAGGTCTTTTTTCAGGTTAAAATGAATTAAATTCTCTAATTCTTCATACTTTTCACACACACACAGGGGACAGGCTTGTTTTTCTGTGCCTGTTTTACACATTGCCACTAAACAAGATCACAGTGTGACTTATTCAAGGTCACTTCAGTTAGTAATGGTAAGAGGAGTAAATTCAGTTTGATTTATTCCTTAGGCTTAAAGCAATGCGCCAGTCACATTATTAAAATAGAGTTCAACTTTAAGCATCCAGTGTGAACAACTTGCTCTTTCTCTTTCCTCCCTCCCTTCCTTCCTTTTTAAAATTAAATTATCTTCTTAAAAAAGATCAATTTAAACTTCAACAGGGGTTTTAAAAAAAACAAACAGACCATTTCCTGAAGAGGTTAAGAGCGTGTGCTTTGGAGTACGTGGGTTTAAAAGGTGGCTGTGTAACCCACTAGCTATGTGATCTTGGGCAGTTACCTTGTTTTGGTGGGCCTCGGTTATTTTCTCTGTAAAAGTGAGATTGATGATAAAAATAGCAAACAACCATTAAGTGCTTATTATGTGCCATGAAGGTAGAACATTTTATATCCTTTTCACTTAATTATAACAGGCTATATGGGAAAATGAAATGGAGGGATTGGTGAAGTGGCTTTTCATGGCCACAGAGGAAGTGGCAGAGCTTAGATCTGAACCAAGATCAGCCTGACCCCAGAACTGGGGGTCAGCTACGTCTTTTCCCCAGTATCTACTTTCTAGGGCTGTTACTGGTTAAATAGGGCGGATGTGATATGTTGCCCAGGCCTGACACATAGAGAGCTCCATCTGTGTTAGGTTGAACCACGAGATTGCTGATATTTGCTCATTTCTCCCATCCAAGTACTAACCAGGCCCGACCCTGCTTAGCTTCCGAGATCAGACGAGATTGGGCGCGTTCAGGGTGGTATGGCCGTAGACTGATATTTGCTCATTTCTAACCTGCAAAAATGACCATTTCATATGGTTCAATCTAGAAGAAGATGATGGTAATGATGATGATGATGATGAATTATGAATAGGTCAGTCAGGCTGAACAACTGTTTTGTGAAAACCAGGAGGAAATGAAAACCTGATGCATATTTCAAGTATTATTTTTTCCCATGGGTTTTGGAAAGCAGGTTTTCTTCCATTGCTCTTGTGACAATAGGTCGGTTCTATGTAATGACATGGATATGAACGAGGTCCCTATGAACTTCCCCGTGGACACTGTGAAGCTGCGGATAGAGAAGACTGTGGTCCGCAGAATCCCCGCAGAGGCCTTCTACTACCTGGTGGAGCTCCAGTACCTTTGGGTGACTTACAATTCCGTGGCCAGCCTTGAGGCCAGCAGCTTTTACAACCTCAAGCAGCTACATGAGTTGCGCTTGGATGGAAATTCTCTGGCTGCTTTCCCTTGGGCGTCTCTGCTGGACATGCCCCATCTGAGGACCCTGGACTTGCACAACAACAGAATAACCAGTGTGCCAAATGAGGTGGTCAGGTACCTGAAGAACCTTGCCTACTTGGATTTATCGAGCAATAGGCTGACCACACTACCACCGGATTTCCTGGAGAGCTGGTCCCACTCACTTACATCATCACGGAGCTTGGAACTTACACCACGAAGAATTGTTCTTGGTAAGCTCAGAAGCCTCTGGGCTTCTCAGGTCCAGATAATTTGTTTTGCAAGACTTCAGCTGCCCAGTCTTTACATATGTGTCAAATTTCTCTTCTTACTTTCTACTTGCACATTTGATGGGCTGGTACTTTATCGGTTGATCTAGGTCAGATCTGGGCCTTACCCTGTGTAAGGTGTAATGGCTGTGTGCGCTGGAGTGAGGGCAGCAGTGTGTGTGTGTGTGTGTGTGTGTGTGTGTGTGTGTGTTGGAGGGAGAGGAGAGACCCTCATAAACCAAGAGACTAATGCTGCTATTAGCTTGGGGCTCAGTGATAAGGTGTAATGGCTGTGTGCACTGGAGTGAGGGCAGCAGTGTGTGTGTGTGTGTGTGTGTGTTGGAGGGAGAGGAGAGACCCTCATAAACCAAGAGACTAATGCTGCTATTAGCTTGGGGCTCAGTGATAAAATCTACCACCCTGCCCCAATTCTGAGAGCACATCAGTGCTCCATGCCCTGCCCCAGCCAACCTGCTCTGTTCTCTGTTCAGCCCTTCATCAGTCTCTTCAGGAGTGAAAGAGGGGCACTGGCATCTTTACAAGGTGGTGGTGGTTTTATTAGTTCAGGAGAATAGCTTCCAGATTCTCTTAATTTAAAAAGAAATGATGAAGACAATCTCCTAATGGATTAGTGTAGCTGTGATTTGTTTTGCAGACTTTGATCTTGACTTTGTTTAGGTTCTGTGGGTATTTGTCTTGGGTTCTTAAAGTGTAAACTCCTTCCAGTAAGTCTTTCTCTTCCTTTTTTTTTTTTTTTTTTTTTAAGTACCTTCCCACAGTGCTTTGCACGGTGCTCTGCACATGGAGAATGCCCAGTAAATGTGGTTGCCAGATTGAAATCAGTGAACTGAGACCCTTCTCAGGAGTACCTGTGGGCAGTGAGGCCTCTCATACTTTTGTGTGAGACACAAGCCTAAGGCTCTGATCAGTCAATTTGATCTCCTACTAAATTCTTGTTCACCCAATAAGGCTGTGTTGTCAGTTCACTCATGACGTCCATAGAGCCATGGAAGAGGTTGTATTTCTCGGGATGAAAGAACTGAGTGTTCGGCGAGTGAAATGACTTACAAGCCTTTTGGTGTGAGAAGCAACTTGATGCTGAATTTATGCCAGGAATCCCTGCTGACCAATATCACATGCTCAAATATTTGCTGAAGTCAAGTATAAATAATTTGAAATTTTTTTTGCTAAAAAGGAAAATGCTGTGGCAGCATTTAAATGATTTTAGCATTGCTTTGGTTGAAATGTAAATGCATTTTGGTGCTTATGAGACTAAAAGTGTGAGTGATAACCATAAAGAAAGAGGAAAAATCATGTAATTATTTATTCTATACCTATTTTATGCTTGCCTACTGCTTATCTAGTGCTTCAAGCATTTTTATTAAAGAATAAAAGAAATATTATAGCGTTAGCTAGGAAAAAAAAACATGAATTTAACAATAGCTATGGAGTCCTTATGTCTACCATGATAGGCACCATGTAAACCTATACTGTAGTATTTATTTTAGCTACTAATTTAGTTCTTGTGACTAATAGCTAGAAACTATCTTAATTTAAATAATGAGATTCTGTTTCTCTACACATTTTTTTCCTACACATTTTTCTAAGATTCTTTAGATTTGCCAAAAGGAGGTATATAGTAGAAAATAAAATCAAATTATTGAACTATTATTAATAGCTCTCTAATGATTAGTCACTAATATTGCTAATATCACTATAAAGAACTGATTTGCAGGACATTAATATTTTTCCATTGTGATTAAATCTGGATGACAATTTAGGGATGAAATGGAAAGGGTTATGAAATTTCACTGTTCATGAAGATAAACATGGAGATAGACATCTCTGTTATGGGGTTCAGATTCTTCAAAAGCAGATTCTTTAAAGGGGTAACATGAAAATCCTTTTGGTATAACATTAAATTAAAAAAAAAAAAAAACAGGATGGGGACGCCTGGGTGGCTCAGTTGGTTAAGCAGCTGCCTTCGGCTCAGGTCATGATCCCAGCGTCCTGGGATCGAGTCCCACATCGGGCTCCTTGCTCCGCAGGGAGCCTGCTTCTCCTTCTGACTCTGCCTTCCACTCTGTCTGCCTGTGCTCGCTCTCGCTCGCTCTCTCTCTGACAAATAAAATCTTAAAAAAAACAAACAAACAACAAAACAGGATGTGTCATTGTACACGATCATAACTATTTTAAAATGTGCAAAGAAAAAGACTGAAAAATACACTATCTGGTTAACTGTCCTCTTTGGTGATGGGACATCTTTTCAGTATTCTGTGTTTTCAAAATGTTCTGCATCAATCATGCGTTGCTTTTATAATAATGATAATAATCATGATAATAAATAACAAAAGATATTTTGAAACATGTCCAGTCATAAGTGGCAGCTGATCTTAGCAAAGCCATGCCTGCTATGTAACGAGAGGGAAGAAAGTACTCTCCTCTAAAAGAAGACTAGCTCATGTGTGTGAATCACATACAGAAAACTCAGTTTTCTCATCTGGAAAATGGAGGTAGGAAGACTCACTCCCTTCTGCTCATAGGATTGTAATGAGAATATTATGAGATAGTTTATGGGATAGTTCTTTAGAATATGAGGTGAACAGTCTCTGAGGTTATGATTTTAGATCAACAATGAGCCATAGCAGCTGTGACTGATATGGGAGTGTCTTATAAAGAAAGATTCCTCTATTTTGGCTTTTTCTGTTATTTTACCTGTGTTTGAGTCTTCCAATTTAATCATTAAACTACGGTGATGAAAACCAGTGCTAGCTTTTCTAGAACTTGGTGTATAACGGTAACAACTGTATCTTTCCAGGTACCCTGCAGAATTTACTTTTCTATTATTACAGTGGAATATATTCTGCTTTTATTTGTTAGTGTCCTGTGTTTATTATTGTGAGCAGATAGAAGTTATGTTTGTAACAATAGTAGTGGTAGCTGATATTAATGGAGTGCTTACTCAGGGCCAAATCTAGTTCTTACATTTTATAGATATAACTTCTCCCAGTCTCATGTTAACCCTGTGGTAAGTACCATTCCACCCCCATTTTATAGAAGAAGAATGGAGACGCACAGTAAGCCACGTACGCAGACTTACTCATCACACAGTGGTGGAGCTGGGGTGGTTACAGGTGGTTTGACTGCGCAACTTGTCATGTTCCCCACTCGTGCCTCATGCAGGGTACTGTATGGGATAATATCAGAGTTGTCTTCCTCACATACGCCTTACTGATATCTTTAAGTAGTGTATTTATTTTTTAAAAATTAGGAAGAGGCTTTTCCATTACTCCTCTTTTCTACATGAGTAAAAATTTCTACATGAGTTAAAAAAAAAATGAACAAAATTGTCCTCTGATGTATTATACAAACATAAACTAGTGTTCTGCAAGTAAATATTTAAATGAAGTGTAAAACTAGACTGGATTTTTTATTTGCAATGCAGGTAAATTTCCATGGCCTCTTCCTCAGGAAGATACAAATATTTACACAGGCAGACTCTGTAAGGCCCAACACTCTTTGTCCTGGAAAAAGCTTGCAGGAGGAGAGGGCATAAAATGCTTTGTTGGTTGCTTTATTGCTACTCAAATTTGCTCAATTGCAAACATGAATTCTTTTCCTGTTCAGAATGAAGTTTACCTGAAGGGCAGTAACCACACGAGTATTTCCACAAAATTTTTCTAAAATGGTGTTCATTTCATTCAATGAACACTCCTCAATCCCGGTTGATAAGCTGGTTCTTTTTGAGGCACAGAGGAGATAAATCCACATAGATAAAGTGAACTCCTTGCCAGGTGCTCTTCTGAGGACTCCTTGGTAGGATCTGAGGACAAGGCTGTAAAGTGGGTCTGTAATTATTACCTGCTTTGTACAGCTGGTGAAGAGGCAGAGTCAAGCTTCAAGTTCAGTCCATCTCCAGAGATATCATTCTTTTGTTTTTTAAGCCTTTTCTAAATTGAGGAGTTGAGGTATAATTTGCATACCATGGATCTTAAGTGTACAGCTTAGTAAATGATGATAAATGATATATCCTGATGAAACCCACACCCTCATTAAGATATGGAATAATTTCATTACACTGGAAAATTCCCCTGTGCTGCTTCTCAACCAGGCACCTCCATTTCAAGCAAGCACTGTTTTTATTCATCACAATAGGTTAATTTTGTCTAGAATTTTATGTAAATGAAATCATACAAGATGGCCCTTGTGCCTGGCTTCTTTCATTTAGCATTATTGTCTTTGAGATTCATTGACGTCGTTGCATGAATGGGTAGTTCCTTCTGCTGAGTCATTTCAGTTTTACAAATATATGAATTGTTCATCCTTTCCCCTGTTTTTGGAAACATGGGCGGTTACATCTTCAGCTATTATGAATTAAGCTGCTATTAACATTCTTATGCAAAGCTCTTTGTAGTACATATTTTCATTTCTTTTTTTTTTTTTTTTAAAGATTTTATTTATTTATTTGTCAGAGAGAGAGTGAGTGAGAGCGAGCACAGGTAGACAGAGTGGAAGGAAGAGTCAGAGGGAGAAGCAGGCTCCCTGTGGAGCAAGGAGCCCGATGTGGGACTCGATCCCAGGACGCTGGGATCATGACCTGAGCCGAAGGCAGCTGCTTAACCAACTGAGCCACCCAGGCGTCCCCATATTTTCATTTCTTTTGGATAAATTCCTAGGCTTCAGATTGCTAGGTCATAGGATGGCCATATATCTTTTTAAGAAACTGCCAATTTTCCGAAGATGTTGTACCATTGTACACTCCCACTAGCACTGCATAACAGTCTACTTGCTCCATATTCTTACCAACATATGATGTTAGAAGATTTTTTCATTTCCACCATTCTTGGGGGTGATGGGTCAGGCAGTGATTTGACTTTGTGATTCTAATTTGCATTTCCCTGATGACTAATGCTGTTGACCATGCTTTCATTGGGTTATGGCTCATTGCTGTATTCCTTTATGCCAATACATAATTTTTTAAAGTTTTTTTTATTGTTGAATTCAAGCCTTTTGTCAGTTATTGATATTTTCTCCAAAACTGTGATTTATTTATTCATTTTCTTCATGGTGTCTTTGGTAAGAAGGTTTGAAATTTTAATGACATCTGATTTATTAGTTTTTTTCTTTTATAGTTAGTGCTTTGAGTGTCTCATCTAAGAAATATCTGTCTACCTACAAGTCATAGAAATTCTATTTTCCTTATAATTTTAACTTTCATATTCAATTTCTGGCTTTTATTTTTTTTTAAAGATTTTATTTATTTATTTGATGGACAGAGATCACAAGTAGGCAGAGAGGCAGGCGGGGTGGGGGAAGCAGGCTCCCTGCTGAGCAAAGAGCCCGATGTGGGGCTCGATTCCAGGACCCTGAGATCATGACCTGAGCTGAAGGCAGAGGCTTTAACCCACTGAGCCACCCAGGTACCCCACTGGCTTTAATATTCTTATCTTTTTTAAATACTCTTATCTTTCATGCTTATGTCTGTGGTCTGTCTCAAAACAATTTTTGAGTATAGTGTGAGGCAGGGGTTGAGGCTTTTTCTAAGCAGATGTCCAGTTGTCCCCCCACCATTTGTTGAGAAGACTTTACTTCCCCCCCCGAATTGTTAAATGCCACTCCAAAACTGACTAAGGTATGGTTTTTTGCTTTCAAGAGCTTATAGTCAGCAGAATTACTTTTGTACAGAAATTTATTGCGAACTTTTCACCAAAAAAAAAAAAAAAAAAAACACATTTAATTCAACTACTGTGATGCATGGAAAAACATTGTCCTTTTAGAAAAGGAATAAGGCAAAATTGATTTACCCCTATCCAAGAATAGTTAGATGAACTAAGTTAATTAGTGCAAATTACTGTGATTGTGGTTGGTGTGTTGCCTTGAAGGAATGCAGTACAAAATAACAGTTTAACTTCAGGGAGTTCTTGTACCTTTGTCCCCAAAAGGGAAAAAAACAAAAACAAAATGCTTGATGAACTGGTTCAGCCCTCAGGTCACTCTTAATATTCAGGTTTTAAAAGTTGTGCCTTTGACCTTGATGTTTCAAAGCTAGAATAAATACTCTATTTTTAAGGATTTAAAAAATATTTTCCTGTTTTATATAACTTTAAGACATAGCCAGTTGGGTTAATTTTTAAAAGAATTTTGTTTCAGGGGCACCTGGGTGGCTCAGTCAGTTAAGCAATCTGACTATTGATTTTAGCTCAGATCATGATCTCAAGGTTGTAAGACGGAGCCCCTGCACGGGGTTCCATGCTCACGGGGAGTCTTCTTGAGACTCTCTCTGTCCTTCCCTTGGCCCCTCTCCCTGCCTGCGAGCACATGCACACTCTCTTTCTTTCTTTCTCAAATAAATAAATCTTTAAAAAATTTTTTTTCTTTCACCATTAACATAGGTTTATGACAGTTTCATAGCATGACTAGAACTGCAAATGTTACAGTTCTTGGATCTTTCCCTATGTAGACAGTTGTGCTCCAGACATCACTGCTTTGACATGTGTTTATAGATAACAGCACTTATAGCTGCCACCCCTGACTCTAGATGTTTTTAGGTGATGAAATGAGTTATGGTGGAAGGAATATTAGATTAGGAGGCTGAAAATCTGGGACTTAGTACTCTAAGCTACTTATAGAACCAAGGCAGTAATCTCTTTGTGCTTTAGTGTCCTCTGATGTGAAACTCAAAAGAATCATACTAACTTCATTCATGAGGTCAGTGTAGGACATATAGAGCTTGAGAATGAAAGCTCTAAGGATACCAAGGTTCAAATCCTGACTATATCCAGTTGTATGACCAGAGAAAGATCCCTTAACCTGAGTGTTGGCTTTCTCCTCTTTAAAATGAGTATGATGCTAATATTATCTACCTCATGCTGTTGTCAGGATTGAAGTAGACAAATGCTTTAGCATGCTTAGTACTATTGGGAGATAATTTTCCATGGCCTCTCACATTTCTGCACGTATTGTGAGCAGAGACCATCACTGTCCTGTCTTTTGTCCTGAACTATCATTTTAAGGATGTCTGTGAACAGAACTGCTTTGGAAGGTAAAGATATTTCTCTGTCCAGGGAAATGGTAGGCATGTTTACTGCCTGGTATAATGAAGACAATGTCTTCTTCCAGAGCTGTAAACTATCCTCCATCTCTAACCAGTAATCTTATGTCTTTTGCTAACTGGGAGGTGTTAGTCCCCCTAAAGTAGTAGAAAGCTCAGACCTTTTACAATTCTTGACAAAGTACAATATTTGCCACATAGGAAGCAATCAGTGACTATCAATCTGTTTTGTCATTATTTTATCAAGCAAAAATCTAGCATAACAAGTGTTTTGAGAGCATAAAGTTTTATCCACATGTTAATTACTACATGACAGAATGAAATTGATGATCCAAGCTGGATATTAGAGATTGGTCATAGGCACACAGGACTAAATGTAAGAAGTTCAAGGTGATTCACCTATGGAAGAAATGAATTTTCTAAGATAGAAGATTTAAAAAAAACCTAGCAAGTTTTTACTAATACTGGCAGAAGAATATGAACCAATCATCAAGTGCTAATATAATAAAAATAGACACATATAGAAATTTATATTAAAACAAAAATAGACCTAAATAGAATTTATAAATGGACAGTTAAATCTTCCAACATGGTTAGCATTTTTAAAAATTGCAGTTCTGTCTTTTTCCCTTATGAATCAATGCATAATCTACTCTATTTGTAAAAACCCACAACCACAAACATTATTGAGATAAATCTCTTGCAACCTTGGGCTTTATGTGAAGCTGTTGTAGGACATTATCACCCTTAATAGCCTTAGAGAGACTTTTGTCTGCCAAGGGCTCTGAAGCACTATCTTAGATCTTTCTGTGATCTTAGCAAATAATTTTATAGTTTCACCCTCCCTAGATTTGATTTTTGCTTGGAAACCCTTTCTTAGTTTGAGAACTTTGGAGAGGCTGGGAGTAAGAAGTGGGGTTTTTTGTTTGAATTTTATTTTTAATTTTTTTAGTTATGTTCAGTTTTATTATTGAACCCTGCAAGTTTTGTCTCCTTTCTCTTGAACAGTTCTTCCTTTAACTGTCCTTTCCATTTTACCATGAGCAGCAAGAAGACATCAGGTAGCACTTGCAGCACTTGGTATGGAAATATCCTTAGGGAGAATGTTTGTTTCACTGAGTGCACTTTATACTTTCCATGTTAACCACGCGTGACAATGTTTCTCAACTTTCTGCCGCGCCATCAAAGGGTCTGCTTTCCTCTAGTTTCCAGTAGTTACATCTTCCTCACTTTCCTTGAAAGCTCTCACTGATGGTCCCCTTGAGGGCCAACACACTTCTGCTAACAGTTTGAAAGCTGAGGGAGGCAGTCCTCCAACCGGAGGCTGTCAGCTAACTGTATTTCTGCTGCTGATTCTCTCTTGAAGGAGGATTTGAGCAGTGCACCTTCTTGGCCACCATATATGACATTCATGCCAAGCTCTGTTCTAGCCTCTGCCATTCTCCAGTCTTATCTCCTGACATTGCCTTCATCTCACTCTGTACTTTTGCTACACAGAACTTGTACTACCTTCAAAGGTCTTCAAATCATGCAAAACCGTGACACAGTGCGGGCTGAATTAGGGGGCCTCTCTAAACCCTCCAATACTGACAATAATATACTTTCCTAGCACTCTAGAAATATCTCTAGCAGTGTTTTATAGTATTCTGTGGTACTTGAATTAAAATCTTGGCTCGGATACTGATTAAGCTATATGGCCCTGCTCAAATAATTTGATTTCTCTGTATCTCAGCTTCTTCATTTTTAAGATGGGGATAGTAATCCTCTTTCTCATAGGATTTTTAGGATTAAATGAAATAATACAGACAAGCACTTAGAACAGAGCCTTGCCCAGAGTACATGCACAATAAATGTTGGCTATGATCATTAACGACCTGACCTGACAGGCTGTATTCATTCAGGTAGCCAAATTGCAGAGCAAAATTGACAGGGAGGCAACTCCATTCCATCTCTCAAAGCACCTTTATTTTTAGGGAGATAATTCAGATACTTGCTTGCCTGAGAGGTTGTGATGTAAATAGAAGTCAACACAATAATCTTTGTCCATCTTTTCCTCCCTTCTTGTTTAGGTCTGCAGGACAACCCTTGGTTCTGTGACTGCCACATTTCCAAAGTGATCGAGCTGTCAAAAGTTGCTGACCCTGCTGTAGTGCTGCTTGATCCTCTAATGATTTGTAGCGAGCCTGAGCGCCTGACAGGGATTTTGTTTCAGCGGGCTGAGCTGGAGCAGTGTCTGAAGCCATCTGTTATGACCTCGGCCACCCAGATCACATCTGCCCTGGGCAGTAATGTTCTGCTGCGGTGTGATGCTACTGGATACCCTACCCCACAGCTCACATGGACCAGGTCTGACAGCTCACCAGTTAATCACACAGGTATTTTCTTTATTCCTTTTTAAAAAGAGTTTATTTATTTGAGAGAGAGAGAGAGAGAGCATGGGCACAGGGAGTGGGAGAGGGAGAAGCAGGCTCCCCGTGAGCAGGGAGCCTGATAAAGGGCTCGATCCCAGGACCCTGGGATCATGACCTGAGAAAGGCAGACGCTTCACCAACTGAGCCACCCAGGCATCCCCAAAATTGGCTAGTAAATTCTAATAAAATATGCCAGGATTGTTGGATGAAAAAAATTTGAAAGGTTCTTTTTATTTGTTAATATTTTCCTGAGTTTATCTAATTACATAGATGAAATTAGACAATCTGATTTTTTTTTTTGATAGAAAACATGATCCAGTGGATAGATGATTGCAAATAAGGCCCCTTGTCTTGCTGCGTCATCTTGGATATGACTCACTTAAAAATGTGTAACTATTACAGTTTTCTTAGAAAAGATTTTCATGTAAGTTTCTCATTTTTGAATGATTATTTAAATAATAAATTACATACAAACCTTATCATGAAGCAAAAAGTATAATTTTTAGAAATACTGGTTACATAGACTTTTTAGATCCTACTATAACCAACTCAATGCTTCAGCTTTAGTTTCAGTAGTGATATTCTGGTGACTTAAAGTGATATATTTAAAAAAACTAGTGATATATTTAAAATTAAATGTAAATTTTATTTGTTTCTGAGAAACAAACTGAGGGTTTTGGAGGGGAGGGAGGTGGGGGGTTGGGTGAGCCTGGTGGTGGATATTAAGGAGCGCACACATTGCATGGAGCACTGGGTGTGGTGCATAAACAATGAACCTTGAACACTGAAAAAATAAAATTAAATTTAAAAAATTAATTGTAAATCAAAGTAAAATAAAGGTAAATGTAAATCAAAGTAAAAATAATGAAACCTGATGGAAGAAGAAATAGTTAAGGCCTAATATTCTTACAAATAGATAGTAAATGGCCCACAGCTTAAAGTAGTAAGTTAAATTTTGAGATACTAGGATACTGTTTAGTATATTATTTTTCTTCAGAAAGTTTCAGAAATCAAGACAGAATGGTAATATGTTAGATTTCAGTGTTTAGGAAAGTAAAATTCCAATACAAAAACTATATATTATTATTATTTTTAATATTATTTATTTATTTATTTGACATACAGAGAGAGAGATTATAAGTAGGCGGAGAGGCAGGCAGAGAGAGAGGGGAAGCAGGCTCCCTGCTGAGCAAAAAGCCTGAAGCTGGGCTCTATCCCAGGACCCTGAGATCATGACCTGAGCTGAAGGCAGAGGCTTAACCCACTGAGCCACCCAGGCGCCCCTAAAACTATGTATTATTCTACAAATAAAAGAATCCATGGCTTATTAACTTATCTAGATTAAATATAAAATGAAAGACTGAGAATACTAATTATGACTTCTCTATGCCAGAAAATGATCTGTTATGCTATCTGGCTATGTAGATAGATAGCATTTTTATGGCAATGAAAAAATATTTGGGGAAATATTTAAGTAAGATCTTATAATAACCATTTTAGAGAACCATGGTGAGTTAAAATTGGAGAGCATCTTTGAGACCACTTTGTCTTATCCCCTTATTCTAAAAATACAGAAACAGAGGCCTAAAGATCCTAATTGACTTGTCTGAAATTACATATTCATCTGTGGACAAACATTTACTAAAGCTAAGTCTCCCAATTCACAGCCTTGTGTCTTTTTAAAATACCATTCCCCATATAGACCTCATGGTACTTGGCATGCCCTAGACCTGAACTATACCTGTCATCAGAGATTGGTGATTGTGTGCTATTTCCCTCTTGGTTTATGTGAAAAGGATGCATGTAGAAACAGATTGGTTAGCATGTTGTTTGAGTGTCTCCTTTTTTTCCCCTTACAGAGTATATGTATTTTTTCTTACAGTAATTCAGGAATCTCCAGGGGAAGGAGTCAGATGGTCCATAATAAGCTTGACAGGCATTTCTTATAAGGATGCTGGGGATTACAAATGTAAGGCCAAAAATTTGGCTGGAATGTCAGAAGCTGTGGTTACTGTGACAGTGGTTGGTGTTGTCACGACTACTCTATCATCAGATATCTCTGAAAGAACTAGAGATCACCCTGAGGAAGAAGTCCAGCCAGGATCTAGAGCTACGTCCCTACCTGGTTCACGGTCATCTGCCTGGCCTTCTTCCTTCCCTTCCTTCCCTGCTTCTTCCATTTTTCTTTCTACTTCTACTTCATCTCCTCCCTCCGCTGCTTTCTTCTCATCTGCTTTCCCCTCCTCCATCATGTCTTCAGTCACAACTCCAAGCAACAGAATTTCAACAAGCCCCACCATCGCCAGCCAGCAGTCACTCCAGCTCCGCCCAGATGGGAAAAGAAATTTAAAGGTGGAAGTAGGTAGAGGTAAGCTTCCCTCAGCTAGTGCAAGTAAAAAAGAAGAGTTGGCATCAGTGAATCAAATGACACCAATGGAAAAGAATGCCACAGTAGAAAATCTCAGGATAGTCCGTGAGACTGAAGAGAGTGTGACTTTGATGTGGAACACCGTCAATACCACACACCAGTCTGAGATGACCGTGTTGTACTCCAAGTACGGTGAGAAAGAGCTGCTGCTGCTGAATGCAGACTCCAGCAAGAATCAAGTAACCATAGATGGCTTGGAGCCTGGTAGGGAATACACAGCATGTGTCTGTCCAAAAGGAGCATCTCCCCAGAAAGACCAATGTATTACGTTTTCTACTGACAGAGTGAAAGAAGGTGATTCTCAAGTGTCTTTCCTTGTCGTGGTGAGCAGTATTGCCTGTGTTGTTGTTTTGCCATTGATTTTTTTCCTGTTGTACAAAGTCTGTAAACTGCAATGTGGGTCAGAATCTTTCTGGGAAGACGATCTGGCAAAAGAAACTTATATCCAATTTGAGACCCTGTTCCCCAGGTCTCAAAGTGTAGGGGAACTTTGGACTCGGAGGCACAGAGATGATTCGGAAAAATTGCTGCTTTGTTCTAGGTCAAGTGTGGAATCTCAGGTGACTTTTAAAACTGAAGGTTCAAGGCCAGAGTATTATTGCTAAAGTTTTACAACTTAGGGATTGTGAATGTCACAAAATTTCTTCCATGCAGTTAAGGATCTGAGGATGTAGATGACTTTTGTTCAGACTTTCATATCCTTTATGAAAATCACAAATGGAGTGTTTTTAATCGTGCTTAAAAAAATACTATGTGAGGGGCACCTGGTTGGCTCAGTCAGTAGAGCCTGCAACTCTTGGAGTTGTAAGTTCGGGCCCCATGTTGGGTGTAGAGATTACTTAAAAACTACCATGCGACTTCTAAACTGAAAAAATAAATAGTTTTGGTTTTTGTTGTGTGGAAGACTTCCATAGAAATAATTTTTAGGGTAGTTCTTAATAAGCTAATAGTATGTTTTAGAGTAATGTTTTAGTTCTTAAAAATAAATTCATGTGAGAATAGTTGTAAAAAATTGAAGTCTGAAGTTTAAAAGATAGTTTTTTGGGAAATGAAGAAAGATTAGTATAACCAGCTAAGCCTTGATGTTCATTCACGTTTGAAGTGCTTTATGGCATTTGCTATGGGTATTCACTGCCATTGCCTAGTGGGTGAGAGTGAGAAAGTACAAAATTTTGCATTCATTAAAGTTAAATCCAAGCCAATGGAAAGGGAGGGCTCCAACTCTTGGTACCATTATGCACTACAAGACTGTACAGTTGTATTAATATTGCAAGAAAAAGTTTTCCTTTATCATTAAAATTTTTAAGTATTAGCAACAAGAAGTTTAAAAAGAGGATCATGAAAATAGTAAGGCCATTTCTAAAAATAGTAACCACTGCATCCTAATACATTTGCTAACAGACTGTATGAATCTTTTTTTTTTAATTTAATTTTTTTGTGTGTGTTCCAAAATTTATTGTTTATGCACCTCACCCAGTGTGGATCTTTAAAAAAAGAAAAAAATACGTGCTCCTTTTGAAAAAATCGCTGTAATATTATGATATTTACTCTATTCTTTCTGCTCCTTTTTTCTGTCTTTCCTTCTTTTTTTAGCTTCAGCTTTGTCAGAAGATACTCAGGTAGCCAAAGGACCACAGCTATTTGTCTTTTGCCATGATTGTCTTTTGCCATGTTATATTTTGATCTTCGGGCTAACAGGAATAACTTGGAAGTCTTTTTTAGAGCTGAAAAGGATGTTTTAGGATTTTGAAGAACAGCTTCAATGGATTAATGTGGTCAAATCTTCTAGGTAAAAACATCAGGGATATTGAACTGGAGTGGGGCACACAAATAGGTAGAAAAGCGCTTCATACATAAAATTTAGGTTTTTTTTTTTTAGAAAAAAAGTTTGTGACTACCTTTACTAAAGATTATGTTCTCTTTATTGGAGACTTGGGAATACAGAACAGGTTTATAAAGGTGTGTCAAAAGTCTTGAAATATTCTGAGAAGCAAGTTTCAAGAAAATCCTATATTTTGCATAGGCAATAGATTGGCTTCAATATAATACATTATGAAAATTACAATACACGCAGCTGAACAATGAAAAATCATTCATTCCACATGGCTCTTAATTAAAAAGGAAGAAGAATTCTAGTTTAGACATATTCTATGTATTAGGAGGAGGCCAGCATAGACGGATGGCCTGTCCAGAACTCTCAAATATCCCATCTTGTATAATTTCCTCTCCTTTCTCTCTCTTTCCTTTCCAGCTTGTTTGTCCTTGGTGCTTTCATCACTGAGTGCATTGTCGAAACATCTAACTGTTTTAAATTCAGTATGCATTGTTAAGATTTGTTAGAAAAATACTTTTTTACAATTTTGTGTCTAGCTTCAAATTCTGTTGAGATCAATGTATTTTAAATTAAAAGACTGCAAAAACTTGCATTTCTTTACTCTACAGACATCATGGAATTCACTGCCATATTTAAAAGGTTCATATAAACAGACTGCCAAAGCACTACCATGTTAGAAATAATGACTACAGGAGAATGTTACGGACTACTGTGGCAGGTGGCCCCCAAATTGTATAAAAGAGGGTTATCTGTTGAGAAAGGAGACTTGGCCCACCCTGATGAGGTAAATTACTGATGGTCCTCATAACCAAAAGTCTGCACTTAATTTTGACCAAAGAGGAGAAGCTAGTTCCTGGTGTGGAGAAGAGAAGGCACTTCTGTCATCTACAACTTGGTCTTGGCCCATGAAGTAAGTCCTAAGGAATGTGTTACTAATAGTGAAAGAACTAAAATTGTAAACCAGCTACTTTCTAAAAATACATACATTTGAGGGTAGGCAAATGATATCTGATGATATCACTGCTCTTATGTTCTTACAAGTATGCTTTCCTGAGGGGGAGGAAAAGGTTGATGTAAGCAAGCAGCATGGAATTCTGCATAATCAACAGTCTGCCAATGTCACCACCACCATTGTAGAGAGCAATCAGAACTGACATATAGCCAATATATGGGACAATTGAATATGATCACACTGTTTTACTTTCAGACAAGATATATTAGACATTTGTAAAACATGGGTAAATGGTGACGGTGTGTCACCTGGGAGACTATCACGAATGATGTGCTATCACATAAAACATGTTGAGAACTCCAAGCTCATGGTTTATGAGGGCTGCCAAAGAAAATGCTGGACTTTAGAGTCAGACAAGTCCCCTAGATTTGGGGAAATTTTTACAAAAAGTTCAAAGACAAAAGATTTTTGACCCATAGACTTGAGTCTCAAAAAGGGATTATGGCTAACAAAGGGAGATGATAAAAACCCAAAACCTTTTAGCTGAATAATTGTGAAATAATTTAAATAAAACAGACAGGGAAGTTAAATGGCTGTCTACTCATCTGAAAGTTTAAATAATATATGTAGAAGGTATAAAGAAGGAAGAGTGATCGAGGTGAAGGTAGAAGTGTAGCAATCTATTATGAAAGCACCATAAACTAAAGGCCCCAATAAACAAGATAAAAAATATGGTAAAGTTGACCAGAAGGAACTGGAAGGCTTTTATGTTGTTGTTAAAAAGAAAAAGGAAATAAGAAGTCTACTGTTTAGAGATGATAAGAGAAAGTATATCAAAGAAGTAGCAGAATCATTCAACTCCTATTTTTTCTTCTCTTTTCTAAATGGGTTTTTCAACTGAATATGGCGAAGAAACTAACTGAAGTGAAAATTCTAGCCCAAGGTAAGTAAGAGATTAGTAAACTAATTCCAGGATATTTTCAATGAGGCCAGATAAATTACCAGGGTGGTAACAAAATTTTCAGTCATAATCTCAGAGCTACTGTTTAGCAGTCTTTGAAAACTCACGGCAAATAGGAGAGAGACCACAGACCATAAGTGACTAACTTTCATCTTTATTTTTGAAGAGAAGAATAGGGTGGGTTCTAGAAATTAGAGGCAACTTGATTCATGCATGTAGGATTGACAACAGATTGTTAAAAGGCTTGATTTTGAGCATGCAGAAATGAATGTTATGGTCATTAGCAGCCAACAAATGTCAACTAAGGAGAAGCTTTAATAAACCAGTATGGCTTATTTTTTTTATGAGGTTACTAGGCAGACATCAAAGGACTGCTTAAAAATCAAATAGTAGCTAGCTATGTTATTTGTCTTGCCTTGGTGGAGTAATAAGGGTTGCTTCCTCTCAAAAATGTCTAGTAATGGCTTTAAATAACATGAGAAAGTGTTTGTTAGGATGCCTTTCCCCTATTTCCCATTTTTGTAAATGACTGGATGAACACAGACTTCTCAGCTTTGCAGAGGACATGAAAATAGACAGGGTATCTTATGTTGGTGCTTCTCAAACTTTTACACAGAATATTCTTAATGGAAGGGGAAAGTAAACATGTACATCTGAGAAACCAGGGCAATTATCCTAAGTGGCTGCCAAAAGAGAGACATTTCTCTGAATTATTTTGTCTTAATTAAAAACGATGTGAATTTCCACTCTATTTCATATTTTTAAATTTATTTTATTTTTCAGTGTTCCAGAATTCATTGTTTATTTCATATTTTTAAAATATAAAATAACTCTGTCTAATCAATTTCTTTTCTTTCTTTTGTTTTCTTTTTTAATATTTTATTTATTTATTTGAGAGAGAGACAGTGAGAGAGAACATGAGCGAGGAGAAGGTCAGAGGGAGAAGCAGACTCCCCATGGAGCTGGGAGCCCGATGTGGGACTCGATCCTGGGACTCCAGGATCATGACCTGAGCCAAAGGCAGTCGTCCAACCAACTGAGCCACCCAGGCGCCCCTTTTGTTTTCTTTTTTAAATTGGCATCTCTGTGCCTTTGAATACTTTGGCACATATTTCCCTGAGGTGCTCTACTTATCTTCATCCAAATCAATCATAAAAACCTTAAGCAGAATAGGGTAAAAAAATGGGAATGACAGCTCTCTAGTACAGGCTACTTCATACTGAATAAAGCCATCCATGCATGCATTTATATGATAGGTAAGACACCAAATCTTGAAAAGGATCTTAATAAGATGGCATACTAACAGAATTAAATCTAACAGGGATAAATATAAATATAAATATTTGCATTTAAATTGGCACAAATATGTGTGTTCAAGTGGTAAAAAAAATCTGTGACTTGAGATTTTTCATTTAGATTATTTATATTAGAATGATTCCAAACATTCTACGAACCAATGGAGTTATGTAATTGTTAAGTATGGTAGTATTAAATTACTTTAATATAAGTAGTAGATATCAAGAAAATTAACAGTCCCTCTGTGCTCTGCATTAATAAGCCATTTTTATAGAAGCAAATTTAATTTTGGGTGCCAAATTTAATAGGGACCTTGATAAACTATGGAGTATTCATAGGAAGAAAACTAGGATCACCAAGCATCTAGAAATTTTATCATGCAAGAAAGGGTTAAGAACCTAGAGCGCATATGAAGAGACCAGATGAGCTTAGTAGCACATGACACCGAATGTTGTCCTACAGCGTGTTTCTGAGGTGCATCTGCTTAGGTTGTTAAAATGGAGGCAACTGGGTTCTTCTGCAGGTAAAAATTTGGATTCAGGAGCCTGGGGCCCTGGAAGCTGCATTTTGATACTCAACCCAGGGAAATGATGCGGATGAGGTGAAGATCTGAGAAATGCTGTTCTATGCACTGGATGTAGAGGCAGTAATGGAATTACAGAGAAGCAGAGTGGCTCCACATTAAAAAAAACAAAAACAAAAAACAACCAATAATCTTTCTTGGTAACAACTAGATGGAGAAAATAGTATAGAAAGGCATATTGCAATAATATTACTCAGGACATTCATGGATATTCCAGGAGTCAGGGATGATACTGAAGGGATACTGAAGGATACCGTAGACTAAAAGTCCTCTGGTCAATCATTCTGACTATAGCAGAGCAAAAGAAAAACTGATAAAAATATATTCATTGGTTTTAGTGGAAATAGAACACTAATATTTGTATTTATGTGTAGCCACTTTTTTGTTTAATTTATAATAAAGTTGATCTTGTATACAAATATCTGACTCTTGATTTGTTTAACCAGTGCGTATTTTGATGTTGTTTTCCTTTTATGCAGTTAATTTCCATTAAGTGGTTGGATGAAAGAGTTACTGTAATTTTTTCCTCTTTGGCGTAGGATATAACACTGATGATTTATTTCTTAATTATTCAGCGAAAACCCCCCAATGTTTATAGATTATTTCGGTATAGATTATTTAGTTCATAGAGAAAAGCAGCAATTTTTGAGAATACCATGAACTATGAATTGCCTACAAAAGAAAGAAACATTAAATTTCAATGGCTGTCCTGCCATTGCTGCAAACTGGTGCGTACGGAAAGCAGAGAAGGAGGTGTTAAAGGACTGCAAGGAAGAGGAGAGCCGAGAGTGTATGTGAAGCAAAGACAAAATCGCCAGAAAACGAAAAGCCAATATCAAGTGCAAATATATGGACCTTGCGTCTAAGACTTAGAAGTTCCAAAATGAGCTACAGGGAAGAGGCATGAAAGTGAGTGGGACCAGAGTTGGAAACCTTGGAAAAGCATTGCTTCTAGAAGAGGATGAGTTAGAGAATGGTGCTAATCACCAAAGACATGGTATTAAGAAAAAAAGAAGAAACAAGAGGGTGAAAATTAAAGCAAATGCACTGACATTGATCATTTAATACATTTAACTGTAGAGCAAAGACTAAAACAAGAGTGGGTACATGAGTGGAAGAACTGTATGTTAACAGTGTACAAATGGGCAGAGTAGGAAGAATGCAACGAAAAATGGAGAAGGAAGAGAGATAGGAAAGAAGATTAATTGGCTGATGTATAAGTAATAAGTGGAAGTCAAAGGATACTATTTAAAAATTATAGATGGATAGTAAAACTTTAAGTAGGAAAGAAGAGAATTAAAAGCACTATAAAAGACCCGTTAAAACAACAAAAACAAAATGCATGCTTTTTAAAAGCCAAGTGAAATAAAAAAAAAAAAAAAGCAAGACACGAAATAGAGAAAGATTGAAACTATTTGTTTCTAAAGACAAAGGAAAATATCCTCAGGGTTTCCAGGTGAAAAGGTCAAATTATTTAAAAGGTTAAGAAAATTAGGTAGCCATCAGACTTCTAAAAAACAACATACTAAACAACGTACAGCAGAGCTGCCTTTTGAGGAAACTCAGGAAGAAAAGGCAAGCCAGCAATCTTTTATACAGTTAAGCAACCCTTTGAGGCTAAAGAAGATAAAAAGCTATTTTCCCCTTTTCCTAAGACGTTTAGTGGTTTAAAGCATTTCTTGCACATGATTTCCAGAGGAATCTGGAAAGAGCTGGCTGGGTTGTTAATTTCTGATGCTGTCATGTTGGTTGGGATGGCTGAGGTTGAAGAATATACCTCCAAGATAGCTTCTCTGCTCACATGTCTGTGCACTGGTGGGGACAGTGCAAGGCTGGGTTTAGATGGTTTAGATGGGTCCCTCTCCTTCTCTCAATAGTTTCAAGGCCTTTGCACATGGTCTCTGTAGCTGAGTTGTCAGACTCCTTCGTGGTGGGTCTGGGATTCAAGAAACCAAAGAGAAACAGGCAGTTCTCTTAAAAGATACACCCAGAACAACATATTCTGTTGATTTAAGTAGTTACAGCCCAATCCATAATCAAGGAGGGAGGCAAATAGACCCCCCTCCCGCCCCGGTCAACAGAAGTGAGTAAAAATGTATGGCCATTATCTTCAATCCAGCAAGTAGAATTCCTACCTAGACATTAAAAAACTAAACAAATATAAACCACTCTTGGTGAAAGCTAAAATATATGAGAAGTTTCAGAATTTCTGAAAAATAAGGGATAATTTAAAATTCTATATATAAAAATCAAGATACTTTAAAAAAGTATTCAGCAGAATATTCATAGTGGCAAATATATATGTCAATATAAATAAAAGTGAATAAAAATAAATTTCAAAAAAAATTAGAAAAAGCAAAAAAGTAAGCAAAAAGACGCTTAAGGAAGCAAATAATGAAGGCAGAAGTAGACATTAATGAGGCAGAAAATAGAAAAATAGGAAGTCAAAAAAATCAAATTCTGTTCTTTTGAAAAAAAAAAATCAAGAGATGAACCACTAAGAAATTTAACTTTAAAAGGGCGTAAAGAACAAATATACAACACAAGATGACAAGAGAGGAGTAACTATTCACAGAAAGTTTTAAAAATCAGAGGATTACTTTGCAAACCAATATGTAAATAAATCAGAAAACCTAGATGAAATGCGTCATTTCATAGGAAAATACAACTTACCAAAATAGACCCAAGTATTGATAGAAAGCATAAGCAAAGCAATTAATAACAGAATTAAGAGAAGCAATCAAGGAACTCTCCCTCAAAATTCACTGGGCCTAGATGATATCAAAGGGAATTCTCCAAAAGAGACCAAAAGAGAGAATATTCATGCTACTTAAACTGCTTCAGAGAAAATGAAGGAAAATGTTTAAATTCTTTTTACAAAGCAATTATAACACTAATATCTAAATATGATAAAGATAACTTATAGGGAGTATTTTGTATCATATCATTTATGAATATTGACACAAAAAACCCAAAATAACATTTTAGTGAAGAGACTTCAACACCACATTAAGAAAACATCATGACTAAGAAGGGTTTATGAAGAAATGCAAGGATGGTTCAATATTAGGAAGTCTATTAATATAAACGACTATAGTAATACATTGATAGTTCTGAAAAGCCTTTGAAAAAGGTTAACACTTATTCCTGATAAAAACTCTCAAAATAAATACGGGTAATATATGATTATATGTAATGATGTAATGATAAAATATGGGTTATGTATGATAGTCATGTATCATAGATTGTTGATTAGGAAATGTCAATTATCATTGATATTAGGATTGACATACACACATATTAATGTATATACACACATGTAAGTGTATGTGTCCATATGTACACACACACACACAGACACACACACACACATATACATACATAAAGGCAACATTTTACCTAATGTGAGAACACAAAGGCATACCCATTGGGGGTCCTGCAGATGCAGTTAAGCGTCTGCCTTCGGTTCAGGCTATGATCCCAGGATTCTGGGATTAAGCCTGGCATGAGCCTGCTTCTTCTTCTCCCTCTGCCTGCCACTCCCTCTGCTTATGCATGCATGCTGTCAATTAAATAAATAAAATCTTTTTTTAAAAAAATGGCATACCCACCAATAACTGGAACATAGAAAGAATGCCTACTATCTCCACTATTATTTAACATGTAGTAGAGGTATTAACCACCTCAATTAGACAAGAGAAAGCAATTAGAGATATAATAACTGGAAAACAAAAAAAGAATAAAATAAAAATGTGATAGTAATGCTGAGAAACCTGAAGAATTAATGACAAAAACAACTCAAAACAAAAGAAATGAGCAAGGTGGCAGTCTGTAAAATCAACACATCAAATTTAATAATCTTTGTAATATACAGATAATAACCAACTGAAGATAGTATGGAAAAGAAAACCCTGTTTACCATAGCAAAATGAACAAATAAATAAAATAGGAAAAAATGAAATGTGAAATATTTAAAACTCATTTAAGGAAAAAAATCATACCTGAAAGCTATAAAAACAAATCTGAACAAAGCAGAAGACATTCCTTATTCCCAACTAAGATGTTTCAATGCCATCAGGATTAAGTTATATCCAAGTTAATTTATAAATTTAATATCCCAATAAAAATACCAATAATCCCTTTGTTTTTCTGGAGCTAGACACTTACTACTTAGAAAAAAAGGTCAATAATAAAATATACACATATATCTGCTTGTTCTTTCAAAAGAAACACAGGTAATAAAGCAATGAAATAGATTGCCCACTAAGGATGTGTATGGAGAAGCAGGGGGAAAGGAAGGGGTGATTTAGGGTGGGAAGAATAGGGGACAGAGTATACTTCTTTGAGTATACCTTTTTGAAAAGTTTTTTCCCTTTGAAAGCATATTAATCTTCTATGTATTCACAAATGAAAATTAAAACCTCAAGTGTGGGAAAAGAAAAATATAAGTTAAATGCAAACAAAACCAAATAAACCCCAACTGTATTTCCAACTCATAACCTGTCCACATTGAAGTGAGGGAGGAAAATGTAATTTAAATAATTTTTTCATTTTCGTTTTGAATTAAAATTCTAATTTTGAGATAATTGCAGATTCACACGCAGTTATAGTTGGGGGAGGCTAGGATACCTCATTACAGCCTGGCAGGAATGAAAGTCTAGGCTCCTCACTTGGCCTTTGCTGGTGGTAAAGATGGGGTGAAGATGGGGCCCCATTTTTTTCTGTGGGATTTGACTGAAGTTGAATGGTTATTATCCAAAAGTTTCCTCTCTTGCTAGGCTGCCCTTTCTTAATCCTTTGGCTAGAGAAAGCAGCCTTTTGTTGTTTTTGTCTGTGCTTGTTGGCATTTCTGGATTGACAGTTTCTTCAGCTCAAAGTGTTGCATACAGAAGGCAAAAAGCAAAGCCAGGGAATTCATCAACATCATGTCCCTTGGGTCTTGAGATACCCGGCTAGACTCTTTTCAGAGTCTTCTGTTAAGGATAAAGTCCACGTTTTTTAGTTGCACTGAATAGAAGAAATAAAAAAAGGATGTCTAGTCTATCTTACTAAAGTGGGAGTTTTTCCCAAGTAACTTTTGAATATAGTCCTTTTATAATCTTGGTCTAAGGTGGGAAAAGACCCACAAATAAATCTTGAACTCTTTCTTTTGGAATTTTTTTGGAATACTTTAAGTGTAACAATTCTAGTACTATTTCCTATGCATTGTAGGAATAAGAGATGAGTGAATGGGTTGATATTCTTGGAACCAGGATTTTTACTGCACGGGGAGATACAAATATGGGGAAAAGAAAGGAAAGGAAAAACCTGGTGGGGTGGATTGAAGTTTGGAACTGAAGCTATGAACTTATTATTTCCATATCCCTGTCTGTTTATCCATTCATCCATCCATCTGCATATGATTGTCTTTTAGCTCTCTACCTTCTGAACCAGTTATAAGCAATTACACTCCAATAGCAATAGTAATCGGTATACCTAGTACCAAATCTTACCTTCTAAATATCATTCCCCATCGAAAGGAACATTCCTTGGAGAAATAGCTAATTTCAAGACTGTGGTAAGGAAGGTAAGAGTTGAACCAGAAGCATCTTATTGTGTCAGAATATAAATTAGTTCTCAAAAAATGGGTAGTGTCGAAAGCCCCCCCGAAACCACTTTGCACGTTCTTCTCCTGGCTAAATCTGGGACAATCTGAGCATAAAGATAAATAAAGATGGTAATTATAACCCACTAAGTAAAATAGAAATCCATGAGTCAATCCATGGATAGTTCATAGCAGGCAGGTTGGTAATAGATAGGAAAGTAGATAGATAGGTAAGTCCAAACTCTTCCATACTGCAGAAAGCTGACTGATAAATCAAGAGTTGGAAAATCACCATTTTGTTATCATCAGAATGAAGATTAGTTTGTGCAAGAATCACCAATGAATGACAAATCTAGGGAGAAAAGTTTGAAAATCAGGATATTTGCACAGTTTTCCAAATGTGTCTCCGCAGACCGCTCATTACTGTAATGGGAAAAATAATAACTATAGAGTGGATAAGCAGAACTAACCATTGGGAAAAGAAAATCAGTATCACCAGTAAGAGGGCAACAGAGACACTCTGCCTTAATGTATGATTTCCTGAGAAGGGCACAGTATCACCTACGTAGTATTATGGCTGGGGATAAAATAAACAAAATCTTTTTTTCTTTTTAAGATTTTATTTATTTATTTTAAAGAGAGAGAGAGAGAGAGAGAGAGAGAAGCAAGTTCCTCACTCATCAAGGAGCCTGATGCAGGGCTTGATCCCAGGACCCCAGGGCAGAGCTGAAGGCAGAGGCTTAATGGGCTGAGCCATCCACATGCCCCTGATAAACAGAAACTCATGAGAGAACAGTAGACTAGTCCAAATTGAGGAACACTCTTGAAAATAACTGACCTGTATTCTTTAAAAATATTTATGTCATTTAAGATAAAGACTGACAAACTGCTCCAGCTTAATGGAAATTAAAGACTAAATAACAACTAAAGTCAGGATGTTATCCTGGACTGGATCCTGGACTCTTTGAAAAGAGAAAAAGTGTAAAGGGCATACCTGGTGAAACTGGGATAACAATGCTTGATTAAGTGAAAGTGTTATATCAATGTTAGATATTTTGAATTTAGTAACGGTACTGAAGTTATGGAAGGGAATAAAGTCAAAACTCATGTTGTTAAGAGATGCACATGCAATGCTGAGGAGTTAAGAGGCATGACATATCACGATGTATGCAACCTATACTTCAATATACATTTCAGAAGAACAACAGGTTGATGGTGCAAATGTAGCAAAATGTTAACAACTGGTGAATCTGGATAAAGGATATATTGGAGTACACTTGTAACTTTTTTACCAGTTTAAAGTTGTTTTGAAGTAAGAAAAATAAAAAACAATGCAGGGTAGTAGCTCAAAGATCAGAATGAAGGTAGGAAATGAAAACCCTGCTACAGCCCTGTCTCTGAATTATAGATAGAAATCTGGAATGAAACTATTTTTGTTCAGGTTGGAAGAGGTTATGATAATAATCATTTTTCACAAATTCAACATGTACTGGGAGAAAGAACAGAACTTCAACGAATGTAAGTGGCTAAATCAGGTTCCTTGTTGGCGAAGACTAACGTTTAGGAAGTGAAAAATTGAAATTGTTTTTGATATTAATGCAACTAAGGTGCATCCTTAGATAGAATTCAATGGTGCAAATGTATTCTTAGAATACAACCACTTTAGACAGGCATTTTTGGTATTTGTTTAAACATGATCTGTGCCATATGTCCCAACACACTGTATATACAGCCAATGCCCAAACACAGCAGCTGATTCCCTTTCTTCTGGACAAATGGAGTAGTTTCCTTAGCCCAGGAAAATACTTACAAACTCAACATTCATTGAATTCTCTTTCCTCAGGACTCCTTCCCCCACCTCCTCACACACTCTTGGTAATCCTGATATCCTTTTACCCTTAGCAGAATCTTATTTCACTTCAGCAATTTGCACATTTGTAAAACTGGACACCTGGAGTTTTAATTTTCAAAGCATTGCTCAACGGGTGTGTCCCAGCTTCTTGGCTTCTTTGAATATGCGTCTGCATCTACTGTGTGCATGCTTATGTGCATGCGTGGCAGTTTGCTCCTTGAGAAACTGGCCCTCTAGTACTCTCTTGGAATTCAAATAGAGTTCTTGATGTATGGGTACAACTGTCATCATATTTCAGAGGCCAAACTGTCAGAAGGAAAGCGAGGTGTCATATAGGATTGCTTAATAGGTATTTTGTGATGACCAAGGATTCTTTTGGATACTTTTATGGCCCCGATATCCACTTATACTTCACAACTACCAGCTAATGATGGCAGAAAACAAATTCTAACAAAGGATAATAACAGATACTTTATTTTTGTTTACCTTAGAATATATGAACTTATCTTAAAATAATAACTATAGAAGCTTGCCTTAAAATCAGGGACTTCTCTAAGAGCTTTGTTAAGCTAAATTTTGGCACAGATGTGCTCATGTTTCATTTTAATCTCTATTTTAAGAGTTGCACATGTCAAATTGAGGAGTAAAGGGACACGATATATTATGATGTAGGCAACCTATTCTTCATTCTTCAACCTATTCTGGATATTACTGTGTATTTGGAAAGAGCAAGCTATTGATGACACAAATGTGGTTGAATGTTAACAACTGGTGAATCTGGATAAAGGATATTTTGGAGTTATTTCCCCACCAAGAGAATCAAGGCCTCCTTGCAGTCTGATAAGTGGCCATTAATTATTTCAATTTGAACAAAATTTCTCTTGCTGAGATTGAACACCTATCTGCTCATATATTCTGGTTGCTTATTCTTTTGTGAAAAGCTTATTTTTTGAAATTGAGTTAATCTTCACCTTTTTAATTTGTAAGAATATTTAAATATTAAGGATATTAATTGTACATCTGCTATACATTTTGCAAATATTCTTGTTGCTTTTCATATGCTGTTTAGCTTTATTTATAGTGTTTTGCATAGAGAAGTTTTATACTGCTGTGTAGTTAATCAGTTTCTATTCACACTTACAGTTTCTGGCCTTATTACTGTACTTAAAAAGTCCTCCTTGTCCTCAAATTGCACATATATTCTCCAAATGCTCTCTTGAAATTTTTACAGCTGTATTTTACTGTTAAGTTTTTAATTTACAGGTAATTTTAATTTATGCATGATGTGAAGCAGATAGCAGATATAATCCAAAATTTTGGTAAATTAATTTTTTTGTGAATTAAAATTAACTTAGTTTTGTAAGTTTAAAAATATTTCTTGTAACTTTACAATGGAAGGATCAGACTATGTATGCTTAAAATATATTTGTAATTTTAAAAGTTTAAAAATAACATAATTGGAAAACAAAATTATGCCTTGTTTCTGGTTAGTTCTAATCTACATTGTGGGACAAGTACATGGCCATCTAGGTGAAAGACATTCTATGCATTCTAAGCGTTATTGGGGTAAAAGTGCAATGTTTTCTCCCTAAAGCAGAATTCTCAACCTTGAATATACTTTGGAATCACCTGTTTTTTAAAACGCTGATGCCAGTCCCCAGAGATTCTGACTTCATTGGTCTGGGCCTACTTACAGGGATTTTAAAATCTCCCCAGGTGATTACATAATGTACAGCTGAGGTTCAGACCACTGCATTAGAGCTTCTTAGTGATTTCTGATATTTGCTAAAAGCTTAGCTATCATTCAGAGAAAGTTATGTCTCTAAATTTTAGTTCTAAAACCCTCCCATCTCTGGGCTCTAGTCATAGAGCCCAGAAAACCACCAGGACTTTGGCATTGAGTTGGATATAATCTTTAACCTCCTTCTGGGTGCATTGTGTTGACAATGGATTTAAGGGATTTGAAGAAGTGATGTGTCTGAAAAGTTTTCAGAATAATTTCCTGTGAGAAAACAAATTTACCTTGGCGTTTACCTTAGAAGTATATCAATTTACCTTAAAATAATAACTACAGAGGCTTACCTTAGAAGTATAATGTTATACTACGATTCTTCAAAGATTCAAAATCAGGGACTTCTATAAGAGCTTTGTAAAGCAAAACTTTGGCTCAGATGTGTTTACGTTTCATTCTCCTTTTTATATAAAGTAACATAATCTATAAATTTTGGATTTTAGAGGATTTTTTGTGTGTCAGGAATTTTTTTTTTTTACAATGAATGGATATTTTTATCATCAGAAAACTTTTTTTAAAAATAAAATTTACATTTATGTGCTATGATCACAACTCTAAAGAATATGCAGAAAGAAATACATTTTGTATTAGTTGTTGCCTCCAGATAGCTGGGACTATGAGCAATTCATTTTTTCCCTCTTGCTATGTTTTTACATTTTCCAAGTTTTCTGTCATAATCATATATTACCTCTATAAAGGAAAAATATGTATTTAAACTAAACATTTATAATTGGCTCATTTAAATCACCCAAGTACTCTCAATAACTTTTATTCTGTAAAACCAACTCAAACATTTAAGTAGTATTCTGTTAAAAAAGAGTTTTTTATTTAATTTAAATTCTTCACAATTTAAATAACTTTTATTCACAAGGGGAGAAGTTTTCTTTTTTTTTTTAAATAAAGATGTTATTTTTAAATTTAATTTAAATTCTCACAATTTAAATAACTGTTTCACTCTCAAGTGGAGAAATTTTTTCTTTCTTTTTTTAAGATAGATTTTATTTACTTATTGTCGCAGCTGGCGTGACAAATCGACCAGGAACGTGAGGTTAAGAGGATGAAGAAAAGAACTTGAGAAGCAGAGATGGGAGCAGGAGGAGCACTGTTGGACATCCTCCTCAGTGCTCCTCCTGCCCCCATCTCCCTGCTTCTCGAGTTCTTTTCTTCATCCTCTTACCCTCACGTTCCTGGTTGATTTGTCGCGCCGGCCGTGACAAGTGGCGCCCGAACAGGGACCTGAGAACATTTCAAGGGAGCGTGCACATACAGGCAAGTAGTTGCCCACAGTCAGGTAAGAGGAGCCCGGGTTGACGGGCAACAGCAGGAGTAAAATAACATGGGGCAAGGTCAATCAGTGAAACAAACTTTTTTTGTCACTGCATTGCAGGCCCTTATGAAGCAAAAAGGGTCCAAGGTCTCCAAAAGGGCCTTGCAGATATTTATGTAAATAAGCCGCCTTCTAGTAAACCCAGGTTGCTGGGCCATCCCTAGCAAAGGGGACTCTGACCTTATTTCTCTCTTTTTCTCCTAATAGATGTGGGGGCTTCTCTCTCACTCATTTCCCGTGTTAATGGCTATAACTGGAGCCAACTGGGGTTAGTCTAATTCGAGACAGAGACCATAAGGAATATTCCCAAGCAGCAGCCGAAACTCTCTTTGTTTCAGGGAAGTTTCCTTATCTTCTCTGGCTCTACTTGGACTGCTTAAACCTTCCCCCCTTGCTGGTGGGAAAGCATGGTGTCTGCTCCTCTCTTGGAGCTGATGGGCTCTAAAACTGGGAATCCTTTCTCTGCCTCCTGGCAGCACTTTGTTTCCTCGTTTCTGTACCAATGTGCTTGCAACCTGCATGACTAGCCTCTAGATCATGCACCAGGGCTCCTTCTCTCTTCACTGTCAAGGAGCAAGAAGAACAGCCCCTGCACCTAACACCCCCCAATCCAGATCTTCCCATGCATGTCTCAGGTAAACATTCAAAGTGGAGTGGGCTCAGGGGAACATAAATCAGTATTTGAACTAAGTTGTTTTTTTTTTTTTAAGATTTTATTTATTTATTTGATAGAGAGAGAGAGAGATCACAAGAGAGGCAGGCAGACGGGCGCCTGGGTGGCTCAGTGGGTTAAGCCGCTGCCTTCGGCTCAGGTCATGATCTCAGGGTCCTGGGATCGAGTCCCGCATCGGGCTCTCTGCTCAGCAGGGAGCCTGCTTCCTCCTCTCTCTCTCTCTGCCTGCCTCTCTGCCTACTTGTAATCTCTCTCTGTCAAATAAATAAATAAATATTTAATTAAAAAAAAAAAAAGAGAGGCAGGCAGAGAAAGAAGGAGAAACAGGCTGCGAGCTGAGCAGAGAGCCCGAAGCGGGGCTCGATCCCAGAACCCTGGGAGCATGACCTGAGCCGAAGGCAGAGGCTTTAACCCACTGAGCCACACAGGTGCCCTGTTTTTTTTTTTTTTTTTTAAAAGATTTATTTATTTATTTGCCAGAGAGAGAGAGAGAGAGCAAGCGAGTACACACAAGCAGGCAGAGAGGCAGGCAGAGGCAGAGAGAGAAGCAGGCTCCTCGCTGAGCAAGGAGCCCAATGCGGGACTCGATCCCAGGACCCTTGGATCATGACCCGAGCCGAAGGCAGCAGCTTAACCCACTGAGCCACCCAGGCGTCCCAGAACTAAATTAAGTTTGTTGGTTTAATTAAGATAGACAAGTCTTTGAAGTTAGAGCAGTAAATGTGAAGCTTTTATTCTACCAAAGTTTACTGAAGGTCAAATAAGTTTGTGTTATTTGTTAAAATTTGTTAGCAAAGAAATTACTAAACTGATGTTTAATTGTCTGTCTCAAAGTTTTAATGGGTATTGCTGAAGTAACTTTCAAAGTCTTTAGTAACCTAAAAGTTTAAAGTTTTGGTTGGATGACAAATGGAATTAAATTTGTTAGACATCTAGGTTTTTTCCAGATAGGATAAACTGCTAAGTCATTAATTACTGGATGTAGGTTTGTGCTTTTGACTTCTTACTGCAAGGAAACTAAGAATATTTAAATCTGTTGGTAAACATGTTTTATACTTAACTGATTGATAAGTCTGCCTCTTTTTTTTTTTTAAAGATTTTATTTATTTATTTGACAGACAGAGATCACAAGGAGACAGAGAGGCAGGCAGAGAGAGAGAAAGGGAAGCAGGCTCCCTGCTGAGCAAAAAGCCCGATGCGGGACTCGATCCCAGGACCCTGAGATCATGACCTGAGCCGAAGGCAGCGGCTTAACCCACTGAGCCACCCAGGTGCCCATATAAGTCTGCCTCTTAAAGAATTCTGTTGTAACAGTTCACAATTGGTTTATATTTTGTCTTCACTAGAGATTAAGACGTTTCTGAGAGTACAAAATTCTGCTAACTGTAAGGCTGATGGAAATGAGAAAGCAACCCTGTATGTAGGAAAGTAGGAGATATGTAAGAAAGATTTAAGAAATGAGAACGCATTTTGTTAAAAGTAAGAGAAGGTAATTTTGTTCTAAATGAGATGGTTATTTGGAAGGAAATGACTTGGGACAAAACCTGAATGCAAAGGAAAGTTGTAGGTTTGTGAGGGGAAATCTTCAGAAAAAGAATTTTAGGTATGGTCAGGACGGACTAAGATTAACTGAACACACAAAAAGGAGGGCCTAAGAAAATGATTAGTTTTGTCTTAAAGTGAAAATGTCTGGTTACACCAGAACATGAAAGGAGATAAACCTGAGGGTATACAGTAAGTTGTAGAAGGCTTGGGGGAAGTGACTTTTATTTGCCTTGGTTTATGAGTTTAAAAGAAAACAGTGAGATACTCTCCTCATATGCATTTAACTTTAACTCTTTATATTTTAAAATTTTTTGAATGTCGACGATATAGGTCGAAGCAGCTGAACGTTTTTGGCATCCAGACTTTTCTCCTCTTCCTTATGCTAGGTGGAAAGACCCCCTGACAGGCACTTGGAAGGGTCCTGATCCTATCCTCTGCAGAGAACTCGGTTTTGTTTGTGTTTTTCCTCAGGATAAAAATACCCAACGCTAGCTTCCAGAAAGATGGTGCCGAATCCTCGCTTCTCCAACAGAGGATGGCTCACCTCACGTTGAACGGCCAGAACAGACGGAGAAGAAGATGTCTCCCCCCTCACAGCTGGAGGGATGTTTCATGCAGAACTCTGGAAACTGGTTGCTGCCCTGGGACCAATCGGAGTGCAAATAGCCAGAAATGGTTATACTGCCACAAAAGACTATAATCTGACTTTGCGGGCCTGTGTTCCTGGACCTTTTTTACTGGTAGTGGGCTCGGGATCAATAGTTCTCATCTCTTTCCAAGGGGGACATCTATTGTATAATATCCATTGTGACCATTGTTGTGTTAACAAATTGTCTACCTGTGTCCCTATTCAGGCACCACTTGTTGCTGCCGGCGTGACAAATGGACCAGGAACGTGAGGGTAATAGGATGAAGAAAAGAACTCAAGAAGCAGAGAGATGGGGGCAGGAGGAGCACTGTTGGACATCCTCCTCAGTGCTCCTCCTGCTCCCATCTCTCTGCTTCTCGAGTTCTTTTCTTCATCCTCTTACCCTCACGTTCCTGGTCAATTTGTTGCGCCGGCCACGACAACTTATTTACTTGAGAGAAAGCATGTATGGTGGAAAGGAGCAGAAGGAGAGGGAGAAGCAGACTCACTACTGAGCAGGGAGACCGATGCAGGGCTGGATCCCAGGACCCCAAGATCATGACCTGATTGGAAGGAAGATGCTTAACCAACTGAGCCACCCAGGTGCCCTGGAATTTTGTTTTTCCATCTTAATATTTTCATGTAAGAAGGTATTACCATGAACCCTTTTGGTACTTTTTCTCCTTTCCCCTTCCCTCATTCTTCAAGCTTCTTTTTCAAGAAGGGGCTGTTAATGTGAAAGTCAAGTGTCAACTGGGTCCTAGTCAGAGGCAGCAGCTTCATACACCTGAGCCTGCCCCCTCCTAGACTGTCTGCCTCATGGGCGCGTCAGGACCAAATGTTTTCCACGGTGTCTGGTCTTGTGTGATGTGCACACCTAGGCTAGGAAGAAGACAGACCCACTTGCCTACTCTGTGCTTGCTGGGGTGGCTGTCAAGGCAGTTTGGAGTCCTCTATTCTCTTAGTTTCTTTGTCCATCTAGCTCTTCATCCCAATGGCCTCCGAGGAAGAAGGGAGGAAGCATGAAGCCTCATTTTGGTCTAAGCCCAAACCATATTTGCTAATCCATCTTCACCAAGGTGTCCTGTATGCTGTGATTTACTGTGCCTTCAGGACTGTCACTGTTATCTTCATGTATGTAGCAATGGTCTGTGTTTATGGGCTATTGGAGCAAAATCTAGAAGGGAACTAGAATGGGAATAGAGGAAGAGTAAATTGTTGGTACCCCACATTTTCATACATTCTCCTAGAAGCATCTCATGGATGATATCCAGAAAATATTTATGGGGTGTCTGCCATGGATAAAACACTTTGTAGTGGACAAAGTCCTCTAAGAGTTCATGATCTAAATGTGTGTAAGTGCCTGTGGGGTTGAGTACGCTTGACTCTACGTGTATGTTCAAACCTGTACTTAACTAACCATAGTGCAATGTGATGAGTGGTAGAAAAAATATTAGCAAAGAGCAATGAGAACAGAAAGAAGGAGGCATTTGACTCCTCCACTTCTTAGTTTATGTCAGACTTCCATTTCCAGTAGGAGATTTGACAAGTGTGCTTGACAGCCTGTTGTATGTGACAAAAGATCGAGAGATTTGGGTCTCAGTTTGTTCTGCCACTAACTGAGATACCTTTTGTCTATGGGCCTCATTTTCCCTATTCTGGTTAAAAAGGATGTTGGGAATTGGCTTTCCATGATTCCTTATAATATGCTGTGGTTTATTCCTTTCAGGAAATGAACAATAAGCTATAATTGGCAATTCACTGCCAATCACAGCTCTTACTATCTTTGAGTCAAAAAATACCTTAGAAGCCATCTGGTAACAGCCCTCTGAATTCAGAGAAGGAAACCAGAACCCAGAAGGATGAGTATTTTGTCCAAAGTCAGAGCCATTCTTGGTCCCCAGGTTTCCTTGTGTTAGTGCAGCTGAATTACTCAGACTAGGAGGGGAACAGAATTCAGTTAAGAGTTGCTGGACTAGGGGGCACCTGGGTAATGCAGTCAGTTGAGCATCTGACTCTTGGTTTCGGCTCAGGTTGTGATCTCAGGGTGGTGAGATCAAGCCCCACATTGGGCCCCACCCTGGCAAGGAGTTTGTTGAGACTCTCTCCCCCTCTGCCCATCCACCCTGTGTGCTTTATGTCTCTAAACTAAATAAATAAATCTTAAAGAAAAAAAAAGAGTTGTTGGACTAAATGCCTAATAGAATTTGACCGAACATGATCAGTATAAAACAAATGCATACAATCCAAGGGATTTTAGGTGAGATACATTCCCTTGAGCAATCAACTGGACATTCTTGGCAGGAGGTAGTAAATGTGATTGGGGAAATATCTGTGAATACCATTCTTTCCGTGCTCCAGAAATGTCACCTTTCTCAGGAATGTGATTAACTGGGTGTTTAGAAACATAAAAAAAGCATGTGAAATAGACAGTTAAGATACTGAAAATTTTCCTCTATTCATTTTAAAACAAATAGCATGTTTACAGCAGATTAAGTAAAAGGCATACTATTGGGTTTTGGTGAGCTTAGTGTTCTCTCTTGATTTGTTTCTTGATTTTATCAGCAACTTCCAGGTGAATGTGAAGTACAGAGTCAGTAAGTACGAACTGCTCCAAGCAGTGTGTCATGCTGGAAAAAATAAAAGAACAGAGCCATCAAACAAAGTTCTGGCTTAAAATAGATTAAGTCTAGGAAAGATCAATCTGTTTAAATATTAAGGGAATCCAAGCACCAAATTCACTCCTGTGCCCTCTGACTTTGCTCTCAGTTGGCCTCCTTCTTGTCCCCATCCAAGAACAGCATGGACAGCTGTGATAGAAAACAGGGTGTGTCTCTCACTATGGGGCTCAAATGCCACACACGAGATTCTCTCATCATGGCATTTGAGGTTGAAAGCCACATACTGGCTTTGTTCCCTAGGCAGCTGGGAGGTTGTGTGGGGTCACAGGGCTTCTCATATGGGTGCTTGGGTTCACCCTCCCAGTGGCCTCATTTCCTCCTTGGGTAGAAGTGATGCATCTACATTCCCCTTTAGGATTCCTCAGATTTTTCCAAATGATGATTTGGGATTTTACCTAGAGTTGATGTCATTTTGGGGGGATGACTTCTGTGGCAGAAAGACCTTTATATAACTATCACCTTCACAGAGGACTTTTCTGTTAATTGGGTTTTGGGAAACTATTTGCCTGTGGGTAGATTTTTGAGTCTCCATATTTGCATGTGTGCATGAATACACACACAAATGCACACATGCATACCGGAGATATTTTCCTCGGCTTCTTTTTCACTTTCCACTCGCTAGTCATTCATTTCTTCACTTGACAAGGAGACACTGAGTGTCCTCTCTGTGCCAGGCACTGTCTCTTTATTGATAAGATGTGTGCTTGGTCATGGGACTTAGCAATATGGTAGGAGTACTTTGGAGTAGTTCCAAGATAATTAGCTTTAAATAAAAACAAGCCAGTCATCCATATGAAAAGTTGCTCAGTTTCATTCACCATCAGAGAAATACACATCAAAACTACAATGAGATACCATCTCAAACCTGTCAGGATGGCTAAAACCAACAACACAAGAAATAGCAGGTGTTGGTGAGGATTTGGAGAAAGGGGAAACTTTCTGCACTGTGGTGGGAATGAAAACTGGTGCAGCCACTGTGGAAGACCATGTGGTCCTCAAAAGTTAAAAATAGATTTACCTTATGATCCAGCCAATTGCACTACAAGGTATTTACTCAAAGAATACAAAAATACTAATTCAAAGGGATACATGCACCCCAGTGTTTATAGCAGCATTACCTACAGTAGCTAAATTGTCTATTAACTGATAAAGATGTGGTATATACACACGTGTGTATATATATATATATATGTATATATATATTATATATATATAAGAATATATATATAATGGAATATTACTCAGCCATAAAGTACTGTATGTGGTAGATAGGTGTATATATACGTGTGTGTATATATAGTATATATACAATGGAACATTACTCAGCCATAAAAATGAATGAAATCTTGCCATTTGCAATGATGTGGATGGAGCTAGAGTGTACAATGCAAAGTCAAATAAGTCAGAGAAAGGCAAATACCACATGATTTCACTCATGTGGCTTTTTTTTTTTAGATTTTATTTCGAGAGAGTATGAGAGAGAAAGAGAATGAGTTCACAGGGGAGCAGATTCCACACTGGCCACAGAGCCCAAAGTGGGGCTTAATCTCAGGAACCTGAGATCATGACCTTAGCTGAAACCAAGAGTCAGACACTTAACTTAATGAGCCACCTAGGTGCCCCTCCCTCATGTGGAATTTAATAAACAAAACAAATGAGCATAGGACTAAAAAAAACAAAAAACAAAAAGAGAGAGAGGTAAATCAAGAAACAGACGCTTAACTACAGAGAACAAACTGATGGTTACCAGAGGGGAGGTGGGTGGTGGTGGGTGAAATAGGTGGTGGGGATTAAGGAGGGCACTTGGGATGAGCACCGGGTATTGTATGGAAGTGCTGAGTCACTAAATGATACATCTGAAACTAATATACAACATACACTATATGTTCACTAAGTGGAATTTAAATAAAAATTAAAAAAAAATAAGTCAGTCACCAAAGAATAAAAATTTTAGAGAGTCATGAAGGAAATGGGAAATTTATAATATCTAGGAATTATACCCAGCATCAGCTTTCTTAGTTATGTGAACATGAGTTAATTAATGTAGTTGATCTTTTCCTCAGAGGGAAGGAGTTTTTTTGGTTTCAGAAGTAGAACGTGATTCCTGTGGTGCTGCAAGACTGATTCAAACTACACCAATGCTTTCAGATAAATGCCTAGCCTATAATAAATATTTTTCAAATCCAGAAGACCTTGTAGTTTAATGCACGAATTATCACTGATATATTAAAAAATGGTAAAAAAAAATTATGGTTTTCCCCATAAATGTAAAAGTCTTCAATTTACAGACACAATTTCTACCTTTGTCTTTTAATCCCTGGGCCAATATGATCCAGATCTGACTACCTTCCTGGGGGCTATATTTTTCAACTACAGGCACTGATTTTTTTCTCAAAGAATGGTGAATCATGAAACCAAATGTTCTTGTTGAAGACTCAGATGTGGATAAAGATTATTATGTATCTAATATTTGCTACACAGAAAACAATCCACCTGGAAATTTGTCTTAAAGCCCTATAGTTGTATTACATTACTAGCTTAACACTTATTTGAGCAGAGAGAAATGTTTAACACTATTAAGAAGACAAGCTTGATAGGAAGTGTTGGAAAAGTCTCGTCTTGAAGAGACACATCGGTGAGCCAACTCCAAATATTCTCTAAAGGAATTTAAAAGGATTTACTTCAGTAAATCTGTATGTATACATAAAAAATGGACTGAAAAGAAACTAATAAAACAGTACTAAGTGCATGTTTCCACCCACACAGGCCTAATTTCAAGAATTATGTCAAGTAAACATCTACTTATTGATTTTCAGGGAAATACTATCCTGTCAAGGCTTCTTATGTTTCTCCTCCTGTGCTGGAAACATGTAATACGTTGGATAAAAATTAATTTGCTAACAATGGGCAAGATAGAGATTTGAAATATTAAACCAAGCATCCTTTGGAGAATCGTTTTATCTTATGGCCCAGTTTCTAAATAGAATGTGTTGTTTTGGACTCCTGAATGTTCTTGACATGAACTACTGAGGCTGATACAGAATCCTTACCTATGAGGTCTTGGATTCCAGATGGAATTCTGAGTCAAGTGTGGCTCTGTCAGACAGCAAGGGAACATTCTAAGGGAATTACATTCTAAATGTAATTTTCCTTTTAATAAGCAGGGCTGTCTGAAGGACAGCACTATTAGAGGCAGCACACCTGAGGGCAGGGTTTTTAGGTTACAAGAGAACTGAATTTAATGCTCTTCATCTGAAGGTCAGTGGATATCTTACTAAGTCTCCTTCGAAAGTACAACTGTAGGCCTTAGAGATTGGGACCGGCTGGGATTGCAGAAGGGTCAACATCCTTTTGGCTACAGATTTACTACACCAATCTTAGGAAAGGAAAAGAAAAAAAAAAAAAAAGAAATGGCTAGAGTCCTATTTGATGGATGTAAGATGTTCAGGTTGCTACAAGATTCCCACGGTTTTCCGCCAGGCTCAGATGGTAGTTCAACAGTGTTGTGCCAGCCAACAGGAGGAAAGGGCAGACTCACAGAAGGATGCTCATTTAGAAGAAGAAAGCAGCACTAATGATCTATACCACCTCTGGAATTTGTGTTATCCTGCAGAAAGTCTTATCAGTTTAGTAATTCGATTACTCTACCAAGATAATGTAATTATGTTTAATTTTGTAAGGTATACAACAGTGATCTCCTATCTTGGTGTTAGCGTTTCAGTAAAGTTTTGGTTATGGGCAAAAAATAAAATTACAACTTTAAGAACCAAATCTTAATTTAAAAATGAGGGGAAACCCATAACCTCACTGCCTATTCAAATAAATTATTATCAATTTTTCTGTGTCTCTTATCTGTTTTACAAAAATAATAAATACTATAATTATAGGACAGGTAAGAGTTTGTACATTTTTCTACTAATATTGTGGAAAACACCTTCTTTTTAATGAGTATGTCATAGTCTCATAATAATTTCTTAACTATTTCTATTATTGTAAATGAAACTTTCTAATTTTTGCTACCATGAATAACATCACAATACCTTTTTGTATGATTATAACTTCTTTTTTTAGTAGAGAGATTATTCCTTTAGTGAGAAATTGCCAAGAGTGAGATTATATGGTCAACGCCTATGAGTATTTTTATGGCTCTGAAATGTGTTGCCAAATTTCTTGCTAAAAGGGTTGTACCAAATGCAAGTTGGCTTTTAAAGGTCAGACTTATTTTGATACAAGGTCAACATATGTGCTATATTAAACTAACCACTTATCAACTAGTGAGGAACAAAACATATCATTTCCTAATTCATAGAATTAGGAATTCTGCCATATTGTGAATGGGCCAGGCAATCACAAACCTCAGTTCTGTTCATTTTGGTTTTAATTCTAAAGTGGATCCCTTCTGGAAGTTACATTTAGAAAAGTTGTGGCCTGATGCCCAGAGAAGATAATCTCAGTGCTTCTTTCTGCCTCAGTACACATAGTAGGAGGACCAAGCCTTTACTTGTAAATATGCATAGTGAGCTCAATTTCATTTTGTAATCTTCCCTTGAAAGGATTAAGAAATGACTATTACACCTAGTGCCCAAACTCCCTGGAAACAAGGTAATTTTCCTTTTAAGAAACCAGGCAGTCAGAATCTGGTGCATAGTGTAAAAATACCAGGCACAAGCAGTTCTATCTGCACAATGACACAGTTGTATTATTTTGTTATTCTTGGTTTAGGAGATACATTTAATGAAAAGGCTAAAATGAATACATAAATGGATCCAGGGAAACTGGAGCCACAGGTGACCTATAAGAGAATGAATCCTTTCCATGGCATAGATTTAATTCAGGTGAATGATCACAGGATCCGAGATTTGGTATTTTAACAACTGCCCCAGGATGTCTTGGTCTCAGCGAAAGTGGCTAAATCCCTTCCTCTTTTCTTTCTCTAATATACATAAAGTCTTTGTGTAGGGTTTAGAATAACATTATTTAGTTGTTACTCCACAAATGCCTGCATTCATTCTTCAGGTTGTTTTCTTATATTCTCATTTGACTTCCCTGTCTGGAGTACTGAATTAAACTTCCTTGATAATCAGGATATCTTTAATTAATGTAATGGCTGTCTCTCTCTCTCTCTCTTTTTTTTTTTTAAATCTCCAGGCACATCTTTACGGATCACTGAAAAAGAAGACTTCGTTTCTCAAACAACACAACCAGCAGCCAGAGGGAACTTATCAGGTGGAATTCTCAATGCAGGGAGACACCAAGAAGTTGGGAAAAGGAAACAGAAGGATGGATATGGTAACCCGTATTTTCCTGTTGGTGCCCTGGTCTCGGGACCTGGCACAGAGGATGGGAGTGATGGGTGCCCATTTTAGCAGCATTAGCAAAATAAAGAAGTCCTAGAGACTAGACATTTACGCATAAGCTCTAGAGTCAGACAGACTTGGGGTATATGTGTCTCAATCACTTCATAGCATCTCCATTACTCAATTGCTTTGAGACTCTGGGCAGGATCCTGAACTTCTCTAACCACAAATTCACCTTCCATAAAACAGAATTAATGTCTACTTTTCATAGGACCAGAGAGAGGTTTTCTTTTCCAGTCTTCTTCCTGATGGTGGCTACTGGCTGACTACAAGCAAAGGTAACTGATATTTGAGAAAGAAACCATGACTTCTAATTTTACTTTTAATCTGACTTATGTATCGTGAGTAAAACATTAGGCTTTGGACTCACTGAAAAAACTCCTTATATAATGAATTATTTAGCAAGGTTGTGAGATACAAAGTTGATGTATGAAAGTCAATTTTACTTCTATAAAAGAGCCACGAACAAGTGGAAAATAAAATTGAAAAATTATTCATTTACAGGAACATTTAAAAACATAAAATACAAATAAATTTAACAAAAGATATATAAAGTTCTACACTGAAATGTGAAAAACATTGATGAGAGAAATTTAAGACTTAAAATAAATGGAGAAATATATAATGTCCATAGACTGGATGACTTAATATCATTAAGATCTCGGTTCTTCTGAAATCGAATTAATATCCACTGAATATGTATGTGGAGAAAAATAAATTTCTATTCCAACCTCACGTAATATACAAAAATTAACAAAGATGAATCACAAATCCCAACATAAATGCTAAAACTCTGAAAGTGTCTAGGAAAAAAATAAGGAGAATATATTGAGCCTGGAATAGGTGATAAATTATTAGACAGAACACATACAAAAAATGTAAGCATAAAGAAAAAATGAGTAACTTGGACTTCATCAGAATTAAAATATTTTGCTCATCAATGAAACCATTAAGAAAATGAATGAACAAGCCACAGACTAAGGGAAAATATTGTAATACACCGATATGAACTTATATCCAGAAAATACACAAAGAACTATAAATCAATAAAACAAAAAAATGAAAAAACCAATGAAGTCGGCAAAAGATATGAATACACAGCTCACAAAAGACGCATGATCGATTAACATAAGAAAAAAATGGTCAACACCATTATTCATCAGGGAAAGGCGAATTAAAATTGTAATGTAATATTAAGTTATGCTTATTATAATATTTAAAATTTAAAAGATGGACAATACCGGATGTAGGTGAGGACATGAGACAACCAGAACTGACACGCACTACTGGTAAGAGTATAAAATCCAGCGGCCCCTTCAGAAAAGTGGCAGCTTCTTATGAAGTTAAACATACACTTAACCTATGAACCAGCAATTAGGTATTAACAGAACAGAAATAAAAACATCCATTGTTTTTATTTTGATCACACCCAAAAACAATCCAAATGTCCATGGACAGGAGAATGGATCAACAAATTGTGATATCTACATACTAAAGAATTCGCCCTACAATAAAAAATTTAGAAGTACTAATTCATGCAAGATGGATGAATGTCAAAAACCCACTGAACAAAAGAAGTCAGATCCAAAAGCAAAACGACTCTATGTCTGCATTCATATCAAGTTCATGAACAGACAAAACTAACCTGTGACGATGTCAGAACCAGGTGTGCCTGTGGATGTGGGTGAGACTGACTGGAGGGAGCACAGGGGACAGGCGGGTGGTTTCGGAAACATTTTTCATCTTGGTCACTGTGTTGGTTTAATGTGTCTATACGTTTACCAAAGCTCTTCAGATTTTATACATATGATCTGTTCCCTATACATAAATTTTATTTTAATAAAAAAATACAAAATGAATGCATTGCCAATGTGAGTCAAGCTGGGAAAACCCAATGAAAGCAACTTAATTTTGTTTCTCTGGTTATTTAAAATTTTTAAAATATATCATTTACTCAAGTCTCTCCACCATCTGCTTTGTACATCCTTCCAATTTCAGGTGGTAAACTATGATATTTTCCCCCAAGTAGTTTCTGTCCTTGGAGGGAGAAGAAAGGAAAGAACTATTTCAGTTCTTATAAATATTCTAATAAATATTTTAGATTTCAGTTCTTATAAATATTTTAATAAATATTTTAGTTCTTATAAATATCTGTATCTTATAAGGACAAAAAAGAACTGCAAACTATGGTTTACATTTTCATCAGTTTACAGCAAGTAGTTTTTTAAAATTTTTGTTTGAGAGGGAGAGCATGCGCGGGGGCCAGGAAAGGGGAGAGGGAGAGAGAACCTCCAGCGGACTCTGTGCTGAGCTCGGAGCCCAGTGCGGGGCTCCATCCCACACCCCTGAGATCCCTGAGATCATGACCTGAGCCAAAACCAAGAGCGAGAGGCTCAACCGACTGAGACATCCAGGCACCCCAAGCAAGGAGTTTTAATCACATGAGGTTTATAGCATCTCTAGGCGCTCCTGTCAGCCTTCTAACAGTCTTAAAAATAATTAAAATAAAATAAAATAATAAAATACATAAATAAAAATGAAGATTTATTTGAGAGAGAGGAGAGCGAGAACAGGTGCGGGGAGGAAGTAGCGAGGGGCTGAGGGAGACGGAGAAGCAGACTCTTCCCTCCGCCCGGAGCCCAGCGTGGGGCTGACCCCACGACTCTGGGATCAGGACCTGAGCCGCAGGCCGAGGCTTAGCTGACCGAGCCACGCAGGGACGCCTAGTCCACGCTTCACGAACTACGCTTCCTATAGATTCAGTGGAACTGAAAGTCGGGGGGAAACCGTGAATTACGCATGATTTAAAAAAAATAAAATAAATAAGCCAGAGTCCTTTCCCTAACCCTTAACATTTTTATAAGTTAAAAATACCCAAGAGCACGGTGAAGAAGTCATACTCGGAGGAGGTGACCCGGAGGACTTGAGGCCGGATGACCCGCTAGGTGGACCAGGCAGTGGGAGGCTCCCCACCTCCAATCCTGGGCTTGGAAGGTACGTTCCGCTCATTGTTCCTGTAGCCGGAGCCATTTCAAGGATGCAACCTTGAGAGAGCAATGCAGTGCGAGGCGCTGAGGGATGTGTGTGATTGAGCCCTGTTAAGGCTTCCAAATAAACTTCAAAGCTTCTGGCCAGTGAGTGCAGAGACCCGCTGATCTGGCAACCTCCTATGACAAGCCTCTTAAGTAAGTCCCCTTGCTTATTAAAACTGCCACCTCCCTAGCTTATCCTAAAATGCGTGTAAAAAGCAGGTGCTTTATGTTAAAATTGTGTGGTACATGCTCTGTGTGGAATTCAGAGGAAAACCCAGATTCAGTGATTAACAATGACAAAAAAAAAAAAAAAATAAAGCAAGTAATTAGCCATTATTCAAGGAAAGCAGTGGTGCTGTTTCCCTTTTGTGGCCTTTTAGACTTTTGTTGCCCCCAAATTCCATGTTACTGGAAACCTACTTTCCACCTGGTCTTTGATTTATTTGTTTGTTTGTTTTCTTAGAGGGAGAGAGTGGGGGGAGGTGCAGAGGGAGTGGGAGAGAGAATCTTTAAGTAGGCTCCACACCCAGCGCAGAGCCCCAACCCCCGGAGGGGTCAAGTTCACGGTCCTGAGATCAGCTCCAGAGCCATAATGAATCAGCACCCATCCACTGGGTCTTCCTTGAGAGGGTTTTTATTTTGTTTGTTTTGTTTTTCTGCCCCTTTCTCTGGTCTCTCCCCGCCCTTCCAGTGCAGGGCCAGTTTCAGATTTCACCCAAGAAACTCCTCAGGTTGCAAACAAACAGGCTGAGATTCTGTAAATAAATGCAGTGCAGTCTAAAATGAGCTTTTCTTTTAATTTTAAATTTTGCTGCTACTTCATAGAATTATAGATTATGGATTTTTGTGCTCTTTTTTGTCTGTCCAGTTTCTGGAGTCTGTTTTCTTCCTCTTGGTCAGAGGAAGACTTGGTACCTTTTTAGGTGACTGGGGTAGGAATTAGCTGAAAAATGGAGCATGGGCAGGATTCCTCTTTTACTCTTGTTCACCAAGAGCTTTTTAAAATCTGATTTCATTTGGTAGAAGCATGGCATTACTTAATCTGTGCATTGAGCATAGCATTGCTTAACTGGATGGTAGATAGTGACTCCCTTTTCTTAAAAAAATAGACTGTTTTCATTAAAGCAGTTTTAGGCTTACAGAAAAACTGCAGAAAGTTCAGAGAATTCCCATAGTCCCCCCTCTTTCCCCTATTATTAATACCTTGCTTTGGTGCTCTACATTTCTTACAATTGATGAGCCACTATTGATGCATATTGTTATTAACTAAAGTCCATAGTTTAGAGTTCACTCTTGTTGTTGTACATTGTATGTGCCTTGATAAATATATAAGTGTATAATGGCATGTATCCACCACTGTTGTATCCTACAGAATAGTTTTAGTGCCCTAAAAATCTTTTGTGCTCCCCCTATTGACCCCTGACCACCACTGATCTTTTTTACTGTCTCCAGAGTTTTACTTTTTCCAGGATGTTATAAAGTTGAATTCATGCAGTATGGAGCTTTTCAAATCGGCTTCTTTCACTTAGCAATATGCATTTATGATTCCTTCAGGTCTTTAATGGCTTGACAGCTCAGTTTATTCCTGAGTGATATTCTGTTGTATGGATATACCACAGTTTATTTATCCGTTCTTTTCTTGAAGGACATCTTGATCTCTTCCAGTCTTAGGCGATTATGAATAAAGCTGCTATAAATATTTTCTTATCAAAACCACTGTTAACAAGGAGACGATAATGACTTTAGAGTCCGTGCCCTCCATAAATGGGTGTGATACTGGGAAAATTTCTCAGACTTTCTGATCTCTGGTGTCCTGATTTGTGAATGGCGAGGTGGTGGGAAGGTTGGAGGTGATGTGAATAAAGCATGTACTTCGCCTATGCCTGGCTCCTTGGGAACAGTCTGTTGATGGTGTGGTGATGGTGATGACGAACAGCAGTTGGGCATACAGCAAATCTATAACCCAGGAGAATTAGGTGCTTTGTGCTTCAATAGGAAAATTTTATCTGCAGAGTAAGAATGGTGACCAGCACGTATAACCGTGTCTCCCAATAGCCTCCCTTCTCCCACTGATGTCCACTTATGCTTAAAAACATTCGGAGCTGTCTCCTTGCCATTAATACCCTGTTCTCTTACTAACCTGCCAGCAGGGTTTCCTCCCATCCATCTCTGTCCCCTCAGGATCTAAGGACCTCATAAATAAGCATTTGTTTTTCTTTGTCCATTCCCGTTCCACGTCCTATGGTCAATCTGGCTTTCCTCCTCTCCATGCTGATGTGAGACTTCCTGTTTATCTCCCGAAGCTTCACTGCATGCTCCGGTCTGCAGTTTGCGACAGTTGCCCCTTCTTTCCTGACACCTCCGGAATCATTGGTGACTGGCCTTTCATTAGCTCATACTCACAAACTACCTTCTGTTGTTGTTAATCCACCTAAGCAAGCTCTTGAACTTAGGGGGCCATGACTTCTGTTTTGTGTACAGGGCTCTAGCACACATAGATGTTTAATTAACCGATGAATTAGTTAATTTGACTCAATCCCAGAAACTAAAATGGGTATTTGGCCCATCAAACTGATTTCTGGGCGCCTTTAAAATATGGGCAATGTTCATTTGCCCAGAAGAGGTTCAGGTTTATCTAGGAGTAAGAATATGGAGTAATAAAATATCTCTGCAAGTCCTTTCAGCATGGGTAGCTCTCGTTTAAGGTTTTGCTATCTGGGCAACCCTGGTTTTCTGTGGATGAGTTGAGCTTGATCTCTTACATCAGTCTCCAGTCTTGACGTCCACTGTAGCCATGCTGATTCCATCATCTCCTAAGGGGCTTATGCTCAACATTAATGACCCTGTTAGCCCACGTCACATGTAATTAGGAAAGTGAGCCTTCTTACAACCAAAAAATAAGAAGAGACTCTACATCCAAATAGAATATAGTTGTGGATTACTTCATATCTGTGCTCATATCATTCATTCCTCCTCTCTCCACTAATTCAGCCCAGTGCTTGACTGTCCTTCTAGTCCTCGTCCTCTGTAACACTGGCAATGCATTCTGCTGAAGGGGAAGCTTAACAAGGTTAGTAACTTAGTGCAGGTTATTGGAGGACATTCATTCTGAGTTTCGAGTCCAAGTGAGTCCAGAAAGCAATGGAATATTCCATATATTTCCCCATGTGACTTCTGCTGCCTGCCAGGGTCTGCTTCTCTTGTGAGAAATCAGAGCTGTCTGGCTGTGGCCGGCTAAAATCAGAGAAATCCTGACTTTAGCCATTTCAGAAAGTGACCCAGTATCAGAGGAATGATGAGGACATAAATATGAGTGAAAGGCTTGGAGTTCTTCCTTTGCTCTCTCAGAATGGGTGCTCACTACTTTGACTGTTGTGACTATCGCTTTATCTACATTTTGACTAGCACTTGGAACACTACCTCTGGGCAACTTAAACGAAAACTTGTTTCCCAGGGTGAAGTAAACGGGAAGAAAATTCCATTGTTCATCAAATGTGGTATAAACGGTTTGCCTGAGCTGCCTATTTCTGGGTGCATTCCTGACAAAACAACCGAGAGGGCAATAATGGGTACTTCAAGCTTTTCTTTTCTACCCCTGATATGTGAAAAGATAGCCTAAGTTATCTGGGAAGGGACAGCAGTCAGCTGTGCTGGATTTCCAGTGCTTCCCAGATTCTGCACCATTAGCTTATTTTTTCCAACGGGGCTCTGTAATAACAACCTACTCCTTTCCCTGCACTCCTGGCCCCTTCTGATGTTTTGTTATGCTCATGCTGAAAGAAAAGGTGTCGGTGCATACTGTATCTCTTCATTTGGCTTCAGGGATTTCCCTTTGATTTGGAAAGAATAATCTCTCAAATTCCGCTCTAAAATATACAGGAGAAAGAAAAAAAGATAAAGCTCCAGGAATGTGTGCTGGTGTTGACATTTTGTTCTAATACGGCTCATGTGAATGATCAATTACTCCCAAGTCTTAATTATCCGCACTGTGGTTCGCCAAGGATGTGTGTGGCCCGGTTTAGCTTTGTTGCCATCCCTCCAGGTATGAAAACAGCCACTCTCCCACAGGTACCTCCTAGATACCAGGAGCAACTCCACAGCCCTCTCATTGCTCTCTCCCTGGTTCTGCCCGGAATATTTATGGTGAGTCGCCAGTTATCTCCTCCCTGGCAGCCGTCCCTGCTTTCCTGCAGCAAGCAATTGCCCACACGCACATTTGCAAACAGAGGCTCACTCAAGTGTCACTGAAGGAGACAGGAGGTGGAGCCAAAAGGGCTTTAAAAAGGAAAGGGAGTCATTCTACTTTGCAAAAAGAGAAACTATGTTTGGGGAGGAATCCTATCTCTGTACTTCTTTTTCAGCCTCAGCAAGGGTCGGTCGGAACTTTCCATCACTTTCCTTTTTTTCCTCTCTCTCTCACCGCGGCCTACACTGCTCTGCCTGTCACAGGGAAGTCAGCAGCAGGCTTCTAGAAGTCAGCGGCCCGTGAAACTGTGAAATTTGTCATACGGGTGTCAGGTATGTCTTACTGACTTCCCAAGAATTTTGATAAAGAAATCTTGCCCCGGGGGTCCCCGACAGGCTGCAGGCCACCGTCTTGAGTTGAAGAAGGAAGAGCTGGAAGACTATACAGCAAAGGAGCAGAGCGAAAGATGCCCCAGGGCTGCAGGCCAACCCAGGGGGACACGCTTGGGGTCAGACGTACCCACTCTGCCCGGGCTATGCTCAAGCAAAGTCAAGTGATTTTCTGTTGAAGGTTCAAGCCTATCAAGATTATGCTGCTCGTCCTAGTCATTCTGTTGCCAGTAGTTTTTAAATGTAGTTCTGCTAGTCTCTCAGTCCTGGAACACTGGAACTGCCCTGAAGCCTCTCCCTCAGGAAAGGGAAATTCTACTTGTGTGGGTAAGTCATCTCATTAAAAGGAATTCATATCCTCCCAGAAACTGCCTTCATATACCTGTCCATTCTGTTTTGTATACTTGGGTGTTTTTTTCTGATTTGTCTTTGGGTGGGTGTATTTGGGTAATTTTTGTTCTCTAATGCAAGTACATTTCCTTCTGGTTGTGAGAGGTAATCTGCTACCAACTATAAAAATTCACAGCTCTCAAACTGTTCTTATGTGTTTGAGTGAATATGTCTCATTTGTAAGTAACTGAACATTTCTTTTCATGTAAACTGCTGTATTTATTCTGACATGAGGAGTATCTATTCACTTGGCTAGTCAGCTTTATATTGGAAGCTGGGGAAACAGATGGATTTTTTGGGGGAAACTGTTTCTATATAAGCCATAAAGTTAAAAAAAAAATCCTTCTTTCTGATAATTTTGTATAAGAACTCAGAAGTTGCTAAAACACTCGTGAAAAATGGGAAGGGAATAGGGAACAAATGTGGTTCTGTCATTTTGAAAGCCAAGTTTCAAGTTCAACCTCCTCTCCCCTCTCCTGCTGTTTCTGAGCTCTGAGGGCAACTTCAGTTTTTGACTAACAGGTGCATTGAAACTTTGAGCACTGCTAAGAAATGACAGTATGCCACACACCCCTCCTATATTAAAGGGGTTTTCCATCAAGGAGAAATGGAACTTTTACCAGACGCAAAGAATCATCATGCTTGAGAACTTTGTCTGAAAAACATCTCTCTCTCTCCCCACTCCTGCTTCCCCTTCTTCCCTTCTCTCCACCTTCCCCCCCAAAAGGCCCCCACGAACCTGTTCCTCAGCTGTTGGAGCAGAAGTAAAAACTTTTGGACAGTTATGTCAAGTGGATTGGAGACTCTCTGGGGCAGGAGAATTTTCTGAGACTAGTTGGCCAGTGCCCCGAGACAGGCTCTGCCTTCTGCATGGGATGTGAGGGGAGATGGTAGGAGCCAGTCAAGAAGCAGAATCTGAGAGAGGAAAATTTTAGAGAAATGAACTGCTGCATATACCTTTAGAGGCTCAGGGAACAAACTGACTGATTCCTGCTTGCAAAGGAGCCTCTGCCTTGGGCTCCTCACTGCCCCTGCAGGTGGCTCAGAGCTGCCACCACTAAGGCTGGTTGCACCAAGTAAACCTAAAGGCCAGGCTAGAGACAGTGAGTCAAGCGGGACTGGGTCAGAGTGGAAGGCTTTAGAAGCAAACACACCTCCTTTCAAATCCATTCTACCTATTGAATACTTGAGCAAGACTAGATTGTTGCTGGGAACTAAGTATACCCCCGTTTCGGGATTGTCATGGGGATGGCGTGAGATGACACATAAAATGCACCCAGCATGGAGGTTGCAGGTGGTGCTCAATAATGTCCCTTGGCCCTTCCACAGCTTGACTAAAACCCTTTGATCAAGTCATACCAGGAGGTGCCTTATTTGAACAGTCCTGTGACATGGCACAGACCCCAGAGAGTGTAGAATGTCTGGATGCCACTTGGTGATTCCGCCTCTGCTCCCTCGTTCCTTGCAAGTCACTGGTTTAAACCCCCTTGCTTTACACTCCACATCTCATGTTAGCCGATAACTGCCTGGGTCACACCCTGTGCCCCCTGCATTTCAGAGGATAGTATTCCTCCCCTCTAAATAGATACAGTGCTATCTAATTTTCTGCCAATTAAATTCTACTGGCCTTTTTACTTGCCTTTGGCATTGAGCCAGACCACCTCTGGCCAGCAGGAAGAACGCTTTGTGGTTTGACAAAGTTCAGGTTACTTTGTGCAAGGTTGTCATTCATGTGACTGCTAGCCGGGTAAGTCACTTGATAACACGGAATTGGGTTTTTTCATTCTACCCTCCACCATCCTTCCTGCCTCTTTTTTTTTTTTTTAATTGAATGAGTATTTTATTAGCCATATTTGAGCTAGAGTTAGGTGAGAATAGCAATAAGGAAAACTGCTGGCAAGTGGCTTCTGAACTTTCAAGCCTGTTTGCCCTGGAGGAGAAAAATCAGTTGAAAAAAGGAACTTTTCCTGTTTGCCATGTGTACCTGTATTATTTGTCTGAACTTTCTTAGTAAATAAAGGGTGAGGAAGAAGTACAGGCCAACCCTGAGACAGCTGGCTGCAGGAGGGATCCGGGGGTACTAAGTTAGCCAACTGGGAAGATCGCTCTTCGCCGTAAACAGTGAGATCCTTGATTTCAGCACTGGCTGAGGCTTGGTCAGTTTCCCAGTCCTGTGCCAAGCAGAGTAATTCCAAGATCAGAATCTTGTTTGATTTTTCAGCCAAGGTTATACAAAAGTTTTTTTTTTTTTTTTTAATCTAACTGCAAAGAAATTATAGAAATGATCTTCTACACATACCATGTGAATGAAACCACCCCCTCAAGTACTCAGTGGTTTGGGGCTTTTGAGGGGCCATCAAGCTTAGTGGTAAAAAAGCTTTAAGTTTTGGAGACAGGCCGGGGTTCAGATACCAGTTCTACTGCTTGTGAATCAAGTCTCATTTTTCTTAGTGCAAAACAGAGATTTTTTCCTTAGTGCAAAACACCCTCAAAATTGTTGTCAGGATTATGTTAATGTATTTGTTTTCAGTGCCGACCATACATTATAATCGCCAGTGTCTGGGTTACCACCTGGGGCCATCTGGGTCAGAGTCTCTTCTGGGGGTGCAATCCAGGCCCCATTTTCTTTTTTATTCTCCTTTGGCAATTTCACCAGGCATAATGAACAGCTTCGGTCCAGGACCACTAAATTAATACATAAGAAATGCTTAAAAAAAAAAAAAAGTGCATAAAACAGAGCCTGGCATATAATTAGCTCTCAGTAAGTCTTAGCTGCTATCAGTATTTTTATCATTGTTAACATTATTTTTATTGGTGGCAATATTAGTAATATTTTCTAAATGTGGCTTGGTTTCTTCTACAATAATTAAATTTGCTTTTTTTTTTTTTACACACAGAAAAAAATGACACATTGAAAAACTTGATGATGGTTTTACCACATTAAAAAAGTAGTCAAAATAATTTCAACATTTATAACTTGTATTTTTGTAATCAGAAGAAATGTTTGTTAAAAATACAAGAACACATCAAACTGACTTTAGTCAGTGTCCATGTGGAACTGCAATTCTGTTTGTCTTTCTGTGTGACATCAACTGATAAAAATTGCACTAAGCACCAATTAAATCTGCTTGCTAGATTTCTTACCAGTAATAATTTTATTTTAATAACTATCAAAAACAAGCCACTTGAAAATGATTATTTAAATTTCTTGCATATTTTTTTCTTGTATTTAGAACCAGTTTCTCTAAGATGTTTAAAGTTGTTGTGGGCTTATAAAGAAATAATAAAATAATTCTTTAAATGAATTTACATTTTGAACAAGTTGTGGTTGTCCAAATATTTGACATTTTAGTTTAGAAGTTGGAAGGTGGGAATTCTTTGCTTTTGTTCAGAATTGAACAGCTAATTATTTTCCATTAAAAGTAAATGGACTAGTAATTTGGCTCACATAAATTCAGACTCTTCTATGTTTTGGACTAGTTTAAGAAGCATATAGATTTTTTTTTTTTTAAGATTTTATTTATTTATTTGACAGAGAGAGATCACAAGCAGGCAGAGAGAGAGAGGAGGAAGCAGGCTCCCTGCTGAGCAGAGAGCCCGATGCGGAACTCGATCCCAGGACCCTAAGATCATGACCTGAGCCGAAGGCAGCGGCTTAACCCACTGAGCCACCCAGGCGCCCCAAGCAGCATAGATATTAACTCTTTAAATGTTTGGTAGAATTCAGCCATGAAGCTATCTGGTTCTGGACTTTTGTTTGTTGGGAGTTTTTTAATTACTGCTTCAATTTTATTGCTAATAATCCATCCATTCAAATTTTCCATTTTTTCCTGATTCACTTTTGAGGGTTATATGTTTCTAGTAATTTACTGATTTCTTCCAGGTTGCCCAATTTTTTAACATATAATTTTTCATAATATTCTCTCATAACTCCTCTAATTCTGTGGTGTTGGTTATTATTTCTCCTCTTTCATTTCTAATTTTATTTGCATCCCCTCTCTCCCTCTCTCTCTCTCTTTTTAATGAGTCTGGCTAGAGGCTTATCAATTTTATTGCTCTTTTCAAAGAGCTAGCTCCTGGTTTTGTTGATCTATTATTTTTTTTAAGTCTGTTTTATTTATTTTTGTTCTAATCTTCATTATCTCCTTCTTTCTGATTTTGGGTTTTGTTTGCTCTTTTTTTTTTTTTTTTAACTCCTTTAGGTATAAGGTTAGGTTGTTTGTTTGAAATTTTTCCTGCTTCTTGAGGTAGGTCTGTATTGCCATAATCTTCTCTCTTGTAGCAGCTTTTACTACATTCCAAAGATTTTTTTAAAAGATTTATTCACTTATTTTGAGAAAGAGAGAGGGAAAGAGCAAGTATACTTGAGAGCACATGAGCAGGGGGAGGGCCAGAGGGAGAGCGAGAGGGAGAGAATCTCAAGCGGACTCCCTACTGAGTACAGAGCGGGATGGGGGGCTTGGTCTCACAGCCCTGAGATCATGACCTGAACCTGAATCGAGTCAGACATTTAGCTGACTAAGCCATCCAGGTGCTCCTGGATCCCAAAGATTTTGGACCATTGTGTTTTTATTTTTATTTGTTCCATGTATTTTTGATTGCTTTCTTTTGGTGTAGGCAGTCTGGATCCAAGAGCCCAGCAGGGGTCCGCCAGGACCAGCCAAGAGGGTTCTTAGGTATATGCAAGGCACAAGTCAAACGAAAGCTTTGAGGGAGTGAGAGCGGAGTTATTGAAGATCTAGAAAAAGTACAGGTACTGGCAGAGGCTGTGAGACTCGAAAAGGAAAAGAAGAATCCCATATTTGCTTGGGGTCTGGGGTTGTTACTGAGGATTGTGGTCTGGTACACGTTACCTCCCAGGCATCCAGGAACTGGTCAGATCAAGGACAAAGGCCTGGGTGTCCTCCATAAGGTACTTGGAGCTAGCGGGTCTCGGCGCCTAGATGTCTAACCCCAGTTGTCTGGAATATGGACAAGAAGGCCTCACCCAGTCCTTGCCCAGTCCTTCCTTGGATGTTATCTGTTGTGCTGGAAGACTCTCAAGAAATCATTAACTCCTTGCCCCTTACAAGGAAGACATACATTATTTTACTATGAGGTAGGTGTAAAATCGGGGTACAGGTCCGAGCAAGAATAGAAGCAGGAAGAGGAGCAAAAAGCAGATTTTTATGGAGCCCTTGAGTTTTCCTCTCTCACTTTGATGCAGGAATTTAGTTAATGTATGAAAACTTCAGTTGTTTCAGCCACATACGAGGCAGAAACTCGTGCTCTCATCACCTCTTGACCTTCCTCCTAAGCCTGAAGTTTTGAGTTGGTGTGTGTGTCTGTTTTCACTTTATGACCTTGGTTTTCTGATTCTCCCAGGCCTGGCTTAACCATGCTAATGTCTCTCAGTGTCTGGGTTTCCCAAGGATTTCCCAGGATACTTAGTCCCCTGGAATTTGTGTGAGTGTGAAGGCATTTGAGAACCAGCAGACCCCTGTGACAATGACTCATGGTAATCGTTGATTTATTTGCAAGCCCCCTCCCAGTGACAGGAGAGAATAGCGGGCTCAGAGAAAAGCACTACCTTCTTTCCTCCCTTCGGAACAGCCTATCAGTGTGCCTTCATCAGCTTTGTATATTTAAGTGGATTTCATTCACGAGGTGGTTCTTTCTGTGGATAGATGGTTGCTAGGATACAGAGAGTCCCAACAACATCATGGCAGCTGCCTAGTTCTTCCGCACATGGTGTGGCAGTTGAGAAATATTGTATTTTATTTATTTCAATACTTTTCTGGTTAAAATTTCAAAAGCTTGAAGAAGGATCTTTCTTCTCCTGTAGATTCCATCCTTGTATAAACAGATCAATGATAGAGGATCAAAGTTGATACTATGAAGCTGCTGACACCAATCCTGTGTATTACAGGCCCTTCCCTTATGAGGGTTAAAACAGGCACAGAGACAAGAGCTACCAGAATATTCTGGTGTTTTTCTCCCTCCCTCTGAAGTATATAGTTATTCTGTTTACTGTAGAATTTGCAACAGAAAGGAATTTAATCTCTCCTTGGTCTGCAGGGAGACTGCAAAGGCTATTGTCTTTAACATTAATTTGTCCAGTATGTGGAAATGTACATCTTTTAGATTCAAGCAGCATTGTTGAGAATTTTAAAAGCTCTAAGTGGATCCAAAAGTTTATTGTATTTTGGAAAGCAGATTTGGAAAAAACTGAAACTTTGATATGTCCTGGTTATCCTAATGAATCATGGCAGCAATTTCATCTAAGAAGAAAAAAAAGGTATATGAAGAAAAATTTTCATCTAAAATTTCAATACATTTAAAAGCACCCAATAGGGAACCTGGGTGGGTGACTCAGTGGGTTAAAGCCTCTGCCTTCAGCTCAGGTCATGGTCGCAGGGTCCTGGGATCAGCCCCGCATCGGGCTCTCTGCTCAGCGGGGAGCCTGCTTCCCTCTCTCTCTAGACTGCCTGCCTCTCTGCCTACTTGTGATCTCTGTCAGTCAAATAAATAAATTTTTAAAAAATCTAAAAAAAAAAGTTATTTAAAAAGCACCCAATAATGCCCAAGAAAGGATGATATAGGTGACTGTCTTTCTTTTTTAAATTTAACTTTTTTTGTTTTTTAAAGGTTTTATCTATTTATTTGACAGAGAGAGAGAGCACAAGCAGGGGGAGCTGTAGGCAGAGGGAGGGGAGAAGCAGGCTCCCAGCTGAGCAGAGAGCCCAACATGGGGCTCTATCCCAGGACCCTGGGATCATGATCTGAGCCAAAGGCAGACGCTTAAACAACTGAGCCACCCAGGCACCCTCTTTCTCCCTTCCTTCCTTCCTTCCTTTTTCTTTCTTTCTCTTTTTCTTTCGTTCTTTCTTTCTTTCAGATTTTATTTATTTATTTGAGAAAGAGAGAGAATGAGAGAGAGAGAAAGCACATGCACAAGCAGGGGAGGGGCAGAGGGAGAGTGAGAAGCAGGCTCCCCACTGAGCAGGGAGCCTGATGTGGGGCTCAATCCCAGGACCTTGGGATCATGACTGGAGCTGAAGGCACATGCTTAACTGACTGAGCCACTCAAGTGCCCATACTGTCTTTCAATATTGATATATTGTCTTCTGGAAAAGAAAGCCAAAAAGAAGCACACTGTGCGTGAATATCCCTCTTTAACATAAACCAGGTCGATGCACATGAAATGACCAGATTTTATCACTTCCGACAGAGAGGATGAAATGTCATTTTTGAAACAAAGGACACATTTGAAGCAGAGTGAGTTGTGGTTGTTGCATTACCCACGTGAATTGAACTTGTCACCAAAAATGAGGGGCAGTTGCAGACAGGTGATTCTGGTGTCACTTTGCTTGTTGTCTTATTTTGCATGAAAGCCTCCCCTACCCTCTGTCGATGTGCTGTGCCTGGCAGGTTGTGTTAGGTCTCAGCTTTTTAAATGGATAAGGTTCCGTAATGTAGCTGATATGAGCTGCCCCTGCTTACCTCATAGGATTTTATGAAGACTCAATTAATTCATGTAAGGTGCTTACAATCTTGCCTGATTTAGTGAGTTTCCACTAGATACTAGCTGTTACTTTCTACCAAAGACCATAAGCTGCGACATTAGGAACATCTTCACTTTGTGAAATTTTTCTAATGCCATTTCTTCAAATTTGTAATGATGCTTAAAGAAATCTGAAGTTAGTGTCTTGGGATGAACAAGGCCTCACCATCATCTTACCCACTCTTCTCTGTGATTTGTCATTATCCTTGATGATAAAGTATGGCACAAAATCCCCAATTCATTATTTTTTCCTAAGTAATTATTCTATTTGTCATATTTGCCTTCAACATTCTGAAGAAATTATATGAAGCATTTTTCCCCCTCTATTTCTATAGCTATGCATGCAGCTGGGGCCTAGGACTAAGTACTGGCCAGGGTGGAGTTAATAAGAACAATGAAATTGGACTCAGAAAACATCTAGAGACCAATGCTTAATTTTCTTTTGTTTCTATCTATTTGTTTAGGGATGCTCAGAATGTAGTATCCATGGGCAAATATCTATTTGTTTCACTTTGCAGTTTGGGAAACATTCTTTTAAAGGCAGTTAAAGAAGATAATTGTGTTAGTTATAGATGAGATCCACACCACATTTTGTACCTCCAATAATATTTTTCCAGATGTAATCAGTTGATGAATTTTCTAGAATTCCTCCAGAGGTCCAAGCATACGTCACGGCAAGGGTGGGCATTGTTTTTTTCAGGTTAAGTGTTTATTTCCTTTTGTAGAGCTTATAGTGACACATTATTAACTTGGTGTTTGAAGTTGAGAGAAGCAGAAAGAAGAAGACATTTCACAGAAAATAGGAGTTAAGGTGAATAGCATCTATTTATGAATTTACCACAAGCTTTGGCTTCTTCACAAAATGTTCCAGACAAGGAAACTATTGAATTCTGTAAGACCAGCAGGTTAGGAATTGAATTGTTAATGTTAGATTAGAAAGACCTAGAAGATCATGTATCCAGCGGCCTCCTGTTACTGCTGAAAAGCTGAGATCCAGAGGGGTGAAGTAATTCACTAGGATTCTATAATACTTTGAACTCAGGACCCTGGACTCATAAAATTTACCATGTATGTGCCACCTCCCATGATTGATGGTTGAAAGCCCACCAGTGTAATGATTAGTTCTCCTTACCTAAAAGTATTAATAATATTGGGTTGGTTTAGGTTAAGTCTCTTAATATGTCTAGTTGTTTATATTTAAAGCACCTTGAAAGTAGGACTAAGGTTTCCTTTTAAATAAATTATACCAATAAGTTAATTCAAATCAATTCAACAAATGTCTATTCAACATCAATTATGTGTTTAGACTGACAGTGTTAATATCATTGATTTAAATGCCCAGGGTCTCCTGAGGGGACAGAGGGGTTCCCAGCTCAGATAGCTGGATGTGGAGTGTTTACCTGATGACTTATAGACCATATTAGTTGGATTTACCAAAACTAACTTTGACAAAATCCGACAAGTGGCTTAAAAACCTTCCTGCAAAGGAACTAAAGATTGCAGACAATGCTACTAATTCAAGCTCAAGAGAATAATGAGGGAAGGACAGAAGGACACTTTTCTTTTTCCTAGAATAAGCTCTTTCTTGGTTGCATAAGAGACAAAAACAATGTAAGTCTCTTTAGACTTGACAAAAAAAATAAGGAAAAAATTTAATAAGAAGATAGTGCGAAAACTGGATTTATGTTTATTAATATTAGCGATGAACCACACAAGTATAAATTTTGCCTTGAAATGTTAGCTAACGGTAACATGAAGCCTTCAGGACAGACAAGATATTTTAATATGAGCATCCAGGAATGCAAAATGACTTTTTCTGCTTTTTACAGATGTGCTCAAAGTTTGGATATATAGGATATATTTACTAAGCTTAATGACAAAAATTTAATTATAATTTAATTTAATTATATTGGATATATAAGATATATTTACTAAGCTTAATGACAAAAATTTAGAAGGCTCTCAAGATTTCTGACATTACAGCAAAAATAGAAAAGCCTCTTACTATTAGTGAAATACATATTTCTCCTGCTTCCTGCTGTGGTAGAGCACAGCTAAAATAATACATGGAAAACCACATAACAACAGATTAAAATGTGTTCTTTTGTCAGCAAACACTGTTGAAAACTTCACAGAAAGCATTACCGAAATTTTGAAGAGAAAATATTGTAAAAATTATGGAGTTGAGTAAAAATAAAGGTGTTTCTAAATATAGCTTGGCTTATGGCATTTTCCAGAAAGTAATAGTCAACACTTATATGACTACTCATTGTATGTGAGGAAAAATTCTAAGCACGTGGCATGAAATAATTTGTTTAGTTTTCATAATAATTCTATGAGGTAAGTACTATTATCATCTCCATTTAAAGATGATGAAACCAATACGCAGAGAGGTTAAGTAATGAGCTAAATGTCAGACAGCTAATAATTAGTGGTGCTGGGAAACAATCAACAGCGGCTTTCTGTCTTAGTGCTAGTGATCTTAGCCACTCTTGCATTCGTCTTTGTTTCAACAATGAAATGCACAAAGAACGAATACTTTTTCATTAACCAATAAAGGAAAAATGCATCAGAGAAGAAATTTTCCCCATAGTCAATGACTTCTTTATCTATTGACAAATGTGTTATGAAAAAAGTAGTAGAAGTGTACCCAGTGCCAATGGAACCATTGAATTTACTGGCATATCAGCAAAAGAGATTCTTAGGTAAGATCACAGCGGGCCCTATACCACAGTCCTTGGCAGTCTCCCAGGGCAGCAGTGTTGTCAAGAAATTGAAACTAGAACTGCATAAAGTGCAGTGGGGTATCACTGATGACTTGACTTCTCCAAAACAAGACTGAACTGGATTCTTTGTGATACTTTGTATTGGATGTGGGGGGGGGGCAGTAACCATGAACCTATTCTTTCCATAGGCTTGCCATAGAGCATCCTCAAGCAAAGCACACAAGAGAGCTAGTGTTACATAGTTTTCTTTTCCTTTTCCTTCCTTCCTTTTTTTTTTTTTTTTTAAGATTTTGTTTATTTATTTGACAGGCAGCAAGAGAAGGAGTGGGAGAGGAAGAAACAGGGTTCCCGCCAAGCAGGGAGCCGGATGTGGGGCTTGATCCCAGGACCCTGTGATCATGATCTGAGGCCAAGGCAGATGCTTAACCAACTGAGCCACTTAGGACCCCATAGTTTTCTTTTTAAAAAAGAATAAGTGTTTCAGTGTGTTCTTGTTGTTGTTGTCTTACCTTTTCTGTGATGACAAATAGATGGTACTAGTATGCTACTCAAAAAAATAAAATCAGACATTTTCCCCCTTCAAACTGAAGGTGATGTTCTAACCATGAGGAAGTAACTGCTGATTGTAAGAAACTTGTGTATGAAGAGAGCACTTTAAGACAGGTGTTTAGAAAAATCTCCATTGTTATGTGATTAGGTTGTTGAACAACCTAATGTCAGTATGCCACCTATTAAAAATTCTTATGTCTGCACTCTTATAAAACAACAACAACCTTGTGAGCAGAGTTTTTGGAACTTTAAAAAAAACTTCTAAATAATTTTTGTTCTTTCTAATTGGTAAAAAGAAAATATGACACCTTCTGGTTAGTTTTCATTTACTGGTTGAAATCTAGGAAGATAGAGATTTGCTAGCCTAATTCAATAAAATCTGTGAATGATGTGTTTTATGATTTTGTGTATACAGCCAGTGAAGACAGTTCTTCCATTTGACATAAATATAATTGTGAAATATGTTTGTCTCTGACAGCTATCAAAGTATCAAAACATTGAACTTTAAGCCAAATTTTTTAATTCTTATGTTATATTCAGTCTTTTTTAGTAAACATAAGCTAATCAGAATGTATTGCATAATCTCAATTTTTCACATGCACAGGGACTTTTGGGACTGTGGGATATCACCACCTGGAAATGTTCAGCAGAGAGTAGGAAATATAGTAGAAAAACACAGAAGACAGATCAAAATAGGCATTTCTGAGTCTTATCATGTGTGTGTTTGTGGGTATGTGTGAACATCTGGAAAAACTTTTCTAATGCTTTAATGTTGGTGAAAGCAGTTTAGTCTGGTAGCAGCAGTCTTTAAATGAATTTGAGCATACTTTATGCAGACAGGATGAAAGAGATTCAAACATGCTTATTTGAGACGAGGGATTACCTACAGCACAGGAACCTTATAACAGGATTCACTGTTCTATAAAACTGCATTTTTATGAATTTTTAAAAAGTTACACTGAGCTGTGGTATTAATCAAGAGAAATTAATGGAATGGACTAGAATGCCCAGAAATGGACTTGAGGTAATATGGTCATTTGATCTTTGACAAAAGTGCAAAAGCAATTCAGTGGAGAAATGATAGTCTTTTCAACAAATGATGTAGGATCCAGTCGGTACCTATGAGCAAAATAATGAACCTCAACCTGAACCACCTACCTTTGCAAAAATGAACTCAAAATGGATCGTAGATCTAAATTTAAGATGTAAAACTATAAAATTTTTAGGGGAAAAAAAAGGAGAAATCTTTGTTTTGGGGTTAACAGTTCTTAGAAATGACACCAAAAGCGAAGAGAGGGAAAAAGTTGATAAATTGTACCTCACCAAAATGAAAACTTTGGCTCTGCCAAAGGCAGTGTCAAGAGGATGAAGAGGCATGCTGCCTGCTGGAAGAAAACATTTGCAATTCATGTATCTGACAAAGCACTTGTATCCAAAGTGTATTTTTAAAAAATCAAATGAGACAATAAGAAAACAAATAACATAGCTAAAACTAGGCAAAGGATTTAAGCAGTTTCTTCACCAAAGAGAATATAAGGATGCTAATTAAGTCCATGTAAAGATGCTCAACGTTATTGTTATAGACTGAATGCGGCCCATGTTTATGTTTTAATTTCTGGAACTTGTAAATGTTACCTTATATGGCAAAAGGGACTCTGCAAATGTGATCCTGCGATGGGGTGGATATCCTGGACTATTTAGGTGGATCCTAAAGGTAATCATCAGTGTCCTTATAAGAGGGAGGCAGGAACATGCAGGGGGAAGAAGACAGTTTAAGTGGAGAGAGACTTGAAGAGTCTGCACCACTGGCTTTAAAAATGGGGAAGGAATACATTAGATATAGGAAATATATATATATGGGGTGCAATATATTATAAAATTAGAGATGTAGTTATCCAGATGATGTAATTGTAGGAATCCATTTAAAGGGACCCACTTTAAAAACTCATTATTATTATGATGATGATGTAAGTTTCAGGTGTATAGCTTTATAATATGACATCTGCATATAATGAAGTCATCACCACCACAAGTCTAGTTACCATCCATCCCAAATGGTTCACTCCCTTCCCCTCTAGTAACCACTAGTCTGTTCTCTGCATTTATGTTTGTTTTATTTTATGCCTCCCTCCTGCCCGCCTTCCTTTTTCTTTCCTCCTTTTCTTTTTTCTTTTCTTTCCTTTCTTTTTCCTTCTCTTCTCTTCCCTTTCCTTCTTCCTTTCCTTTCCTTTCCTGTTCTTCCTTCCTCATTCCAGATAGGAGTAAAATTTCTCTGTCTGTCTTTTTGCTTACCACAATACCCTCTAGGTCCATCTATGCTGTCACAAATAGCGAGATGTTACTTTTTGTGTAATATTCCGTTCTGTACATCTATGTACCATATCTTTATTCATTCATGTATTGATGGACACTCCATTTGTTTTTGGTTTTTTTTTTAGATTTTATTTATTTGACACAGAGAGAGAGAGAGATCACAAGTAGGCAGGGAGGCAGGCAGAGAGAGAGAGGGGGAAGCAGGCTCCCCGCCGAGCAGAGAGCCCGATGCGGGGCTCGACCCCAGGACCCTGAGACCATGACCTGAGCCGAAGGCAGAGGCTCAACCCACTGAGCCACCCAGGTGCCCCACTCCATTTGTTTTCTTACAGTGGTGATTGTAAATAATGCTATAGTAAACATAAGGGTGCATATATCTTTTGAACTAACATTTTTGTGTTGTTTTGATAAATATCCAGAAATGGAATAGCTGGCTCCTATGGTAGTTCTACTCTTAATTTTTTGAGGAATCTGCCTACTGGTTTTTTTAGCGACTGTGCCAATTTACAATCCCAACAGTGTGCGAAGTTTCCTTTTTCTTCACATCCTCACCAACATTTGTTACACTTGCTATTCATTGTCTTTTGGATAATAGCTATTCTGACCGGTGTGAGGTGTTATCTCATGGTTTCCATTTGCATTTCCCTAGCATAATTAGTGATGTCAAGTATATTTTCATGTGTCTTTAGGCCATCTTTAGGTCTCCTTCGGAGAAATGTTGACTCAAATTCTCTCCCTACTTTTAAATAGGGTTGGTTTTTTGTTGTTGAGTTGTAGTTCTCTGTACATTTTGCATATTTACATCTTATCAGATACCTGCTTTGCAAATATCTTCTCCCATTCAGTAGGTCACCTTCTCAGTTGATGGTGCTTTCCTGTGGTGTGCAGAGCTTTTTTATTTGATGTAGTCCCATTTGTTTATTTTTGCCTTTGTTACTCTTGCCTTTGGAGTCTGATCCACAAAGATGGCACTTAGACCAACATTAAGAAGCTTAGCTCTTATGTTTTCTTCTAGGAATTTTATGGTTTCAGGTCTTGCATCCAAGTCTTTAATCTATTTGGAATTAACTTTTGTGTAGGGTATATACAGTAGCATAGTTTCACTCTTTTGCATGTGGCTGTATGAGTTTTCCCAACACTATTTATTAAAGAGACTGTCCTTTCTCACTGTAGGCTCTTGGCTCCTTTGTTAAAGGGATCCACTTTCTAATCAGTTCCTGGAACATGAATGCAGAGACTCTGGCCTTAGGGTGAACATGCCTAGAGCAGTGTTTCCTAAAATGGGTTTCTTAACACAGTTGAACTATCAGACAGTGCCCGGTAAGAGTTCCTGTTAAATTCAATTGTAAATAAACAGTACAGCATGATGTTTAAAAGCTAGACTCTGTGACCAGAAAGATATAACTTTATTATTTATAAATAATATAAATCTGTTATTTATTGGCTACATAACTATGGCAAATTAACTGCTCTAAACTTCAGTTTCTTCTTCTATACGGTGAAAATGCCAAGCCCCTACCTCCCTGTGTTACCCGATTAAATGAAATAATGCATCCAATGAGCTACCCTAGTGATAACACCCAAGATGTCAGCTATTATTATTCTGGTGATATTCACCACCTGCCTTCTTGGAGTGTCAGAAAGTGTCATGGCACATTAAAAACTGAGAAGTCCTATTGAAAAGAAACAAAACAATTTTTTAGAACCTTCTAGTCTCAGTATCCTGAGAACCTGGAAGTGGACCTCTTAAGCTTGATGACACGAATCAGGCTGAGGGTTAGGTAGAGGCTACTTTCTGCTTTAGATGACACATGTCCACCACCGCTCTGGGACTACGTGGCAAACTTCACTCAGGTATTCCAGGAAGCAAAATTGAGCCCCAGAGCTTGTCTTACAGAATTAAGATTTAAATTCACCTCTCTGGCTCCCCTTTCCGGATGTATTATTTCTGGGTCACTTGGTGTCTCTCTCACCTGCCTTGAATGTTGACAGTAATGAATACGCTGAGAAGAAAGCTATGATTGCTCTCAAATTAAATATGTGCCCTTTCAAGTACGGTAATTAAAAACAACAACAACAACAACAAAATCAAAAAGCCAGGAGATAGAGATGGACTTTTAGAGTGAAATAAAACGTCCTGCCTTCTTAAAACCCAAGTTACTACTCAAGTCAGCCCCTTGAGAGGCAGTAATAAATGACTTTTATCAGGAGTTTATGGGGGGAGCAGTAAGAGGAAGCATGAAGCTTTCTTCCATCAGGTCTATCAGTTTATTTATTTATTTTTTAAGATTTTATTTATTTGACAGAGAGAGCACAAGTTGGGACAAGAGCAGAGGGAGCAGGAGAAGCAGGAGAAGCTCCCTGCTCAGCAGGGAGCCCGATGGCACTTGATCCCAGGACCCTGGGATTATGACCTCAGCTAAAGGCAGACACTTAACTGACTGAGCCACCCAGGTGCCCCAGGTGTGTCAGTTTAAATCTACATTCTTTTTCCAAGGTGGTGTTGAATCCTGAAGGTCCAGAGCTCCCTTTTCACTGTCTGTCCTGTGAACTTTCAGTCTATCTCCAGATTTAGAGCTGGATACCAGTGGTGGGGAGAGCAGGGCACCATGCTGTCTTGAGAGACGACAAGGATTTGCTGTTAATCAGGTTGCAGGATGTTTCTGTGTTATCTAGGTCCTGTGCGTCTTTGCCCCCAGGATGGGACCTTTGCTATCTTCTTTTATTGACCTCTGTGAGGCCACTCCCACCAGTTCAGAGCCTCTGATGAGGTGCCTCTTTGAAATACTCTGTTTCTTGGGACACCTGGGTGGCTCAGTTGGTTGGACGACTGCCTTCGGCTCAGGTCATGATCCTGGAGTCCCGGGATTGAGTCCCACATCGGACTCCCAGCTCCACGGGGAGTCTGCTTCTCTCTCTGACCTTCTCCTCGTTCATGCTCTCTCTCACTGTCTCTCTCTCAAGTAAATAAATAAAATCTTAAAAAAAAAAAAAAAGAAATACTCTGTTTCTGCTGCCCACTTCAATCAAAACCTGCTTGTCCTAACTGACCTCTGAACCAGTTCTTGGAGTCACTAATAAAAGTCATCAGTGTGCTCCAAACATTCTGTCCTCCTTCCTAATTTCCGCAGATCCTTTACGAATCCCCAAGGTTGGGTAGTCAGAGGTTCTGATTGGTTTGCTGTGATCTGTTTGCTGTCTTTGGGTTTGTATTCCTTAGAAATGATGTTTGCTTTTCTATGCACTTCCCTTTTGCTGAATGGCACCCAAAATAAACGGCACAGATTTTGACAGGGGCAAGTTTAGCTGTTCAAACATGCATACCCTGCTGACATTCAAATCCATGGATTGTACCACACACTGATGTGTACAGAGTCACTGACAGGTCTGAAAAACCTTAACTGATTTATCATTTCCAGTGGTAGTATAGAATGACTATTCCACCAACCCTGATTCTCAAAGTCTTTCATTCTTTAAAAAAACTGTATTACATTTCAAGTCTACAGATACTTACCAGGCCCTGGGCTGACAAAATGATGCCAACAGTGTAGGAAAAGAAATGAACAGTGTTTTGAGAGAAGTTACATGGGGTGCCTGGGTGGCTCAGTCAGTTAAGCATCTGCCTTTGGCTCTGATCATGATCCTGGGTCCTGGGATTGGGTCCCGCATGGGGCTCCCTACTCAGTGGGGAGTCTGCTTCTCTTTCTCCCTCTGTTCCTCCACCCCCTCCCCTGTCCCTCTGCTTGTGCTCTCTCGCTCACTCTCTCTCTCAAATAAATAAATAAATAAATAAATAAAATCTTTTAAGAAATAAAAATAAAATAAAATCAGTTACATAAGTAAAATGAAGATTAACTCAGACCAAGGCAGAAGAAAGGGCAATATTCGGCTGCTAATTCCAACTCAACCACCAACCAGTGGTGGGTCCTTGGGAAACATCACTGAATTTCCTCATCTGAACTAGATCTATGATTTCCAATTTACCAAGTGTAAGAATCATCTGGAGTGTCTATTAAAAACACAGATTGCGGGGCGCCTGGGTGGCTCAGTGGGTTAAGCCGCTGCCTTCGGCTCAGGTCATGATCTCAGGGTCCTGGGATCGAGTCCCGCGTTGGGCTCTCTGCTCAGCAGGGAGCCTGCTTCCCTCTCTCTCTCTCTGCCTGCCTCTCCATCTACTTGTGATTTCTCTCTGTCAAATAAATAAATAAAATCTTTAAAAAAAAAAAGAAAACACAGATTGCTAGCCCTCAGCCTAGCCCTACTGAATTGGAATCTCAAGGGAGGGGATCTGCAAAAAGACCCACACACACTCACAGCACCCTGTGTGATTCCTTTCAACAATTTTGGGGAACACTGAATTACGTAATATTACGTAATATATAGGGTCCTTTCAGTTCTAAGAGACTATGATAAACCCTGGATGCCATGATTCACCAGTGAATTGGAAAAATCTGAAGAGAATATTCATTAGTTAATTCATACTTAATTTAATAAATTTAATAAATAATAAATAAATAAATAATAAATAAGTAATTTAATAAATATTAATTAATAATAATAAATATTAATAAATATTTTCTATTTTTTGAAAAGTTACTAAAGTTAATGTTATGGTTGGTGTTTTAGGGATCTAGGTATTCTTCAGATTTTTCTTTTCATTTTTTTTTAAAGATTTTTGTCTATTTATTTGACAGAGAGAGACCACAAGTAGGCAGAGAGGCAGGCAGAGAGAGAGGGGGAAGCAGGCTCCCTGCTGAGCAGAGAGCCATACACGGGGCTCGATCCCAGGACCCTGAATCATGACCTGAGCCGAAGGCAGAGGCTTGACCCACTGAGCCACCCAGGCGCCCCAGAATTTTCTTTTCTCTTTGATTTATTCATTGTAATATCTGGCCTGTCTAGTCCATGGTGTTCTCTTAAGCATAAATGAGATCAGGATGTGAAAATTTGTTGCTATCATTATTATTATTATTACTGCTATTAGTATAATAACTGTAGGATTGACTCTGATTTTATGAATCTGTAGTATCTGCTGGTGTCTTCAGCTTTGTTCTTATGGTTGAAGCCAGACAAATAAGCAAAACACAATCATTTCTTTATTTATTAAAAAATTTTGAGTATTGATTATGTACAAAGCATTATGTTACAGTCTGTCTAAAATGTTTAGAGTGCCTTTTCTTTCTCTCCCTTTTTTGTTTTTTAAAAGTTGGAAACCTCCCATTTAGTAATACTTTTATTTATTTTTTTAAAAGTTGTATTTAACTTCTATACCCAATTTGGGGCTCAAACTCATGACTCCGAGATGAAGAGTCACGTGATCTTCTGATGAAGTCAGCCAGGTGTCCCCATTTTGTAATACTTTTATTTATTTTTTTAAGATTTTATTTATTTATTTATTTGACACAGAGAGAGAGACAGGGGGAGAGGGAATATAAGCAAGGGGAGTGGGAGAGGGAGAAGCAGGCTCCCCACTGAGCAGGGAGCCTGATATGGGGCTCGATCCCAGGACCCTGGATCATGATCTGAGTTGAAGACAGACGCTTAATGACCAAGCCACCCAGGTGCTCCCCCACCAATTTAAAAAATATTTTTAATGAATAAAAAGTTTTATTGGTCTTATCAATGTTATCAGTGCACTATAAAATTAATAATACGGGCACATTTATTCAGTTTATAGAGAATTATGACACACATTTCAAAGAAATGATTTCTAGTGCTAAATCTACAGGCTGACAGATCAGTTGCTCTCAGTTTAGGGTGTCTATTGTATGCCTTCCTCTCCTCTAGGACACATTGTTTTGGGAGAAATGAGTTATAACCAACATTTTCATCCCAGGGTTCAAACCTGAACAGTGGCACAAGACTATGTAGTGAGACCTCGGTTTTAGGAATCAACAATGGCAAATTATACTTATGTGGCGCTCCACAATTAATAAAATACTTTCCCATCTAAAATTTTATTTCTGGGACCCCTGGGTGGCTCAGTCAGTTAGGCATCTGCCTTTGGTTCAGGTCATGATCCCAGGATCCTGGGATCAAGCCTCACATTGGGCTCCTTGCTTAGTTCCTCCCCTTCGTTCATGCTCTCTCTCTCTCTCTCAAAATAAATAAATTCTTAAAAAAACCCACAAAATTTTAGGGGTGCCTCGGTGGCTCAGTGGGTTAAATCCTCTGCCTTTGGCTCAGATCATGATCCTAGGGTCCTGGGGTTGAGCCCTGCATCAGGCTTTCTGCTCAGCAGGGAGCCTGCTTCCTCCTCTCTCTCTGCCTGCCTCACTGCCTACTTGTGATCTCTGTCTGTCAAATAAATAAATAAAATCTTTAAAAATAAATAAATAAATAAATAATTTTATTTCTTCCCCAGTAATTCTCTGACGTGGGCAGGGAGGTCTTGTGAGATGTGTAGGGAAGCTGTGGTGCCAATACTAGAAACAAGGCCTCTCAGCTCTCAGTTCAGTGCCCTTCCCATTTCTTCTATGGTACCTCTGGTACATACAGCTGGAGTGGGAATAGAAAATGGGCTTTCCTTGGGGTGCCTGGGTGGCTCAGTGGGTTAAGCCTCTGCCTTCAGCTCAGGTCATGATTCAGGGTCCTGGGATCGAGCCCCGTGTCCGGCTCTCTGCTCAGCAGGGAGCCTGCTTCCCCCTCTCTCTGCCTGCCTCTTTGCTTACTTGTGGTCTCTCTCTGTCAAGTAAACAAATAAAATCTTTAAAAAAAAGAAAAAAGAAAATGGGCTGTCCTCCATATCTGCGCAAGGATCTTCTATCACAGGAAAGATACAAGAAGAGTGATGGAGCTAATTCACTTGGACACTCATGCTGGCATCGGTTTCAAACTCTCAGGATCTTGCACTTCTTCCTTCCTCTTGTATCTATTCTGATATCCTCTAAAGTGGAGTTAATGTCTTCTGACTGTTGAACATAATCCCTGAGTAAGAGGAGGTTAATCCATCATTTCATTTAATCCTTAGAACAATAAACACATTTACTATGTCACATTAAGGTATTAAAAGCTAATGTGAAAACAGAATAATGTAAACCTAGTGGGGAAGCTAGACTATGATAGCATTCATCTCCAGTGGCCCACTCATCCCAGAGTTTCCACAGTTTTTTAAAGGCACAGTGGGAGGAGCTCAGGCAGAAGAGACCAAGGCATTTAACCGGGCTGCAGGAGACAAAGCTCTTCTCCTTAAGCATCTAAGGCAAGCTCTGTGCAGAGTCAGCTAATCACTGGTGCCGCGGTTTCCAAAGAGAAGTATCGCATTCCCCAGCAGGTGTTGACGACTCGGGAGTCCAAGTGGGAAGGTGGCCATCGCCTGGAACAGGAGACGATAGGGTTAGGGTTCAGGGCTCCATCCTGCAGGAATCAAAAATCCAGGGAGATCCACCACCCCAATTGAGAAATAAAAATATAGGGCAACTAGTTAAATTTGAATTTCAGGTAAATAGTGAAATAATTTTTTGGCGTAAGTATGTCCCGTGCAATATATATGCAACTCAAACTTGACTGGGCAGCCTGTGTTTTATATGGCAATGCTAACAGGGACAACACACTTCAGAGCATTCACAGGGTGTGTTCCTTGCTTCCGCTTAAGACCTCTTGTTTTCGGGCACCTGGGTGGCCTAGTCTGTTGGATGTCTGCCTTCAGCTTGGGTCATGATCTCTGGGTCCTGGGATCGAGTCCTGCATTGAGCTCCCTGCTCAGCTCCCTGCTCCCTCTACCCTTCCTTCCTGCTCATGATCTCACTCTCTCAAATAAATAAATAAAATCGTAAAAAAAAAAGCCCTTTGTTTCCCCTATCTTCTCTGTCATTACCCTGAAGTTCTGTTCATAAGGTAAGAAGAGGAGGTGGGTCCCATTTCCAAAATGATAATATCTGTAATATTATTTCCATTTTGCATAATTAAAATTTATATTCATCCAGAGCTTATCCAAAACAGAGTTTAGGAGGTGGCTTCTTTTTTCATATAAAATGGCATTTTACAGGTGAGAGTAGAACGTGGTTTTCTCTTCAAATAGTTCTTTTTTCCTGAACATTTCCTTGACAATGTTCATTTCTTACAATCCATTTGTGAAGAAGATGATTTGTGAAATTAATGGAGAACATCCACAGGAACATTTTCTTCATATAATCTTCTTTACTGAAAATACAAAACCAGGAATTAAAAATCAAACCTACTTGTATTGGTTGCCATGGGGAAATATTTAGTCTAAATCAGATGAAATATTGAAAACATACAGTTTGGTTTCTCTCTTCCCACCCAGGTCCTGCACCCTTCTTAATTTTCTCCCATGGAAACAGTATCTTTAGGATTGACCTGGAAGGAACTAATTATGAGCAATTGGTGGCAGATGCTGGTGTATCAGTGATCATGGATTTTCACTACAATAAGGGAAGAATTTATTGGGTAGATCTAGAAAGAAAACTTCTGCAAAGAGTTTTTCTGAATGGGACAAGGCAAGAGGTAAAGTACAACCCTAAAGCATTTAAGGGATTTTTGTATAGGTTGACAAACATGGTATCATTAATTTGTAATGAACAGATGAATGAAAATATTTGAAAAAATATTGAAATATTTCTGACATTTGTAGGTATTTGTTTAATTTGTATCTGTGGCATGTTACTGAACAAACTCATCAATGTGGCACTGATACTCAGAAGACCCCAAAAGGAGTCAGGATGTCAATGGAATTTTGAAACTATATAAATTTATTAAGTCAGGTCACCACTTCATGGTTAAAAGAGATTACTTACATGATTACTTTCAGTTCCAGTGGTTCTCAGCTGAGGACAATTTTGCTCCTCCAGGAACATTTGGGAAAGTCTGGAAAGACTGTTGGTTATCACACCTGTGCTGGCAAGGAGAGAGAATGTGCTATTAGCATCGAATGGGCAGAGCCCAGGGATACTAGCCATCCTAAAATATAGAGGATGGCCCCCACACCAAAGTATTATCTGGCCTCAAATGTCAGTTGTGCTGAGTTTCGGAACCTGATTTGTTGAATGTCATGGGTTTTTAAAAAGCACCTGATATTTAGGAAGAAAATATTTTTAATTCTTTTTTTTTTTTTCAAGATTTTATGTATTCATTATCCGTTTGAGAGAGAGCACGAGTGAAGGGGAGAGGCAAAGGGAGAGGGAGAAGCAGACTCCCCTCTGAGCGGGGAGCCTGACTTGGGGCTCAATCCCAGGACTCCGGGGTCATGACCTGAGCCAAAGGCAGATGCCCAACCATCTGAGCCCCCCATCCCCCAGGCGCTCCACCTTTTTTGATTCTTAAGGTGTTTGCACTCTGGGGGAAAAAAATAATAAAGCAGGTGTCAGATATAAAGTATTTTGCTTCAAGTACGTACAAAAGATCTTTGATCTTTCTCTGTGACTGGTGGAACCCTTAAATGAGTCCCAGGAGGAATGTTCTCTAGATTCCTGAGAGATGGATTACAGAGACGCGTGACTGGAGAAACTTAAAGCGTTTATTCCCAGCACAAAGTGCCCACTGTTTCATTTGTTTTTCTTCAACTCTTTTCTCCCTTCAGTTATTCTTAAAAGCTTCACTAAGTGCTAATTTCTTTTATCACATTCTGGGACTTACTAATGTCACCTTTAACAAGAATGGTTACTCATTATTCTCCAGCCATCTGTAAAATAGTTTCGAAAATCTTGAATCTCAAAATCTGGAGAGTTTCCTGCCACAGACTATGGAAAAAAGTTAAATACTTGTGAATTTGTGTCAAAATATTAGGAAAGGATTGACCTGGTGCCGAAAATCCACCATTATATCCCTCTCCTTTGGGTTAAAACAGTGTTACAAAAAACACCTGTTAAAATTCACCTGGGGGATGCCTGGGTGGCTCAGTTGGTTAAGCGCCTGCTTTTGGCTCAGGTCATGATCAAGCCCCATATCCAGCTCCCTGCTCACTGGGGAGCCTGCTTCTTCCTCTGCCTCTGCCTGCCATTCTGTCTGCCTGTTCTCTCTCTCTCTCTCTCTAACAAATAAATAAATAAAATATTTAAAAAAAATACAATTTACCTGGGTGAGCTAATATATTAATATGCTGGCAGCTGGTTCAATGGCTTGGCTCGATTACTTTGCATGAGGTATAGGAATAGGGGAAGCTTGTGAGACTAATCTGCAAAATCTGAGTTCAGTGATGTCGTGTCAGTGGCTAGAAATCAGCTGTGGTGGGAATATTAACAAACCAAGGAAATCTGCAACCACACAGATTAGTTTCTCCCTACCTCCCACCCTCCACCCCCCCAAGAAGACTGACCGGTTTACCTGCACATGCTGGAATTAGGAGGTAAAAGAGGTTTTTGTTTGGTCATTTTATCACTACAGAGCAGGAAACGGTACCCAAGGGGCATAAGGAGAGGCTCTGGTCTTTGGGCTATAGGGTCACAATATGAGGGCACTGAAGACTTGTAGAAAAAGTGGGGCCTGATGGAAGAGAAGGGGCCAGGAAAGTGGGGCTCTAATGAGAAATTGATTTATTTTAGAAGTCTGTGCACAAAGGTCAAGGGCATCTTGCCAGATTTTGGCAAAGCTTAGAATTGAGTTCAGCTGAGAATGTGGAAAATTCCATTAGTAAATGGATAAACTGTCTTTAAGATAGCATGGAAATCTCTCTTATTATAGTTGAATTTGTTAATGCATTATGGTTGATTGCTTAATTTCAATAAGCCTAGGATAATTTTTCACTTTAAAGCCCAGAAATATTCATGAGGGAGGGTTAACATTGCTCCATCAAAACAATGGCACCGTATCTGTGACTATTTCATGATTTAAATAGTTTTATGAATGCACAAAAAAAATGACAAGTATTTAAAAGAATAGACTTTTATACATAAAGATAAAAACAATGTTGATGTGAATGAGAAAATAGTAATATTTTGAAATTTGATTTTACAGAGAGTATGCAATATAGAGAAAAATGTTTCAGGAATGGCAATAAATTGGATAAATGAAGAACTTATTTGGTCAAATCAACAGGAAGGAATGATTACAATAACAGATATGAAAGGAAACAATTCCCGAGTTCTCTTAAGCGCCTTAAGCTATCCTGCAAATGTAGCAATTGATCCAGTAGAAAGGTAACTGCTGTTTTCAGACATTGCAATATATATAAAAATTGGATGATAATTCATAGAATCAACATTTTGAGCTCAGAAGGACCTCCTCCCTGAGAAGGTTGCCTGGATTTGAACCAAGGCAGGCTTCCCTCTACAAGTGGGGCTCTTGACTACCATGATTTCCTACTAGAGAAGCCTAATTCCTTTTTTAACTTGAAATTACATGGAATTTCCATAGCAGGGCAATAAATATTGATTGAATTGGAATTTCCTTCAAAATAGTCCAACTCATCCTGAGTGGCTATCCAGGGACTGCTGTCACACTGAGAGTTGGCCATTTAAGTGACTTTACCTTCAATTACATGCCTATATAATGTGTTTGCTCTCAGGGTTATATTTTGGTCTTCAGAAGTGGCTGGCAGCCTTCACAGAGCAGACCTGAATGGCCTGGAACAGAAGATTCTGTTAGAGACGTCAGGAAGAGTAACAGCTGTGTCAGTGGATGTGCTTGATAAACGGCTTTTTTGGATTCAGTACAACAGAGAAGGAAGCAATTCTTATATTTGTTCCTGTAATTATGATGGAGGTTCAGTCCATTTTAGCAAACACCTTACACGGTAAGTTTGGGTTTTAGTGTAAATTAAAGCAATTGCCACTTAAAGTTTGTCCAGCTGAACTGGTAGAATGGCTTAGCACAGATTTGGAAGTCCAAAAGGCTGGATGAGTACAAGTCCTAGATTTATCATTTATTGGACAAGTGACTTTGGGAAGATTATATGACTTTTCCTCAGTTTCCTTTTTTGCTGTGTGTGTGTGTGCGTGTGTGTGTGTTTAAAGATTTTATTTATTTATTTGAGAGAGAAAACACAAATTGGGGCCGGGGGGAAGTGGGAAAGGGAGAAGCAGACTTCTTACTGAGCGGGGTACCTGATGTGGGGCTCTAAGGTCCTGACCTGAGTTGAAGGCAGACACTTATCCATCTGAGTCATCCAGGTGCCCCTCCTCAGTTTCCTTTAATGTGGGGATAATAGCAGTAACTATTTTTTAGGGTTATTGTGAAGATTAAGTAAAGAAATGCAAATAAAAACATTTAACAGAGTTTTGGCATCTAATAAGTTCGCACATGTTGGTTATAGGTTATAGTTGTTCTTTTTGGAATTACTATGTCCTATATTTGTAAAGCAAATATGTTTCATTTGATATGTTATCTTGCCTGTAACTGACTCACCAGCTTGTGGTAAGAGGCAGAAACTAGTGGAAGTGTGAAATGGATACAACCAGAATCCACTCTTGGAGTATTTCTATTTTCTTCTCTATTTCTACTTTAATCACACTTAAATGCTGATTAGCAAAAGAATGGGACAATGAATCTGAAGCTAGAAATTATACCCCATTAATTCAGATTATGAATAAATAAAATTTTAAACTTAATATCTGCTTCTAAACCTAAGTGGGATATAATCGAAAAGGTAGGTAATTAAAATTCAGTCAATAAATTGAAATGAAATGAAACGTTAATAAGCCTGGGAAAAAATGTTCTGCCATTCTTTATATTTTTCTGTTTTGTTTGTTTGTTTGTTTTGTTTTTAGGCACACTTTGTTTGCAATGTCCCTTTTTGGTGATCGGATCTTCTATTCAACTTGGAAAAAGAAGACAGTTTGGATAGCTAACAAACACACCGGGAAAGATATGGTTAGAATCAACCTCGACCCATCATTTGTACCACCTGGTAGAATCAAAGTAGTTCATCCACTCTTACAGCCCAAGGCAGAGAGTGATGCTTGGGCACCTGGTGAGTCATCTTTGATCTTGAACCGAGTCTGGTATTTTGTCCCCACCTATCTACCTGCTGAAGCCAGACAATTAGGGGCCATCCTTCGTGTCTTCCACTGCGCCAATTTTCAGTCTACTGCCAAATCCTTTCCATTCTACCTTCTAAATACATCTCTAATATCCACTTTTCTCCTCTACAGTCCAACAACCAACATTTCTTGCCTGGCCTGTTGTAGTAGCCCCTCAACTAATCTTTCTGTTTTTTCCTCTTCCCTTTAAATAGTTAATCTGATCCATTAACTCCCCTGCTAAAAATCCTTCAAAAGCTTTCCTTTGCATTTAGATTGAAATGTAACATTTTACCAGGCCTATCCATATTTGATGAAACTAATCTAACACTACTCCTCCTCCCCTCGCTAGAATCTGACTCAAGTCTTTCCATAGTTGCTCAAATATGCTGTCCCTTTCATGCCTTTAGGCTTTTGCTGTCACTCCTTTCTCAGCCTAGACGTTGTCTTCAGTTCTAGCTTAAGTATCATGTCCTCAGATTAGCCTTCTCTGGTCATCCAGTCAAGAGGAACCTCTTCAGTACACTCTTCTCTGAACTTATCCCAAGATGTAATTACATATTATCTTGCTTTCTTTTTGATTTTTATCTCCCACTTGATTATAAATATTGTGCAGGCAGGGACCATGCCTATTATTCATTTGTTTGTTTATTATTTAAACCTCCCTACATTCAGTGGTTACTGATAAATTTATAAATGAAGAATTTTAGATAACATTAGTAAAATGGAAGGTTTGACTGAATCTAGTCATAGTCCCAAATTTCTACTTCCAAATGCAGTCTCTGAATTCTTTAGCATACACTTTTTTTAAAGTAGACTCCTCAATATGGTTCATATACCACACAAATGATGTACTAACATTTTCTATATGTAAAAGTTTAATTTCAAGCAGGCTCTGACATATATTTACTCTTATCCTCAATTAGCCGGGAGAGGTTCTGAGATGGAATTCTTTGTTTTCCTTCCATCTGTTGGGTACCACTAGGGTTTGGCAGTAGTGTGGGAAATGGTAGGGACTGTGGGTCCCTGCTGCAGTTTGTAGATGAATGTGTCTTTTCCCACCCTAGACACAGGTCCTGAAGAGAGCTGTGGAGACTGAACAGAAGGACAAGCATGAGATTGCTGAAGGGAGGCTGGAATCTAGGGGAACTAACATTACTATTTCTTATATCCTCAAAGAGCTAACTAATAGTGTGAGGACTTTTTTTTTTTTTTAAGATTTTATTTATTTATTCGACAGACGGAGATCACAAGTAGGCAGAGAGGCAGGCAGAGAAAGAGAGGGGAGGAAGCAGGCTCCCCTCAGAGCAGAGAGCCTGACACAAGGCTCGATCCCAGGACCCTGGGATCATGATCTGAGCCGAAGGCAGAGACTTGAACCCACAGAGCCATCCAGGCGCCCCCTGTGAGGACTTTTTAACTGATTTCTTTAAAAACTTAGGTAGAAACCATAATTTAACTTGGGTGACGACTCTGCTTTCAATGCAAGGATGAAATAAATTCCAAGAGATGAAGTGTTTATTCAGATAAATTATTTTTTTAAAAAACTGATTTAATTTACAAAGAGGAAGTTGTGGGAAACAATTCAGCTGTGGGTTGGAGCATAACATTAAGTAACTACCTAGTGACAGTGTTATAAATGAGATGGTGACCGTATTCTACGCAATAAGGTGGCGAATCTGATATTCCGCCAGATACCTTCCATGGGAAATTTTGACTCAAGCTTTCTTCACATATGACTCATTGTCCAAGTGGTGGTGACTCACCACCAAATTAGAACCAAGAGTACTATGAATAAGTAATTATTGAGCCTCACTTGTAATCGTTATAGATACGTCCATCACTGTCGCTTACATTTCTGTATAAGTGCATGCTTTCCAAAGTGTTTTTGTGACCGTTATCTTACTGGCTTGCCATGGTAACATTGTGACGCAGAAAGGTTGGCAACTATCGTACTCGTACTCATTTCATAATTGAGAAATCTGAAACCTGGAGAAGTAGAGTGATTATCCAAGATTACACAGCTTGTTAATGAGGGTTTTGGGAGAGAAAACAATCCTGGTGATGAGTCTGTCAGTTTATTGTTCTTTCTACCATAAACACTTGAGCTCTTCAGAATCCTCTGCTATTACTCAGCTTTTTTGAAAGGGAGGTCAAATATGATCATTAAAAGCATGACGTTTAGTAGAAAATCTACAGTGATTCATTAAATAACAGCTTCAACCAATCTGGCAAAACATGGACTTTGGTTGGGATGCCACGGCCAGCTGCAGAGCTGCTGGCAGACTTGAAATGCAGAAGGCAGGTGGCATTGGAGATATTGGCTCCCGCTGGTGACCAATGAGCAAAGCCACAAAACTTTGCAAGGAAGACTACAGTAATTTGTTGGTTTTAATACTCCTTGGCTTGTCCATTTGGTTGGGCTGGTTACAGAGGAACTGGCTGCCATAGGAGGCTGAGCCCCAAGTCCGCTTCACGTATATGCCAAGGGCAAAGGACTCTTGATTTCCAAAATTACTGTTACAGTAGCCACCATTAAATAGGTTTAAATTATGTTAGTGCCTGGTAGAGCAGGAATTCTTCATGTGCGATTTAGGGACTGTCAATCTCTTGATTGTATGGGTGAAGATGAAAATGTGTAGTCGTCACTCCCTACCCAGGTGATGTAAAGCTGCTCTCAGCTTCTACAAGTGCCTTCACATTTAAAGACATGCTACTTCTAGAGGCTGGCTAGTTCCTCCTAGATAGTGAGCTTATGACTTCAGCTCCTCTGGAGAGGTGGATGGTGGTCGTACTTTGGTTTGCAAGGCATTTAGTAGTGAGATTACTTCAACGGGCAAATGACTGAGAAAAATCATGTAACCTAGTTGGCCTTATGTTTTACATAAAATTTAAGTATATGCATGTGAGTACCAATAGGCTTTCTTCATGCAAATGCCTAAACTATCATTTATCAAAGCATGTTCTACAAAACACTGGTTCTCTGGGATTTAATGGGGTCATTTGGGGGCAAAAAAGTTTCAGGGTCAAATGATTTAGACATACTGGGTTAAATAAAATTCAATAGGAGTCTTTTCCCCGAGTGACTTCTCAGAATCATTCATATGGTCAAGTGCGTTGTTAGTCTCTAAGGGCGATACAACCTATGGCATTTTCCTATTTTATTTTCTATGCACCAGCCCACTTGACTCCTGAATCTATTGTTTCTAGCCCAGACCTTTTTCTTGAGATCTAGACCAATTAAAAAAAGAGAGACTGAGGCACAATAACAGTTGAGCTGCAGAGAAAATTGATTTAAAACATTGGGGATTTATTCATAGCATGCGAACGTGAGCAGCCCCAATGAAGTCCACCCAAAGGCAAGGGTGAGGTTTACAAATGAGCAAAGCCACAAAACTTTGCAGGGAAGACTACAGTAATTTGTTGGTTTAAATACTCCTTGGCTTGTCCATTTCGTTGGGCTGGTTACAGAGGAACTGGCTGCCATAGGAGGCTGAGCCCCAAGTCCACACAGCAGAGCCACTGTTTCACCATCAGGGTGGTTTCCTGATGTGGTCACCTCATCTGGGCCACACCTGCTTGCTGTCTGCACCCTGCAGGCTCAGGGTCCTGCAGTGGCACTTGGAAAACTTCCTTATCAACGCCCATATATTTATCTGCCTTCTGAGCCTTTCTGCTTGAGTATTTTGCAAATGCTTTAGGCACAAAAAAAAAAATAATTGACCTACTAACTTTCACAGCTTATCTCCCAAGCTTCAGTGTCCCCATCTCAACGAGTGGGGACTCACCTCCATCTCCCAAGACAGAAATCCGGGCATGAGCCTTTCCTCACTCTTTCCTCACTCCCTCTCCATGAAATTAACCTCCAGCCTCTAACAATTCCCCTGCCTGCAGTCTAACCACTAGTGCCCTATTCAGCAGCAATCCATCCCTACATTTTACTTAATCCGTATCCCTGCCTCCCTTCTCCGTGCTGCAGGGGGCATAACCCTTCAGAAACGAGAGCCCAATCATGCCATTCCTTGGTTAAAACGAATCAACAATTCTGTTGCCCGTCATGAAAATCCAGTCTCTTTATTTACCCTGTTCACTGCGGTTCGCAGAAGGTTCTCCACTGCATCTCTCACCCTTGTCTGCATTACATTCCCTGCAGCTACCCTGCTCAAAGATTTAATTTCCTCCCACAAAACATGCTCGCTCTTCCCCCCAGGCCTTCATGGCATGTTCAGAAACATGTTTTCTCTTTCTCTGCACAGACTTACTCTCTCTTCATCCTCTGAGAAGTAGCTCAAATGCTACATCTTTCAGAAACACTTTCTCTGCCCCACTCATGGTGAGCCTTGGTTAGCTTTTCTCAGAACAACACATTTCCCTTACTTGGCATTTCCTGTTAGTCTTCCTTACTCCTATGAGGACCGGAGGATACCTCTTCACTGTACTCCTAGTGCCTAGAAGACATTTTACAAATAACAGTTTAAAAAAAAATTTGCAAGAAGCTCAGAGATATGTTCCAAGTGTTTTGTATAGCCTATTCCATAACAGAAAAAAAAAAGATTTGTTCTATTGTATAGAACAAATTAAAAAAAAATAGTTGAAAAAAGAAAAATGGATAAACACCCTTTGTCACTCTCTCCTCTAAATAATATCCTGACACCAAATTTTAAAGAGGTATCATGTCTTAGTGCATGTTGTCTTCCTTAGGTGTTATAAGCCCCTGCCTTCCCTTGGTCTGACAGACAGTCTGCTCCCTTTGGTGTTTTATGACTCAATCCCCAATGTTTTAAATCCATTTTCTCGCTTAACTCTCTGTGTGCCTCAATATATTTTTCTTTTTTCCTTGAATTGGTCTGGATCTCAAGAAAGAGGTCTGAGCCAAAAATAATAGATTTGGGAGCCACATGGGCTGCTGCATAGGAAATAAAATAGGAAAATGCCACAGACTGTATCATCCTTAGAAATAATAGAAATCATCACAATTATCGAGTGTGTAAGGAATTATCTGTGCTGGCATTACTCATATCATCTCATTTAATTTTCACAACAATCCTATGAACTAAGTGTGATTATTACCACTGTTTGATTAAAAAGCTGAGTTGCAGAAGTATCATAATAGCGTGTTCAAGGTCACACTGTGGAGGAATTGGGGTTTGAACCTAGGCAGAGTGACACCATACTTTTTCCCCAACCACAGTGAATAAATTCAGCAATATTTTATATAATGGCAATGATATTACTATTCTCTTTCATTTCATATCTTAGATTTTGCCTTATTTGTTCAGGGGAAACCTTTAATTTGGCATATTCTTATCTATCCATGGCCTCCTGGTGGTTAAATGCTTTCGTGTGCATAGATCATGGGGCCAAAATATCTCTCTCTTTTTCATACCGCCCCCCCCCCACACACACCCTTCTCTCCTGGCTGTCATAGAATTGGTCTCTCATTATTTCAAGCTCAACTTCCAGGGATTTTTGCAACGAGTTTTACTGCTCATATATACTGCTATAAAAAGTTGATATATTTTTGCTTTCTTCTCTACTCTTGAGATGTAGATTCCAGTTTTATGTTCATAAGAGATTTTCCAAGACATATTCTTTGGAAAATGAAGGGTGTCTACCATCAGGACTGTGTGAAATACTTCAGATTCATTTCATGAACAAGAATATTGCTGAATTTCTTTGGTTCTAGATTTCATGCAGGAGAATTGCTTCCACCTGGAGATCTACCTGCTTATGGAAGTGATAAGTAGAGTTAAAACTGCTCAGGTGGGACTCCGATTCATTTTGATTATGTCATTGCTAGAATGTCTACTGTCAATCCTTGGTTATTTGGAAACCTCTAGAAAAGAATCATGCAGAAATTTGAGTATTTTTTTCTTACAATTTTTTTCCAAAAATTTTTTATGGTGGTTAACTACACATAACATAAAGTTTACCATCCTAAGTATTTTTAAGTGTACATGGAGCATCTGGGTGGCTCAGTCTGTTGGGCATCTGCTTCAGCTTTAAATCATGATCTCAGGGTTCTGGGATTGAGTCCCGCATCAGTGTCCCTGTTCAGTGGGGAGTCTGCTACTCCCTCTCCCTCTGCCTCTCCCCCCTGCTCGCTCTCTTTCATTCTCTCTCTACAAATAAGTAAATAAAACCTTTAAAGAGAAAGTATTTTGCAGTGTACAGTTCAGTGCCATTAAGTTATCCATACTGTCATGCAACATCATACTATCCATAACTCTTCTTATCTTATAAAATCAAAATTCCATACATGTTCTCTGTACCATCTCCCAGCCTCTGGCAATCACCATTCTACTTTCTGTCTTTATGATTTCGACAGCTCTCAGTGCCTCCTAGAAGTAGAATCGTACAGTTGTCTTTTTGTGACTGGCTTTTTTCACTTAGCATAATGTTCTTGTTTCATCCATGTTGTAACATGTGTCAGAACTTTCTTCCTTTTAAAGGCTGAATAGTATTCCACTGGGTGTGTATATTACCACATTTTGTTTATCCATTTATCTGTCGATGGCTATGTGGGTTACTTCCATGTGTTAGCTATTGTGAATAATGCTGCAGTGAACCTGGGCATACGAATATCTCTTCAAGACTCTGTTTTCAGTTCTTTCGGATATATACCCAGAAGTGAATTGCTAGATCATATAGTATCTCCTTTTTAATTTTCTGAGGACCCACCATACTACATTCCAGACAGTGGCTATGCCATATTACATTTCTACCAACACTTATTTTCTGTTTTCAAATGATTTTAAATGATCAGTTCAAACATCCAAATCTCTGTTATTTCTCATGGAAATCTTGGTAAAATATGGATGGCTATATCTTCCTAAGATTATTTTTAGATAGTTATTGACATTTTGTTAATGAGTAGGATCATACAAAGATACATGCTGCTGGGGCAATCATCAGACTGGTTTGAGGCAAAGCTGTATTTTATTTTTATTTTATTTTTAAAGATTGTATTTATTTATTTGACAGAGAGAAGGACAGTTAGAGAGGGAACTCAAGCAGGAGGAGAGGGAGAAGAAGACTCCCCACTGAGCAGGGACCAACCCGGGCTGATAACCCGAGTGGAAGGCAGATGCTTAACGACTGAGCCACCCAGGCACCCCCAAAGCTGGGTTTTAAATGCGAGTTTGCTCTGATACGAAATTCTGCCCCTTGAAATGCCTTTTAAAAACTTGGAATGGTTCTCTATCACTTTTTTGTCTTCTTTCTTGCCCTCCACTCTAATTTTTGCTGGTTTCCACATGCCTGACTGTGGACTCTGTTTATTTTCTAATCTGAGGCATTTCTTTGCCATTTATTTGTTGAGGAAACAGGATCATTTGTCCTGTAGAATTTTCCACATTTTGGATTTTACAGAGATAACACTATGGTGTCATTTAACATGATTCCGTATTTCCTATACACAGCAAGTTTGGGTCTAGAAGCCTGATCAGATACTTTTTGTATGAATGGTGGCACTGGAGATAGTACTGTATGCTTTACTACTGATCAATCACACCAGGGGCCATGTGATGCCTAGTTGTGGTTTTTACTATGACGTTCAAAATTTATCAGCAGTTTAGGTGTTGCAAAGTGGTCCATCCATTGTAAAGTTTCCCATCAGCCTTTCACATAATAGCTTTAGAAACGATTGATTATCATTGCCTAGAACCTTTTGTCATTAGATTTTCAAGGAGATGACATTGTATCACTGCTTATGCATTTGTTAGCTGATGAACTTTTCTACATCAGCTACAATTTCCCTGGGGAGGATCTTTTATAGGAAAAGTAAATTAAATATTTGATTCTTTCCTTTATCTGTTTTCAGAATAAAGGGTCTTTTTTTTTTTTAAAGCATCTTGATAAACTCAGAGATTTAAAAAATATTTAACATGTTTCTATTCATTGCTGTTAATATTTTGACACTCACATTGCACCATCTTTCTCCAGGAGGAGCCCCAAACTGAGGCTTCTAGCCTTTGTGGGAGAGATGACCAAGAGGGACCTCAGCTGCCCTCTCCTAGTAACTGGCCCTGGCAGCCGGGAAAGCTGAGTTGAGGCTCTGTCTGGGCTCATCATGCAGTCCTTTCTGGGGAGTACAATGGGAGTGGGTTGGTGACATGGGAGAGGCAGGGACACCTTGCATTTCCATCTTTATGCTAGGAGCTAGCCATGGTCACACTTGTCAGAAATGGGTACAAAACAAGAAATGACTGAGTGGGTCCAAGGGGCTCATCTGGAGTAAAAAGTCTATATATTTTTTTAAAATCTTCAGAGGCTATTGATTCTTTGAGGGGTTTAGATGAATGAGGATACCAAGTAGATGAATTCTGGCTAAGTGGCCTTTGTTTTTACTGTAGTTAAGAATTCCAAGAGACTATTCTTGTATTTTCTTCCTCATTATTTTTCCATTAATAAGGAAGAATAAACCTATATTATGCAGTCTGGGAAGGTGTTTGAGGAAATTGAAGAAGTCATTTATTCAGGAAACTCATTACTGAGGAAGACAATAAATAAATGAAACAAAACATAACTAGGTTCTGGGGCACATGGGTGGCTCAGATGGTTAAGCGACTGCCTTTGGTGGAGTTCCAGGATCAAGTCCCACATTGGTTTCCCCGCTCAGTGGGGAGTCTGCTTCTCCCTCTGATCCTCCACCCTCACGTGCTTTCTCTCTCTCTCAAATAAATGAATAAAATCTTAAAAAAAAAGAAAAATTATAATATTGTATATATAATATATATTTATTCTATAAAAACCTAGCTATATATATGCACATACATATGAGTATACACATAAACATACACACAAGCGTGTGTGTATCTATCAGTCAAAACATGGGTCTACAGCCAGAAGGCTTGAGCTTGCGTCCCAGGTTTACCCCTTATTGATCCTCAAGACACGGTTTCCTAATCTGTAATGTGAAAGATACATGTGTGCTGCATAGCTCAAGGGCTTGTTATGAAAATTAAATGAGATAATGTAAATGGTTTATAAAATGTTCTTTGAATTTTTTATTGTATGTGCTAAATACTAGGGGTGCTGATAATGAGGTATAAGAATGGTTAAAGGGAATGGGTTCAAACTGAAGATACTAGAAAGGCTTTCTCGATGAGGTGAGTCTTACACTGAATTTGAGAAAAGTCGATGGGGATAGCCACCTACATTATTTCAGAATTGGGCCAGGGTGAAATCTACAGATTAACTCAGCGGTAGAAGAGCTCAGAGAGCCTCTGTGTTAGGCAGGCAGGTATCCAAGGCACAATTGGTGGTGGACATTAACGCCACGATTAGGAGCTTTAATTTGATCTCAGAGGTAATTAAGCTGCCCTGCTGAGCTGTGGGAAGGGGTGTTATCTGAGGTCAGCAGCAGCTGGATGAATGCTAGCTTTGGCCTAATTTGAAGCTAAAGAACAGCAGAAGATTAAGAAGATTAAGCAAAAATATAGCCTTCAATCCTCTATGTTTTGCCACTTCCTAAAATGACCTTTTAAAGTGTTTAGCGCTTGGGGCACCTGGGTGGCTCAGTGGCGTAAAGTCTCTGCCTTCGGCTCAGGGCATGATCCCATGATGGAGCCCCTCATTGGGCTCTCTGCTCAGCAGGGAGCCTGCTTCCCCCTCTCTCTCTGTTTGCCTCTCTGCCCACTTGTGATCTCTGTCTGTCAAACAAACAAATAAATAAATAAATAACAACATGTTTAGTGCCTGAATTCAGGTGGCATCCTCAGCCTAACCATTTAGAGGAGAATGGTGATGCTGTTCTGGCTATCTTCATCGTTGAAGAGTGATATATATGGCTCATGAGGACCATGCAAACCATGGGCACCATGGTAGCTTGGAAGGGGTACTGGGCGAGTGGACGCTGACTGTCTGAGTTCTAACACTAAGTGGGAAATTGTAGGAGAAATGAAATAAAGGAGTTAAGTTGCAGGTGACATGATCACAGGTTTTTTTTGGTGCATGAAGCCTATGTCTATAGTATACCTGTGTTGTGAAAGGCACCATGCTGGGTGCTGTTTGGGCTATAAAATGTGAATGGGATTCGCCCCTTAGCCTCAAGAAGCTTATTGGTTAATAGAAAAAAGAAGCATATTTACATCATCGTCATGACCATGGAATGAGTGCGATGATGATGGTAAGAGCACAGGTACGTGGAGGCGAGTTGTAGGAGAAAAGCACAAAAAAGTGATAAATAATAGTGGATCTAGATGAAGAATGCAGAATTTCCTGTACCCTGGATGCTAATTGTGTTTCTTCATTAAGCAGTTTGACTCCTTATTAACACATTATAAGCAGTAATTAGGGTTTGAGACTCCTTAGAGGTACAAACTTAGAGGAATTTACCACAAACATCTGATTCTGTATAGAACCATAAATTTTTTTTTTTTTTTTAAATAAGGGATCTCGGGCACTATTCCAAACTTTTATTTCATGAATTAAGAAACCAAGATGAAAGAGATCATGATGCAATGTACAGGCAGAACCAGAAAACTTGGTTTTCCTAGTCCTTAATCCTGTACTCACCTGTCATGCTGGGTTTGGTAAGATTTTTATGAGGGATATTGCTAGGAAACATAAGTCCTCATTTTTTGCGGGGGGGGGGTTATATCAAGAAAGTAGTAGCACTTTGGTGCCTTTAAAAGGCTGAGTCAGAGGACTGCTTCTTCCTTCACCTTGTAGATAGGGTGCTGTTGGATTCATGAATCATTTAATAAAGCCTATTAGATCTTCAAATTAAAAGAAATGTCAACTTGGACATTTCTGTATTTTTATTGTTATTCCCTTGCAAACTTCATAAAAATTAAAGTTTTAAAATTTTAAAGATTAAAATAAAAAAAATGTTTTTTTTTTTCCTGACATTCAGAGTTGGTACATTTTGTCTTTTAATCTTAGTCATTTACTTTTAAAATCTGGGTCATTTTATTTTTTCATTTTGCTTAGTTAAAATTTTAATATATGAAGCATGCAGGAACCTGAAAGCAATGTAGCTATCTATACATGTGTGCTTGGTCTGGAAACCATGTATAAGAAATAAAATGTTTGGGATCAATATCTAAGAACTATTCAGTGTAAATCTGAACTGATTCAGTAGGTAATATTGCAACAGTATCAAATACTCAGCAAGATTGATTTTGTATTTAATTCCATCATGAGCTCTGAATAGACAAGTTTAAAATAACCAAGTTCACAACACAGACTTGCTAAAAGGAGGTATTAATAACTGAGGGGAGGCTGGGATGTTTCATTAGCGCAGTAGGCCGTTTCTCAAAGTGCGGTGTAAGACTCTCCACAATAGACTCACTCTGATTCAGCTGAAAATGCGGAGTCCTTAAAGGGTTTTATTCTTGGATTCCAAAAAAGAAAAAAAAAAAAAAGAAAATGCAAAGTTCTGAGTCTTTCTCTTGATGGACCAAGTCAGAATCTCTAAAGGGCCAGTAGTCTCAATGCACACTGGGGACATTTTCAAGAGGGCAAGAATAGGGGCGCCTGGGTGGCTCAGTGGGTTAACCTCTGCCTTTGGCTCAGGTCATGATCTCAGGGTCCTAGGATGGAGTCCCTCATTGAGCTCTCTGCTCAGCAGGGAGCCTGCTTCCCTCTCTCTCTGCCTATCTCTCTATTTGTGATCTCTCTCTGTCAAATACATAAATAAAAATCTTTTTTAAAAAAGAGGGCAAGAATATGTATTTACTGTGTCATGGTGTTATTGGTCAAGAAGAATGTATAGGGACTTGAAAAAGAAGGAAATTGGTAGAGTCAGAGTGAGGAGACATCTTATAAGTAGATAAACAGAGACTAGAGGAAAAATCTTACATGGAAATGGTCTCAGCTTCTTGAACTGCGGAGCAAAAGCTCTTCCTGGTTTGTTGCTTGTGCCATTCACAGCATGTTTTTAGCAGCCCTTTCGTTGGACCCTTGGCTCTTCTCATTTTTCAGAGGCTCTCACTGATCTCAACCCTGCCACGACCCCAGCTTTCCCCTGCCGTCTGTCACCTCTTGCCAGAGTTCTGACCTCTCTATCTATTTGGGTCTTGAAATCTGCCCTCAGGATTAACTCTGTATTTCCCAGAACATTTTACAAAGGTCCCATCATTGTTACAATGGGCAAAAGTAGGAAGGAACAAAATTTGAACAGGGATATATGTATTACTAGTTTGTCTCTTGACGCTGGCTCTGAAAATCAAAGGTGCAACATTGTCCTTTTGTTGTTCCACGTATTTGGCTAATCCAGTCCAAGTACCTATCTCACTAAGCAGATTTGACTATCTACTCTGGGTTGTTTTGTAAAACATGGAATACCAGCAGCAATGGACTCAGAAATTTGGGGATAAGACACAAGGCTTGTGGTGTATTTTAAGTCTGAAAGATGTTGTTCTTTAAATAAGGATCCTAAAAGCAGCTAAATATATATAAATATATATATATATATATATATATATAAATATATATATATATTTAGATCGATCGGACCTATAACTATTATACTTAAGAAAAGATGTTCTTAAGATTAAAGATTTTTTGTTTCTTAAACAGATCTTTCATTTTCAGAATTTTTGTTTATGTGCTTTTTCATTTTTTTAATAAAAATAAACCAGAATGAATGAAATAAAGGGGATTAAGAATACAGTTCTCTTGATGAGCACTGAGAAATGTAAAGAATTGTATTTGTATAAAGATAAATGTATATAAAATAAGTAAGCAGAGGGGGCACCTGGGTGGTATAGTTTAATTGCCTGACTTTTGGTTTCGGCTTGGGTGGTAAGCTCAGGTCATGATCTCAGGGTGCTGAGAACCAGCTGGGCATCAGGGTCATGTTCAGCCCAGAGTGTGCTTAAGACTCTCTCTCCCTCTACCCCTCCCCACTGCTCTCTCTCTCAAAAAAAACTTAAAAAAAAAAGTAAAGCAGAATGAAACACTAAGTTGCATTTAGTGTTTATAGCTCAAGGAATGAAATCGCCAGCTAATTAGGATGTCCAATCCTGAGCGCTTTGGTAGGAATAATAAATTAGAGAAGTGGGCTGCCTCTCTGAATGCTTCAGAATCCAGGCTCATACTGCTTGGCTCCAGAGCAGAGCCACTCCGGGAAAGACAGCACCCCTACTCTTGTCACGGGAGGTTTTAGACTTCCAAGAACCACAAAGGGATCAAGCAGTTTCCCTGTTACAATACATCTCCACTCCAAATAAACCATCTTCTCTTTTAGATCAGAAACTCTGCAAATGGAGGAAAGGTAGCTGCAGAGGCAGCATGTGTGGTCAAGGCTCTAAATCCTATTCGTGCACGTGTGCGGAGGGATATACTTTAAGTCCAGATGGAAAGTACTGTGAAGGTAACGTACGGGGGGTGGGGTGGGGTGAGGGTTAGCTACCCAAAGCAATGACAGCCCACCTGAGCCAGTAGCTGGTCTTCAGTGGGTCCTCCAGAGCCTTGAAGTAGAACCAACTTGAACTTTCTTCCTCTTTTGCCCCAGAAAAATAATTTTCTTTTTCTTCTTTTGTGAAAACCTTCATAATAACTTTCAGATCATCTCTATGTGTTGTGTTCCTAGATCCAGTACTCTTAGAAGCTACTCAGAGCTTGATATGAGGCAGGGATTCTCTGAGTGGACTCCAGAGACCTATGAGGGTTTCACAGTGGCAAAATGTTAGCATTTTCAAATTTTTAAAGGGAGTACAGTTCCACAGCTATCATTATATCCTCAAAGAGTAAAAGTGATTCCCACACCACATCTCATAAAAGTCTGGTAGGAATCTTGAGAAGCTATGTAACCAAGACTGTTTATCTATTTTGAGAATTCAGGCCCATTTCAGTGAACCGGGGAGAAATACTGTATTCTTTGTCCTGGTAGGTCAGTCCAGTGAGTTACTAATGAAAATCTTTCAATGGCTATAGCACACATTCAGTAGAGTTAGTTGGGGTGTGATGTCAGGTAAACCTGACACTGAGGTGTAAGTTACCATATCCTGCTCACCTGGGACCAGTGGGAGAGAGCCATAGCATAGCAGCCTGAAAGCTGGGTTTCAACCACAGTGAAGCTGCTGGGGAATGTTCTACATTCAGGGAAGGGCTCCTGTCAGCTCTGAGAAGGCTGAAGAGCAGATCAGGGGATGTCATATCCCCATCTCGAACTTTCAAGAGTCCCCGCCTTCAAAGCCTACATCTTTTCATGGGAAATTGTGTTACTTTTTCCTGAAGGCAATTCTGGTATGAAAATACAGGTTTATATGAATGTATAAACTGAGACAGTAAAAATGGCTTTCATGACAGTCGAACTGACTTCTTTCATTCTTTGTGAGGGTAGCAAAAACATGGTCAGTTACAGCACTTCTAAGTGTGTGATATTCTACTTTGTGCTGACTTATTAGCAATATTACAATTTATTTAAGAAAATAACCATCTATGTTTTATTGTTGTCATTGCATAGATGTCAATGAATGTGCCTTTTGGAATCATGGCTGTACTCTTGGGTGTGAAAACGTTCCGGGATCTTATTACTGCACATGCCCTGTAGGATTTATTCTGCTTCCTGATGGGAAACAGTGTCATCGTAAGTATTTATTGCACTATTTTCTTTCATTTTCAGTGATGTTTCTCAGGTGGCTATGATCTGGGTTACAGATAGCCATAGCCTTGATCAGCAGTATATATCAGAATTACTTTGATGTTTTATTATGTACATGAATGACATGACCGAAGACCTTTTAAATCAAAACCCCTAAGGTTGGGGAAATAGGTATATAAATCTCTCTCTATATACATTTCTTGTTTATTTATCCATATTTTCTTGTATATCTCTGAAAGATAAGCATGTAAAAACACAATCATGATACATTATTATATCTGAAACATTCGCTCTAATTCCCTGCTATCATCTATTATCCTGTCACAATACCATTGTCACACCTGAAAAAATGAGCAATAATTCCCTAATAACACCAAATGTCTAGACAGTGCTCAACTTACTTTAAAAAGTTTTTTTAAACAGTTGGTTTGTTTGAATAACCATCCAGACAAGAGCTATGTGTTATATTAGCTTAATACTTCTCTTTTGTTCTACAGATTCCCTCACCTCTGTTTTTTTTTCTCCTTGAAAGTATCTGTTGAAGAAACTGTTTTTTTTCCTGTGGTTTCTCACATTTTGGATTTTCCTGATCACACTTCTGTGATGTCCCTGTCTTTCTGCAAACTTGTGGTTAGATACAATGCTTGAGCAGATTCAGCTTTGACATTTTTGGCAGGATTGCTTCCTAGGTGTGTTTATACTTCCATCAGAAGACACATGGTATCTGGTCATTTCTCTTTCTGTCATCCATTATAAAGTTCCTTAATAGTCTTTTTTTTCTCTTTTTTCAACAAGTTCTGGCCAATTTTTTTTTTTTAAGATTGTATTTATTTATTTGAGAGAGAGAGATAGAGCATGAGCATGGGTAGAGGGAGAGGAAAAAGCAGGGTCCCTGGTGAGCAGGGAGCCTGATGTGGGGCTCAATCCTAGAACTCTGAGAACATGACCTGAGCCAAAAGCAGGCACTTAACCAACTGAGCCACCCAGGCACCCCTCACCAGTTTTTTTTTTTTTTTAAGATTTTATTTATTTATCAGAGAGAGAGGGGGGAAGAGAGTGAGCACAGGCAGACAGAATGGCAGGCAGAGGCAGAGGGAGAAGCAGGCTCCCTGCCGAGCAAGGAGCCCGATGTGGGACTCGATCCGAGGATGCCGGGATCATGACCTGAGCGGAAGGCAGCTGCTTAACCAACTGAGCCACCCAGGCGTCCCTCACCAGTTTTAATAAAGAAAAATTTTACATGATTTACTTTTCACCAGTCTGTTCTGGACATATTTCTTTCTCTTTAAAAAATATGTATTTTGTTTTATTTTTATTCTTTTAAAAAATTTCTGGTATAATTAACATACAGTTTTATATTAGTTTCTGTACAATATAGTGATTCAACAATTCTCTGCATTACTCAGTGTTCATCAAGATAAGCGTCCTCTTAATCCCCTTCACCTGTTTGCCCTGTGCTTCCACCAATTTCCCCTCTGGTAACCATCAGTTTGTTCACTATAGTTAAGAGTCTGCTTCTTGGTTTCTCTTTTTCTTTTTTCATTTCTTTTGTTTCCTAAATATTACATACGATGAAGTCATATGATATTTGTCTTTCTCTGAGTGACTTATTTCACTTAGCCTTATACCATCTAGAACCCTTCATGTTGTTGCAAATGGCAAGATTTCATTCTTTTGTATGGCTGAGTAATATTCTATCAAGTATGTACACCACTTCTTTATCCATTCATTTGTTGGTGGACACTTGAGTTGCTTCCATAATTTGGCTGTTGCAAATAATATTGCAATAAACATAGGGGTGCATATATCTTTTTGAACTAGTGTTTTGTATTCTTTGGGTAAATACCCACTAGTGGAATTACTGGACCATATCCTAATTCTATTTTTAATTTTTTGAGGAACCTCCATACTGTTTTCCACAGTGGCTGCACCAGTTTTCATCCATACCGGCAGTGCACAAGGGCTCCTTTTTCTCTACAGTCTTGCCATGTTAGGTCCGTTATTAAACGAAACGAGACTGAGACAAAGTGAAAGTTATTTAAAGCTTTATTTTATGATAAGTATTAGAAGTTAGACTGATTGGTCAGGGGAATGAAACTGAGACAAGGTGAAAGTTATGCAAAGCTCTATTCCATGCTAAGCATTAGAAGTTAGACTGACCATCAGGGCTGTCTCTGAAGAGAGCGACCCCTCCCAATCTTACAGATTACCTTTTATTGGGTGAAACTGCAACCCATATCTTGGTATCTCAACCTACTGGGTTTGTGTGTCTCTTGCTGATTGGCTAGTTCCATCTGGTCTGGTGACTTGTTATTTAAGATTACCCCATACCAGGAACCGTTACAAACCGTTATAAACTGTTACAAACCGTTACTTTTTGGGAAGGCTTAGTCAGTTAACATATTCAGTGTGAATAATAAGATTGTCATCCTTCCCAAGATGGAGTCATTTAGGTTTGAGCAAGACCTTCTCACTGCTAAAAACAGTACTTCATACTGATTAGATGTCTCCATCTGGTCTGACTCGTCCTTGTATTCTGGGCTCTGTTATCAGGAACTAGCCGACTACATTTCACTGGTTTCCCAGACTTGTTTCTAAGTAAGTTTCTCTTGAGGGGGAGAGTCAATTTAAGTTTACTGCACAAACAACAAAATGGCTATTTACCCAAGATGGAGTTGCTCTGGCTAAATAGGTCCTTAAAGCCAGAACTTGTTGTTTCTTATGTTTTTGGTTTTAGCCGTTCTGACAGGTGTAAGGTGATACTTCCTTGTGGTTTTGATTTGCATTTCTCTGGTGATGAGTGATGTTGAACATCTTTTCACGTTTCTGTTGGCCATCTGTAGGTCTTCTTTGGAAAACTACCCGTTCAGGTCTTCTGTCGATTTTTAAATTGAATTATTTGGTTTTTGGGCATTGAGTTGTACCAGTTCTATTTATGTTTGAGATACTAACCCCTTAACAGATATGTCATTTATAAATCTCTTCTTTTGTTCAGTAGATTTTTTTGTTTTGTTAATTATTTCCTTTGTTATGCAAAAGGTTATTATTATTATTATTTTTAATGTAGTCCAGTAGTTACAAACCGTTTTTGCTTTTGGTTCAGATGCCTTAGGTGAGGTATCTTGAAAAAATTTTCTATGTAAAAGAAATTACTGCCTGTTCTCTTTTCCAGTGTTTTTATGGTTTTAGGTCTCATGTTTAGATCTTTAATCCATTTTGAGTTATATTTGTGTTTGGTAAAAGAGAGTGGTCCAGTTTCATTCTCTTACATATAACTGTCAAATTTTCCCAATTTTCACCAATTTTTTGACATAATTTTTCATAATGTTCTCTTATAACTCCTTTATTTCTGTGGTGTTGGTTTTTATTTCTCCTCTTTTCATTTCTGAGTTTGAGTCCTCTCCCTCTCTTTCTCTTTTATGAGGATGACTAGAGGCTAATCAAAAAGTTCCCTTTTAAAACAGCTTTTCTTGAATCCCAAAGATTTTGAACTGCGTTTTTTCCTTTTCATTTGTTTCTATGTATTTTTATTTCCTTTTTGATTTCTTGATTTGCCCACCCATGGTTTAATACCGTATTATTTAACCTTTATGTATTTGTGTTTTTTCCTGATTTTTTCTTGTGGTTGATTTCTAGTTTCATAGTGTTGTGGTCAGAAAAGATGTATGGTAAGACTTCAGACTTTTTGAACTTGTTGAGACTTGTTTTGTGTTCTAACATGTGGTCTCTTCTGAGAATCATCCATGTACACTTGAAAGGAATTGTATTCTGCTGTTTTAGGATGGAACCTTCTGCACATATCTGTCAGATCCATGCAATCTGATGTGTTAACAATGCCACTGCTTCTTATTGATTTTCTGTTTGGATGATCTAGCCATTGACATAAATGGGTTGTTAAAATTCCCCACTATTATTGTATTACAATTGAGTACTTCCCTTATGTTAGTTATTAGCTGCTTTATGTATTTGTTGGGTGCATAAATATTTACAATTATTAATCTTTTTGTTGGATTGTTCCCTTAATGGTTATGTAGAGTCCTTGTTTGTCTCTTTTTATAGTCTTTCAGCAGTTTGAATATATTATGCAACTTTCTTCTGTCCTGCAAAGTTTCTGCTAAAAAAAATCAGCTGTTAGCTTTATGGGGTTTCCCTTGTATGTAACTGTTTTTTTTTTTCTCTTGTTCCTTTAAAAATTCTCTATCAGTACTTTTTGCTATTTTAATTATTACTGGTTTTTATTTGGACTTCCTTGGGTTGATGTTGCTAGGGCCTTCTCTATCTCTTGAATATGGATATCTGTTTACTTCCCCAGATTTGGGAAGTTTATAGCAATTATTTCTTCAAATAAATTTTTTGCCCCCTTTCTCTCTCTTCTCCTTCTGAGATTCCCATAATGTAAATGTGATGGTATCACTGAGTTCCCTTAACCTGTTCTCATTTTTTATTATTCTTTTTTCTTTCTCCTTTACAGGTTTACTGCTTTCCATTAATTACCTTGTCCTCCAGCTCACTGATCCATTTTTATTTTTACTTCCTCTAGTCTACTATTTATTCCCTCTAGTATATTATTATTTCAGTTATTGAGTTCTTGATCTTTGATTGATTCTTTTTTATATTTTCTTTATCTTTGTTGAGGATCTCACTGAGATAATCCACTCTTTTCTTGAGTCCATTGAGTATCTTTATGACTATTACATTTAATGGTTTATTAGATATATTGCTTATCTCTATTTTTGTTTATTTCTCTTGCTGTGATTTTGTCCTTTTTTTTTTCAGTTGAGATATATTCCTCCATCTCCTCACTTTGTCTAGTTCTCTATACCTATTTCTTTTTTTTCCTTTTTAAAAAAAATTAAGCTTTTTATTTATTTATTTTGGAAAGGGAGAGAGCATGAGTGGGAAGGACAGAGGGAGAAAACATTGAAGCAGACTGCATGCTGAGTGTAGAACTCCATGTGGAACTTGATCACACGACCCTGAGATCATGACCTGAGCCAAAACTAAGAGCTGGATGCTCAATCAACTGCGACACACAGATGCCCCATTTCTATTTCTCTGTGTTAGGAAAGTCATCTGTGTCTCCTGCTCCTGAAAGTAGTGGCCTTATGAAGAGGAGGTCCTATAGTCCTCTGCAGTGCAGTGTCCCTTGTTCACCAGAAACTGGCACTTTAGGGGTGTCTTCTATGTATGTCGGGTGTGCCCTGTTGTAACTGAGCCTTGTTTACCTTTAGTTCAATTATCAGCAATGGCTCTTTTCACCTCTTCACCTATTATGGAAAGGATTTTGTTTCTATGTTGTTCTTTTATTGTTGTTGTTGGTCATGATAAGTGTACTCTTTAATCCCTATCACCTATTTGACCCATCTCTCCACCCAACTCCCCTCTGGTAACCATCAGTTTGTTCTCTGTAGTTAATAGTCTGTTTCTTGGTTTGTCTTTCTCTCTCTCTTTTTTCCTTTGTTCAATTGTTTTGTTTCTTATATTCTACATAAGAGTGAAATCAAATGGTGTTCATCTTTCTCTGACCTATTTTGCTTAGCATTGTTCTTTCTAGCTTTAACCATGTCATTGCAAATGGCAAGATTTCATTCTTTTTTATAGCTGAGTAATATTCCATTACAGACACACACACACCCCCACACACCCCCACACACCCACACAGTTCTTTATCCATTTACCTATTGATGGGTACCTAGGCTGCTTCCATAATTTGGCCATTGTAACTAATGCTGCAATAAACATAGGGGTACATGTATCCCTTTAAATTAGTGTTTTTGTATTTTTTGAGCAAATATCCCTTAGTGCTATTCTGACAGGTGTGAGGTGATATCTCATTGTTTTTATTTGTATTTCCCTGATGATGAGTGTTGTTCAGCATCTTTTCATGTGTCTGTTGGCCATCTGTGTGTCTTCTTTGGAGAATTATCTGCTTATGTCTTGTACCTGTTTTTAAACTGGATTATTTGGTTTTTGGGTATTGAGTTGTATCAGTTCTTTATATATTTTAGATACTACCCCATTATTAGATATGTCACTTACAAATATATTTCCCATTCAGTCATTCTTTTGTTTTGTTGATTGTTTCCTTTGCTGTGCAGAAACTTTTTCTTTAGTATTGGGAGCTTATTTTTGCTTTTGTTTTCCTTGCTTTAGGAGACATATCTATAAAAAATGTCACTGTGGCCAATGTCAGAAAAATTACTGCCTGTGCTCTCTTTAAGAATTTTTATGGCTTCAGGTCTCATGTTTAGGTCTTTAGTCCATTTGAGTTTATTTTTGTAGATAGTGAAAGAGAGTGGTCCAATTTCATTCTTTTACATATAGCTCTCCAACACCATGGTGTCCCAACACCATTTGTTGAAAAGACTGTCTTTTTTCCCATTGCATATTCCTGACTCCTTTGTTAAAGATTGTTGGCCATATAGTTGTGGGTTTATTTCTGGGTTCTCTATTCTGTTCTATTGATCTATGTGTCTATATGTATGCCAGCACCACACTATTTTGATCACTACAGTATTTTAGTGAATCTTGAAATCTGGGATTGTGATCTCCAGTTTTGTTTTTTGTTTTCAAACAAAAACTGGCTATTCAGTGTTCCATACAAATGTCAGGATTATTTGTTTTAGTTTCCTTCTGTGAAAAATGCTATTGGTATTTTGATAGGGGTTACATTAAATCTGTAGATTGTTTTGGATAGTATAATCATTTAACAATAGTCATTCTTCCAATCCATGAGCATGGAATGTCTAGTTCCTTTTGTCATCTTGAATTTGTTTTTATCCGTGTTTTATATGCTTGGAGTGGCACTCCCTCCCAAGGGATGTCTTGCCATGTCAGTTTGTTCCCAGTCATGTCTCTACAACTAGCTGTGAAAGGTTGTCTCCCACAGTCTTCAGGTTGTTTTCTGGGTTATTTACCCTGATATAAAATTCGGGTTTTTAGAGTACAGGTTTCTCACCTCTTTGGTTAAATTTATTACTAGATATTTTACTGGTTTTGGTGCAATTGTGAATGTGATTTGTTTTTCTTAATTTCACTTTCTGTAGCTTCATTATTAGTATGTAGGAATGCAGGACATTTCTGTACATTGATTTTGTGTCCTGTGACTTTACTGAATTCATTTATCAGTTTGAATAGTTTTTTGATGGAGTCTTTGGGGTTTTCCCTATATAGTATCATGTCATCTACAAGTGGTGAGAGTTCTTCATCTTCCCTACCAATTTGCTGTCTAATTGCTGTGGCTAGGATTTCTAGTACAGAATAAATATAATCATGACTGTGTACATCCTTGACCCCTGTGTTATTAATGGGCCAGTCTGGGGCCACTTTATGATTGAGTTGGGTCACAACAGATGTTTGCCAGAGCTGTGGCTGCACCACACTGCAGGGTACTCTCCCTGTGTTGTCTCCCGAGCAGCTTTCAGTGGTGGCTGGGGCTTGCATTCAGACTTAATGTCAGTCCCCAGCCTGCAGCTGGAGTTGCAGTCAAACTGGTGTGTGTGGTTATCTTCCCCTCTCCTCAGGACAGGAGTCACTTTGGAGTGGGGCTGACCCCTGACTGGACTGCTTGCATAAAGCCAATTCTGTGGCGCCACTTGGAATGCTTGCCTAGGGCAGGTTGTATGCAGTAGGCGTCCACAGGAGAGGGTATGGGCAAGGTATGTTGTTGAGAGCTAGGTGGAGAGTGTTGGCACTACTGGCTTGCACAGGTGTCTGTGTATCTGGGCCAGAGGGTAGGGGAGAGAAATAGCACTAGCCAGCTCTTTTATTCTTGGAGAAATCACCCGAAGATCCTTGCCCCTCCTGTGAACACATTCTGAGATTAGTAAATAAATCCCCTTCTTGTATACTCCAGGTTTTTTTTTTTTTCTCACTGCTGCTTCTATGCTGTATCTCCCTGAGGCTCTTTGTCATGTTCTCTCTTTAAAGGTAGGGATTCAGTTTCCCCTTGCCTTCCAGCTCTCCCAGAGCTGAGCCTACTGGTATCCAAAGGTCCTGGTGTTGAGCCAAGCCTCTCTAGTTTTCATAGCTAAATGTTATGGGGCTTCATCTTCCCAGGGTGGGTCCCCCTGTGCCTGGAGTGGCTGCGATGGGGTCTGCTCTTCCCCATTCTTCATGCTTGGAGTGCCACTCCCTCCCAAGGGATGTCAGTTTGTTCCCAGCCATGTCTCTACAACTAGCTGTGGAGAGGTGGTCTCCCACAGTCTTCGGGTGGTTTTCTGGGTTATTTACCCTGATATGGGTGTTATCTAGGTGTATCCATAGGATGAGGTGAACTTCGTATCTTCTTATTCTGATGCCTTCCATGAAAGCTATTTGGGCATAAATCTGAAGATATCAAAATCACCTGGGCAACAGTTGTTGGTGAGGATGACCAGTTTTGTTTGCCTTGTCTAATAATTTTCAGTGTTTTCTTGTACTACAGTATGCACTTTCCACTCTTCATAATGGGTTGGAGCCTAGAGTTGATTTATTCCAGCAACTTTTACTTGTTCTATGAGGACACCATCTTCCTGCCTTAGGTACAGGACAGTTTTCAAACAAGAGAAGACACTAAGATGGTTAGGAGTGACCAGAGTCCAGTGGTCTTTCAATGAATGGTTGTGGTGGCCATTAACAATAATACATAGGTCCGTGACTTCACCAAAGGTTTCAAATGGTGAGATCTAGTTGTATTATTTAGTCTTAGTTATGCTTCATAAAGAGCACTTTCTCTCATTAACTTTTTTGTTACCTCAAGATAGAATTCTTACATTAAAGTCAGGATAAATGTTGAATTTTTTTTCTTCCTTTATTTATATAAGTAAATGATATGATTCCTTAATATTTTCCAAAGATGAATGGTGAGTGTTTTTTAAAAATTATTAGGAAGTCATGGGTGTTTAACATTTTTAATATGGTTCAACCTATTACAGTTGTTGTCCTTACCGATGAGCAAATTGGCCAGTGGGAGCCTCTTCAAAGACCCCAGTAGTCTTCAAAAGTTGCCTTGTTATCTCATAGGACATACTTTCCAGACTTATCCTGTATATTCTCTGTTCTAGACGTGGCATTTGAAATTTCTTAAAGAGAAGTGCTCCTTTTTAATGAGAAAATTATATTTAGAGAACATAACCTGCTATTAAGTTAGTCATTGTGTCTATCGTTTTGGGGCATCAGAGTTAGGAATACGCTTTTTAAAAAGAGAAATATGGGGACACATGGGTGGCTCAGTCAGTTAAGTGGCTGCCTTTAGCTCAGGTCATGATCCTAGGATTCTGGGATCAAGACCCACATTGGGCTCCCTGCTCAGCAGGGAGCCTACTTCTCCCTCTTCCTCTGCTTGCTGCTCCCCCTACTTGGGCTCTCTATCAAAAAAATAAAATCTTAAAAAAAAAAAAAACATGCTATGAATGTATACGGACACACCCATTTTCAATTTAGGATCACATACTCAGGTCCTTCCTGTGGATTTCTTATTGAATCTACTACCATAGCTAAGTAGAAATTAAAGTTTAAAACCATGTATATTGTCCAGTCCTGTTCCAGAGATGATAGTGAATATGTCAGTCTGAGTGTCAATGTGCTTATGGGATTTGAGGCTCTTAAAAATAGATAATGGTAGTGAGTTTTTTGGAAATCACCCACTACATTTGTGCTTGTCTGTGGAATTTGCCCTTCTTCTCATACCGTGTGATTTACCTGTTGGCAAATATACATAAGTGCATGATGTTAATCTGTTACGGAATCCACTGCGTGCCACGCATGACATGCATAATCTCACTTGATTGTCAAGGCTTCTAAGACCTCTATGGTACACATACTTTATATTTTAATCTTTGATTTACTTGGAATTTATTTTGATGTATGGTATAAGGTAGAGATTTAGCTTTTGCCTCAAATCATTTCTCGGTTATTTCTGTGCCATATCAGATGATCTTTCACATGCTCCATGATTTAAAATAACATTTCCACAGAGGCCCCTAGGTGGCTCAATCTGTTAAGCACCTGGACTCCTGGTTTTGGCTCAGGTCATGGTCTCGTGGGTCCTGGGATTGCATGAGGCTCTGTGCTCAGCGGGGAGTCCACCTGAAGATTCTGTTCCCCTCCCACTCCTGCAACTCATGCGTGTGTGCTCACTCTCTCTCAAATAAATAAATAAATAAATAAATCTTTTAAAAAAAAACTATCACATACTACACATACTACATTCTTATACATACTACACATACTATCACATACTACATTCTTATACATACTTGAGTCTTTTCTAAATTGAGTTTTCTATCTGGTTCCGTTATCCTCTCTGTCTAATCCTGCACTCATTTAGTTAATGCTCCTTTATGATACATTTTGATGTTTGTTAAGAGCCTCTCCTTCTCTTCCTACACCTAACCACACTCTTACAATGTTCTTCATTTTTTTTTTTTTTTTTTACATATACAATTAGTTTTCCAGATGAACTTGCAAACCATTTAACTAAGTTCCATTTAAAATATTTTGATGACTGGGGCACCTGGTGCCTCAGTGGGTTAAAGCCTCTGCCTTTGGCTCAGGTCATGATTTCAGGGTCCTGGGAACAAGCCTTGCATCGGGATCTCTGCTCGGCGGGGAGCCTGCTTCCTCTTCTCTCTCTGCCTGCCTCTCTGCCTACTTGTGCTTTCTCTCTGTCAAATAAATAACTAAAATCTTTCAAAAAAATACTTTGATGACTAGTAACTTTGAAAATATTTGATATAAAAGAAAATAGAGGAAGCTAGAAGCACTTTCCAAAATAAGGTCTTTCTTTAATTTTTTTTTTAGATTTGAGATCCTTCTTTATTTTTATATCTCTCTTACCATAGCATTTCATAAATATCTGATCCTTGATTTAACGTACTGTTTTTAGCATAGCATTTTTGTTAGCAGTTGATTTTGCTAAATTTTCACAAACCTGACTTAACACTAATCTTGACCTTATGCTTCATTAATTAGAATTAATTTCCTGTCCAAACAATACGTCCAAGTGTAGCTATGACTGTGTTCTGACATCAGATGGTCCCGTATGTTTCTGTCCTGAAGGCTCAGTGCTTGAGACAGATGGAAAAACATGTAGTGGTAAGTTTATTGACTTTTGTTTGTTTGCAAACATTAGTTTTCTGAGTGACACCTAAAGATTGATCTTATTTATAAAGGAGAAGAGACTTTCCAACATTACACATTAAAAGATATTTGTACAACAGAGTAACATATACATTTATATCAGGTTTTTGTTGACATATTTTCTGTTTTAGACAGCAAGGTGTAGTAGTTGCCAGGGCTTTGGGCTTTGAAATCAGACAGCTCTGAGGTAGTACTACCTGTTGGCAGCAGTGTTATTTTGGACTAGTTACTTGCCCTTCCTTAGTCTGATTTTTTTCATCTGTAGAAGTTAGTCAGCCCTGCTTCCTGGATTTGTGGCCAACATCGAACAAGATGATGGGTGCAGAGTTTTTAGCCTATTCCTTGCAACTAACAAATAACTCTCTACTTCATCTTCATAGAGACTTAAGCATATAGCAGGCCAGATGTAACTTAGAATTAGCATAAGAGCTATATGTGGCTTTTTTTTAAAAACAAAGAAAGCAAAAAAACTCACAAGTCCAAAAATATATGTGAGAAGAAAATATATTACTCACTAGCAAGAGTTGAACCAGTTGTCAGACTCATCAAAATATATTCCTTATTCCAGCTGCTGTCAGCGCAGTGGTCTTCAAACTCAGTGGTAGAACGGAGGACAGAGGCTCCTGTCCTCCATGTGAAGGGTTAATATTCAAGCTATAAGGTTATAGGAAAATAGAATACGGTGACAAATTTCCTCCTAGTCTCTGAAAAATAACCTTGATTGCAGCAGTATAAGATATTGTGGAAATGGTTTTAAAAACCCTCACGTATTGGGCTCATTCAGTGTTTTGATGAAAAATTGTTATATTTTTGAATGATATGGTGTCATCAGCAAGTGCTTGTTTTGTGTAGGCTGTTCGTCACCTGATAATGGTGGGTGTAGCCAGCTCTGCCTCCCTCTCAGCCCCGTCTCCTGGGAATGTGGTTGCTTTCCTGGGTACGACCTACAACTGGACAAAAAAAGCTGTGTGGCATCAGGTTAGTGCTGTGGATGTTTGAAAGTGTGTCTCTGCAAAAAGATTATATGAAAACACTTTATTTAGAAATACGGGGAATTAAATTGTATTTGGCTTCTGAGTGGAACGTCTGATTTTTTATTTTTCTGAAAATAGAAAATGAATCACATAGTCAATATAAATAAGAATCACATAAATAAATAATCATGTTTTTGAGGAATGTTTCTAGTTTATCAGCACTCAGCAAAGATTTGCCATTACATCAAGTATGGAATTCCAGTATATGCGAAAATCATGACCAGAACTGTTTTAAAAGACTTCATAGTTTAGAGGTGTTTAATAAATATTTGTTGATTGATTTGATTTCCATCTCTTCAGAGAATGTAACCATCATAATACTTTGACAAATTCTGTCCTTTTTATGTCAAGATTTAATATGCAGTTGAATGCTTGAATAATTTTTTCATCTCCTGACATTCTATCTCTTGTGTCCTTCAACAGCCTTGGATTCCTAGATTTATATCAAATTGATGTTATCTCTCCTGAGGTTCATTATGCTTATAATCTGGGGTAACATAATGAGGAGCCTGCAGAGTTTGCCTTACACCCTGATACTCTTAACTTCTCAGGGCCTTCGTGAATATAGCGTAATCTGAAAATTATCAGGGGTCTTGTTATTAACTCAAATAATAATGCCCCCCTTTCAGAAGTGCCAGGTCAGAGAAGTGTATTTATCCCGACATGAATTAATATTATCTGCTAACATTAATATGTTTCCATATGTGTGAATCAAGGAGATTATGGCACTAAGACTTGCATTATCTGGCTATGGTGCTGGCTATTTAATGCTGGCTCTTTTTATAAGTAATTTACATTTTAAAAGCAGGTACCTAGACAGAGGGGAATCCAGTAAAATGGAATTCTGGTAAAATGTCGCCTCATAGGAGAAAACTTCTTCCCTGTCTTAACCTACACCACACTGGTGGAATATTAAGTAGGTAAGAACTGCAGAAAGAGGGCACGATGAAAGGAGAAGTTAGAAGTGCTTACTGGGTTCCAAGACATATTTTAAATGGAGGCGTACTTGAATTTGGTTAACAGGACCGCAGCCATTTTTATTGTTTGCCAATTCTCAAGACATTCGACGCTTGCATTTTGATGGAACAGAGTATGGAACCCTGCTCAGCCAGCAGATGGGAACAGTTTTTGCCCTTGATCACGACCCCGTGGAAAATAAGGTATGGCTTTGTCGTTGAACAGAGGTGGCTATGCCTTAAGGACAGAGTAGAGGATTTTATCCCAGCAGATGATCTGAGCTACTTGAAAATCCTCTGCTAAGTTCAGAATGATTAGGTGCAGAGAAATGCAGATATAGACCCTGGAGTGTAATTTGGGAATTGTTAAGGGCTCTCCTATTCTCATAACCCTACCCTGGCCCTTACTGTGACTCAGCTATTTTATTGGAAATGATAAATCAGGCTCTTAAATTTAGTCTCCTCTTTGGAGATGAGATTGGGAGGCTAGCACAGTGCTGTACCCACAGGAGGACTGCCATAAATAGGTTTTCCATTATTTGCCAATAGCAGAAGCGGTGGGAGGCTGGGGTAGGTTATATTTGTGCTAGGTTAGAATGTGCTTGAAATGATATGGTGTCTTCTGGAGTTTAATCATATGGTAGTTATACATTTACATAGCTATTAGTTAACTATTTAGTTATGACTAGATAGTGCATTCATTCCTAGAGTTTTAAACTTTGTATTTTTGTGTCTTCCTGATTTGAAGCAGTCAGGTAAATGGTCGAAGGAGACAATGAAACAGATTGATTGGGTTTAATTGCTATGGTTTGGTAGCCAAATATAACTCTTTTTGCAAAGAGAAGCTTTATACTTAAACACTAATAAAAAAAAAATCCTTCTTTCTTTTCCTTGAACTGAATCTATATGACTTACTTGAAGAATTATATTAATAGAAAGAAAATAATAGGAACAAAATCAGTTCAAGATTCGTTACCAAACTAGTTTTTTTTTTTTTTTTACCGACATAATCAGCATTTATAAGGTGACTAAAGAGACCTAGAAGAACTTGCAGTCATGTGGCTGCTTTTCATTTCCCTTGTCAAGTTCTCCTGTCCTTGCTCTTCAAACTGGGGTCCTTGGACCGGTGGCACTGTTATCACCTGGGGCTTGTTAGTCCTGCGGACTTCCAGGCTCCACCTCTGACCTCTGAAGCAGAGTCTGCATTTTAACAAGATTTCCAGGTGATTCGGGTGTACACTTGAGTTTGAGAAGAGCTGTAGCTTAGTGGTTTTAATAGGAGAAGTACCCATTTTTGTCTTATGGAATAGAACCTTTTCTGTTTCATCTGTAGCGAAAGATGATAACCCATTGGTTAATGAGTTACCACTTCATGAACATTCTCATCATTGATTAGAAGTTTAGGTACATTTATCTACTCAGCTAAAGTCCACAAATGCTATCATTAAATTGTCAGCTGACCCACGGCAGTTCTTAACACTCTCACAAAATTCTTGTACCCGTTGGCTAGTCTGCATAGGAGAGTGAAAAAGAGCCTTGCACTTACTTGCAAGTTTATGGTCTGTTGAAGATGGATTAATTAAAATGCAATTAAATATGGTTAGAGTTGAAAGAAATGTTAGCAAATATCTAGTTTAACTTTGTCATTTTTCCAGTTGAAAAGACTGAATTTAATGACTTGGCCAACTCAATTAAAACAAAGAAGGGCCTGAACTGGGAGACAAACCTGTGTCTCCAGACTTGTAGGGACGTGTAGGGCTGTGGGTTGAGCAGTAGAAGACACAGCCCAGCTGGTAGCCCCCACTAAACTGTCCATCATTGCTCCCTTTCAAGATGTAGAAGCCATTAGAGTTCAAGTACAATGGCTTGGTTATTGATCAATTATCAAAGTTTAACAAATTACCCAGTAGTAATAGAAATATGTACCAGGCATAGGAATAGATCTATATCTATATGTATATAAATGTACACAGATATAGGTATATCTCCTTTTTGGATTCACATTATTATCCCCATTTAACCAAGGAGGACACTGAGGGTGTGAGACCTGGAGGAAGCTGCTTATGTTTACACACATCTGGGAAGCAGCAGAAGTGAAATGTGGAATTCCATTGCAGGTGTGTCTCCAAGGCCAAGTTCTTAGTGGTTGCACTATATGATCTAAAGATTTACTAACCATGTCTGTACCTATGTTCCACATTAATTTTTTTTTTAGAGATCTAAATATATTTTTTATTGCAAAGTAACTTTAAAATTAGCAGTCCAGCTCTGTTCTTTGAGCACAATGCAATAACATATATTATTATTTTATAAATAATTATTTGTTATTCCACTAAATAAATACTTTAGTTTCTAAGGTTATCTGCGGTCTGATAGGTTATAAACTATTGATAACATGAGCCATGGGAAAGAAACATGTCTTTTGTAAGAGCAGATATGCTTTTTACTGCTTTTCCAGTTGGTCCCTGTTCTTTTTCCTTTTCTTTTTTTTTTTTTTTTATTAAATTGATTTCTTTATTTTAAGAAAAACAGTATTCCTTATTTTTTCACCACACCCAGTGCTCCATGCAATCTGTGCCCTCTATAATACCCACCACCTGGTACCCCAACCTCCCACCCCCCGCCCCTTCAAACCCCTCAGATTGTTTTTCAGAGTCCATAGTTTCTCATGATTCACCTCCCCTTCCAATTTACCCCAACTCCCTTCTCCTCTCTAACACCCCTTGTCCTCCATGCTATTTGTTATGCTCCACAAATAAGTGAAACCATATGATAATTGACTCTATCTGCTTGACTTATTTCACTCAGCATAATCTCTTCCACATTCACTTTTAAAAACAAATCAGATAGAAATGCCTGTGTTCTTTTTTGTAGATATACTTCGCCCATACAGCCCTGAAGTGGATAGAGAGAGCTAATATGGATGGTTCCCAGCGAGAAAGGCTTATTGAGGAAGCTATAGATGAGCCAGAAGGTCTTGCCATAGATTGGATTGAGCGTAAATTCTACTGGACGGACAAAGGGTATGCTTCCTCCTTCACTTGTAAGCCACGAGGGATGGGAGTGAGGCATAGGTGATAGCGTGGTCTCAGCCTCTGCTTTGAACCCAAGAGAATATAGCTGGGCACTTGGGTGGGACTGGAGGAAAGATGCCCCTGATGCTGTCCACGTTCCCTCCACTCCCCCAACACTACCAGGCAGGGTGGTCCTTGTTTCATCAAGACTGGATCTAAATCCAAGGGAGAATTGTGAGGACCAAAGAAGTAACCTAGGCTTTTGATCTTCAGGCTGTGATCAGAGAAAGGCAAAGCTTGTCTGAATACAATCACTGAGCATCCTCTACGCATCTGCTCTGGATACCCCATATCCTCGGTAACGTGGGCAAATGCTTGTTCCACGCACGTGTCAGTAGAAGAGATGTAGAAAGAAGGTGGTGCATAAATCATTGCCAAATGAAGGGTGTGCACACCTGGAGGGGCTTGGAAGAGGCTCCAGGAATCAGCTAGTCCCACCCCCTCACTCTACAGACCAGAAGACACATGTTGTCTCCTCGTGAATAAGCCTGAAAGGAGGGAGCAAGGCTGAACGTGGGAGTTATGAGCCAAGTCTTCATGAGAGTGGAGAGATGGTCTACTTGCTCTGATGCTGGCTTTCCCAGAACTAGAGAGAAGCTAGGCGGTTCCTGTCCTTTAGGCGTACTGCTGCCCTGGCTGTAGAGGGGCAGGGGTGCTTGGTGTGTGTGTGGCTTGTGTGAACCCAAGGAATGGCGGTGGTGGGAGGAGGGTGGGGAAAGGAAGTGGCTGCATCTTTTCTGTGTGCTATCGAGGGCCACTCCTTGCTTCTGAGAGAGGCCGCTAACCACAGAGAACAGGCAGCTATCACAAGACGGTATGAGAAATTCTCTGTGCTCTAGGATGTTTGATCAGAGCACTTAAAGCCACAGAGTGTAATGGTAGTCAATCTATCAACTGTGTCAAAGTGAAAGAAGGTAGAATTAATTAGGATTTCACCTCTAGGAAGTCAGTGGTCCCAATCCGGAAGGAGAAGTCCCAGGGAACAGTTTTATAGATCTGGGGGTAGTTTTCCTATGTCCCAGAAAATTTTTTTGGTCTGGATAATCCATGGGAGACAATTGGTGTCTCCCATGACTCCCATTAAAAATGAGCCAGATGGGGGTGCCTGGGTGGCTCAGTGGGTTAAACCTCTGCCTTCAGCTCAGGTCATGATCTCAGGTTCCTGGGATCGAGCCCTGCATCGGGCTCTCTGCTCAGCTTCTCTGCCTGCCTCTCTGCCTACTTGTGATCTTTCTCTCTCTGTCAAACAAATAAATAAAATCTTAAAAAAAAATGAGCCATATGCATGACATGGTGTACAGTTATCAATAACATGGTACTTTTATATTCACAGTAGTCCATTTTCATTCATTCATTCATTTTTGTTTACTTAAACATACCTTTATTCCTTTATTCTTTGGATATTTGTTTATTGAATATCTGAAATGCATCAGACGTTATGCTAAGAGCTTTATCGTCATGACACTGTGAATCCCCAAATGATAAGTTTTCTTATCCCCAATTTAAAGATGAAAAAAAACCTGGGAATTAAAGAGGTAAGGTAGCTTCCCCAATGGCAAGCAGCCAGCAAGAAGTAGATCTGGAGTTTTAGTTGTAGTAATGATAAAAATCATAATAACAGCCTCCTCTGTGTGGAACCTACTTAAAAGGATGTTTTAAAATGTCAGTTGTGTGTAATAACAGAGTTTGTCTGCGGCTGTTCCCAGAAAGGTAAGTGTTGGTCCGGACAGCAGATGTCAGCCGCCCTTGGCCTCTCCAAGGATGCCAGGTCTCCTCGTATTTCCTGCATTTGCATGGCACCTTTAATTTTCAGTGTTTGATTAATGGCCCCATGGTACCTATTGCAAGACAATGCCTTCAGGAGATAGGCGGGTACCACTGTGGGCTGGAGAATCAGACCTCAACTTCCCAAGTTCACGGACTTCAGTAATAACAAGCCCTTCTAAGTCCTCTTCCCTCTAATGGCAGCTGTTGAAAGGAAACCTTTAATTTGTCTGGAAATGAGAGGTTTATAGCTTGAAAACCTCAATATTAGCTAGAAATTGGATTTAAATAACTGAGATTCCAAGCTCATGCTATTAGATTATATGGTAACTCTTAGCCAATTGAAAGAACCAGAGTGGATGCCTACAGTTTATATTGGCTGAGGAAAAGACATATTCACATTAACATCTCACTGTAGGAAGGAAGCTAATTGATCATTCCACTGGCAGTGCATTAAGGAATCCTGATTCTTAAAGTCAAATGCCCAGCAAAAATGAATTAGGAGGGCAAAAATATATGTTTAGATATATTTATACCTCCTGGGAGGTATAAATCACTCTTCCAAGGGCTCTGGGTGGACAAGTCCTGGCCTGGAAACAGGGTGGGTTTTGGGGCATCCCAGAGGCATCGAGACCAATTAGATCATGGAAAAAAAGAGAAAGACACTGCATTAGATCAACGGTCTTGCTTGAACTCATGCACCCAGATGTCCATGCTTGTCTTTGCTTTCTCATCACCTACACTGGAGTTAGAGATTTGCTTTCTGGCTGAATGAAATAGAAGTGTATTACTGGGTGAGCTCCTGCGGAGCTGTGAAAGTAAATTCCAGAAATCCTGCCTAAGACAGCTCCAGCGTCAAGAGCTTACGTCCGTCTTGATTCTCATCAGTTCACTTCTGCTCAAAACAGTAAGAACTTAGAGATGATGTAGCCGTGAGATCAGAACTAACAGTTTTCTCTCCCCTGGTCACAAGCAAGTGGCCTCAGAATTCCTTCCCTCCCACTCAGACACATTGAGTTCAAAAATACCTTTCAGCCGGCAGTACCTTGGCGACGGATCACTTCATCTGGAAATAGAATTATCTTTTAAGAGTGGCTCTGTTGTGCAAATGGCTTCCAGTTATCCAGCGCCCTGAGTTGGTGGTTTGTACCGTGTACTTGACCAGCACAGGCTCTGAGCCATTTTTGCCTCTGCCTCCCTCCCACACAGAAACTAGGAGGAGGACTATCTGAAACCCCTTCCCCACTGAGTGGCTAGAAAGTACACTCACATAAACCACGCAGCCTCCTCCTTAGTGTTTAGTAGAACAGGGAGGAGAGAATAGTTCTGCCTTGTGTTTCTGGTCAGGCCTGTTGTATGTGGACATTGCCCACAAGAGCGAGGGATGGGCCTTTCCCGATGTTGGTTGAATGAATTAAAGATAATTATACTTTCCAGTGTAACAGGTAGGGAAACAGGCTGAGCAGATGCCACAGGGTGGGAGGGGAGGTGGTTGTTCTCCCAGCCTGTGGTCCTGCCTGCTCCTGGTTGCCGCTGGGAAGCCCAGCTTAGTAAACAGGGTGAGGCACGCCGGGAATAAGGCATCTGTCTTGAGTCTGCCGCTTGCATTCTTTACGTTCCCTAGACTCTAATTCCCTCAACCTCTCCTGCGGGACTCTGAGCTCTATAAGGACAGAGGCAGGGTTTTGTTTACTGTTGTCTCTAATGCTTCAGCAAATCTTTGACACATGGTAGGTGCTCAGTAAATACTTACTTGTAATAAAGGTCAATTTAACAAATAGAAAATTTAGGAAATGAGGATTTTCTCCTCTGCCAGATTCCATAGGTTTTTTTTTTTTTTTTAATTTTTAAAATTTATTTATTTGTCAGGGGGCACCGCACAAGCAGGGGGAGCAACAGGCGGAGGGAGAAGGAGGCTCCCTGCTGAGCAAGGAGCCCAAGGCAGGACTTGATCCCAGGACGCTGGGAGGGTGACCTGAGCCTGAGCTGAAGGCAGACACTTAACCAACTGAGCAAACCAGGCACCCCTATTTTTTTTTTTAATGTAAAGATTAGCAATAATATTTCCGTACTCCCATTTGTCTTAGAATCATATGGAAGAAAACAAAGTCAACAGAAATCTCACCTCTGCTGTCCTTGTGCTAGCTGCCTCTGTCACCCTTCGAGGCCTACTCTCTCTCCTCCCTGTGATCTGTGACCATGAAGAAGAGAGCTGCTCCCCTCTGGCTTCCAGTGGGTTTAGCAGGAACTGGGGGGTTGTGAAGAAAAGGCGTCAGTGGTATTTACACTCCTGACTTTGTCCTTGCCAGGCCCCTGACACAGCCCCCTCTTACCTTATCCTTGCACTGTGTATTTTAGTTGTGTGGGATAAATACTGGGGTGCTGATTAGAAGGTTGTTTAAAAAAATAGAATTCATGGGTGTATGTGCTGACAGGTGTGTATGTATGTGTGATGACCTGGACTTGTGTTGAGAGTATGTGGTCTGTGTGTGCACACATGTGATGGAGGTAGTTTAGAATGCCTATCTTTGCATTTCAGTAAGTAACAGGAAGAAGGAGTAGGTTTGTTTAAAAAGGAAAGTTGATGTAACAAGCTCCTTTTTATTACATGCATCTTAGGAAATCTCTCATCGAAGGGAGTGATTTAAATGGAAAACATCGTGAAATAATCATCAAGGAGGATCTCTCTCAGCCACGAGGAATTGCTGTTCATCCAATGGCCAAGTAAGTATTTGTGAAAATAATGCACTTTCCCATAGGGGTCATGAGAGTTCATGTTTGATGTACTAGTGTCCAAAATTTGTCGTAAGACCTCAGGTGTTCAGGGGAGTCAGAAATCAAGAAAATCCATGAGATTGGTTCAAACTTTCAGAAATGATATAGCTAGCATGACTTCATCATCCTTTTAGGTCTTTAGACTTTCTATTCTTACATAAAAGTTTTGTTATTCCCATAACCTTCCTTTTAAGCCAATTTAATTTTTTTATAAAAGAAGTGGGCTATAATTCATTAACCAATTAGATGTAAGAAAACATAAGATGAGTTTGAATGATAGGTCATTCCTAGATTTAGATAACTGGAAATAGAAACCATGAGAGATGAGAGGACTATGTTGGTAATCGTGAATTTGACATATTGGCGAAAAATGTTGGTTTAAGTTTAGAGAATTAAGGAAAATATTGTATTCCTTCCTAGGTGTTCAAAAACAAGGATTAAAAACTAGGCCTATTTTATTTCTAATGGGAATTTTTTGATGGTCTATGGGAAATAATATACTGGCAGTAATTGATCATTGATTTGGAGCCAGCCATGTGATTTAAAAAGTGAGAATGTAACCATCTCTAAACAAACCAATATGAAAGATAATGAACCATATTGACCTAAAAAAATGTGCCTCAGCATCCAATTCATGTAACTTAAAATTGACCAAGTTAAGTGAGTACACTGTATAAAACTAGATAACAGATAAATATGCTACTTCCTTTATGTTGCAATTTTACATGTAGAGTGAGTTTTATAAATGCATAGCACCTTTGCTAACATGATTATATTGCCTTTTGTAGCATGACATGCTAATTTAAGAATATCTTCTTGAACACACTTTCAATTAGTAATATAGTTCAATTTTTCAAACTAATTTATTTCTTTATTTCTTCTTTATCTAATGATCTGAGACTTAATTCAGCATTTCCTGTCCAAGATGCTCTACATAGACAAGATAATTTTTGCTATTGAGAACATTACATGTCCAGAGTACACTGCTATACTTTCTATATTCCTTGGTGTACCACTTCAGTTTATTCTAAAGTGATTTACATTGATGTTTTCAGTGATGAAAGAATAGAAGAATTTTTTTTCATGCAAATTTTGTTTTATGCTTTCTTGATTAAAGGAAATTATTCTGGACTGATATGGGGATTAAGCCACGAATTGAAAGTTCTTCCCTTCAAGGCATTGGCCGATTGGTTATAGCTGGTTCTGATTTGGTCTGGCCCAGTGGAATAACAATTGATTACTTAACTGACAAATTGTATTGGTGTGATGCCAAGCTGTCTGTGATCGAAATGGCCAATCTGGATGGTTCAAAACGCCAAAGACTTGCCCAGAACGATGTAGGTGAGGCTTTGGGATGGGTGATTTCTTCCTTTTGTCCTGAGTGTTGACAATTGTTAGATACAAAATGTGTTTACACATACACACAGACAGACACACACACTCAACTCCCCAGACACACCTGTCCCTTAGCCATATATGGTGAGAGAAGTATGGAGACAAACACACTGACAGATTTCTTTGGGGACTTCTGAGCTACAAAGATTACCTTCACATTGGAATACTGGATAAAAACATGATGATTTATAAGCATTTCTTTTTGCCAAAATCAGAAGGAAAATATTAAAAATTTTAATACCTCTTTGGGGATAAGAACTTTATTCAGTTGTCATTTGTTAGGTTTTAGACAATGACGTTTGTACAACTGTCATAGTATTACCTTTAGGTATTAATGAATATACATTCATAGCCAAAGATTATTATAGTTTTCTTTCCTATTATATTTTCAGATTTTTCATGGGGTGACATGTATGTTCATAAACATATTAAAATGCTATAGTCTATGCTGAATGTTAAAAAAGAAATACTGGGGATGTCTGAGGGTCAGTTGGTTAAGCATGAAACTCCTGGTTTCAGCTCTGGTCATGATCCACAGGTAAAGAGATTGAGCCCTGGGTTGGGGTCCCTGCTCAGTGGGAAGTCTGCTTCCCCTCTGTCCTTACCCCCACTCCCGTGAGCCTGAACTCTCTTTCTCTCATAAATAAATAAATCTTAAAGAGAGAGAGATGAATACTGAGTATACCAGGAGCCACTGCATTTTCTTGAGCAGGAAATACATATGATAAGACTGGCACATCCCTGTAAGCACTTAGGTAGCAGTATTAGGGTTGGATTGAAATCTGGAGAGAAGGAAATTAGTCACAAGGCTGTTGTCTAGTCAACAGTCAATGTAGGCCTGAGATAGAACATTGCCATTTCAAAGTAAAATGGAGGATTAGAGTATTACAAAAAAGTCAATGCGAATGAAAAACTTCAAGAATTTGGTAATAGAATATCAAAATGAGAGTCAGGGAGATGCTAAAGATGCTTCAAAGATTCAGAAGCTGGTTGGTTGAGTAGATGCAAAAAATACGGCCTATCTCTTCTATGAAGAAGTTGCTTAATAATTCCATATTTATTTTGTCTATTCTTTTTTGGGGTTAGAGGAGATGAATTTCTAGGTATATATTATACACTAAATTGATTATGATAAGTAAATTTAAAATTTTATGTAGTTCCAAGATTCCTTAAAAACTAAGGGTATAAGGGGTGCCTGGGTGGCTCAGTGGGTTAAGCCTCTGCCTTCAGCTCAGGTCATGATCTCAGGGTCCTGGGATCAAGAATCACATCGGGCTCTCTGCTCAGCAGGGAGCCTGCTTCTCCCTTTCTCTCTGCCTGCCTCTCTGCCTACTTGTGATCTCTGTCTGTCAAATTAAAAAAAATAAAATAAAAATTAAAGGTATACTTTACAATAAATCATAAGCTTTTGTAAGATCGTAGACTTTACTCACCCAGGCACTTAACAGATATTTATGGAATCATTTTGGGAAGTGGAGATACAGTAGAGATACATGTTTGTTCATGGGAGGCATATATTATTTAAGAAATACATCACCCAAATAAGTGGGAAATTATAGCTTTGATACATGAAGGCTTAAAAGGATTTGAAGATTCCTAACCAGAATGTAAAGATACCATATGCTAACCCCAAAAGCATAACAGATACTTTGTAAATAATTTCTATGCTTTTGTAATCTGTGGCTAATACAATTTCCTGTTAAAAGCCATTATCGATGGATTTTGGGGAGGGTATATGTTGTAATGAGCCCTGGATATTCTATAAGACTCATGAATCACAGACCTGTATCCCGGAAACAAATAATTCATTATATGTTAATTGAATTTAAATTTTAAAAAAGCTATTATCAGATATTTGCTATGAAAAGATCTAAGTGACCATTTCCATCATTACAGTGCCATCTACTGGCGTATAAGTAAGTGGTGGCTTTTTGGCCGCTCACTCAGGATTTTTAATGTAAAGATTGAAGGATTCATTCATTCATTCATTCATTCATTCGTTCTTTTTTTTTTTTTTTTTTTTTTTTTTAATGAGAGAGAACGTGCGTGGTAGAGACTGGGGAGGGGCAGAAGGCAAAGGAAGAGAGAGAATCTTAAGCAGGCTTCAGGCTCAGTATGGAGCCTGACACAGGGCTCCATCTCACAACTCTGAGATCATGGCCTGAGCCGAAATCCAGAGTTGGACGCATAACTGACTGAGCCACCCAGGTGCCCCCGAAGTAATTCATCCTTCACTTAACATTCAACCGTGGCTCTTCTATTTAAAAAACTAACGAAGATTGTTTCTAGTGTGAGGTATTTGTTGAAAAACTATAGCTAATTTTCATCAACTATATTTCAGTATTAAAAATAAGAAAAATAAAAAAATTTTAAAGAGATTTAAAAAAATAGCTAATTCTGACACGTGCTACAAATGGGTGAACCCTGGAGACATTATGGTGAGTGAAATAAGCCAGGCACAAAAGACAAATACCATATGATTCTATCTACTTGACGTATCTAGAATAGTCACATTCATAGAAAAGTAGAATGAGGGGGGTGGGAAATGGGAAGTTGTGGTTTAATGGATATTAGAGTTTCAGTTTTGCAAGATAAAAAATTTCTGGAAGTTGGCTGTATAACAAAGTGAATGTCCTTAACACTGCTAAAATGTATGCCTAGGTTAAGATGATATATCTTATGTTAGAGGTATTTTGCCATAACAAAAAACCCTCATATCTATATTAAAAATGTCTGTGCTGCATTTATGGCTTTAATTGGGAACAAAAGGCTAGAGACTACTAAGATTCTCTAAGGGCTCTGGTCAGTAATGATGGATGGAGACTCATTGTCACCAGCACAAGTCATTTTAGTTTGCTGCCAGAAGAGGGAGACATTCATCCTAATCCACCAAAACCACTGCTCATTTGCAAAAAAAAAAAAAAACAAAAAAAAACTGGTCTGGGAAATGTGACTGAACAAGATTAAAGGTTCCAAATTTGGGGCTCCCTAGCTTTAGCCTCTAACCACTTGAGACAGTGTATTACAGCATTTCCCTGCTTACTACCAATACTTGAATATCTTATCAGGGCAGTTCCAGGGGCATGGAGAGGTGGGTTAGTTGAGGTAGGGTCAGAAGAGCCCACTTAGGGGTTGACAGGAGCCGTGAAAATGGAGGCAGTAGGTAATAAATGACTTTTAATCAGCTTGGCCAAGACGGGAAGGAAAAAGACAAGAGGAAGCTAGAGGGGTCAGGGAGATGGGGATATTAATGAGCTAAGGGAAGGCAGCTAGTAGAAGGAAGAGAGTGAAATGTAAAAGAAAGGGATAATTAACTGAACAAGGTGTGAGAGAAGGCAGGAAGAATGAGACCAGGAGCACAAGCCAGTGCACTAAAACCAGGTAACAGGAGAGGCACGAAAGGAGGTGGGGGTCCAATGCAGGGAAATGTGTTGCTGGAGATGGGAATTTAAAGAGACTGTTACTGAGTTACTTCGAATTGTTAAAGGTCCTTACAACAACTTGCAAATTTAGCCGACTACTTAGTGTTGCCACTTAAAATACAAGGAACCTAGTGCAAAAACAGGTAAAATAACTCACTGAAGTTTAGTCTATAGGGACAGAATCACCAAATACAACATTGCTGCTCTAGCCTCTTCCTTCTTGATGTTCTGTCAATCAGCCCACATTCTCCCATGCCCCAAATGCTGTGTGACAATGTGAGCACCTCATACCACTGGGCTCCCCTTCTAGAACAAGGTTCCCTCACCATGTGGGTTTTCCCTGGTTCAGGCATAGGTAGTGGTGTGTGTCTTGCTTAGCAGCTATAGCAAAGGAATGCTTTAGTGTGGGAATCACATGAGCATGTTGTAAGCCTTGTTCTTTTAAAAATATTCATGGCAAAGACAAGATGTACTTGTCTTGGATTCAAACTTGGATATAAACTGCTTTCAGGGCATCCTTTTGCTGTGGCTGTGTTTGAGGACCATGTGTGGCTCTCAGATTGGACTATGCCATCGGTAATGAGGGTGAACAAGAGGACGGGCAAAAACCGGGTACGTCTCCGAGGCAGCATGCTGAAGCCTTCATCACTGGTTGTAGTTCATCCATTGGCAAAACCAGGTACACTGGCCATGTCACACAGTGTTTCTTTGGCTGGCATCTGTAACTATTTTAATTGATAGGAGAGGAGGAGGATATCGCAATTCTCACTAATCTGGGTGGATGTTAAGATTTCCTGAGATTTGGATTGGGTTTAAACTGAGACAATCTGGTAGTAAATTTGGGCTTCATCTTTCCATTCTCATGTTTGCTTCTCCTGACCAGCTTCTACTTAAGTTGGTCCTTTCCAAGGAGTCTTGGGTTAAGGGCACTGAGGGTGGAAATGAGGGATGGGGGGTGATTTAGACACCTGCAGTAGAAGCTTCTATCTCGACTGGGGCATTTCCCTACCCCCTGAGAGCGCCAGGGCCTGAACATCATCAGTGTCCTGTACTAACTTCCTTCTGGATTGCCCCTTGTTGGTTTGACTAGATTATGAGTCAGCAAATAGGGATCATACCCGCCTAACGAGCTTCTTGAACAGAAGTACTGACTATATTGGGGTGCAAGGGTGGCTCAGTGGGTTAAGCCTCTGCCTTCGGCTCAGGTCATGATCCCAGGGTCCTAGGATCACATCGGGCTCTCTGCTCAGCAGGGAGCCTGCTTCCCCCTCTCTCTCTGCCTGCTTGTGATCTCTTTCTCTCTCTGTCAAATAAATAAATAAAAATCTTAAAAAAAAAAGTACTGACTATACTCAATAAATATACACAAGGTAATAACATTCCAAGCTGATCTTAGAACTGGCTCCATTAGGAAATCTTCTGAAATAGATCTTGATATAGGTTCCATTTAGATACACTGAAATTTTCCCCCCAAAAGCTGTACGCTGTGATCTGTATCAATGGCACTTTTTTGGATCTCCAAGCCCATCTGTGAATGTTCCTCTTTTCCCCACAAGGAGCACAGCCCTGCTTACATCAAAATGGAGGCTGTGAACATATTTGCAAAGAGAGGTTTGGAACTGCTCAGTGTTTGTGTCGTGAAGGTTTCGTGAAAGCCCCAGATGGCAAAATGTGTCTGGCTCTGAATGGCCATCAGATTCCGGCAGGTAAGATGATAAATTGTATGGTTAAATTATTTTATTTTGGCTCAGGGATATAGTTCTACATCAATCCTCATGCTTCTGCTGATGTTTAATATTTTGTTTTTAAAAGCTTCCCTGCTTCGGGGCGTCTGGGTAGCTCAGTCAGTTAAGTGTCTGACTCTTGGTTTCAGCTCAGGTCATGATCACAGGGTGCTGAGATTGAGCCCTGCATTGGGCTCCATGCTGGATGTGGAGCCTGCTTAAAGATTCTCTCTCTCCCTCTGCACCCCCCACCCCACCCCCAAAAATGCTTTCCTGCTTTTAGGGATGCTGAGTCTTTTTGTTTTGTTTTTCTGCTCTCATGAGTTTGGGTTTCTTACTAAAGATTAAATTCAGTCGACCTGCTCTAGTTGTAAAACTAACAAAAGATACTATCCAAAACATTGAGTGTCAGTCTCCACCCCTCCCTGGCATTTACAGTGGAGTGGCCCAAACTTGGGGTGAAAAAATGCCAGCATTTGACCACCTCGGATAATGTTCAGAGACATTTTGTTTAGACATTTTATGGCCTCAATTTTAGAGGTAGTTATATACAATCCTACCACATCACTGGTCTTAATATGAAAAGCAAAGTTCTTTATAGTAAATAACTTTAGGATAGTAAATAAGTGTAGGGAATGTAGCCTGAGAAGGTTTGGATCCATGTTTAAAAAACTAAGTCTGAAACAAACAAACAAACAAACAAACAAACAACAAAACAAAAAAACTAAGTTATGACTTTGAGGCAGAGGAAAGGAAGAAGATATCAAATGTGATGTGTAGCGAGTAGTGCTGATCTGCTTCCCTTGAATGGGGATGTAAGCGGTAGTAAAGATTTTTTAAGAAATTGGTTTATCTAGTAGGCATGGTGTAAGTTTGGTGATAGATAAGCGGCAAACATAAGGATTGATTTTCCATGGACCAGAATTGAAGATTTTGGATTTTTAGAATTTTCCATGGATTGTTGCTTTAGAAAAACAGTTGTCAATATTTTTTGTTTTAGGACCCCTTTACACTCTTTTTAAAAAAAGACTTATTTATTTCTCTTAGAGAGAGAGAATGCACATGCGCTCAAGTGTGTATGTGAGCAGACTTTGCACTGAGCAGGAAGCCTGACACTGGGGCTCGGGGCCACCACCCTGAGATCATGACCTGAGCCAAAATCAAGAGTCGGACACCAGGTGTCACCCCAGGACCCTTTTTCACTCCTAAACATGACTGAAAACTCCAAAGAGCTCTTGTTAATGTGGGGTATATCTATCAATATGTATAATATTAGAAATTAAAACTTAAAAAGTTTAAAAAATATGTCCATTATGCTATAACAATATTCTAATATGTATGAGCATCACATATTTTTAGGGAAATAAATGAAATAACTATTTTCTAAAACAAAAATATACAGTGAGCATAATGGCACTGTTTTGCATTTATATCCTAAAGTCTGGCTTAATATAGAGCAGATGGATTCTCATATCTGCTTCTATGTGAAATCTGTTGCTTTGTTGTTTTGCTTGAAGCCTATGAAGAAAATCTGACCTCACACATAGATTTGGAAAAGAGAGGATTGATCATTTAATAGCTTTTTTAGATGACTGTTTTGTGTGTCTTCTTTCGATACTGTGGCAGAACTGGACAGGTCGTAGTTTCTTAAACCATAGTTGCAGTGTGAATCTGAAGCCACACCAATAAACTTTTTGTCACCAGCTATGTTAATATCCAGTGGTCTATTTTGTACGTTGAGTGACTCTTTTACCAATGCATGATTTTGTGGTGTCATGTTGGTCATATGAAAATACGGATTGCCTGAGTTGTGCATATCTTCCAAGTGTCACACATGTAAATCACGTTCATTAATTATTACCATCAAACTCATTAGACGGGTCTTTGAGTTTTGGTATTTTTGGTCAAGCTCAGGGTAGAGAAGAAAAATTTTCAAAATTCTACTTTTTACTGGGAAGCTAATATTTATCATTAGCTATAAGTACTGTCAGTTGTTTTTCTTGAAATGACAGATTCACCTCATTTTTGAGAACATGCTTGCCAAATTTCTAAGTGTTCATAACAAACTCTGTCAGTCAGCCTTCCAAGTGAAAATTATATTCAATGTAAAAAGAGGATAGTTTCAGCTTGCAGCTCAAAGAGTACACAGTGCTTTTCTTCCAGATGACCAGACAACCATTGTCACTTCATAATGTACCCAGAATGTTTTATATATACTTCCCATTTTGTTATATAGAATTTTAAAGAGCCAAGTATTCCATGGTTGAGATTTTAAAAAATGAATAATGCTTAACTGCTTCATCATGGCTCTTCTTAAGTGAGACAGGATTTGTTTGTGTATGTGTGTATGTGAATGTGTACAGTGAAGAACATGACTTTTAGTTGATTTTGGTGCCATAGACTTAATTCATGTTAGGATGCCAGCAGTCTTACCTGATGTCCAATGTCACATGTATTTGCATTTTGTGAAAATAGTTTTGACCTTATGGACTCTGTGCATGCAATGGGAACCTGGGGTCCAAGGACCACAGTTTGAGAACTTAGTGTTTTAGGAGATCCATTTTTCCTATGTACTACGGAATTGCATAGGTCCCATGCCTATGTTAAATTATCACTTGTTTATACCCTTACACATTTCTAAATACAGGTAAAATAAGTATTGAAAGTAACCTAAAGGAGGAGTATACATGGAAGGCAGGTTAGGGAGATCATCTTATTAATTTGTCCTTAGTGGTGGTGGGTTGTGATTGTGAGTTGATAATGTCCGTTAGGATCTTAGATTCTACTCTTACTGTATTTGCCGGTACCTAAAAGAGTCCTTTCTTTTTGCTCTCTGGCTCCCCCAACCCTCAACCATCAAGTGCTCTGGGAGAAACTGGGAGGGTATGGTGTAGCGGGCAAAATTTTCCAAGTCACCAAAACACCGCTAGTTTCCCTGAATGCTCTTGCTGTACAAGTCTACACTCAAACAACCAGCACACAGCCATAGGTACAAATTAAGTCTAAGTTTCTTGATCATAAAAGTACACAGTGCTTTTCTTCCAGATGACATTAACTGTATCTTTTGGTCTTCACTAGGTAGTGAAGCAGATCAAGGGTTGCCATTGAACGTCTCATCCACGAATAGAGGATCTGAAGAGAGCATTACAGAATCTCAGAGTCTGCTAGTGGCTGAGATCATGTTATCAGGTATGAACGAGGAATTCTCCAACATAGCTTTGGCTCCAGCAATTTCCAGCCTACTAGTTAGAATCCTGTATTCGCTCTCTGACTTTGGCTAAGCGTACACAAAACAAGTCAAGCCAGACTTTGGACTCAAACTTTGATCCTTTTTTTCTGAACCGTGTGCCTGAGGAAGATGGCACCATGTTAGACTGGACATGAATTTACTCATCGAGAGTCTTTGAGCTGAAACTTCTTTGAAGAAATCTAACTTGGAAACAAGGGTGAAAATTAAGATGGAACAGACTCAAGTTTGTCCCCATCCAGACCTAGTAATTTTGATATTTAGCCCATCTAGCTAGACTTCCCTTAGTGTGAAAAGTAGATAGTAACTGATAAGCAAATATGGTTTGGTTGCTTCAGCTGCTCCAGAGGTTACAAAGAGCAAATAGTAGAATTGTGTCCTATATTGCACATTTATCACCAGAATGCTAAATAATTTGTTCAGTATGTAACAACTTCAGGGAGCCTAATTCTTTTATACTCTATATTTACTCATGAGGTCAATGGTTTTCAAACTGGGCTTCACTCAGCCCAGGAACCTCTGCAAGCCTCACCCCTTCTTCACAGCTCTCTACCTGTAGTTGGCATAGATCTCCTTTGAAACACGGTATTTATTTATATTTCTAAGATTTTATCTTAACAAAGTATCTATGGCTAAAAATAAGTTTGAAAGCTCCACATTAAGACCTTAGATACACTTAAAGTGCTCATTCAACTTTTGTGGTCTACAGACTACTTTGCCTGTGTAGGATACCTGGAGACCTCTTCCCTTTCCCTATTATAAGAACTTATCAGTACAGGGGCACTTGTATGGCTCAGTCAATTAAGTGTCCAACTCTTGATTTCAGCTAAGGTCATGATCTCAGGGTTGTGATATCAAGCCCTGCATCAGGCTTCCTACTGGGTGTGGAGCCTGCTTAAGATTGTCTCTCCCTCTCTCTTGGTCTACCAAGAGAAAAAAAAAAAGAAAGGACTTACCAGTAAGATAAAATACACAGATACACAGAGGTGGATATTTTTGGTAATTACAATTTGTATGGAGCTTTAGAGTTTACTAAGTACTTTCCCTCTAAATTGATTAAAAAAAAAAGATTTCTTTATGTATTTGAGAGGGGATTGGGGAGTGGCAGAGGGAGAGGGAGAGGAGAGAGAATCTCAAGCAGACTCCCTGTTGAGCACAGAGCCCGATCTCACAACCCCAAGATCATGACCTGAGCCAAAACCAAGAGTCAGAAGCTTAACTGACTGAACCACACAGGCACCCCTCTAATTTGATTCTGACTACAAGCCATCACTTTACAGATTTGAAACCTAGACTAAGATATATTAAGGTAATGACTTTACCAAAGATTTTTGAAAATTATGGCCAAATAATTAATTCATATCCAGACAAAGCCTAGAAAACACTAGCACATTAGGAATATTACTCATTTAGTGATTATTTATTTGCTACATGCTGTGCTAAGCACTAGGGATACGATGATGAGCTAAACACAGACCTGTTCTACAAGGTCACAGTCTGAAGTCAAGAAAAATAAATGATGGGATAAAACAATATAAATAAATATTAGCAGTATTGAGAACCATTTCAAAGTTGCTAAGAATCCCTAAATGTTCACAGAGCACGTTTTGAAAGACTAATGTTTGGGAGACTCAAAGACCAAGGTAATGAGAGATAGTAAATTAGGCACATGGGTGGGATAGTGGAGTGATAAGATACCCAAATATTTGGAAAACACATACTGTATTAAAGGCTGTATTTGCCTTCATACCTGAGACTATACTCTACCTTGTGCAAAATAGATGGAAATGACTGTCTTTGTGAGAACTGCCTCCTCTTTCCATATCTGAACTGTGTTCTATTTTGTCTTAGTCTATAAAGTTTTAGTTCTAGTGGTGGTAGGCTAAGGGCTCATATTTGTATTTTGTAGTGAGACTTCATTTAAACAAAGTATCTATGCTAAAAATGAATTTGAAAACTCTAGAATAGATTTTAGGTTAGGATCAATATATTCTTATTCCCCAAAGACATACAGACTGCTGTGTAGCAAGTAGATCTGTCTACAACAAGGCAAAGAAATTCAATCATAAGATTTCCTTGTCAAGTTTACTAAAATAATGAGTTTTTCTAGGTTCATGAATAAAATGTGAAATTCTGAACGTGGCCTGTTGGGTGCTGTCTGAATCAGTCCTTATATACTTCACCAGCCTCTGTGTGGGCCTTTTTGTCCTGGACTTTCTCTGGCTGGCTTCAGTCGCACGGGCCTTGCCTGTAACAGATAGATGGTGTGTTCCTAGCCCACAGCACTCTTTCTACACCCATCCAAGTCGTATGTATCTAGATCTTAGCTTCAGATCCCACTTAGAAGCTTTTCCTAGTCTCCTAAGTGGGAGATGAGAGTTATTTCATCTCCCTTAGAACCTGGTGTTGTGGGGCCCTGGGTGGTTCAGTGGTTTAAGCCTCTGCCTTCGGCTCAGGTCATGATCGGGCCCTGGGATCGAGCCCCGTATCAGGCTCTCTGCTCAGTGGGGAGCCTGCTTCCTCCTCTCTCTCTGCCTGACTCTCTGCCTACTTGTCATCTCTGTCTGTGAAATAAATAAATAAAATCTTTAAAAAACAAACAAAAAAATCCCAAAACCCTGAGAACCTGGTGTTGTTTCTTGATAGTGTGTATCACACCTGTACTTCAATAACTAATCATACAAGACAGCAGAGGCCCTGTCTGTATTCTCCATCACTGTATTTTTGGCTCATATTAGGATCTAGTGTGTGATAGGTACTTTTTAAAAAATTAATTTTAGTAGTTTAACTAATAGGCCCTGGATTCTTTTTCTAATGTCATAAGGCTAATTCTAATTCAGACTGTCACAATACTCTTCTTCTTTATCATCCTTATTTACATATGTATAAAATTTATTATTCTCAGTTTTTTTTAAATCATTTTTTTCCTCAGTCCTTACAATTATCATTTGAAGTAGACTGGACAAAAAAATGTCACCTGTATTTTGCAGAAGAGGGCTGTGAAGCCCAGGCACTTATTCCTTCCAGAGCCAGCTTGTGTCAAAAAGAACTTTGGCTCTAGCCCATCCCCCAGCCCCCAACAGCATATCCAGTGCTTTTCATTATGCAAAAGCTGCCTTGCGGTTTGCAAGTTACCAAATAAATCCTGAATTATATTCTAATTTAAGGCAATTCTGCAACTGATTTAAAATGTCTTGGGTAATTGGATCTTGTCCACCATACACTGAGCAGCCTAGTGACTTGAGAGCTAGTCTTCCAAATAAATGCCAAATCAAATGGATAATTGATTTAGTCTGAACTTATCCATCTTGAAGAGTCATGAGTGACAGGAGATGACCAAGCAAGAATGAAGGGCATGTGTTCCTGCATGAGAAATCTCATTCAAATAGCCAAGCAAATCAAATGCAATGACCTAATGTGTGCATTTACATGGGACCTGAATCCTCCTGTGATCATCTTTCTTTAATTTATGGGCAAGTTTAGAGGACTTCTTTTACCTCTTCTGTATTCAGGTAAGCAAACTTACCAGTGAATAGAGAGATGATAGTTTATATCCTGCTGTGGTAGGTCAGATCCCCCCAACTCCAACTGCGGCATTTGGAGAATGATTATATACATAAGTAGTCAAAAGGAAAAAAAAAAAACTTGCTCATGTTTATGGCTCAACATGCAGCTCTGTCCCCCGGGGCATTTGCATTTCAATGGACTATGAAATGAAACGATCCATTTACAGCTTTTAGTTTATATGGTTCATGACTTTGTAAAAGTGCCTTGAGGTTTGCAAGTCATTGCATAAATCTTGACAATAACCATACATTGTGTCATACATATTCTCATATATGAGACATAATTTTAGTAAATTGACAATAAATCTTTTTATTGCATCTTGTATCATTGTAATAAATTCTTATTTTTTGTATCTCTGCCATGTTGGTACCCAGATCTACTTGTTAAATATTAGTCTGTGTCTTCTGGGGGCATAAGAATATATTGACCCCTATTGTATGTCCTAATGGTTGAGAATTCTCAAACAATAAAACTTTTGATATTTGAGCCTATTACTCCTGGAAATTTTATAGTTCAAGTTTGCAAATGCTTTTTAAAAAGTTATAAACAAGTTCACACAAGGTTCTTTGAATACCAATAGATCTTTAAGACTAAAGATTTACTGAAAGCATATAAATGGGAGCATATAGCTTGTGGACCCTTTAATATAGATATAGTTTAGAGGTCAACTAATTGTTTCTCTTTGGAGGTTAACCTGTCCCAGGACTCAGGAAGGAAGTGCTAGAATGTTCTGTAGAACCCAAAACATTCAAACCCATTTTTCCTCTAAGGCCTGCAAATAATCTGATGGGGTTCTTGCTCTTTGCAGACGCTGATGACTGTGGTCCTGTGGGATGCAGTTCACAGGCTCAGTGTGTTTCCGAGGGAGAAAATGCAACATGTCAATGCTTGACAGGATTTACTGGGGATGGAAAAGTATGTTTTGGTAAGAGCAAAGGCCAATACATGTATCTGGAAAATAGGGAACCAGAAACATTCTTTCAGATAATACTGATTCAAAATCTCCAGAGGATTTATGTAATCATCAGGATAGAATAAATTAGTTCATATTAGCTAAAATGATAATGAACAGCATATCTAGAAAATATGAAACATATAGTATGTTGTTATATTATAATTACATGATATATGCAGTTGATATTAAGGAGAAAATTTTATAATTAGTTTTAGAAGCATGAATTTGAGCTTGAGTCAAATTTATAAATTCACCAGTTACAATAAGAACACAAATTTCCTCCCCTAAAAGCTGAGGTCTTAAGTTTAAGTTGAATAAATTGGTTGTGCTGGATAGGTTTCCATATTACATTGAGTGCCTTGAAATTTTAAGTTAGTGATTATTGTAAGAATCTCAGTTTTTATCATCTGCAACCCTGGCCCAATGTGATGTATTTACATACACTTAGCTAAGCAGACACCTAAACAAGCTGTAAAAATTGGTTTGGACGTGAACTTTAAGACCAAGCTACGGAGTTTGCATTACATTTGCAAACAGTATCTGAAAGCGGTTGAGTGATTGGTTGTATGAATGCTTATACTTCTGTTTTTCCCATGATTCTCATTTAATGCCAGGATTGTCTACATATTTCACTAATCATTTTGCCCGCAGATATAGATGAATGTGAGACGGGCATCACTGTTTGTCCTCCCACCTCCTCTCAGTGCGTCAATACCGAAGGTGGCTATGTCTGCCGGTGCTCAGAAGGCTACCAAGGCGATGGGATTCACTGTCTTGGTAAGAGAGCATGTGTGCCAAGGGAGGAGGCCAGAGGCAGGCCTCTGAGGATGGGGAAATGCTGTGGGTGTGGTGGGTCAAGAAACGACAGGGTATAATATAAGTGCCACCCATGTTAACACTCAAAGAGAAGTTACGTGAGCTGTTCAAACTGACATAGGTCGATTCTGGATGAACAGTCAAGTTTGTGCCCTTGTGCTAGGATGGGACTAGTCAGCTTCAAGATGCTGCAGAGGTTGTGGGTCCCTCTGCCTTTCTCATTCTTTCTCTGGAGTTGAGTGACGCCAGTGCCCATTAATACTCCACACCTCAAGCCATCATGGCGGGGAGTCGTACAGCATTTTCGTTATCCCTGGATTTTGCAGGTGAGCCGCGGTGAACTGCAGAGCTAAGGGAGGCTTGTTGGAAGTCCCTGCTCTGGGCATAAAGGAAAGGGGGGAGTGGTTCTGTGAAAGGGCTCACGGGACAGCTCTGGAGGAGTGTCAGTAGACGGGAGATGCAAGCCACTGACATTCTGATACAAGGAAGGAGTGATTAAGATGTCTTTCATAATCACCGTCCTCTGCCAAGGTCTGGGTGTGGCTTCTGGGTTGGGAGCTCACTTAATGGCTGTCTCATGCCATGTCAGGTGTCAGGAACATAGCAGCACCCACAGGTAGGGACCTGCCTGAAGCCACCCTAACCCCATGAAGCGCTTACCTGGAGTTTAACAGGGCTTTCACATGTCTCTAACAGTATTTTCTTTGCCTTCTGAAAACATGCAGATCTTTTCATGGTGAGGGGCAGATGACCTGATAAGAGACTGAAATAATACTGCTTTTTCCCACATGCTGAGGTTAAATATGAACCATCAGTCACGACTACCAAGTGTTTTTGGAGCTGGCTGGTTTAAATCAGACCTTTATCAGATTAGTTTTGTGGAGTCCACAGTCATTTGTAAATAGTCTTTTAAGCACATAGTTGGCTGTCAGTCAAGAAAATGTCACTGCTCTAATTAATCAGGCTCATAGATAATTTAGACAAACAGGCTTTATATTTAATTTACTTTGAAGAGGAAAGAAGGTATGCCTTTTGGATGTTTAAACTCCTTAAACTCCGGATTCTGTATTACTAACCTATTTCCTTCCAGCAGTGAACGGGCAACAGGGTATCATGGCGCAGCCTGCCTGGGGCAAGGAGTCCTCAGGCCACAGGGAAGAATGGGCTGATTCCTGTTCTCTCTCTCTCTCTCTTTCTCCCTCTCTGTGTTCCTTCCCCTCTTCCTCCCCTGCTATCTCTGCCTCACTCTCCCTCCCTCCTTCTTTCCTTCCTTCTTCCAGATATATGTAGATAGAGTGCTTTACATTGTGCTTGGAACATAATAAATGCCACATAAAAATAATAAGTTATTCTTATTCTTAGGAGTGGTTGTGTTTCTTGACCAAGAGTATACCTTTGTTCCTAGTTCTTGGAGAAGCTCTGTCTCTCAAGGTTCACAGAGATTATAAAATTACAGAGAAAGAGAGATTACAGAGATAAAGAGGTTATAGAGATTTCATAGAAATTATAGTAGGAAGTACGTAAAAAAAAAAAAAAAGACTCATTTTGAGTCATTTGGGATAGCAGTCCAATGTGACAAATATTTATTTGGCAACTCTCAGTGCAGAGACATAGTGCCCGGAAGTGCGAGGAAGAGCAGAATGATGAAGGTAGTGCTTGCTTGCGAGAAGAGTAGGACCTGAGAGACAGGGAGCTGTGATAAGTGGTGAAGGGGGGTGTGCATTATGAGAGAAGTAAAAACTACAGTGAAAGTTCCCAACAGGAAGAAAATCTGTTTGAGGTATTAAGAAAACTTCGTGAAGGAAGGATCACTGTGCATGGACATTGGGGCATGAGGAAATTTTCATTAGGCAGAAATGAGAAGGAATGGGGAGCATTCCAGGTACGAACATATGACGGGTCTATTTGGGGCATAGACAATGGCCTACATGAGTACTAAGTATAGGTATGTGAACTAGACGGCCTTTCTGCTGTGGTTTGGGGATGGGGGACCTGGTGTCTCTTTTTTTCCTTATAAGAACTTCAATCCTATTGGATTAGGGCCTCACCCTTACAACCTCATTTAACTTTAATTACTTCCTTGAAGGCCCCATCTCTAAATATAGTCATGTGGGGGGTTGGAACTTCAATATAGAGATTTGGGGGGAGATACAATTCAGTTCATAACAGGTGGGTTGCATTACATATGTAGAAGACTAGAAGTTGAGGGTCATTAGGGTTTTATTTCTCTAGACCAACCCTATCTAATAGAACTATAATATATGTTACCTATATAATTTTAAATTTTCAAATAGCTCCATTACAAAAAGTACAAAGAAATAGGTGAAATTAATTTTTATTTTATTAAGCCCAACATATCCAAGATATTAACATTTTAATATGTAATCAATATAAAAATCATTGAGATATTTTTTAAATTTTATTTTTTTCAGTGATCCAAAATTCACTTTTTTTGCACTATACCATATTTTACATTCTTTCTTATTTTATTACTAAGTCTTCAAAATCTGCTAAGTGTTTTACACTTACAGCATATGTCATTGTAGACCAGTCGCAGTTCAGGTGCTCACACACCCACACATACTCACATACAGAGGGTGATGGCTACCATATTGGGCAGCTCAGCTCTGGGTAAGGGAGCGGTTGAGTCAAGGGGTGCAGTGATGGGAGATGTGCTTTAGGATGTTAATCTGGCGCCGTGTTTAGGAGTAGAGTGGGGGAGAAATGGTATGCAGGGAATGTGGGGAGGCTGTCTTATAGTAATGTAAAATTGAGGAGAAGAAAGATTTAAATGTTAGGCTGGTGGTAATTGAGAAAGAAAACAGTAGTAGTTGGGAAAGAAAGGGTTGACTTAATTTATGTTTATGCAGAAAAAAAGCAGAAATGTCTTACATGCTCTAAATATATATCAATGACTGGATGTCTATTGGCAAAAGTTAAGAACGAATCTTCAGGATCTTATTTTCTAAATGTTTGCCTAGAGCTGGTTTACCAATCTCCAACCTTCCCACTGAACTGCATGTTGGGATGTCTCCTTTCCTCCCAAGCACTGAGAAAACACTCAGCCTTATTTCAGGAGTTAAGAGCACCTGAATGGGCAGGCAGCTGAGGGACCCACTTCATCCTTGTGTCCAGCATTCATAATATAGTTTTTAATAAAAAAATACAGAGGGTCTGAGAGTGTGCAGCATGGGAGAGGTTGAAGCTGTTCCCTTCCCAGAATGTTGGCTTTTCCAATAATATAACCCTTTGTCCTCTTCTGCACCTCACTTTTCTCTTCCCTACTCCCTTGTTTCTGGCAGATATTAACGAATGCCAATTGGGCAGGCACACCTGTGGGGAAAATGCCACCTGTACAAATACGGAGGGAAACTACACCTGTATGTGTGCCGGCAGCCTGTCTGAACCTGGGTGGATATGCACTGGTAGGTTGGTGGGTGGTCTAGGGCCAAGGAAGGGACTTAATTCTGGAAAATTCTATACCCCAATGTATTTGCTCTGAAGAGTCTAGAAATTATTCGATTCAACCGGGCTGGTGAGTTTACGTTCCTGATTAGGTGGATGCTGAGCTTGGGAATGTGTAGTAGTCAAGTTTTCTTAATTTAATAACATCTGGAAGAAATTCCTTTCTTATTACTTACAATTCAAAAGGTGGGAATGCAGGTAGTTCTCTTTAACTATGAGACCAATGTCTTAATTTGTGATATTGATTTCTGGGGCTGCTGGAAAAACTTTGCAGGTCAGGTCAGGTCAGGAAAGATGTCTGGACCCTTAGCATTTTGAATCACTTTTAAAGCTTTTCAAATATTACCTTAAAACATTAGTATTTCTTGATCTGAATTAGAACTTTAGCTCTCTCTCTCTCTCTCTTTTTTTTTTTTTTTAATGTTAATGGTCAACTTCTGCTTTCTTGAGGCTCTCCCCAAATGGCAATATCTTCTCACAATCTGTACCCTAGAAGGGGAGCTGGCTTCACCTCAACCCTGGAAACCAGGATTGGGGTCTCTTTCACCACCACTCCCAGCAATTCACCTGTCTCTGCTCTGCAAGCACAAAACATCTTAAGAAAGGAAATTTCAGGACTTACTTGGGTCTCTTTTTTTTTAACACATTATTTTTCTCAGATAATTTGCTCTTCTTAAAGGTATTGAGAGACTGCTAATATTTATGTAGCTACATACCGTAATGATTTCCTTTTAAAGAGCAGACAACCATTCAATAAAAGGGACTTCGAGGGATGGCTGGGTGGCTCAGTGGATTAAGCCTCTGCCTTCAGCTCGGGTCATGGTCTGAGGACACTGGGATTGAGTCCCACATCGGGCTCCCTGCTCAGCGGGGATCCTTGCTTCCCCCTCTCTCTCTCTGCCAGATGCTCTGCCTATTTGTGATCTCTGTCTGTCAAATAAATAAATAAAATCTTTAAAAAAAATAAATAAAAGGAACTTTGCCATTTTGACATTCCCTCTGTTACAGTAGAGTTTCTATTCTGTCAGACTTACCAGTCTGGTTTTTGAGGGCTCCTCTGATATTTACATCATTTTTAGAAGAAAGCATTGTGTGGGAGAAATTTTTGAGGCTTCCAGGATACTGGGGGTAAGTGACTGGTCACTGGTAAAAGACCAGTGACTTGGGATTCATGAAGTCATTTAGAATTGACTGTTTCCTTGCTTGCCTCCAATATGCTTTCTGAAGCTGAAGAAAGAATGGCTGGCTTCATGGTGAATGACATGAAGTCTGGTTAGGAAAATGAAAACTGGAGTTGCTTCTGAGTTCTTGTCACTAAAAGGCACTAGATCACAAATTGGTCACAAAGACTAGTTCTGAATATTGATCCCTGGAAGACCTAATCGCTTCAGAAAGTGAAAGTAATGTCTTTGATTCTTGTAGACTCTACCCCCCCTTCTCATCTCATGGAGGACGGCCACCATTCTGTGAGAAATGGTTTCCTGGAATGCCCCCCATCCTATGACGGCTACTGCCTCCATAACGGTGTGTGTATGTACATTGAAGCAGTTGACAGATATGCATGCAAGTAAGTCAAGCTGTCTTTGTGATGGCACAGAGATATGGGACTGAAGTTCATAACTTTTAGATAATTCATAAAATTCATATCAAGGAGATTTTTTCTATAATTGGGTTTTTGCTAGGGAAAACCATATAAACACACGTATATAAATTGTGTGTGTGTGTGTGTGTGTGTGTGTGTCTATGTACATACTGCACCCTCCTTGCGTATATAAATATACATTTAAAGAACTGGTGATTTTCCCTCTTAACTTAATGTTGCTACTGGTACAGTCTGGGGCTGAAACCTCTCGTTCTGGCTGAAAACTTAGGTTTGTGAACGAGTTCCTTGAAACTTGGATTTATTTCCTGCCGCATGTGTGGACAACATCCACAATATGTTTCTGAATTTACAAAAAGATTATATATACACATTGGACTTCTTACCCTCAACTTTCGAAAATGGAAAACAATTATTTTTCTTCAGTTTCTAATTCTAATTTTTCTAATTCTAAATTTTTTAATTCTAAATTTTTCTAATTTTTCTTCAGTTTCTAATAGTTGCTTAGTAACAATTGCTGGAAGTGGCCCCTGCTTCTGTTTGTTCCTTTTTTTGTCCCCATGACAGTTTCGCAGTGGGGACCGTCAGCTGAAAAGTAGATTTGAGGGCGACCTGAAACTGTAGGTCCTCCCACCGTACTTACTCAGAAAACACTTCCTTGGAAGCAATATCTAGTTCTGCATCAAATTTTACTTTTAGTGGATTTCATATTTTCAAGTCAATCAGAGGGAACTGGTAGGTCCTGAAGAATAAATGGGTCCCCTGTGGCTAGACTACTGACTCACTGATCATTTTCTCTGCCTGAGGAATAAGTGATAAAATATTCTGATCCTCATGAATAGAAGCTATAAGCTTAAAGGCTTTTATTATTTTATGAATAATAATCAGCAGAAACATAGTCTAAATTGTTAGAAGAACAAGTTGTATTCTGTGACAAAGTGAATGGCCTTGCATTATAAATCACATCAGCCAGACAAAAGTGATGAAAAATGCTCATGACTGTTAGTGAAACTGACTTAAATCTCATAGAATTCTACCCTCATGTTCATATTTGCATGCTGTAATTTCCCACCCTAAGATAAATCCAATCTTCACAATAGTTGTCCTTGATTTTGATAATAAGAATCAATTTTTTCATGTTCATCATTCCTTATTATCCAAAATAATGAAATTATGAAATAAATGTCCTACTTTATTAGATTGTGGTTTATTTTTCTCTATGATACTTAAACTTTAGATTATAAGAGACATTACAATAGTGTGAAGGGTACTTCACAATTATGAATTGCATTTAGTAAATTATTTTCACTTGACCTGATAACATCGATTCATTAAATGATTTATGAACTCTTTAGTACATTGCTTTTCTTTCTGTCATTAAATCCTGATGAAAATATCTTATTCCCTGATAATGTTTTAAACATGAGTTGCTACAAAATGACAATTAAACTACAGATAACACTCATATTTAAGGACCTTTAATCAAAAGCAATATTTAAAATATCACCAGAGGTCCCACTAGTCTAGGTCGTAACTTTGTTTTTGAATTTTACATTTAATAAAAATGTAAAATTCAAAAACAAATGTTTAATCAGACATCCAACGCTTTCCTCCTTTCGCCTTGATGACTTCACTTTGTATTTTTAAAATTCTGTCATGACACATCTCTAGGAATGCTCACCAGCTCTAACTTTTTTTTTTTTTTAAAGATTTTATTTATTTATTTGACAGAGAGAAATTACAAGTACACTGAGAGGCAGGCAGAGAGAGAGAGAAGGAAGCAGGCTCCCTGCTGAGCAGAGAGCCCGATGTGGGACTCGATCCCAGGACCCCGAGATCATGACCTGAGCCGAAGGCAGCGGCTTAACCCACTGAGCCACCCAGGCGCCCCCAGCTCTAACTTTTATTAGAAACACTTGATCGGCATCATTCTGCAGAGTGCTCTCAATACCGTGAGAAGGTTTATAAAGGGCTGTTCTTCTTTCCTTGCTTGAAGGCATTGGAAGACCCCTCCATATACAGAGATCCCCTGGCTATCTGGGGTGCAGAGAATGTGAGAACTGAAGTCCCCATGCCCCACATCTTCCTCAAAGGTTCCCTGGTCCTGACATTCTCAGAAGACCAAACCTCCTGAGCTAACAGGAGATTCTTATTCATTCTGGTTTGGCTTTGAACCCGCCCACACACTTCTGGCCAGGTCTTCTTGAGACCAAGCGGCCCCAACACCAGTGCTGTGAAAGGTTGCATGAGAAAAGAGTTGTGTGGCCAAATCAGTCTGAGAAATGTTATATACTCTAGCCCTCAGTTCTTGATCACAGCACAACACAATGTGAAGTCTTGACCTTCCTTCAGAATTTCTTGAAATTATTTGACCAACTAAACTCAGATTTGAATAATTTATTGGAATAAATAAACCCAGAAATCTTTTGCTTGGTTTAACCAAAGTAGTTGATAACCCAAAGAACTAGTAGGGAGGACCCATCTATGTGAAATGTTGGCTGACTGGTTTGGGCCATGTATGGCTCAGAGAGGCCCTGATACTACAGCTTGCTTTTGCTCCCCAGGACTCTTGCACATGTGACTGACATATTCCTTGAGACCCTAAAGTCTCTGAGATTAATATCTAACAGGTTACAAGTAGCTGCTAGGTATTGATAATGACTATAACCAAAGATAGCTAAAATTAAAACAGTATCCAGGAAAGCCTGGAATAACTTGATGGTCCTTTTATACTTCCTACACTCAGATCCTGTCATCTCTTTCATGATGTGTTCTAGAAGAATAGCTTTTCAGTGGTGTTAGAGCTTAAAACCCTTTTTGGAAGTAGCCCGATGTAGTAGAAAGAACACAAGCTTTGAAATCAGAAAACCATTTGGATCGAACCTGCCATTCACTGGCTAAGAGCAAAAAGACAAAAAGTAATAAGTATTGGAAAGGATGTGGAGAAAAAGGAGTCCTCACACATTGTGGGTAGAAAGATAAATTGATATAGCCACCATGGAAAACTGTATGGAATTTCCTCAAAAAGTTAAAAATAAAAATACCATATTATCCAGTAATTCTATTGGGTATTTACCCAAAGAAAAGGAAAACACTAATTCAAAAAGATAGGTACACCCCTGTGTTTATTGCAGAATTACTTATAATAGCCCTCGGTATAGAAATAACTGAAGTGTCCACTGATATGTGAATTGATAAGGAAGACACGTGTGTGTGTGTGTGTGTGTGTGTGTGTGTGTGTGTGTGATGGAATATTGTGCAGCTACAAAAAAAGGATGAGATGTACCATTTGAGACAACATGGATGGACCTAGAATGTATTATGCTAAGTGAAATAAGTCAGACTGAGACAGACAAATACCATATAATTTCACTCCTATATGGAATCTTAAAAAATGAATAAACAAAAAAGAGGCAGAATCAGACCTGTAAATACAGAAAACAAACTGATGGGTGGGCGGGGGGGGCGGGTAGAATGGGTGAATGGGAGTAGGAGATACAGTCTTCTAGTTATGGAATGATGAGTCACAGGAATAAAAGACATAGCATAAGGGGTAGCGTCAGTGATACTGTAATAGTGATATGTGGGGACAGATGGCGGCTACACTTGTGAGCAGAGCAGAATGCATAAACTTGTCACACGGTTATATCGTACTCCTGAAACTGATATAACATTGTGTGTCAGATATATTCAACCAAGCAAGCAACCAACCAACCAACCAAATCGCTGCCATTCATCTGCTGTATAACCTGGTACAAATTACTTAACTCCTTTGAGTCTTACTTTTCTCATCTGTAAAATGGGAATCTGCTATTGAAAGGAAAATGGGTAAAAGTGCCTACACAGAGTCTGATACAAAGAGTGCTTAACAAACGCTAGTTTCTTCTTCTCTCCTAAAGTGACTTTCCAGTGCTCTTACGACCAACTCAAGGTAGAACTGGGACTAGGACTGAGATCTTCTGCAGCTTTATCTCATGCTTTTTCCCTTGCTGTCTCTTCCCACTGTGGGGACCTGTATCCATTCCCTGGCATTCATTCCTCTGGGTCCTTTTGCAGTGAGGTGCAGATGGAGGTTGAGCCAGGGCTGAGCTGGGAGGAAATTCCTAACAAGTGAGCAGCTCAAAATACTTAAGAGGGTATTTTTGAAGTTTATGCTCCTGTGAAGGGTAATAGAATACAATTGTACCCGAGCTCCCATAATTTCTGGAAGTATATGTTTCCAGTAGATGGCAGCATTGTTTCATTTACTTTTATCTATGCAGTCACCCTGTGTGGTGGTGGCTGGTGATGCTCCTTACAGTTTCACGCATGAAACACCATGAAAGCCCCTTATATTCCATTTAGTTTTTTTCTCCTTTGAAGAAAGTATTCAAACATTCATGGGTCGCCACCGAGACCTTTTCCCTTTGGGCCAGTGATGATATATATCTATTTATTTATTTATTTGTTTGTTTGTTTATTTTTTAAGAAAAGGGTTTCCTTGGCTGACGTGGCTGTCCTTCCTGTTCAGAGACTGCATATTCTTTTACAAGTCTGGTCTCTAGTGAGGGACTCTGCCTTCAAATTCTTCCTTCCTTTGACCTATACTCTCTGCAATCTGGCCAAACATTTGTTCAAAAACTCTCATGGCTCTTAGGGCAGAGTTGCTTTGTGTTGGTCTTAAAGGTAGCTCCTCAGGATTTTAGCCGAACAGAAGCTGATCTTTAATCAATGTTCTGCAATGCCTTATAAAGGCGGGATGCAAATAATTCCTCATCAATCCCAGGGCAAACAGACCAAAGGGGGAAGTCCATGCTGCATTAACTTGTAAATCAGAGAGCTTTCAGCTGACCCCTGATGGATTTTCCATATGCTCCCAAAGAGCTGAGTCTGGAAATGCAGAGGTTGAAAGACAGCAGGATATGGAATCTGAAAATACATAAGCGTTTCTGGCCAGGGCTTAGCGCTGACCTCTGTTTGTGTGTTGTTACAGCTGTGTCTTCGGCTACGTCGGGGAGCGCTGTCAGCACCGAGACTTGAGATGGGAACTGCGCCACGCAGGCCAGGGGAGGCAGCGGCAAATCACGGTGGTGGCCGTCTGCGTGGTGGGGCTCTTCTTGCTGCTGCTGCTGGGGCTCTGGGGGGCTCACTGCTACAGGTGACTTTGTCTTTCCCTTGGCATTTTCAGCCTCTCTCTACCACCTCCCCAGGGAATGCCTGCCTCCTCGAGATGAACTTCTACACACTTGCTACATTTGTTTAAAGGGGGGGACTGACAGTGAAAAGGAAAACAAGCAATGACTAAGGATTTCACTGCTCTGAAGCCTCAGTGGTTTTGCTTTTCCTTGTTTGGTTCTGGTCTTTGTCAGTATATCTACATTGTTTATGTTTTTTTTTTTTTTTTTTTTTTTAAGCGATTTTATTTTTTTGACAGAGAGGGAGGGAACACAAGCAGGGGGTGGAAGAGGGAGAAGCCAGCTTCCTGCTGAGCAGGGAGCCGGATGCAGGGCTCCATCCCAGGACCCAGGGATCATGACCTGAGCCGAAGGCAGACACTTAACTGACTGATCCACTCAGGCACCCCTATGGGGTTGTTACTGAGCATAATGCATTTTTGTATTCTATCTTTTTTTCTTCTATGCATCACCTGCTCCCCCCCATAGGCTGGGTAAGTAATTTTGCGTGGCTGCCTTCCACTCAGTCGATTTACTACAAAGTATTAACTCCTGTTCAAAGAATCATTACTTTCTCTCACTTGGGGTTTGTGTTTTCAGTAATTTCAAGGTAAAAGTTAAAAACTGTGGAGCAAAAATATTTATACATTTAATTAAAAGATTACTACATTAAGGTGAAGGGATCATTTTCCATTTTCTTGCAAAGAACTTCATCTTCATCTTTTCCAGTCGTTGTATGTGCTGTTAGAGTTTGTGCTGTACAAAATTATTGAGTCATAACACATTTGGGCAGAGGGGAACTTTGTAGAATTACCTAATTCAGTCTCATCATTTTTTTTTTTAAAGATTTTATTTATTTATTTGACAGAGAGAGATCACAAGTAGACGGAGAGGCAGGCAGAGAGAGAGAGGGAGGGAAGCAGGCCCCCTGCTGAGCAGAGAGCCTGATGCAGGACTCGATCCCAGGACCCTGAGATCATGACCTGAGCCGAAGACAGTGGCTTGACCCACTGAGCCACCCAGGTGCCCTCAGTCTCATCATTTTAATCTTGAAGAACCTATGACCCACTTAACCTATGGCATTAATTCCTGGAATTGTAGGGAAGACCTACACCACCATCTGCAGATGAAAATCAAGCACATTTGCCAGGGCTACTCAACCACTCAGGTGGCAAATGGCATGTATTATGGAGAATTTCAGCGTTTGATCCAAGACCTGCTTCTCTGAGATCCCACTGTATCCTAGCATTGTGGTTAAGAGCGTGAGCTCTAGAATCACACCACCCAGGGACAAGTCCCAGTCATGCTTAAGGAACACCAGGCATGTTATTTAACCTTTGTATTCATTAATTTCCTTTGTTATAAAACGGGAACAAAAAACTATACTTACCTCGACTTACTGTAAAACTAATTGAGTTAATTTAAGTAAAGAGTTCAGCGTAGAACTGGCAAATGGGACTTAATGATCAGTGTGTTACCATGATGATGACTTTCTATGAGCGGTCATGTGTCCCTCCAAGTCTGAGATGTTCTGAACCATTTTACACCTTGAGAGACAAGGTTCTCAAGCACAAACTTGAGATTTTTAATTCAGAGGTCCAACAGTAACCATTTCACTTTTTAGCCTGGTGTTGGATTTGTAGGAAGAATATTAAGTAACCAAGATTTATCCTATTGAACAAAATGCCAAAAGAAAAGTAGATACTTGGCAAACAGTGTAGAAAAAATGGAAGCAAGAAAGTCAAGTTCATGTGTGTCATAATTATTAAGTACTTTTTCTTATTCTGTGGGTTATTACGTAGTAAGTAAGTTTTATGTTCTGTTGCTGTTCTTCAGAGCTCTGGATTGAAAGCTCTTGTCAGTTTGCTGTCTTTTTGGACTTGGAATTCAAAGACCAGCTTAGTGGGTTAGTGTAGACTTTATATACAAATCAGAACAAGTTTAGCTTCTGATCCCTGTATCCCTAAAATCAAAAGTGATAAGAACATTTCTTCAAAAACAAAACAAAACAAAACAAAACAAAAAACCCAAACAAACAAAAAAGCCTCATCAGCACTCTTTCCAGCTTATCCCTCTGCAAATTTTCAGCTGCGTGTTTGACTGCATTCAAGCACTTTTATGTGTTGATTCTGAGAAGATCAAATTAAAATAGCTAGTTTAAATATTGCCATGTCACTAAAGTATACCAATAAATATAGCTCTAGTCTTGAGTTGCTGTTAGGTGTGTTGAACGATTTTCTTTAAAAAGTTCAAATCAGTTATTTCCTCCTTTTGTAGCACTCCTTGCCTGTCTTGGCCAGACTGAGCATTTGACACTCTTTGTCTTGTATATCTTTCAAGATTGTGGAATGAAGTAATTTTTTAAATGTTGTAATATTATTACTTCAAAGAGTTTGATTTCTTGGAAGGACCTACTTGTAAGAAAATCCACAGGAAGTGTTCTGTCACAAACTATAACTTTGTTATTTTGCAACTTGGAACTGTTTCTATTAGCTACTTGATTGAATATTTTCCCTGATGCCTTTGATTAAGAACAGTACAACATATACTCTCTCAGCATCCATTGCAAGAACTCACAGTTCCTTAGAATGGTTTTCACAGCAGTGCTTACCGTCCTTACTACCGTTGGTCAGATATCCTGGCAGGCCTATTTGCCAGAGGGTCACATTCCCTTAGCTGCCACCTGCCCAACATAGCAGCACTGACTTAGCTGCTACCTGCCCAAGATAGCCGCACTGTTTTAGGAATCTTGAGGCTGGCTAGCGGTCTTCACCACCATATTTACTTCATTGCCTTCCGTTAATTGGCTGCTCAATATATCATGTACCTGCCTTTCCCTCTAGAGACTACAGCTCTGGGGACAGGGATCCTGGCTTCATATTACCTCTCCCTCCCTTTACTCCCCTTTCCCTCAATGCATGACACCATGACCTCTATAGACTTTGTTCTTTGTGTTTGTCAAACAAATAAGTATTTATAAAGCTAGATTTGGAGGCAAGAGACCTATTCTACTTCCTAGCTTGGCAACATGAGATAGTATTCTCTTGGGTCCTCCTCTCTGTGTGTTCTTGTGTCTGATGCCTTTGAGTAGGAGAGGGCACCGAACTAGTGGGACGAGCCCAGGCATCTCACAGAACCTTGGAAAAAGTGAAGTATCTGGAAAGTTGTGCAGAAAAGAATGCTTAGAAAACCCAAAGTCGTGCTCCTAGTTTTCTTGATATTTCTCTCTTAGGCATTTTAAGTACCTACATTTCAGTGGCAAAAGCAGTTGTCCTTGACCTTCACTGAGTGGGCTACTGGTTGTGTTTTGTTTTGAAATTGTCTCACATTTTGGCTTTATTGCAGGACTAAGAAGCTGCCATCAAAAAATTTAAAGAATCCTTATGAAGAGTCGAACAGAGAAGGTAGCAGTAGCAAGCCTACAGACAGCCAGGCTAGGATGGCCTCCTGTCCCCAGCCTTGGGTAATGTGACCAAAGTACATGAAGCAAAAAATTGAGTTCATATGGACCCCAGTTCATTTTTTCTCATTATTTTTCTTCTATCCTGTAGCTTCTTCTTATAATTTCCATTTTTATGGGTTATGTGAGACGTCCTTCCCAGTTATTGGGTAGTCTCTTTCAAATGGATGACTTAAAAGCCCAAGATTGTGCTCTACCTTTCTTTCCTTTTTTTTCCCCTTGTGATTTCTCCTATGGCGGTTTGTTTGTTCATTAATTTATTTTAGTGAAATACAGTAGATGCTCTTATCTACTTAAGAAAAAGAAATCTTTTTCTTAAGATTTCTTTTCTTCACATACATTTTAAATGTCTAAATTTCAGCAGCAAATAGTTGCCAGATGTAGCAAATAAAAATACAGGATGCCTAGCTAAAGTCATACTTTCAGTGAAGGCTGAAATTTAAATTCAAATTTAACTGGATGTCTTGTATTTTATCTGGCAAACCTATACGTTTGCCAAAAAGCACAGTGATTGGGAAGTTCAAAATGCTTTATAAATTACCCACTTCAGTAACTGATCTTGAAACTCAATAGGGCTAGCTCGAGCTAGGCTAAGCTCCCTTGAAACTGTTGGGATTTCCATTTCCAGACACCTGTCAGGGACAACTTGAGTGGTTCAGTGCATGCCGCTGGTATGATGTGCGGCATGTATTGCACAAGAGGCTGGGATATATGGCAGATCCATGGGGATTGAAACCTGTGAGCTAGTAGGGAAAAGGTTCTTAGGGAGCTGTTTTGGAGGGACAGAGGCAGTGTTTGTTTCCTTCCCAAACCACCTCCCCTCTGTGCTTCCCCTCCCCCACCCCAAGAGTAGCTGCCCCAGGGCCATGCTTCTGCCTAGCAGGTCATCGCTGATCCCGCCTCTTAGAGGCATCAGCGTATACTTGTTTTCTGGCTGAAACTTAAACCACAAAAACTTAAAATACAAAAATCAAATAAGAAATGTGAAGTCTAGCCTGACCCTCCTCTTAACTGGCCGTCTTAATCTTCAGCAAGTCACTGAAAATCCTGTTTCTTCTTCAGGACACCTAGGGGTTTGGATTACAGGACCTCTGAGATCCCTTCTGTATCTTTGCATTCCCTAAATGTGTGCTCCTGGATGGACTTACCTAAAGAATGTCCTCAGTTCTTTGAGCCCTCATGACCGTGGACTTCTAAATGACATATACTGCACCTATTGGTCTATAGGGTGTTTCATTCAGGTTTTGAGTAGCAAGTTTAATTCATGGTATTGAAATCATGGAAAGGAGGGAGAAACAATCTGTATCTAGTTTTTAAAAAACCTAAAACAGTTGCCACTGTCATTAGCAGCTTGTTGGCTCAGAGCTGTGGCAGAAGGCCTCGGGCTGCTGAGCTCAGTCCCCCTGGCCGTCCTAACGGTCCACCGTAACTGTCACCCACACCAGCTGCTGCTGCAGATACAGTGGGAGTGGGCGACAGCCAAGCATCTGAACCAGCAGGAAAAGCAGCAGAACCAAATCTGGTTCCATCAGCTGCCTTTCTCATCTCAGCCTAGGATTCTAGGACCTCAGTTCTTCTGGCAGAAAAACATGTGGCTGGAAAATTTGCCCCGCAGAGGGCTGGATTTTGACTTTAGTCAGAAATAATGGGTATGTGCCCTGAAACAGTGAGTTGTGTATTGATTTGGCAATATGTTGCTGCAGGGAGACCATTAAGGGAGAGAAAGCAGTGAAGGATAATTAGCATTGTGGAAAATAAGAAAATGAAAACACATGTTCATGGGATTTGCCAACATTTCTCTTCCTAATTGACTCCAGTCGTTATTCTTCCTATAATTTTCTCAAAGAGAAATATGACCAGGGAGGTTTTCTTTTTCTTTTTCTATTCCATTTTTCTTATTGTACTTCTGAGTTATGGGCTCCTCCTGGGGAGGGGCCATCTCTGAACCGACAGTGAGCATGATCAGCTAAAATCTTAGGGCAGTCCCTCTGCTGGATTACTGATTGGTGAGGAAAGACTTTGCAAATTGTACTCTTTGTTCAAGGGCATGAGTTAACTTATAGCATTGATCTATTTTTTTTATTGGTCTATTTTAATATCAAATCTATCTAGTGTAAGTGAGAGCCAGTGAACTCTGCTCAGCCTGCATTGCAAGTGCCCAACAATGGCAGATAGTACAATAAGGACAAAAATAATTAATTTTTTGACCAAAGAGAAATGCTGAACCTTTCTGGGCCTGCCTTTTAGAATTCTTGTTTCTAAGGTGTTCAACGATGAAAAAGCATTTTGAGGATCCCTGCAAAATAGTAGTTCTACTAATAGTAGAACCCCAGATTACCAAGAACTTGGTAGCATGTTTAAATGAACTTCATTAACTAAAAACACACACATATTTGAAAAGTTGGAGCGCATACATATATGAGATCTTATTTGTCTGGTCTTGGGGTGATGCTTAGAATTAGGGAATCTAAGGGATTCTTGGAATGCTTAAAGTAAAATGGTGGGATCGTTGGGATCCATGATCCAAAAGTTGGGATTCTAGAATTAGAATAGATTCTCCAGTTAAGTATTGATAGTGCCCATTTGCCTTTATCGACATAAGGCTCCTAATTGAAAACAGAATCTTTCATTAGCAAGAGAAAGAAATTTTACAGGGCCTTCCTTTCGGCTTTCACCTTCCATACAATGAACTTAATGAATCCATAAACTTTGGCTCCATGTATGTTGAGATCACTGATGAATTATAGCAAGGTCCTCTCTCTCCTTCCCTCCCTTGTGTTCTCTGCAGTTTGTGGTGATAAAGGAACACCAAAATCTCAGGAATGGAAGTCAACCCGTGACCCTCAAGGACGGCGAGGCAGCAGATGTTAGCCAGTTCTCCTCTCTGGAGCCAGGTGAGTGGCTGTCTTCATCTGGATCCTGAATGTTTTTCTGAGTCTCATGGAAGTGCAGACACAATAGTTAAACTATATAGGAGCTATGCGAGTGGCTGGGCTGGATTGAAATGCCTCAGAGCCTTGGAGAGATGCATTTGGATTGGATTCTTATTGTGCACGAAGTGACCATGTTTCCTCAAAACTCTGGTTGCACAGCAGTTTGCTAGATCACTTTGGGCCAGCACACAACTCTTTCTTTTGAATTCGGTGGGATTTTGTGGTCAGTCTTTGGGATCTGTATTGGTAGCTGTAGGTATAGTTCTGGTGAAATTGTAAATGGCTCTAAGAAAATGTGTTCCATGCTCTAGTAGGAAGGTTCCTGTGAATTTAAGTTGATCTGCGGGTCCTCCTGGGGATTTGGGAGTTTTCACATCTTATCAGGGGCCAGCCCTCAGCCAGATGCCAGAGTCATCTGTGAAGTCCATGCAGGCTACTGGGAGAGGATCCATAAAATCATCCCGGGTTCTCGGGCTGCTCTGGGACTCAATCTGTCTCAGGTGGAATTGGAATTAGATACTTTGCAACCTAGTACCTTTGCCAAGAATTGCATGATGATAATAAACATCTTTGGCATGGGGCTCAGATGTCAGTTTTATTTCATAACTCAGAGGACAAAGTTGAACATGTTTTGAATTATAAGCTGTTATAAAGTTTCAAAGAAACATTGAACCCATAAAACATGGTTTCTCTGGATGCCTGGCTGGCTCTGTCGATTAAGCATCTGTCTTTGGCTCAGGTCATGGTCCCAGGGTCCTGGGATCGAGTTCTGCATTGGGCTCCTGGCTGAGCAAGGAACCTGCCTCTCCCCTGCTTATGTTCCCTCTCTGTCTCCCTCTCTCTCTGACAAATAAATAAAATCTTAAAAACAAAACAAAGCAAAACAAAACACCAGTTTCTCTGCTGAGAGGGGCTTCAGCTCTGCTTATATTTTCTGATGTCTGACCTTCGGGAATATGCTTGTTACTGGAGCCCCTGGGTGGCTCAGACTGTTAAGCATCTGCCTTCGCCTCAGGTCATGATCCTGGGGTCCTGGGATTGAGCCCCACATTGGGCTCCCAGCTCTTCAGGAAGCCTGCTTCTCCCATTCCTGCTTGTGTTCCCCTTCTTGCTATGTCTTTTAAGATTTTTTTAAAATCTTAAAAAAATATATGCTTGGGGGTGCCTGGGTGGCTCAGTGGGTTAATCCTCTGCCTTTGGCTCAGGTCATGGTCTCAGGGTCCTGGGATCGAGCCCCGCATCGGGCTCTCTGCTCGGCAGGGGGCCTGCTTCCTCCTCTCTGCCTGTGTCTCTGCCTACTTGTGATCTCTGTCTGTCAGATAAATAAATAAAATCTTAAAAAAAAAAAAATGCTTGTTACCCTACTCTCCTCTTCAGATTTCCTTACAGACAGAATGTAGGATTCTAGTTTAGAAAAACTCATTCACATCTGTCTCCTATGTATATTGCCATGTAACCCAAATTCAGTAGAACGTTTTTTTCCCTTGATGAAGGCCTTGTATATTAGGATACACTTAAGAATTGATACAATTTTATATGTAAACTGTTACCGGTGTTGTTACCTGCATAACAAAAACATTTGGCATTTTCAAAAGTTGTTTGGGTTTTGTTGTTAATACTAAAATTATGAGAAAGTAATAGAATGAATATCTTATAGTTGCGTATTTTCTTGAAGAGCTAAAAGCACATAATTCTTTGTTACAAAAGTAATTCAGTATAGAGGTACATATAATTTTTCCAGTTAACCAGAAGCACAATGATTGGACCAAGGTGTGGTTAAACTCAGAAAATAACTAAGGACTTGGTTAGCTGAGTACACAGGAAAAGATTAGAATATCTCCCTTTTTGCTCACTCTACTACAGTTTGACTCACTCTCTGTGAGCCATTCATAAAACTGTCTCCCAATTTGAGTGATCACAGCCCAATCATGGCCAGCTGTCTCATAAAATGCATGAGGTGAGAGATCCAAAGTAGGGAAAGAGGAAAATGAGATAAAAGATCGAGATTGGCTCTGAGCCGAGTTCTTCCCTGCTCCTGGAAAACCCCTTAAAACACAGGCTGTGCTAGTGGTGGATCCAGGGAACCATATTCCTTGACTTCAGCCAACACGAGCTGGTGCAGGTTAAGTTAGCATCATGTTGTAGGCAGAGTACCACTCTAGGGACTAGGCAGGCAAATGCATTGGAAACCTGAGCTCTGTTCCCAAGACTCCCAGAAGGGGAGAGAAGTACACAGAGAAAGTCAAAGAGGAATGTCAGGTAGCATTGCCTTTGAATCATCTCATGCAACCAAGAGGAGTTTTTTAGAAATTGGGTCCACATAGTCTGAGAATGGGTTGATTCTGTGTCTCTCTCGTCTTTTGGGCCTACCCTCCAGTCACTGTTATTTGGGCGTCTCTTGCCGGACGTTGTGAATGATGTGAATCCTCAGGTTTCTTTTTCTTTTCATGTAGGCTTGGTGCAACGGACATCATGGAGAAATGAACCCCAGGTGTATGTGGCCACAGAGCAAGGCTGCCGCACTCCACTGTCCAGTGATAGAGGCTCTGGTCCCCAGACAATGGAGCAGAGCTTTCCTCTCCCCTCCTGTGGGGCACAGCCCATTGCTTTGGGGATTGAGAAGCCACATTCTCTCCTATCGGCTAACCCATATGACAACAAAGGGCCCCAGATCCACCACCCCAAAAGAAGCTGACTCAGTGAAAACTAGAATTAAAAGGAAGATCAAAAAGGATTAACTGTGTTGATAGATGGTAATACTTCATCTCAAAAGGTAGAGGGAAAATATGGATTTTGGTGACACAATCTCTACCACTCATTACCCCTCAGGTCCTGGAGACAAACAGGTAGTCATGATTTTGTTTCTTCAAGCAGTCCTGTTGCAGATTTTTCAAGTAAGAGTAATAGAGAGAATCACTAGGGAACTCACTGGAAACCAAAGCACGGTGTTACTTTGTAAACTGTGTTGACTTCAATAGTTAAGACAGCTAGGTACTTTTCCTCTGCAGCTCCACAAGAAATTGGGCTAAAAGCAGGCAACCACAGTGGTTTGGTCAGTTATAAGATAATTCTTTTTATCTGAACAGAACATTTATCTAAGTCTTACAAAATGGTTAGAATATTAAAATTGCTGGTCTGATACATTGTGGGCATTTAACCTATCACTGGTTTGATCTATGCTGCTGATTTCACAGAATGAATTTTGATAAATTAATTAAAAACTGTATTAACTTAAACCTGATTTCTTCAGAATTAGTTGACTTATTTTTTCTATCTTAAAATCTTTGAACAAAAACATTTTACTTTAAAAAATTACCCGGAGACATCACGTTTCCCAAGCATTACTATTCTTTCCCCACAGAATATTTTTTTAAATGAAAATGGTAAATTTTCCTGTCATGTTTTGGCACAGAATTTGTACTTATTTTCAAATAAGTATGCAATCTCATATGCAAATATGAGATTGCAAGCAAATTTCCGGATTTATTTTCATTTTGAACAGTCGATCTCTTCTAATTATTTCAATAAAATCACTATGAAACAAACATTTTCTTGTATTCCTGGTTAAATAATAAATTATAGTTTAGGGGATATTCGAGTTGAACCAAAGTGATTTGCCAGAGTGATTGTCAAAGCTTCCTATTGCTATACTCTTAAAAATAATTTTGAAATCTATTGGAACTTTATAAAGTAAAACTTCCTAAGGTCTTCTTCTTCTTCTTTTTTTTTTTTTAAATATTTTTATTTATTTATTCGACAGACAGAGATCATGTAGGCAGAGAGGCAGGCAGAGAGAGAGAGGAGGAAGCAGGCTCCCCGCTGAGCAGAGAGCCAGATGCGGGGCTCGATCCCAGGACCCTGGGATCATGACCTGAGCTAAAGGCAGAGGCTTTAACCCACTGACCCACCCAGGTGCCTCCTTCCTAAGGTCTTCTAATTAAACCTTGTTCTTGTAGCTAAGACACTGTTATTACACATCATACTACCTAATACAGTAAGTATAAACTGTTCGGGCCTTTGGATTTTTCAGCTTAAGCATCAGCTAGTCCCTTTGCTTACTTTTTCTTGCATTTTTCTTCAACTCCTTAGACTGTGGTCAGTCCAGAAGTCAGCATAAAAAGGAGTTGAAGCACATCTCTTCAAGTAGAAACTTAGGAACTTTGGAAAAGGTTTAGTGGTGAGGAGGATAACTTAGATAATTATTCAGTATGACCCCTTTCCCAGATTTATACAAATACAGATTTTTCTGTATTCTGTATAAAGTTTTGCTTTGACAGTTGATACCCTAAAGGATAAGAAGACCTATTTTTTTTTTTCTAATGAGTGAAATGACCTCAGAAAACAATACTCAGAATATTCCCAGCTATGGGGAAATTATATTCCGAGGTGTGAATCTTTTTTCTCATTCCCAAAATGAGCATTTCTGAAGTTTTCTGGGTGTAGATCTTACAATTTAAAAAAATTTTACTACCTCTTTCTTTTAGAATTTCAATGATAACCGAAGAGATGACATGAGACCACTGTAGCTCATAGCATAACATTATCTTTGAACCAGATACTCCATTTCCTTCAAGCCTTTCAACGAATCTGATACCTCATAAATTGGGACCATGTTAAATCCCAGACCAGGCTGGAACACTGGCTCCCCCATCAAATTAAACAGAAAACGTACTTCACATTTTGCAATCAACAAATCGCCATGAAGAGATGGCTTCCTTTCTTGTGGTTCCATGTTTCTACAAGAAATATCCTCTTTTAAAAATTAATTTTTAGGAAAGAGCATTTTCATCTGAGATGTTTGATTTGCATTTTTCCCAGACTGAATATTTTTATTTCCTAACTCTCATGGTCTCATTCGGCATAGTGCCCAATTGTGATTCTATTTGACTACTTGTCACCTACTACGTATAAAATGAGCATTCAGCCCCCTTCTAGCATCTAATGAAGGCTTAGGACACTGTATTCTTTCAAAACCTGTTCCACATATTAGCCTTGATTTCCAGCTCATATCCTTGTCATGTGAATAAATGATTATTGTGTGATAATAAAAAATGTGTTAAAAGCACTAAATAATAATCCTTAAAAATAATTTTGGGAGAAAAAGAAAATCCCTAGTCATCTTCTTGTTATGTTTTCCTTTTCTTTCTTTTTTTAAGTCTTTAAATAAGAAACCCTACTTCTATGCATTGTTTCAACCTCAGCTCTTCAAAGTTAGACATGCCTGAGACAATTCTGCCGTTTAGAACTTCATAGGACATCTGTAGCTAGTGACCATATGCTAGCCACAGCTTAGCCCCCTAGGAAAGTATGTGGCAGACATTTAGTATCATGTTAGTCATGGACACATCTGAAACAGAAGCATTTAAATTATAAAATGGGAAAATTTCCTAGCTGTGGTCCTATTTTTTCCCTCTACAGCAATATTTGGCCCTTCTGCCACGATTCAGTTTCTGATGGGCCAGAAGAAAATTAAGATGCGTTGCACTCAACAATGAAGACTTCAGGATGCATTCTTCTTCTTTTTTAAGTTTATATTTTAATTTCAGTTAGTTAACATACAATGTTGTATTAGTTTCAGGTGTACAACCTGCACAACCTCATTAGCACAGGTATAGTGGTTCAAAACTTCCATACAGCACCCAGGGCTCATCACAAGTGCCCTCCTTAATCCCCATCACCTATTTCACCGTTCCTCCCCACCCACCTCCCCTCTGGTAACCAGCAGTTTGTTCTCTAGAGTTGAGTCTGTCTCTTAGTCTGCCTCACTTTCTTTTTTTCCCCTGTGTTCATTTGTTTTGTTTCTTAAACTCCACATATGAAAGAAATACAGTATTGTCTTTCTCTGATTTATTTCACTTAGCATTATACTTTCTAGCTCCAACCATGTCATTGCAATGGCAAGATTTCATTCTTTTTATGGGCTGCATAATATTCCTGTGTGTGTGTGTGTGTGGTGTATACACAATATTTTCTTTATCTATTTATCAGTTGATGGACAGTTGGACTGCCTTCATGGTTTGTCCATTATAACTAATGCAGCAATAAACCTTGGGGTACATGTTTTTGTATTCTTCGGGTAAATCCCTAGTAGTAAAATTGCTGGATTGTAGGGTAGTTCTATTTTTAACTCTTTGAGGAATCTCCATACTATTTTTCACAGTGGCTGCACCAACAGTTTGCATTCCCATGAACAGTGCACTTTCCTCACCAACACCTGTTGTTTCTTGTGTTATTGATTTTAGCCAGTCTGACAGGCATGAGGTGGTATCTCACCCTCTGGTAGTTTTGATTTGCATTTTCCTGATAGTAAATGATAGTGACTATCTTTTCATGTATGTGTTGGCCATCTGTACATCTTTTTGGAGAAATGTCTGTTCATGTCTTCTGCCCAGTTTTTAAAATGGATTATGTGTTTTTGGGGTATTGAGTTTTATAAGTTCTTTATGTATTTTGGATACTAACCTCTTATCAGTTATGTCATTTTCAAATATCTTCTTTCATTCCACGGGTGGCCTTTTAATTTTGTTGATTGTTTCTTTTGCTGCACAGAAGCTTTTTATTTTGATGAAGTCCCTGTAGTTTATTTTTGCTATTGTTTCTTTGTCTTAGGAGACACATCTAGAAAGAAGTTGCTCAGCCAATATCAGAGATCCTACTGCCTGTGTCTTTTATAAGATTTTAATGGTTTTAGGTCTCACATTTAGTTCTTTAATCCTTTTTGAATTTATTTTTGTGTATGGTGAAAGAAAGTGGTCCAATTTTATTCTTTTCCATGTTGCTGTCCAGTTTTCCCAACATCCATTTGTTGAAGAAACTGTCTTTTCCCACTGGATTTTTTTTCTTTCCTTATCAAAGATTAATTAATCAAATAGTTGGAGGTTTATTTCTGGGCTGTTCTACTGATCTCTGCAACTAATTTTGTGCCAGTTCTACACTGTTTTGATTATGGCAGCTTTATAATATAGATTGAAGTCTGGAATTGTGATGCCTTCAGCTTTGCTTTTCTTTTTCAAGATTGCTTTGGCTATACAATATCTTTTGTGGTCCATACAAATTTTAGGATGGTTTGTTCTGGCTCTGTGAAAAACACTAACTGGTGTTTTGATGGGGATTGCATTAAATGGATAGGTTGCTTTGCGTGGTATAGACATTTTAACAATACTTTTCTTCCAGTCTATGAGCATGGAATGTCTTTCCATTTCTTTTTTTTTCTCTTTATTTATTTATTTATTTAATTTTTAATTTTTTATTTTTTATAAACATATATTTTTATCCCCAGGGGTACAGGTCTGTGAATCACCAGGTTTACACACTTCACAGCACTCACCAAAGCACATACCCTCCCCAATGTCCATAATCCCACCCCCTTCTCCCAAACCCGCTTCCCCCAGCAACCCTCAGTTTGTTTTGTGAGATTAAGAGTCACTTATGGTTTGTCTCCCTCCCAATCCCATCTTGTTTCATTTATTCTTCTCCTACCCACTTAAGCCCCCATGTTGCATCACCACTTCCTCATATCAGGGAGATCATATGATAGTTATCTTTCTCTGCTTGACTTATTTCACTAAGCATGATACGCTCTAGTTCCATCCATGTTGTCACAAATGGCAAGATTTCATTGTGCCGTCTTCAGTTTCTTTCATCAGTTTTATAGTTTTAAGAGTACAGATCTTTCACCTCTTTGCTTAGGTTTACTCTGAAGTATCTTAATTATTTTTGGTGCAATTGAAAATGGGTCTCTTTTCTTAATTTCTCTTTCTGCTACTTCATTATTAGTGTATAGAAATGCAACATATTTCTGTACATTGATTTTGTATCCTGCAACTTCACTGTATTTATCAGATCTAGCAGGTTTTTGGTGGAGTCTTTCAGGTTTTCTATATATAGTATCATGTCATCTACAAACAGTGGAAGTTTTACTTCTTCCTTATGGATTTGGATGCCTTTTGTTTCTTTTTGTTTTCTTATTTCCATGTCTAGGATATCCAGTATTACATTGAATCAAAGTGGTGAAAGGGAACAGCCTTCCCTTGTTCGTGACCTTCGGGGAGAGGCTCTCAGTTTTTTCCCCATTAAGGATGATATTTGTGAGCTTTTCATATATGGTCTTTATTATGTTGAGGTATGTTCTCTCTGAACCTACTTATTGAGGGCTTTTATATGGATGTTATACTTCGTCAAATGCTTTTTTTGCATCTATTGAAATGATCATATGATTCTTATCCTTTCTCTTATTGATATGATGGGTTGTATTGGTTGATTTGTGATGTTGAACTGCCCTTGCACCAAGGAATAAATCCCACATGATTGTGGTGAATGATTTTTAAAATGTATTGTTGGATTTAGTTTACTAGTATTTTGTTGAGAATTTTTGCATTTATACTTGTCAGAGATTTTGGCCTGTAGTTCTCTTTTTTTAGTGGTGTCTTTATTTGGTTTTGGTATCAGGGTAATTCGGACCTCATAGAGTGAATTTGGATGTTTCCTTTTCTATCTTTTGGAGAAGTTTGAGAAGAATAGCTGTTAACCCTTCTTTAAATGTCTGGTAGGGAATGCCTGTGAAGCCATCTGGTACTGGACTTTTGTTTGTTGGGAGTTTTTCTGGTTTTGTTTTTGTTTTTTTAAATTACTGCTTCAATTTCATTGTTGGCAATTGGTCTACCCAAATTTTCTTCTTGTTTCTGTCTTGGTAGTTTATATGTTTCTAGGATTTTATCCATTTCTTCTAGCTTGTCCAATTTGTTGGTATGTAGTTTCTCCTAATATTCTCTTATAATTGTGTTTCTGTGATTTTGGTTATTATTTCTCTTCTCTCATTTGTGATTTTATTTATTTGAGTCCTTTTTCTTTTTTCTTGATAAGTCTGTCTAGAGGCTTATCTATCGTATTGATGTTTTCAAAGAACCAGCTCCTGGTTTCATTGATTTGTTTTATTATTTTTTTTAAGTTCTATATTATTTATTTCTGCTCTAATAGTTATTATTTCCTTCCTCTGCTTGTTTAAGGTTTCATTTGTGTTCTTTTTCTAGATTCTTTAGATGTAAGGTGAAGTTGTTTGAGATTTTTCATGCTTTTTGAGGTAGGCCTGTCTTGCTATAAACTTTCCTCTTAGAGCTGCTTTTTCTGCTTCCCAGAGATTTTTGATCATTGTGATTTCATTTTCCTTTGTTTCCGTGTGCTTTTTTTTTTTTCTTGTTTTATTTCTTGGTTGACCTATTTGTTGTTCAGTAGCATGTTATTTAACTTCCTTGTATTTGTGGTCTTTCCAGATTTTTTTCTTGTGGTTGACTTCTAGTTTCATAGCCTTGTGGTCAGAAAATATGCATGGAATGACTTCCATCTTCTAAATTTGTTGAGGCTTGTTTCGTGGGCTGATGATATGTGATCTATTCTGGAGAATGTTCCATGTGCCCTTGAAAAGAATGTGTATTCTGCTGTTTTAGGATGGAATGTTCTGAATATATCTGTTAAGTCCATCTGTTCCAATGTGTCATTCAAAGCCACGGTCTCCTGGTTGATTTTCTGCTTAGATAATCTGTCCATTGATGTGAGTGGCGTGTTAAGGTTCCCCTAGTATTGTTGTATCATTACTGATTACTTCCTTTATGTTTGTTATTAATTGTTTTGTTTGTGTATTTGGGTGCTTACATGTTAGGTACATAAATATTTGCAATCGTTACATCTTCTTAGATTGTTCCCCTTATTATTAATAGTATCCTTATTATTATTATTAGTCTCTTATTACAGTCTTTGTTTTAAAGTCTACTTTGTGCAATGTAAGTATTGATTGTCACTCCCACTTTCTTTTGACATCCATTTGCATGTTAGATGTTTCTCCATTCCCTTGCCTCTTCTAGCCTGCTATTCATCCCATCAGGCATGTTTCTCATTTTGCTTTTTGAGCACTTTATCTCTGCTATCTTATTCCTTATTTCTGTGGTAAGGGTCTCATTCCTGTCTTCTACTCTTTTTGGAAGTCCAGTGACTATTCTAATGATCATTACTTTAAATTCTCTATCAGGCATGTTACTTATCTGTTTCACTTAGATCTCTGGCCATGGCCCTGTACTGTTCTTTCACTGGAGACAGATTTCTCTGTCTTCTCATTTTGTCTAAGTCTCTGTGCCTGTTGCTATGTGTTAGGAAAGTCAACTACCTCTCCTGTTCTTGAGGGTAATAGTCTTATGAAGAAGAGACCTTGTAATGCCCTGCAATGTAGTGCCCCCTGCTTTCTAGGGCCTGGTGCTTCCAGGATTGTCTCCAATGTATGCTGTGTGTGTGCTCTGCTATTTTGTCCTGGCCACTTTATCCTTCAGGCCAGCCATCTGCAGTGGCTCTCTTCACCTGTTATGGGCAGTGTTTGGTCCCTGGCCTGAAGGTGGTATGTTTTAGCCAAGTGTGTGCTGGTCTGTTTGTGAAATGAGCCCTGTCATCACCACCACCAGAACCAAGGCTCTGTAAAACTCCAGGTCAGGTGATGGTTTGAATAGGGCTTTGGGCTGGTCTTCTGGGGGAGGGGGCCTGTTGTGCTGAGACTGAGTCTCCCCAGCATGACTGGGAGGGACAGTTCCAGCAGAGTGCAGGGAGGTGGGGCTTGGTGGTAAGCAAGTTAGGTAGTGAGTGTCAGTGCTGTGCTGGTTCCCACAGGGGGCTCTGTTTTTATACTGAGGGGCGAGAGAGGGACATGGCACTGCCAGTTTCTTTGTTCCCACAGCAACCTCTCCATGAATGCTGTCTCTCTGGGATGTGCTCTGAGATTAGCGAATAACCTCCCACTGTGTGCCCCAGGTAATCTTCACATCACTGTTTTCATACTGTATGTTTCTGGGCTATTTGCTGGCCTTTTCTCCAATAGCAGCCTTAGTGCCCTCCAAGCTATCCGAGAACCAAGGATGCTGACCTTTAAAACTCCAAACTTTAACTCCCACTGGTTGCAAGAACTCAAGCAAGCCCCTCTTGCTTTCCAAGTCATTTGCTCAGGGATTCCTTTTCTCTTTGTGCTCCTCTGTGTACTAATCTGTCTTTCACCCTTTGCTACGACCATGCTCCCCACCTCCAGCAATGCCATGATCCATTTCTCTCCTAAGCCCATCGCCACACTTCCTAACTTCTTCAGGGTGGCTTCTTCTCTACATTTAGTTGTGTGGTTTGTTTTCCCTGTCTTCAGGTCCATTTCTGGGGTATTTAGGATGATTTCAAAGTTATCGAATTGTATTTGTGGGACGGAGAGAGCCTTGGGTCCTCCTACTCCACCGTTGTCTTCCACCCAGTTGTCAGGATGTGTTCTAAATGAAGAGTCATAAATCCCAAATTAGTGCCCGAGTTATTTGGGTTCTTATTTTTAAATTTATACCACTCATCTGCCAAAATAATGAAAGCATAGTAAAACTGTTATCGTTCAGAACTTTTAGGGAGTTATTTTGGACAGTGAGTCAAATGTTCACAGCTTGGTTTCTTTAGCTCTAAAATGAAGCATTCTTTGTGTGAAAACAATATAAGTCCCAGCAAGCATCAATACAAACTAAGGTGTTACTACTATTTCCAAGATATTGAGATGTTGTAGGCCTTAACTGCTTTAAATACTGATGCTCTTTTATCAGTCTAGGATAACTCCTTCTCTATCATTAGATAAAACATGTTAAGCATAAGTGTATCTATCATTGTATAAAACACATTGAGCATAAGTGTATCTATCATCATATAAAACATGTTGAGCATAAGTGATGCCTGGGTGGCTCAGTCAGTTAAGCGTCTGCCTTGGGATCAGGTCATGATCCTAGGGCCCTGGGATCAAGTTCCTCATCAGGCTCCCTGCTCAGTGAGGAGCCTGCTTTTCCCTCTGCCTGCTGCTCCTGCTGATTGTGCCCTCTCTTTCTCTATCTCTGTCTGATGAATAAATAAATAAATAAAATCAAAACCAAAAACATGTTGAGCACAAGTATACGTTTTCTTAATAAAATAAGGACTTTATTACATATAAGCCATAATAAAATGCTATCATTTTGGGATGATCAGAGCTCCTTTACTGCATATTAAAGGTTCTTAAATCTTAATCCACTGAGCCACCCAGGCGCCCTTAAAGGTTCTTAAATCTTGAGTCTGAACATTTTAACCTATTATTTACGTTACTTTTCCTGTGGACTTTCCAGCTGTCAGCCCTCATGGCTCCATCAATTACCTCCCATGCAAGCTCCTCATCTCACCTTTCTCATTCCTTGTTTTGTAAATGTGGTATTCAGATAACCAAGCAAGTTAGCATCATATATAAAGTAAGAATAAATGTATATTGAAGGCAAGTTTATGAATATTTCCTGAGTACAGTACATAAATTTTAGCCCTTAAACTTTTGGTATGTTGCAACCTTTATTTTTTCCTTACTGTTTTCAGCTGTATTCTTAGCTTGCTAATACATCAATTCCAAATAGATGAGGTGATGTCATTATGTATATAATGATGATACATGATGTAGTGGTTAAAAAGATGGTCTCTGAATTCCACAGGACTAGATTTTAAATACCATGTATCACCTACTGGCTTTGTAACCTTCTTCAAAATACTTAATCTCTCTAAATTTCAATTTCCTCATATTCACAATGGGGAGAATAGCATTACCATTGCCATAGGGTTGTTGTGCTTTGAAGTGAAATAATGCATGCATGGTGCTTACCATTAATGCTTGGTACAAAATTAAACCATATTATTATTGTTATTATTTTACCCCTTTTTGAGACCACTGTTTCAATTGTATTAGCTTCCGGTATGGTAAACTTGTTTGTACTACTTCTTTTCCAGGCGAGTGGCATATGAAGATCGGGCTAAGAGCAGAGCCCTAAACCCCTGGGTCAGAATTTCACAAGGTGGTGTACACAAATATCAAGACAGGCTAAACATTCAGTTTCACTTTTACATTAAAATGACCATCTTAGACATATATGTTTGGGATATGTTGGTCATTTTTTCATCAAGTTTTATACATTGGATAAAGAGCATTAATAATGACTATATTTGTTTTATGAGACAACATTGTACAGTTTATCTATGTCCAGGTAGATATGGGAAAATAATTCTTTTTGTTTTTATCTATTGTTTTAAAGGCAAGATGCTTATAAGCTAAAGAGGTTTTTGAGAAACCTCATAAAGCTTCTGAAAATATCAGCTGACTTTCCATAATGCAAATTATGTGTTATGAGAATAACCCCTTTGTCTATATATTCTAGGGAGATTATTCTCTAACACTTGTTGGCAGCTGTTAAACCAAGTAGAAATACACTGTCAAATGTGGACATTAGTTTTAAATACGTATTAATTTGTTAGAGCTGGAGACAGCAGCACAAAAGACACAGGTGGTGGCTTCTAATGATAGGTAAGCAAATATATAATTAGAATTCTAGAACCACTTGATCTCTGTCAACAGCCACTTTCCAAAATTTTTCACTATCATCACCAGCTTTTATTAGTATTTCCACCTGTTGCCTTAATGGTAAGGAAATACCACCTTAAAGCAGTATGACAATGACTGGGCTATGATGGAGCTTTTAAACCGTTTATACCCAAATCCCATTTAAGCCTACCTAGTCTTATAGATGTGGATATGTATGGTAGTTTGCACTATCAAAAAGACTTTGAATCTGTGGAATTAAAATATTTTTCTCCAGAATCATATCTTACATTTGCATTGTGGCTTCTGATTATTGTATTCCTTATCTTATTTAATCTCATTGGTTCTCACATCCAATCTAAAAAATTTAGTGGAGCAGATATTCTTTCCATTTTACTTATCCTTAAAGATTGTATCCAAAGTTGAAGGAAATTAAAGATGAATAATAAAACTTATTACTAGAGATAAGAAATTACTTCATAATAATAAAATGTTTATTTTTTCCAGAAATATATTACAGTTCTAAAATCATATACATATGATACCCATCCTCAAATATATAAAGCAAAAAATTGACATTTTATCAGAAGTATTGAAGAAAATAACATCACAGTAGATTTTGCCATACTGCTCTTGGTAATTAATAAACTTGGGAGATAAAAAAATTAGTAAGGACATAGAAGACGTTAAAGTACAGTAATTAGAATTGGATATATATGGGGCACATATAACTTCATGAAAATTAATATGTATGTGCTAGTCCATAACATAGCTTCAATAATTTTCTGGGGACCACATGAATGTGGTGATACAGACCATATTCTCTGATTGTAATGAAATTCAGTTAGAGTTAATAATAAAGTGATAAACAAAATGTTTGTAAATTACATAAACATTTCCTAATAACTTATGGGCCAAGGAAGAAATCATAATGGAAATTAGAAAACACATAGAACTGAACAATTGTGAAAATTCTATATACCACAATGAATGGTATATAACTAAATTGGTATTGAGAGGGAATCATATAAAGGCTATAGGATATATCCTTATACAGACGAAAATAAAATTAATGAGCTAAGAAGTACCCAACTGAAGAAGTTAAAAAAGGAAAGTAGAATAAATCCAAAGGAAGTGTAAGCGAAGACTTCATAAAGATAAAAGGAGAAATTATTGAAAAAAAGAAAAAATTGAGGTACCTGGGTGGCTCAGTGGGTTAAAGCCCCTGCCTTCAGTTCACATCATGATCCCAGGGTCCTGGGATGCAGCCCCACATAGGGCTCTTTGCTCAGCAGGGAGCCTGCTTCCCTTCCTCTCTCTGCCTGCCTCTCTGCCTACTTGTGGTCTTTGTCAAATAAATAAATTTTTAAAAAAATCTTTAAAAAAGAAAAAATTATAAGAATCAAAAAAGCCAAAAGTTAGTTGTTTGAGAAGTTTAACAAATATACAACAATATTAATCAAAAGAAAGAGAGAGAATGAACAACTAATATTATAGATGAAAAGGGCATAAAAATACCGGTGTGGTAACAATTTAGAAAGTAAGAGAATAGTATGAATGACTTTGTAACAATAAAATTTGAAATTTAAGCCAGTGGACAATCATTTAGGGAAAAAAAATTAGCTTACTGAAACTGACAGAGAAAGAAACAGAAAATCTGAATAGTCCTAAACCCATTAAAGAAATTAAAATATTTAACAATCTTTCCACAGGGAAAATATAAGCTTTAAATATTTCATGTCTTTGCATTGTGTCAACTTGGTCAACTGGAACTGTTTTTCAGAATTTTATTCCTGTATTTTATTCCTGTGGATTATTATTTCTCCAGTATTTCTTTTATTTTTTATTTATTTTTTTAAAAGATTTTATTTATTTATTTGACAGATAGAGATCACAAGTAGTCAGAGAGGCAGGCAGAGAGAGAAGAGGTAGCAGGCTCCCCACTGAGCAGAGAGCCCGATGTGGGGCCCAATCCCAGGACCCTGGGATCATGACCTGAGCCGAAGGCAGAGGCTTTAACCCACTGAGCCACCCAGACGCCCCTCCAATATTTCTTTTATACATGATGTCTGGTATTCAACAAAAAATTAATAGGTAAACCAGGAGATAAGACAATTGACCAAAAACCAAAAGAAAAGAAAAAAAAACCGGGCAAAATAAAAAGACCTGCAGGAGATGCAATTATCGAAGTTATCAGACATGGATTTCAAAATAACTTAGGTTTATATATTGAAGAATATATCCTGAGAATAAGAATTCCAGCAAGAATTTGGATTTATTAAAAAACTAATTGAAAATGACAATAACTAAAATAAAGAACTCAGTAAATGGGTTTAAAGATTAGACACAGCTGAATAGACAATTAGTAAGCTAGAGTGTAGGTCAATAGAAAATAAATATATATTTAATTTTAGAAGGCTAGAAGAGAGAGAATGGTAAAAGCAGTATTTGAAGAGATAATGTCTGAGAATATTTTATAATAGATGAAAAATAATAAACCAGGTTGAAAAATGCCACAAAATCAAATAAGAGAAATACAAAGAAAACCTCTAATACAAAGAAAATGTGAACATTTAAAAAGCATTCAGAAATAAGAAGCATAGTTTCAAATGAATGAAAATAAGACCGATGACAGAAATGATGAAAGCCACAAGAAAATAGAATAATATGTTTAAAGTATTGAAAGAAAATAACTAGATTTCAGCATCTAGCAAAAACATTGTTTACAAAAATGAAGGCAAAATAAGAACTTTAGATAACACAAATCTAAAAAACTGGATACCAGGAGACATGCGCTGATAGAAATACTAAAGGAGAATTTTCAGACAGAAGTAAAATGACCCCAGATCAAATCATGAAAATACAAGAAATGAGGAATAATTGAAAGGGTAAATATGTGGGTAGATTTAAATGAATAAAGACTGTGTATGAAAAATCAAAAAGTTACCCACAAAGAATTAAATAGGAGGACTTGGTCTATCAAATAGCAGAAATTATTATAAAGCAATACAACTAAGAAGTGTAGTATTGTTGCAAGAATATACAGAAACATGGAATGTAAATGAACCACACATAGTAACTTGAAAGATGATAGCGTGGGCGGGGCACAGTGATGGGAAAAGAATGGACTGTGGGTAAGGACAGCCGAGGAAATTGGTTTTCCATATAGAATATAATGAAACAGATCCCTATCTTACACATTTACACAAAAATCAACCTGAGGTAGAATATAAATTTTAATGGAGAAGGCAAAACTGTTATTCTTTTAGAAACATTTATAAGAGCGCATATTTAATAGCCTTGGGTTAAAGAAGAATTTCTCAATCAAGGCCCCCAAAATGAAAATATCAGTAAACTATCATGAAAATTAAGAACTTCTCTTTCTCGAAATACACCACAAGGAGGTCAAAATACAAGAGGTACCTTTAAGAAGAAGTTTGCAGCAGATATAACTGACAAAGTTTGCTATAAACCTGGAATATATAAATATGTTCTAAAGGCAATAAGCAAGAGAAAACAACGCACTAGAAAATGAGGCAGAAGACGAAACACAAATGTGACCTAATAACCGCACGAAGTACCATTACATTATTATTCAGGGAACAAAGCACAATGGGATGCCATTTCACACCAAGCCTCTGGCAGACATTTCACTCAGACAAGTCCAAGTTTTAGCAAGAGTGTGGAACAAACAGTCCTCTCACACAGCTGGTAGGCTGTTGATTGGCATAATTATGTTGGCACTACCAAGTGAAGTTGGACATGTTCATATTTCACAACTTATCATGTTTAATCTGAGGCGTATATTCTAGGGAAACCCTTACACTTGTATCTCTCAGGGCACATATAAAATAGTTAATCTTTTATGCAAAATATCCATCAACAGTAATGTGAACAAGAAATTATCGCATGATCTTGGGGTGCCTGGGTGCTTCAGTCGGTTAAGTGTCTGCCTTAGGCTCAGGTCATGATCAGGTTTTATTCAGTGAGGCGTCTGCTTCTCTCTCTCCCTCTGCCTCTCTGCCCTGCTCGTGCATTCTCTCTCTCTCAAATAAATAAATAAAATCTTAAAAAGAAATTATTATAGAGTCTTATATAGAATCATTATTATATGTATTATATATAATATATATTATTATGATATGGAATACTGTATAATAGCTAAAAATAAGTGAATTGTAGCTACACACTTGAAAATAGGTTAATCTGAAAAATAGGTAAGAAATAATGTTCTATTGCTAAGTCTTGGTGGTGGCTTTATAGGTCTTTATTATTGTTGTTATTGTTAATTATTTCTCTGTAAACTGCCTACATGTAAGACAAAAAAAGGGGGGAAATGTATATTTCACAGTTCCAAAATGGTGAAAAGAACACAATAGAAAGTGTCCCTAAATTCTACTAAGCACTTCATGGATTCCAAAGCAGAATTACTCACATTCCTTGCATTTATCCGAGCTGGGCTTTCTGAAGTCTGGCTCTCTGAAGCCATGGAGCATACGGGCTAGGTCACCATGTTCTGATCTGGCAATTTTCCTCCACAGTTGCAACAGCCTGAAGAATGGCAAAAATGCTATTCCCCACCCATTTTGTGGGTTTTTTTTCCCCCCACACTTATTTATGTATGTATGTATGTATTTATTTATTTTTTTCACCACACATTTTGAACACATATGGCAAATAGAGGGATCAAAACAAGGAATGAGATCATGGAGGTTATGGGCAAAGAAAGGCTGTGTATAACAAAGGAGGAAATACATAGAAAAAATAAAAATTGACATTTGGAATGACCTGGTTGGGTATGGTAAAAATAAAATGATGTTTGCAATTATGAGGAAAAAGGGCATTCAAATGTTGGTGATTTGATTTGCTTTGACCTTCTATTACCAAAGCTGACCTTTAGCAATCCGTTGTTCCGTTTTTCTTCTTAACTTTCATTTTTGAATTCTGCTTTTCAAATCCTTGTGCAGCCTTCTGTGTTTGCTAAATTATTCAATAGATTAACATAGCAATGTGTATGTTTGTCCCAAGATGGAAATGATAATGAAACTGTCTGTCCTTCTCGCATTCATGAGATAATAGGTAGGGATAATTTTTTTTAAGTAATTAAGGCAGAAAGGCAGTCAAGATCACAAAATGGAAGAAAGTGGAAGCTAAAGACTTCTGCCTCCATCACCATTTTTAGTCCTCTGCCTCATTGGAACTCTTGGCACCAGGTTCGTCCCTTTCTCATTCCAAACTCATAGCTTTCTTCCAGTTTTTCTCTTGGACTCCAAACGACTTTGTATTCTCCCACAGTTGTTACCATCTTCTTATTCAAAATCTGCCGTGAAACTCAGCAAATTCTCAGAAAATAAGGCGAATAAAAAAATCTGGGTATGGACATTAGGGAGGGTATGTGCTATGCTAAGTGCTGTGAAGTGTGTAAACCTGGTGATTCACAGACCTGTACCCCTGGGGATAAAAATACATTGTATGTTTATAAAAAAATAAGAGAATAGAGGAATTCTAAAAAAAAAAAAAAAAAAAAAGAAAGAAAGAAAAAAAAAAAAAAAGAAAAGAAAAAAAGATTTGGGGGTGCCTGGGTGGCTCAGTTGGTTGAGCATGGGACTCTTGGTTTCGGCTCAGGTCAAGATCTCATGGGTGGTGGGATGGCTGGAAATCCGCTTGCCATTCTCTCCTTTGCCCCTCCCCCCACTCATGCTTGCTCTCTAAAATGAATATATCTTAAAGAAAAGGAAAAAAAAGAAAAATCTGGACTTCAGTGATCATTCAGTATACTCACGAAGGGAAGGAAGAAAAGAGCCTTTGTAGTCTTAGCCTTGCAACCGGACAGTTTAGTCATACAACATATCCTAAAGGTTTAGTTCCATGCTCAAAGTAGGATTTCCTCTCCCAAGTCTCTGAAGAGGGTCCTTTCACTTTACTTTCAACCTACTGCCTGTAATCGTGGGCAGCTTGGTGCTTCAGAGGACAGCTGTTATGCCATTGGAGTTTCAAGAACATTCTGCCTGTAACAGTCATCCACTGAACCAGCTCCAATGGCTAGATGACCAATTCTTCATTTAATCCTTTAAATACTAAAAAAATAGTATCTCCTTTTTCAAGACATGTCTCCTGAAAATCTTTTTTTTTCTTCCCCAGAAGCCAAATCTCCCTTCCTTTTTGTGCATTCCTCTATTGATTATATTTTTAGACCTTTCAGAAGAGCTGTTGCCTCTCCTTGGAGGCGGGGATCCAGAACATCAGTGTCCTGAAGAAGCGAGATGTCCAAACTGAACACCATATTCCAGATATATATACCATACATATACTCCAAATTCTATACCATCTTTCATTCCAAGTGCCCCCTCCCCAGCGTCCAGCTCGGTGTCCCTTAAACTTGAATATCCTCAAAATCATGCAGAAATCTTGTCACAAATGCAAATAATGGCTCATTAAGTCTCAGGGAAGGAGTGTACCTTTTTAACAAGTTCTCAGCTGACCTGGATGCTGCTGGCCCACAGATTCCACTTTGAGGAGCAAGTGAATCGAAAGACAGCTGATCCAGTTTCCCAATTCCAAATTCGTGGAAGAGGGAATCTGATTATCCTAGTCCAATTTTTGGGTTTGCTTACCCTGGATTACACTGCTCTCATTAGCTATTGGCAGGAGAACAGATGTACAGAAGACGGACATGCACTTTGGTCAGCCTCTACAGCAGGAGATGTGGGTAGACTGAGTAGTTCAAAATGTTAAAATACATCTATAGCGTGAGTCAGCTAAGAGCCCAAGGTCATGTTAATGTAAATGGCTCACCAAACCAAATTTTTTTAAAGGCTTTACTTACTTATTTTGGGGGGGGACAGAGGGAGAGGATCCCAAGCCAACTCCCTGCTGAGTGGAGATCCCTATGCAATGTGGGGCTCGATCCCATGATCCTGAGATCATGACCTGAGCTGAAACCAAGAGCCGGATGCTAACTGACTGAGCCACCCAGGCGCCCCATCACGAAACCAAATTTTGACTATCTTGCATTGTACCCTTTTCTTATATATAATGGGAGAGACTGCCATTTTCCAACATAATTGGTATTGTTCTAATTTCCTTTAAACCCTGTTCATACAGTTAAGTTAAACTTGTTTCTGATGTTTGCATAAGGAATATACCTGTCAAATTAAAATATTCTAGAAAAGAAAAAATTACGAATTGTCCACTTGAACTAGTTTTTGTAGTTTAGATTTTATTCTTCTGTCATTTCAATGAGATTTTGGAAGAAATGAAAGACTTGCTTTCAGCCAACCATCCTAAAGAAGGAGCCCCTTTATACGGTATTATTTCTCTTTCTGCCATTCCTGAACTCAGTGCAGATTTGCAGTTATAATAGTCAAATGTCCCTTTTCAAGAGCGTATCCAGGGAGGCGTGTATGGCCTTTCAGGGAATCTCTTGAGTGTGATTTCCAAACTACAAATGATGTCTAGAGGGAAACATTATAGTTTGGAACTGAAACCTACACCCTACCTCCTCCGCCACCTCCCGTCGCCCACATATTGTGCCGAACGCTCTCTCTTCCACTACATTGAGGGTACCGGAAATGATGGCAGCATTTTACTTTTACTCCCTAATCTAGATGTTTACTCCTTGGTAGAGACACTGTGGTGTGTTCCCCTTCCACTGGGCTCCAATGTTGGCTTTTTTTTTTTCCTTAGCTGCAAGGTCATTTCTAGCAATTGAAGTACTTGAAGGAGTGGGCAGTGGAGAGGGGTGATGGGGATGGATGCGACAGGATAATGAGAAAGTTCTCTGGCATGAGGCTGGGGAGGTCAAAGAAATTATTCCAGCTTGGGGAGCTTAGAAAGAAATCATGTAGCAATTCATCTCAGCCCTGGATTGTCAGAATTGGTCTTGCTGTTTGTTCACTTTTTAAAAAACTAGTCCCAGAAAAACCATATGACCCATTTGGGGTTTGCAAGAGGTCTTCCATAATTCAGAGGACTGGCACATTAGTTTAATCAGAAACTTGGCTTCTTTTCCATCTTTTCATTTTGTCAATTAAGAGGCATAGCCACAATGGATAAATTTATTTGGGATGCAAGGAAAATCAAAGTACTCTCAGAGATTTGTTGGGCCAAGGAGATATTCACCTGGGACCACTTTAGAGATCAATTTTCAAAGCCTCTAAAAAAATAAATGGAAGTGTCCTTTTTGAGTCTGTTAGCCTCTATACCACTGCAGGGTGCCTGATCTTGGCCGTTTTCATGGTGTGTCTATTCATCACACTAATTCAACACAAGTCTTCCCTTTTTTGCCAAATGGTAGACATCAAGACCAAATCCATAACTTCCCCACTCTGGTTTCTTGGCAGGAGTCACTTTTGTCCTTTTAAGCTGTGTGTAAGTTTTCTTTGGTAGAGCCACAGACATTTGGCCTCTTCCCTTCGGGGTTAGTTTTGAAGGCTTAAAGACATTGCCCTAATCTTCATATGAATATGAAACTCATTATGTTAGTCTGTCTAAAGTAAGTCTCATCTAGGGAGTTAATAAGTATGACTTTCGTGTCAATGTCATAAGAAGAGAAAAATAGATCTGATTCCTCTCCTATTAGTTGACACACATATTCATAGCTACAAAGCAAACAGCATTGTGGGGTTATTTTTTTTCAGTAACAGCAAATAATTTTTTCATTTTAATGTGAGAGCATGTAAAATGGAAGTTTGCATTTGAATACAGTTTCAATAAACAGAATCACTATAATTGCCTATTGGGATGACTCATGTTTTATAAGCATTGAATTTTTGGATATCCAATAGCAAGTAGAAAGCCCATGTGCCATTTTTTTTTCTTTTACAGATGTGATCTAAGCGAATAGCTATTTAAACTCTTGCCATCTCAAACTCTATTCAGACTACTGAATATTTGTCTTTAGTGCCTTTTCTCCCTTAACCAAGATAGTAATTGCCTTTGATTAAAAAAAAAAAAAAAAAAGGGAAAAAAAGAAAAGATTGTGTGCCTGGGTGGCTCAGTTGGTTAAGCGACTGCCTTCGGCTCAGGTCATGATCCTTGAATCCTGGGATCAAGTCCCATATTGGGCTTTCAGCTCCGTAGGGAGTCTGCTTCTCCCTCCGACCTTCTCCCCTCCTGTTCTCTCTCAAATAAATAAAGAAAATCTTTAAAAAAAATCATTTTGTTTATTCTGCCAATGCTCCAAATCCCTTATTCCAATTTGTTTTATATCGCTTGCTCTGCTGTTCTAGCTTTCTCACTTTCTTCTGATAGGGGACTCTTACTTAAATCTTGTGAATGATTGTCATTAGTTTGTCAGAAAAAAATAAATTAATCCAAACCACTATTGATGCGAGTTGTCATTAGATTTATATACTTGATAATGGCATACCACAACTGAGCCTTTCCTGCTGACGGTCAACGGCATCTCGTGCAATGGTTTAAGTGGCGACACTTGTGAAACTTACCAAGTTCTGTAATTGTCAACTTTGATTTTTTTTCCACCATGCCTTAAATTAGAGATATATTTGTGCAGTGACCAAGACTTCCAAAAGCCAAATTCCTCATTTTTCCTGAAGAATGACTTTTTCCTAAAGGAGAATGGAGATCATTTACCAATTTTAGTCAGTTGTTCCTTTGTTTCAGAAAAGCTTGGAATTGAGACGAATTGGAAGAAATGTGTAATTTTTGACATGAAAAGTAATGAGATGGACATAACTCTAAACCAAACATTTTTCGCTCAGCTATGTAGGCTTAAACAGAGCTGGAATAATCTTCTTTTGCAACTCCAGGCATCAAGGCAAGGGGATTTCTGCTACGGCAGTGTTTGCGGACTATGGACAGGTACTACTGGTGGGAGGTGGAGTGCTTTCAAGGGGTACCTATGTGAACAGTTTATTATAATGGTTAGGTGTTTACTTTTATTTTTTTTATTTTTTAAAGATTTTATTTATTTATTTGACAGAGAGAAATCACAAGTAGTCGGAGAGGCAGGCAGAGAGAGAGAGACGGAAGCAGGCTCCCTGCTGAGCAGAGAGCCCGATGCGGGACTTGATCCCAGGACCCTGAGATCATGACCTGAGCCGAAGGCAGCGGCTTAACCCACTGAGCCACCCAGGCGCCCTTTTTTTTTTTTTTTTTTTTAAAGATTTTAGGTGTTTACTTTTAGCCTAACATTTTATGATGGTTAATTTCAAAATACAGCCAAGTGGAAAGAATTTTACAACGAACACCCATAAACCTACTGCCGGAATTCTGTAATTAACATTTTACTCTCCATGCTTTATCACATGCATAACTGTCTATCCAGTCCTTGCTCTAGCCATCAATTCCTCTTATTTTTAATGCATTTTATGCATCTTATTTTTAATGCATTTCAGACACTAGTACGTTTCTCCTAAAACCCTTTAGTATGCAGACAGATCATTGAGAGTTCAATATTTGTTTATAGTTTATGTTTTTGTGGGAGTAAAATGTACTGTCTGACAAAATACATACAAATATCTGTGTAACCCAAAATCCTATAAAAATATACAATCTGGCCATCACCTCAGAAAGTTCCCTGAGGCTTAATCCCCATCTCTGTCTCTTATCCCCAAGCAACCACTATTCTTAGATATGTATTTTTATAACCACGGGTAATTGTACCTATTTTGGAAACCACAAATAAATCGAAATTTTACATTAGGCTTCTTTCACTCAGCCTAATCTTTTTCTTCATCCTTTTTGTTCTGCATTCCTCCTTTGTTCTGTTCACTCCTTTGTATTGCTGAATAATAGTCTGTTCTTTTTGTGTAAAGAGATTGTCAGTTTTCTTGGGTGAAGCCGTAGTTGTCAAGTTACAGGGTAGATAAATATTTTTCACTTTTATAGAAAATGTAGAGAATTTTTTTCCATAGTGATTGGACCGGTTTACATCACCAGCAGTGAGTGGGTTGCCTGTCCTATCAACAGTCTTTTTATTTTTACTCTTTCTTTCAATGTGAGTGGTTCTCATTGTATTTGTAATTTGATTTCTCTGGTTGCTTATATTTAATGTTTTAGGAAAAAGACAATTAGAACATCGAGTCTATGATTTCAACTATATCAGACTGGAGCCAGGGCCAAATAAAAATTGTGTCAATTCAAGATGAAGTTAAATTAAAATTCCAGATGAATAAGAGTTGAGGTGGTATATGGTTATGGCAAAATCTGTGAAGTGATTGGTGAATAAATGAAGTTTGGGAAATGCTGTTACAGAGGGGACTCTATTTCAGACTTCCTCTATTTCCATGGCTTTTTTGGATTGAATCAAAATATCAACATGTAAAAATCTTTAAGAAATTCATACTTTTTTTCAAAGAAGATGTACAGATGGCCAACAAGAACACAAAAAGTTGCTTGGCGTCACAAATAATCAGGGAAGCAAATATCAAAGCCTCGATGAGATACCACCTCACACTCGCTAGCACGGTGGGGAAGAGAAACCAAAAAACAGATTCTTTTAATGATTTTTTTAAAAAGATTTTATTTATTTATTTGACAGAGAGATCACAAGTAGGCAGAGAGGCAGGCAGATCAACAAAGAGAGAGGGGCAAGCAGAGAGCAGGATGTGGGGCTCGATTCCAGGACCCTGAGATCATGGGCCTGAAGGCAGAGGCCTAACCCACTGAGCCACCAAGGCACCGCCCCCAAAAAGACTCTTAAATATAGAGGGGAGGTGCCAACTGGTGTTAGCTATTATTTGTAAGTGAGAATCCTGATGAGTGCCTCTTATATTATCAAGGACACATCTTTGCAAGATCATTCTCCTGGATTAGGGGGGCTCTGATTGTTTATGTAAACATCTGTCTACAGAAACTTCTCTGGGCAGTTTGTAGAGATTAGGTGCAGATTCCCGCAGAGCCAGGTTTAGAAAACTCCTCAACAGTCAGGAGGCAGGCTGGAAGAGAAGTGATGCCAATCAATTTACCGGGGAGCCACCATGGGAACCAAGAAGAGACTGGTTTGTCGCCCTGTCATCGGGGTTCCACAGTCTGTGTGAGGTGGGCTAGGGTGCGGTGGGGGAGAGGGAGGGAGAGGCTAAGATTCTTGGGCAAATCCGTGCCCCGTAGGTATTTCCCTGGTGCTGCCCATGAGACAAGCGATCTGCTACTCCACTTCCCTTTGCCTTTCTCCATCCACCTGAAACTACCCGGGCATCTGCTCCCGGAGCTCGGCAATATCTGATAACACCTCTGAGAGTAATCCTACCTCTGTCTGCGGACAAAGACTCCTGTAACATGATGTAATCATGCGATTTCAGTTGGCTCAGCCGTCTGGAAAGGGTGATGTTCAGTCATTTGGTGGCACTGGAAGTAAGCTTGACATTACGTTTACACTCAGCGGCATACTAATCACGGTATCCATTAATGCGGCTACCTGTTGCGAGGCTGTGTAATTGCATTTCTGTTGGTACTATCTCACGGGCCTCAAAGAGTGATTGCAGATAGCAAGGAAGCGGAAGTTCAAGGACGGTGCGTATGACAAAGCGGTAAATGCAGGACCCTTGAATGGTGTCCTAGGTGTGACTCACAGGTGCCTAGACCGCCTGCTCGCGCACAGCTGAAGGCGAAGTGGCAGGGGCCCTTCTCTGGTGAGCAATCATTGCCAACCCCACATGAGCCTCGACTGTGGAGCCCGAACCACTCAGGAAAGGGAGGAGAAGCGGTGCTAAGGAACCAGTGGTTCAAGTGGGGTAGGAGTGCCAAGGTTCTCAAGGGTACCTACTCACTTATCCCCATCTCCATTCTCAGGATCACTCTTTTCCCATCAAGGCCCTGACCTTGGCTTGTGCTGGGAATCCAATCTCTCTCACCTTCTGCCATTCCTACAATTAAGTTTTCCAGCTGTAGGAGACCCAGGTTACTTTAAAAGCTGCCAAGGAGTTTTCTTTTTTTATTCTCACACTGTACTTTAACTTGTTGATTAACAGGTCTGCCAGTCATTTTCTCTCTTTATGAACCCTTCCAGCCCCTACAGTTACTATTTCCCACATACCTCCTAAATGCCTATCTTTTGTACCAGCTCATGCACCTCTTTCCACCTGTAGTCTATCTCAGTCCTCCCACTAAAGGTCTTCGCAATCACCATGCCAGGAATTAGTAGCACACCCCCTCCCACCGGGGATGCGGTCTCCTTTCCAACTAGTAGGTTAGTGATGCAGAGTCCTATCCTCTGTTTTGCTTCCTAGGGCCATATAGTACCAATACCAGCTCTCTTAGGATGTGGGGTTTCTCATTCAGGTTATTCATTGGGGAAGTGCTCTCTGGAGCAGTGGGAGAAGCAGCAATAAGGGCAAGAAGGAAAAACTAAATAAGGATGTGATGGAAGCTGGAGACTAGATTTCCCCCATGGAAGATCTGGGGCAGGAAATGCACGGCAGAATCGGCCCCATCAGCGGATACAGAAGACAGGCTCCTCACCCTCGGTGGGACCAATTCCTCAGAGCAGTTCCTGCCCCAGATCACAGTCTGTATTTTTTTGCACTGCCCCACCCCCCACCCCCAAGACACACACGGAAAGAGTGATATTCTCCATTGGGTTGTTATCAGCTGCTAAAACACATTTCTAGGCCCAAAATCGAGCTGCTCCTGTCCAGCTACCTCATCAGGAAACCCAGACTTGTCCTTGAATGCTCCGCTTGACCAGAAACACAGTATACCGGGTCAGCCGATCCGCGGGTGCCCAGCTAGCTCTGGGATCTACGCTTGGTTCGTGTTATTCCTTCTGATCTAAAAAAGGTTGACTATGCAGCCCCTGCCAATCAAATATTTTCTATTTTTCTCTTCGTGTCCCTTATTGTTTATCCTATGAGTGTGCCCTTTAGAAATAAGCCGGGAGCTGGAAGTTTAGCAGGGTTTCTTTGGCTGAGTTGACCGTCTCAATGACGGTCTCTCATTGGCTGGGCTGTAGCCAGAGTGGAAGAAGCGCTCTTTCTACCTGCTGGGATGGTAGAGCAGTAGTCATAAGCAAGGTCTCTCTCTTCCGGTTGAGTCTGCAGATTGATGACAAAGTAGTAGGGCAGGAGAGTACCCCATGCCAAACTTTCTGACTGACTCCCTCGTAGTGAGGTTTGCCTATATAAATTTTCACATTTCCCCTTTTGATCCAGATCTTTCTTTGAAAGCATCGCTGATTCATAATCACGCTCTTTATATTAGTGGTTCTGTCCCTCAGTGCCAGGAAGGACCTTTTGTGGTTGCCTAGTCCTCTGTAGGATGGAAAGTGCATAGCAGTTGGAAACTGCCACATTCGTGTAACAAGAAAGCTTAGGAGGGAGAAATTCTCAGGTACTTCCCACCAAAAGCCTTCTCAACAATGAGCCACCATCACCTTACTGGGTATAATGTTTTTTAAAAAGCTCAACAACCAACAAAATACAAAACTTAATTATACAAAAGGGAAGAAATGTCACAATTGCACATTGTGTGATGGTTCTAAACCAGGACTCAAGGTCTGACAGTAACTAACTTAAATATTTATTGGCACTCATTCCAACTTAGGGGAGAAAAGTTCTGTCTATGAAGGCAAACCAGAATCATGCATGCCTCTGGGAAGTCTCTGTTTAAAGCAGCCATGGAAGCAGAATTATGAATGCTGCAGGGACACACTAAAAGAATTAACCAAGTGTATCTGGAAAGATACAGCGCAGGCATAAACAGGAAGCAATAGCTAATCAACTATTTGCAAAATAGCAAAACTTCCAAGACATTTTAAAACAGTACTGTTACCACAAAAGAACTGTTTAGAACCCAATGTCTTATTGATAATATAACTCCTAAGATTGCAAATTCAGAAACCACAAATTTGAAAAGAATACAAAATGAGTTAATAGGGGTTTGTTTCTTCAAAGCCTCCTTCAGGATGGTCCCACTGGCTAGTTTCATCCAATGTTTGGCCTGGCTTTCACCAACCAGCATGCGGTTGGGTTAATTGCTATAAATCTGAGATGCCAGGTTGGTAAGTTTGAAAAATTTGAATTCTTCAGCAAACCTGTGGGCCCTCAGCCACTTGAAGAAACTCTTTAGCTATGACTCTCCATTCAGCCTGAGTCTAGGGAACATAAACTTGAGGTTTATTTAGATCCTCAGAAGACTTAACTTTAAAGAGGTAGATTTTAACAGGTTCAAGAGAGGAGGGAGTGGGGAAAAATTCAGAGAAAAAAAGCAAGTTCAGCAGAGAGAACAGAGGAAACTGGTAGAGAGGTGGGGCCTGTGCTCAAGGCAGCCATCAGCAGACGCCCCTCCAAGGCCTCCCACCCCCAGCCATTTTGACTTCTTTCAAGTGTTTGCCTTAGTGAATTTAGAAATAGTATTTTGCAAAGAGGCAAACCTGAATCCTGAAAACATCCAGGAGCCTCAGGGTGCTATTTAAAATAGACATACCATTCAGTTTTGCTCCCACCTTCTTTTTCTCTTAAGGAGCCATGGCTTTCTTTCTTTCTTTCTTTTTTTTTTAAAGATTTTATTTATTTATTTGATAGAGGTCACAAGTAGGCAGAGAGGCAGGCAGAGAGAGGGAGAAGCAGACTCCCTGCTGAGCAGATAGGCTGATGCAGGGTTCTATCCCAGGGATCATGACCTGAGCCGAAGGCAGAAGCTTTAACCCCCTGAGCCACCCAGGCACCCTGAGACATGGCTTTCTGATTTAATTTTGAGTAAAACAAGTTTGGGGAGATCAAAAGTTCTTCATCATGGCCACTGAAACATTATTACTTTTGGTTAAATCACTCCACTTAGTTATAAAGGGGTCTGCAGAGGGGCCATAGTTTTTTATTATTTATTTATTTATTTGAAGATTCCATTTATTTATTTGAGAGAGAGAGAGAGCATGAGAGGGGAGAGGTCAGAGGGAGAAGCAGACTTCCTGCCGAGCAACGTGGGACTTGATCACGGGACTCCAGGACCATGACCTGAGCTGAAGGCGGTTGCTTAATCAACTGTCACCTAGGTATCCCAGGCTGTAGTTTTTAAACATAAAACTGACCGGAGTCTCAGTAGGGGGGGACACTCAAAGCACTATAACGACTGGGATCCTATTTCTTAGAGGTTTTTCAGGAACAGCCTGACCCTAGAAGGAATTAGACCGGAGGCTAGCACAGTTCCAGTAGAAACTATTTCTATCCTAGCTGGACTCGGACCAAACGCTGATGGGGTTCCAACAGGCACAGTTCTTACTAGAACAGTCTGATTCCCCAAAAGGGAATCAGACCAAAGGCCAACACAGTTGAAACTGGCACAGTTCAAACAGAAACAGTCTGAGTTCAGAAAGTCAGAGTGAGGCTAGCCCAGCTCCAAACAAGACTCAAACCAAAGACCAAATGGCACTCTGAGAGGTAAAAATAAAAACCCGGGCCTTAAAACAGATCCTGAATAAAGCCTGGAGAGCTCAGACACAAAGTGTGGAGGTTGAATTGCAGGAGAAGACTTATCCCCAAAACCTAGGGCTGATGAGAAAGCAGTCAGCCCAATCAGCTCTGTGAGGACTGGTACCTGTGTTTGCTCACCAGCTGGAGACTCATTTGGGGGTCTTCGAGAGCCCTGTACAGTTCACCTATTAAGGTAATCTTAAAAATAAAACTGCCAGGGGCACCTGAGAGGCCCAGTCAAGTAAACATCCAGTTCTTGATTTCGACTCAGGTCATGATCTCGGAGTTATAGGATCGAGCCCCATGTGGGGCTCAGCATGGAATCTGCTTGTCGCTCTCCCTCTGCTCCTTCTTTGCGTGTGCTCTCTCCCAAATACATAAGTAAATAAATAGTCTTGAAAAAAGAAGGCTCATTGGAGTAATTTCCCACAAGGCCTCCTTAGGCATCCCCCATACACCGTTTTCCTAAGAATATCTAACTATTGGTTTCTGAGATAAAAGCTCCCTCGTCCTTTCTTCTTTCTTTCTTTCTTTCTTTCTTTTTTTTTTTTTTCTGTTTTGGTCAGCTGTAAGCCAAGCGAAGATTTTCAACTTGGCAAATTAATCCACTGTCTCCTGCTTATGACTGGCTAAAAAGAACACGATATCACATTATTTATTCACAAAAATACATGCTTTGATATGTGACTATGAATTAATTAAGCATTTGTGTAAAAAAATCCATTTTGCCTCAATGATTTCATGTAAGCACCTGAGAAATTGTTTTTTGGAAAGCTGCTGGGAAACTCCCAGAGTCAAATAGTGAACTTTCAACATGAATCTCTTTTTAATTTACAAGCAAATAATCCTCAGGCATGTTCGTATAGTTTCAAACTACTCTGGCTGGTCCTCATAGCAGAAAAGGGAAAAAAAATGTACTTTTCTGAAAGTAACTCTAATTTTCTTCCCACATTCAGCATACGTGAAGGAATTTGGGGGAAATTTTACACTTTGTGAAACCTATTTATAAATTTTTCTTATGAAAATATTATAACCACCATAGCAATCATAGGGAGAGGAAGTGCTTGATCGATCTTGGTGCAGGTTATTGGCTCTGAATATTGGAAGTGAAAGCTGTTGAGGTCTGTGGTATGGGATTGGTGGGTTGAAGTATCCTGTTAAAAGGGAAAACCTTACACATTTCAGTATTTGCAGACATTTTTAAGACAGGTAGATATGACCTTTCAGGAAAAAAGTGCCAAAGAGGTGGACTGCTTCCCTTGCCAGGAGACAGGGTTTTTGAGTAGCTCTCAGGAGAGCAATAATGGCCCAACATGGGTTTGATTGATTTGCAACTGGATAGGTACTAACTTGAAGAAAGTGTTCTAGAAATATTTGGAAGTTATGGTTTCTCTGTTGAACTGCCTTGAAAATTTAGCTGTCCCTGCAGGTGTTGTGTGATCTGTAAACCAATGTAGTGACTTGTGAGCTTTTGAAGGTAGGTGATGAAGGATGACAGTGGTCTGTTGAAAAAAATAAAAATTCTCTTTTCGGTCAGGAATGGTGGCTTGGCTTGCTGCAGGCTACCTAACATTTACAGATGACTCAGGATGGACCAGGCACTATCTAAGAACTTTAATGTATTTATTTATGAGGGAGATACTATTCCTACCCACATTTCATAGATAAGGAAATTGAGGTAAACAGAGGTTAAATAACTTGGCTGTGGTTATACATCTGGTTAGTGGATAGAGTGAAATTTAAACCTAGGTAGTTTGCTCTAGAGCACATGTTCTCCATTATTTTGCTACACAACCTCCAAGGGTATAGCCACAACTTAAAGAAGTACCTGTAGGCTTACAACGTTCAAGTTACTTTGAAACAAGGCCGCATCCCTGCAAGAAAGTTAAGTGAGGAATTGGGTTGTTTTCTGAAGAATTTAGTCAATTCTATTTGGCAGCTCATTTTTTGAAAAACTCAAGTTGCTGGTGATGTTTCTAAGTCCCTGATTACTGTTTAGTCAGTTCTCCTAAATTCTTGACTTCATTTTATTGACAGGTTGTACTAGCTGAAAACACCGAAGTGCAGTGATGCAAACGAAGTAGACCTTGAGCGTGTCTCCCTTTGCCGATGTGGATTTCTAGGAAGACTGTGGAGAGGGATATCTAATTTTAATTGGGGAAAAATGTTGGGGTCATCACAACCCTCATAGATCATCTGGAGTTGAGGGCACTGACGTCACTGAAGGTCAAAGGTCAGTGACTTGCTCAAGAGGACAGCAGCAGTTCAGAGAGCCGCTTATAGGCAGCCTAGAATGTTCACTTCCTCGAATAGAGCTCTTTCCACAGCAGCGCCCTCTGAGCTGAAGCAAGCTGTCAGGCAACACTTGAAAAATCATACTGAAAAGGAACAGCCCTGGTGACAAGGTGTTCGCTGACAAAGACATAAAATTGAATGGAAAAGCCCCCTATTGGAAGTCACCTGGGCCTTTCAGCCATGGACAGTCCTCTGAGGAAGAATCCATTTGGCTCAAGCCTGCTCTTTGATGCAGAGTATGCCTGACAATGAGGTGGCTGGGGTTGGTCGGGGCGGTGATAATGACAAGTTGGCAACCAAAATGAGAAGAAAGCAGATTTATGGCTTGAAACCCTAACCCAGCCACAGTGGAAAACAAAGGCTTATCAACTGCCAAGTGCTGAGGACCTCAGGAGAATAGGTATCTTGGGAAATTAGGCCAATTTCTTCTTCATATGTTTGTCCTTAAAATACATCACGATACTCTAATCCTACCTTTGACAGTTGTGGAATAGTTTGATGGAGATTGGTTTAAAGTTGCAGAAAAATCTTCCTATCTCTAGAAATTAATTTAAAACATCACAGCTCTATGAACTAAATGTTAGTGTCTCATATTTCTAGGCACAAAAAATATTTACTGACTACATAAATAAATGAATGTTCTAGTCAAGACATTACATCCCTGATCAATCTTTACCTATTTTTCTGTGGAATACATATTTAAAATTACGATCGAAACACTTCTTTTAAACAACTTCACTAGGATTTAATTAAATAACTGCCAGCTAGTCTCATTTGCATAATACTTTTTGGACTGCTTTGTACAATTTCTTTAAAGCCTTGCCTAGCTTTCTGTTAATAGTGAGAGAACATGACTGATGCCTTAGTTTACATGCATCTCATATTCTGTACAATTAAATTTCTCCTTTCCTATTCAGCTCACCTTGTTAGATGGGGATAAAATTGTCTTGTTCCAACTTAATAGGAATATTGCAGAACCAGTGAGGAAATGCCCAAAGTGCTTTGATAATCTTACTTGTGTGTGCCTGGTGATTATATTAATTAAAACGTCTTTTGTGAGCAGCACATGAACGGGTTTTTAGTCTTTGAAATAAGTTGGTTTTCAACCTTACGATGTAGTTAAATTCAGATTTGTTGTGAAATATAAATGCTTGAGAGGAGAAAAAATTGGTAATTTTTCCCGCTCAAAGAAACATCCTGTTTTGCTAAAAGGAAAGGAAACAATCAGACCTCTGAGGTCATGACAGAAAGATAGAGCAGCCATTTGAAAGGGCTCACACTGACCCAAAACGAGATAACTTGAGCAGCCGAAAGAGAGTAATGACTTTGGTTTTCTTCTTCTTTCTTTCTTTCTTTCTTTCTTTTTTCTTTCTAAGATTCTTATTTACTTCTTTGAGATAGAATAAGAAAGAGAGAGAGAAAGAGCACAAGCACAGGGAGCAACAGGCAGAGGGAGAAGCAGACTCTCTGCTGAGCAGGGAGTTGGATGTGGTACTCAATCCCAGGACTCCAGGATCATGACCTGAGCCAAAGGCAGATGCTCAACCGATTGAGCCACCAGGTTCCCATTGACTACAGTTTGTTGAAACATATTGAATATATTAAAAAAATCTATGAGTTCATAAATATAATGAGAAAAAGAAGGAATGAATGGAAAAAAAATCTCGAAACTCATTTGTCACTATTGGAGATGCTTGGTGCACCAGATCAGTACTCCGAAAATTGCCATTTAAGGAAAGAATTAGAAAAAGAGGGGCGCCTGGGTGGCTTGGTGGGTTAAGCCTCTGCCTTCAGCTCAGGTCATGATCTTAGGGTCCTGGGATTGAGCCCCACATCGGGCTCTCTGCTCAGAGACTGCTTCCCCCTCTCTGTCTGCCTGCCTCTCTGCCTACTTGTGATCTGTCTGCCAAATAAATAAATAAAATCTTAAAAAGCAAAAACAAAGGATTTATCCTGCCTACCTATATAGTTCCTTACATAAATTTTATTTCAGGATGCCCATATGGCCCGAGTTGATGAGGAATGCTTTCTAATTAAGCAAAACTATTTTAGTTAAGGTGGACACAAAAATAAAAGGATAAAATCTCAATTTTTCATCAGTAAAATAAAGGATTCAGACAGCTATTCTCAGAATGGCTGGCAAAAGGATTAGATGAGAAGTTTATAAGGAACTGGACATTTGGAAGATGTCAAAGTCCTAGCCTACAGGGGTGGGAATGGAGAGCTGACGTTACAGAGTGGGGGCAGATTGCCATTTGAGCCACCTGGGCAGTCTGAGAGTCTCTAGAAGTGGGACTTCCAGGCCTTATTTGCCTTCCTCAGAAATACGCAGTGCCTCCTAACATGTTGTTGCTAAAAATCTTAGGCTGGAATATAATGAAACTTGAAGGTCTGAATTCTCATTTATAGGCAAGACTAAGGACAGAGAACAAGTTAAATGATAGCACAAGCTAACGATCAGAGAATCCAGAGTGTGGGACATTTCGTAGGACCTACTGACCCTGTTTCTCTAAGAAAACACTTGGCATGAAAAAAAAAAGTAGGAGATGTCTGTAAAAAGACATTTTGGAGATAACCAGGGGAATTTGGAAAATGGTCATTAGATGGTAATAAATGGTTAATTTTGCTAGGAGTCATAATATAAATACTGGGGTTATGTGAGAATTTTTTTTTTAAGGCAATGCTTCTTGAAGTATGTAAGAATAAAATATCATAATGCCTGGGATTTGCTTTAAAACAAACATGGCAGGGCACCTGGGTGACTGAGTGGGTTAAGCATCTGCCTTCAGCTCAAGTTGTGATCCTGGGGTTCCGGAATAAAGCCCCGCATTGGGCTCCTTTCTCAGCGGGAAGCCTACTTATTCCTCTGCCTGTGCTCCTCCTGCTTGTGCTCTCTGTCAAATAAATAAATAAATAAAATCTTTTAAAAAAATAAAACAAATATGGTAAATATAGCAAAATGTTAATAAATGTTTAATCTAGATAGTAGGAATATAGGGCTTATTATAATCTTCTCCTTACTTTGATGTATGTTTGAAAGTTCTCATGATAAAAGGTTTAATCAGTGGTTAGATGCAATGAAGTTGCCATGAATTAAGTTCTGAGAAGCAGTTCAAAATATAAAAAAACTTCAAAATTTTTTTTAAATGCACATATATATGTAAATGTGGGACATTTTAGGAAGAACTGAAATAGCTTTTTGGATATAATAAGGATTTTTATTGATAAACAACCTATATGTAATAAAAGAAAAAAAGGAGAGAAAGAAGCAGTCTGTAAGACTCTTATTTGTTGAGGATACTGGGTTTGTTCTAGTTTCAGAGCTGGACACAAGATAAATCCTTGGAGGAGAATGGCAATTTTGAAAGGAACATGCCGCTTTAATGAAAATGCAGTCACTGTAACATAATTGCAAAGCAATACAGAAAGTACACCAAAATTCTAGACGAGAAGAAACCTTTTTAGTGGCATTACACCTTAATTAAATGAGGTTTATAGAATTCCCAGAGTTAAAGCAAAATCTATAACCTACACTTCAAAGTTCAGTTAATCTCTTTGGAATGGACAGACAAGCAAATGGGTTTTCTTCCTCAGCACAAGAGCAGCTTGGGACGATTCATACAGCTTTCCTCATATCTCACTGAAGACGTTTCCAAATAAAAGGTTTATTTGTAAACTTAAAGGTAAGGTGTGTTTATTTGTAAGCTTAAAGGTAAGTTTACATTGAAGGATACTTAGTGGTTAATATTGCATTTACTACTTTTGAATGACAAGTACACACTTAATCAATTCAGCATTTCATATGTCTTTAGGTATTTTGAATAAAATAGTCATTTGGCAGTTGTCTATGTTCCTGCAGTCAAGTTTCTTTCACTAGAAAACCTCCTAACAAGACATGTTCTTTTTTTTTTTTTTTTGAAGATTTTTTTAAATTTATTTGACAGAGAGAGAGATCACAAGTAGGCAGAGCAGCAGGCAGAGAGAGAGGGGGAAGCAGGCTCCCTGCTGAGCAGAGAGCCCGATGCTGGGCTCGATACCAGGACCCTAAGATCATGACCTGAGCCGAAGGCAGAGACTCAACCTGCTGAGCCACCCAGGTGCCCCCAGATATTTAAATTTAGATGTTTGTGTTGGATTAATAGTCCTGGCAATTTCAAAATGTATTATACCAAAAAATGTTATTTAAGTTATGAAATGCAGGAACTCACCTCTATCTCTGTAAGAATTTCTTTTTTATTGCAATATTCATGCAATAAGTAGGTCTTTGGTGAAAAATGATCTCTTAGGACAGGTTACAGTAATATTTGGACAGAAACAGTGGGTGCTTAGGTGAAAGATATTTTCTTCTCAAGGGTTTTTGCTAATCATGAATAAATACCAAAAGAAACAAACAAAAATGTTAGGAAGAAGTTTACATTTGCTGTAATGGAAATAAATTGTTTGCCTTGCATCTCATTCTCTCTTAGCCTGAAAAGGTATTTTCTTTGTTTATAGAACATTTTCTAATAATAAGACAATAATTGTGGTGCCTGGCTGGCTCAGTTGAGGAGTGTACAACTCTTGATCTTGGTTTTGTAAGTTCAAGTCCCACCTTGGGTATAGAGATTACTTAAAGTAAATAAATAAACAATTTTTAAAGAAAATAATGAGGCAATGACAGCGAGGACAAGCAATTTTGTCTGCGTGTGAGTATCCAGCTGTGTGGGTCTGGGTGGGGGGGGCAGTCACGTGGCACATCCCATCCTCTCCCACTAAGGGATGGCGGCCATCCCTGGGATCACCACTGCTTCTCAGCAGCCCTCCTGTGGCCCCAGGAGAAGTTCTATAGGCGAATGTCTCAAGGCTTATGGTGAAGAACAAAGAGAGGCTCATGTATAGATCATCCAGAAAAGAGAAGGTAAAAATAACATTAACAAGAGTGGGAATATTAACTAATATTTACTGAGCAATTACTTTGTACCAAGGACTATGCTTGCACTTTACAAGGATTATCTCCTTTTATCCTCCTGATAACTCTGTGTGGTTGGTGTCATTTTATACCCTTTGCCCAGATGAGGAAATGAGGAATTGCCAAGTAACTACTCCCAAGAGATGGCAGAGCAAGGCAGTTGGATTCCAGAGCCTATGTTCTGAAGTCCTAGAAAAGAATTTTTGTGAATCACAAGTGTTCTATTACACGAGACTTTAAAATTTCCAGTAGAATAAGCAAATAGGAAGTAAATAATCAAATAATCCAAGAGTTGGAAATATAGTTCATCCTATTCATAAGTACAGAATGAAGAAGTACAAGGACTTTCCCAATAGATGCGAACACACTCATTTACACGCATACGCGCTAAACACACAGACCGTGTGAGCTCTAAAATGGCACGGGTTACATCCACGACTACATACCAACATTTCTTCATCCTTTCAACAAGGAGTCAGCCCTCTGCCAGGTCCTGGCGTTGCTAGGGAGAACAGGCAAACTTGATTCCTGTCCTACAGAGCTCACGACTGTTGAAGAAGACTGATAAATAATCGTTTCATTACTGTGATGATAAGCTCCAGCAAGTTGAAACACACGGAAATGTGAGAGGAAAATGCAAGCACCCTAACTAACCTGTACTCTGGGGCAGAGGAAACAGGCTTGTGGGAAGGCTGTGAGTCAGGATTTAACATAGCAATTCACAGAAATTATCATGACTTTCCGCAGTTTGCCCGTTTAATTCAAAAGCCAATTTTTAATGGGAAGAAAAAGACTTGTTTTAAATATGTTTGCATTTCATTACTTATTTGGGTGGATGGTCAAGGTGCCTGGGTTGAATTTAAGTGAGTCACAGAAATGTCTTTACCTATGGTGGGGACAGATAATAGCGAGTCTGCAGGAGAGCTGGGGTGGGGTGGCTTCTGGAAAAGGAACTCTACCTGTGTCCTCCGTGAAGCTTGGATATGCCTGGGCAAGTCTGGGGTAGTCCCAGGGCCCATTTACAATGGGGCTACGAACTTTCCAGGGATGGCACTTATCCAAGTGGAGAAAGGAACTAGGTTCATTGAGCCCAAGCCAGGGAGAGGCTTTGCCTATGTGGTGGAGGAAAGAGACATTCTGATGGCTGTTCCCCAGATTTGTCACCTGGAGGCATATCTGACCCCTGAGCAGAGAAGGAGGCCAGCTTTCTCACGCAGAACATGTGACCGAAGAGAAAAGGCGTTTCGCCCCATAGGAGAACAGAGGGGCTCTGCCCTCCTGATGGGTGGGGGGTGGCCTGTTGAGGACCCGAGGCTGGCTGTGCAGAAAGCAAGATTTTCGGGCCCGGTGGGGAGATGCAGCGGTGGATGGGCCTGGTGGAAATGGGAGGCGGGAGAGGAGGTGAGTTGGGGGCATAACAGGATCGCCTGACAGAGGCTGTGAGACTCCTCTTGGCGGTGTCCAGAGCTAGAAGCCAGGGACTTGGCAAGCAGTCAGAGGTCCTGCATCAGCGGGAGCTACAGACCAGTAAACAATTTGTCTCTACTGGCTGGTGGGTCCAAGGGAAGTCCAAGTTACATGTGAATGAACAGATGCATTGGCGTGGCTGCTTAAGTCCGCTTGGAAACTCAGAACCTTTATTTGTGTTTTATTGATTTGAGTCTTCTAAGACTAAGCTGAAATTAGAATGGTTTCTCGTGTGGAGACTAAGTGTTCACTTTGCAAAAATGCTCTGGAATTTTACAGTAATTCCCATATAACTATGAGCCATGGAGGATGCAGGGAGAACACTGTTTGCTTTCTCTTTGTAGAGAGATATTGGCTGCCTTAAGAAACACCTATCGGAGTTTTATAAATAAAACATAGCAGAGAAACACCCATGGGGCACTTTTTCCCTCTAGTATGAAAGGAATTAGTGTAGTCCATAGAAAACAGGACTGTGTATGAAAGCCCAGAAAATCCTAGCATAAGGTTTTCAGGCCCCCAGGGGGCCTGAAAATACCCAAGATTGCAGAATCCAGTAGTGAGATGGCGGTGTTGGTGGTGGGGGAGGGGGAAGCGCTGGTGTCAGGAAGTGCTGAAGACAGGAAGGGGCTGTCACAGGTGTTTAACGCTTAGGCTGCAATATTGTTTTCCTGCGTGAAGGTGTGTGATCTTTTCCTTATAACTACATATCCTATCACGCATATATAAATAAGGTGAAATACCAAAGGTTATCCCCTTCAATTATTACATAGGCATGAACGACGAAAAGCAGAAGGAAATGTAAAAGATTACCGTATAAAATGAGATAGCGAATTAGGAAACAGTCCCTTTACATCAGTAAGATCAGATCTTTCCCTGACCCAGAACTTCTCATCTTGCCAGGAGTCCTTTATTAGGGAGTGACATGATGTTTTAGGACAGCGAGGACAAGCAATTCTGTCTGTGTGTGAGTATCCAGCTGTGTGTGTCTGGGTTGGGGGGGGGTCACGTGGCACATCCCATTCCCCACCACCACCCCCCAATGCCGGATGGCCACTGCTTCTCAGCATGCCTCCCTGTAGCCCCAAGAGAAGTGTTTGGCAGTAACTGAGTTCCTGCTTCACATCTACGAGGGCTGGAGATTAACAAGCTAAAGACTGACCAGGGGGGAGCTCTTCTAGTTATTTTAACTGTCCTGACCATTGATTTAGGGCATTCACAGGCTCCAATTAATTTCATTCATTTTGAAAAACAAAAAGCCGCCAAGAGTGCTCATGTTGTGGAAATATGGGTATTCTGATCCCATTCTTATGTTTTCATTCCTAAGAAGACTGCTGTAGTAAATTTCTTGGTTTTGAAATTACCTAAGTGCAGTCTTTTTATTGGTTAGACAAGTGATGTAAAATGCTTGCATGTTTTAATGCTTTATTAATTTCTGGAGTTCACATTGTATCAGATTGTGTTTTTGTGTTTTTTTTTTTTAAGATTTTATGTATTTATTTGACAGAAATCACAAGTAGGCAGAGAAACAGGCAGAGAGAGAGAGGGAAGCAGGCTCCCTGCTGAGCAGAGAGCCGGATGCGGGGCTCGATCCCAGGACCCTGAGATCATGACCTGAGCCGAAGGCAGCGGCTTAACCCACTGAGCCACCCAGGCGCCCCTCAGATTGTGTTTTTATCAGAAGTTACAGGATGGTGTAGTCATTTGTAGTGGGTTTCTGAGAGCTTTTGCGAAACCAGAAACACCTCCTATGTTTGCCCCCTCCCCCTTCCTCCCTCCCCTCCCCCCTTCCTCCCTCCCTTTCTCTATTCCTCTCTTTCCCACCCTCCCTTCCTTCTATCTCTCTTCTCTCTCCCTTCCTCCATCAATCCCTTCCTTCCTCCCTTTTTTTCTGTCTTTACAGTGACGTTAATAAAAATACTGTAACAGAGGGCCCCTCCCATTTTGTCCCGAATTAGGAACACACCTTAAATAGGTTATGAAAGAAATAAAAAGTTTATTCTGAGATGCTGTGAAAAGAGGCACATTCATAGTAATTTGGCGCTGGAAAACATCCCCAAAGGGCAGGTTCTTGGTTTTGAATATCGATCCTGCAGGAGCATTTCTGTTGTACACATTGTTTAGGTCTCCCCAAACCACAAAGAACGCCATAAGACATTTAACCTAAAGAGGACCTGCTAGAACATATGAGAACACAAGCAGTTGCAGGTCAAATTTTAGGATCCGGGAGTTGAAGTGCGGGGGACTGCGCTCGCTAATATCCCACAGGTGTGTAGGCAAAGTGCCTTCCTAGGAAGGAGGTGCTGTGCTTTGGAAATATTTTCCCCAACATACATTCTGCCCTGAAATCCTTTGTTCAATGACATGGCAAATTGCTTCCTAGTTCAGGACTGAGTATTAGAGTTTAATTCATTCATACCCTACTTCTTTCAAAAGATTTGAATGGCAACAATGAAACTGAAGTTAAGATATGTGAAATTTCCATTCCTTCTACTTCTGTGACATTTGATCTAACAGGAAAAATTTCCTCATCAGTAAAATGGGAATCTGACTTGGACTGTCTGCTCTGTGAGGACGGCTGTGGTGAGCTAATAGGTCTGGAAAGCACATAAATTCTTTTTTTTTCTTTTAATGAAAAAAAATTTTTTTAATTTTATTTACTTATTTGACAGAGGGAGAGATCACAAGCAGGCAGAGAGGCAGAGAGAGGGGAGGGGGGGAAGCAGGCTCCCTGCTGAGCAGAGAGCCCCATGCAGGGCTCGATCCCAGGACTCTGAGATCATAACCTGAGCCGAAGGCAGAGGCTTAACCCACTCAGCCACCCAGGAGCCCCAAGCACATAAATTCTTAAGTGTGATATCTGTGAAACACCACGGAAGGGCAGGCATCTTGTGGGATTTAGACCGGTGGTATTTGGGGACTACATCATTGTTGAGCTCTACTCAAGAATTGGGGTGACTCACTGCATTTCCCTGAGCATGTTGGTGTCAAGTACGGAATGACCTTTCTGAGATTTTGAGTGTCCAGGATGCCCCCTTTCGAACTGCCCAGAACAAGAGATCAAAGAAACCGCACACACTGTTTGGTTTTAAATCAAAAGTTATGATTTTATTTTTAATTTTAATATACCAAGAAAAAATATTTCTTTGAATGTTGTGAAATAAGCACTTGAAAATAACAATTCCAACATTGCTGTGATTTGCTCTGTGAGGCTTATATGGGTGAACGTCTATCTGAATATGGGCTCTGGGGCCCCAAAGAGGCTGAAGCTCCCAGTGGTTTTCAAGTTAGCAGCAAGCAACCTCCTACCTGAACATGCCCAGTCAGTCAGACCTGTCTGAAACCGACATGCCTGGGGAGCACTACTAGGCTACTTCTGGAGAGTTCTTGATTTCGGCCCACTGAGAGAAGTTTCAAGTGCCACCAAGTGTTGGGAAAGTAACAGTGTTTAAATACCGACAGGAGTCAGGACCCTGCAATGCTGGCCTAAATGGGTTGCAGTTTCTTCAAGTCCAGTTGCTTCCGGAAAAGTTTAGTGCAACGTCATTTTGGGTTTGGATGTCCACTGAAGTGTATTTGACTGTAAGACTTTTGCCTGCCCAACGTAAAGTCAACATGCCTTTATTAGGACCTTCCCAAACCCACACATGGGGGAGGTGCTCCCATGGTCTCTCTTTCAGTGTGAGGACAACTTTTGTTCCACTTCTTTCTAAGTGTAATTCAGGAGGAAGCGAAGCCTGATTATCTTTCCTCCTCCTCCTGTGAGCCCTGAATTTTCAAAGTATCTGAGGATGAGGGAAGTAATAGGATGATTCAACAGGTTCGCAAAGATTCTTTGATACTCTGCGCAGGTGTTCTTAGCCAGTTTCTTTAGCTATGTAGCTATGGGTTCTGCCACGTGGCTGGAGGAGGTTTATAATGGGAGTCTGTCACAACTGGCACTCAAAAAATATATAAATAAATAAAAATTTTAAAAAAGCTCTAACTGCACTGACACTTGTTTTACTTAAGTATTTGTACCAGCAGACAGAGGCTGCTGGTTCATTGGAAAACTGGGACCTAACACTTTGTACTGATTGTTGGCACAAAAGTGTAACGTTGCTTTATTAGCTCTCACTTCGGTGTGTATATGACAGGCCTGTGGGGCATCCTTAGCAAAATCTCTTGATGGTAATGGGTCTGAGGCACAAGGAATCAGACCTTGTATAGGAGACAGAGCACAACCTAAGAAAGCTAAGACAGGGACTCATAACACAAAGACAGATTCTGTTGTCCTGAACTGAGGGCAAAATAATACTGGAAACAGAGACTGGAAGGCCAGAAAGTTCTGGGCTTTCATTATGAAAATTTCCATGCAGTTATACTCTTGGGGATGGAAACTTTTTCGGGGAAATAAGTGTCTAAGAGAGACACGCTTGGGGCATCCACATACAACCGAGTGCTGAGCTCTCGGAGGCAAAAATCTACTGGATCTTCTCTACTCTATTAACAGCTCTATTGAATCAGCACAGGGCCCATCCAGCAACTCTGAGGGGAAAAATAGGCCTCAGAATGTGCTGGAGCTGACAGTTGGACGAAACGTAGTCTCCGAGGGGAGGCTGTTTTATCAGGATAAAGAAAAGATTGTAACCTGAGCATGCTGTGTCTCCCAGGTAATTCAGCAGTTTAGGAATGAGGCCAGACTTCTGGAGCATTCTATTCAGTGTAGTTGACTCCAGGTGCATTGTTTCTTTGATGTGACAGGTTTTATCTTAAAAACACAATAACTGCTTTAAAAAAAAAAAATTTGTAGCTCTCTTTCCTGGAAGTGTTCTTGCATTCAGTTCTGCAAAGCCCCTCCTCACAGGAAGTTTCCGACTCAGGACTGAGCTACATTAGTAGAGAGGTAGGGAAGCGAGAGGGATCTAATTAGTGTTTTCTTTCCCCTTAAGCAACATATATGTATGTATTATCCCTCCCACCTACCCCCCCCATATATATAGTAGAGTGTGAATAGAATGGCGAGAGTAAATTATCTGGAATAATACCCTCAATACATGATTTTAATTGGGTATTTTGGCCTGGCATGGATGTAAATAACAGAGTGCTTACTCTTCTCTCATTTTACCCAGTAAAACTTCCTGTTCGATGAATAGAGCATTTTTCATTAGAATGTTTTTTCATTGCAAACTCAGAGACTTGGGTTGATACTCACACTGAGTGCATCAAATTGCATGCACTCAGATATGAAATGAAGGATGTTTGTTTTTTTTCAATCCAGAAGCGTTTTCGCCATAATGGGACTGGAGTGCAGTAGAAAATCTCCAGTAGAAAGATAATCTATTGCAGCATAGTGGGGCAGTTTTAAAAACTTGCCTGCCCAAGTTTTTCTGGAATGTTAACTGACAGTAGGATTATCTATGTGGCAGTCAGTTCTCTGGTAGGATTCAGATTTGCCATGGGTCCAGCCTCTTATCTCGATATAATTAAGCGGTTAAGCTGAGATGTTAAAAACACTGTATTGAACCAGAATTTTTTAAAAAAATGTTTTTCTTTCTATGAGGAACGTTGGAAAAGCCTTTAGATTTATTTAGCCAATTTACAAACTACTTATTAGACATTCAACCTGTAAACAAAAATTCTAAGTTAACTCACAAGTGAACACAAGTATGAATTTGTAGCAAGATCAAAGTGCTTTGGAAGCATCATTTAGAGTCCATTTAAGGTCTATGCTCATTTCCTTATTCTAACCTGCATTGAAGAATCAATGATTAATCAATGGATTCAACCATTAAATTAAATCAGCCAGATAAGTTCGAATTGGTCCTTCGGTTAAACATAAGTCAGTTGTTATTTGGCCTTTTCCTCATACGAATTATTCTGCTCATTTTCTTTCATAAGAAAAAAAGCTTATTGCACAGTATCATGTCTTTTCAGAGCTCAAAAGAACATTATTTGCAGCCTAAGAACCTCCTAGGTGTGATAGCAGGACCTCTCCTTTTAGCTCGTGTCAGTTTTCACCCTAGGAATCCCAACCCATCCACCAGTTGCTTCTCACCTACGAACCAATGTCAAGACATCATAGCGCGTCCCCGATAATTTCACATAGCTGTCACAGCTTCCCTCCCCTGCCTGGCCCCGCCCCTACCCCAGGGTCTAGCGGTCCTGACTTGGTTTGCATGGATTCTTTGTTCATTGTTCAAACCATTCACACAGAATGGGATAAAACTTTATTCTTTCAAATTCCACACATAAACAAGATGCTGAGAAAGACCGTGTCATCTCTGACAGAGACGCAGAGCAGCTCTGTTTCATGAATGACAGCACGGTTAAAGCTCAAATAATATAAAAATAATCTGAAAAAAAAATCCCTTTTACTGTACACTCTCAAATAAAGCAAGAAAGATAAACAACGATTTTCTTTTTCTGCTAGCCAGAAAATGTGTTCCTGTTCATTTGGGCTTTGAAGTTGAGTGTACCCCACATCTGTGTGCACGTATGTGTGGTAATGCGTGTCGTCTATGCAGTGTAGCCGCTAATTGTGTCATCTAGTTTGTCTAGTCATGAAGCTACTTAACCAATTAGAATACTAGCGTATCACATTGAACAATTTTACATAATTGCTTCTTTGAAATACTAGGAATGTTTACACATTTATTTGGCTTGTAAAGGACTGAAGTATGACAGATAATATTATATTATCTAGCTTTCATTTCTTTCTCTCTCTCTCTTTTAAAGAATATGGCTCTTAATAAACTGGTTTTCTGAGTTCCAGAGCAGAAGTCCCTTTTAAAAAAATTTCTGAAGCTGACTTGAAGCAGGAAGGTCTTCTGATTTGGCCAAAAATATGACGAGTATTTTATATCATTGAAAATTCGAAGGGTTAAGACTGGGGGAGGGGGGCTTTGTTGTCAGCTGTTAACCAAACTTGCCATGAAGGGTTTGTTGAAGTATCTCCACTTGACCAGCAGAGGGCACTTTACACACCTCTGCGACGCTCAGGGAGCAGACGCAGATGATGCGGAAACACAGTGTTCACCCAATATCAGGAAGAGCCCTGCAGATTTCTTTTTGAAAGTCACAAAAATATAGAAAATATGGACTGTACAACAGGGCTTCACTTGGAAAGCCATGAGTGTGTGTGTGAAGTCAAACAGAGTGGGGAATACAGACTGTATCTGTTGGGTTGATCCTCGGCTCCCATCTCTTTCCCAACTGTCCTTTTCCCAGCTCAAGAATGGTTTGGGGCTGACCCTTCTTAGAGGTGATCCAGAATCCACTTTCAAATCATTTGGTCGGGTTTTAACTTTGCTATTCGGTATTTACTCTTCTGCTCAAAAGTCTGGGGCCGCTGAACCAAAGATAATCCTTCAGAGCTCATTTCAGAGTGGAAATTTCAGTGACACCATCAGAAACGCTCAGAGGTAGAGCTGCCCCTTTAGGAACTGGTCTGCACCGTTCCCATTCTCCTAGGAAGAACCTCGGAAAAACACTGTGCCCCATTTGGTTCTGGCAAACTCACTAGCCCGAGACTGTGCTAGGAAGGGAAAAACACCAGTCCTTCTCTTAGTGGAAATAAAATTGTTTACATCCGTCTTCACGAGAGGTGATTAAGACATCTTTTCTCATGGGGGGGCTACAGCTACGGCCTTTCTTAAAAAGGCTTTAATTTTTGCACAAGTGTTATTGATCTAGATATCCACCCTGTGTCTCTTCCATTTTGTATCTATTCTATTGGCTCTAGTTTAGTGTCCAAAGAGATTGTGTGTGTATGTGCTCGCACAGTTTAAGTAAACTTCTTTCATTCTTAGAGAAATATAACACTTAGTAAATACTTTTTTTTTTCATATAGTGTTAATAGCCTTTCTTGACCTTCTATTTCTCTCTCTCTGTGCCGCTGGCTCACTTTTGTTCTCATTTGTCCTAGAGCTGACAGTTAAGGAGGGAATGGGGTTTTCCAGCAGCAGTCCTTTGAGACGGAGGTTCACTCAGCGAGTCCTCACCCAAAAAGGATCATAAACTTACTGGGTTGAGTCAACCTTATTATCCCTAAGCTGCCTTGGGTTTTATGTTTGCTCATGTGTTTTGTTTTGTTTTAGCTGCACCATATGTGATTCCTTGTGCCATTTTTCTTTTGTCTATTGTTTTTCTTGATGACCCTGAGCTATGGTTTCCTCCTCAGTTCCAACACTATTCAGCTTTCGTTGTTTTCCTCATCTTGCCGATGTAGGCCTCAAAGAAGAAGTGGCAGAAGAGCACTAGGTAGCTGAGGTACATGAGTGAGGACCAGAAGATGTTCTGAAAGTGAGAGTAACACTGGTCATGCTGCATCCAGTAGAAGACCAGGTAGTTAACGACACAGCCCATCAGCATCTGAGTGATCTGGGACAAGGTGATGAACATGGCAAACTTCCGGGAAACTCGGAAACCCGCCGCTCGCAAGGCATAGTAAGAGTACATCACGGCGTGCACGCTATAGTTCATGGTCATGAACCAACCGCCCCCGGCTACCATGTCCTTGTAGGAGTACCACGAGTACAGCAGCACAGTGATGTGGTGGTACCAGTGCAGGAAGATCAGCTTTTGCTTCCTCAGAATAATGAATATTGTATCTCCTGAAAGATAGAGAAGGACAAAAAAAAAAAAAAAAAAAACCTACGTGAGCCCCTTGACCATGATGTAACGATAATTCATCTTTTCCCCAAGAAAGGACATAGCTTGAACTCGTACTTGAGTGTGAGATGGACTGGGTTAGAATCCTGGATAGGTATTTACTAGCTCTGTGAGCTTGGGTAAGCTACTTGTCCTCACTATTTTCCAGTTTCTGTAAAATGGAGATAGTAATGGGGATAACAGTCGTAGCTTGGAATCGCCTAAGGGCTAATTATGATAACCAATGTGCTCTCCCGGCACATGGAGAACACGCAATAAATGTTACTTTTAGAAGGCTGTTTTACACAAAATCTTTTCAATTTCTGACCTAGAAGGGACATGAGCAATCAAGTGCCCCAATTTCTAACTCGACTGTACATTTTAGAGAATATTATCTGGAAGAGTCAAGTGACTTCTCTCAGATCATTTGTCAATGCAGAGAGACAGATTAGAATTCGAGGGCCCAGCAAACGTTCATAGGCTTCACTAGAGCAGGAAGACCATTTGTCTTTGGTATATGGCAAAAGCCACTCCTAAAAAACCCATCTTTGTGAGCTCCCTCTAAAAGGTGAAGTCTCAACAGACATTTGGCAATCAGAGGAGTAAAACTGAAACAAAAGGCAAAAATAGAAAAAGAGAGAAAAACTCACCCTCTACCATATTTGCTGAACATGGTAACCTGAATATTTTACACCAATGAATTGAGTAATAAGAATGGAGAACAACACACATTTTTACGGAGTTAACTTTGAGAAAGCTTTTCAAAATCTATTATTAACAATATCCTTTTGAAGAAAAAGACCTCTGTCCCTAAAGTAGGAAAATTTATATTATAGAAGCTAGAATAGTACTCAGGTAGGTAGATGTTATTTATATGTAATGATTCTCTCAAAAGCCTTAGCGATTCCAAAAAATATACCATAGACACTTAGAACAAAATGGATAAAGAGAAACACAGTAAAAAATGCACACTATTTCATTAACAAGCATGAAAAAAGGGGAAGGGATACGGGGATGTGGGACAAAAACAGGATTCATGATCCATTCTCTTTCCTATCTCTGTGTTCTTCTTAAGGATGGGAAAACCCAACTTCCTTCATGACCTTTACTGAACTCCAACTTGACTCCTTTCTGTACAACAAGGAGAACTAGAAGGTCCTTCTTGTTCTGAAATCTAATTAAGTATGAAGGGAATTAGTGCTTATCCTTGTCTTATCCCTCAGACTTCACCGATGTCCTAAACCATTTGACACTAGGAAAGGTCAAGGAATGCGAGGCCTTGGGAAGATTTTTAAGGTTCTCATGGCCATGACTGGAATAAACCAGGTGGTACCCCAATCCATTCAGCAGGAGCTATTCATTTGTTTCCCTACTGAAGTGTTAAACAGTAGTACTTCATATTTGTTTCGGACAGAAAAGGAGAACTGTATTTCCAGACATATTATAAAATTTTCTTTGAAGTCCTTTTCTGTCTTGTGAGATGCCTGACAAATTATGCCTATAAATGTTAGACTGATAATGATTGATGGTGATGGTAACTCTGATTTTGTGTACTTCAGAGACAAAATTGGTATCAGGAGACCTAGGGTCTACTTCTTAGTGTTAAACTGTGCTATTTTTGTGTGCCTGTCAAAGATCCACTATTTCTGTGTAATTACTACTCTGTGCCTCCCTTCACTCAGTAAACTATAACGTAGACGCAGTAATTCCAGCTTACTTTTGTTTGTGGTGGAAAGAATGTAGAAGTCCAAGGAATTACATGGTAAAAACAAATCCATTCATAATTGAAAATATGTTTTTTATGAGCCTCTAAGAATGACAGAAATGTACAAGCCATGCAATATCCAAACACACTGTATTAGGTTATTTGCTGTAGAGCAATAAGTAGCTCAACTGTTTTATTTCTTTAGATTTAATTTTGACTTTATCATTACTTAAGTGTAAAACTTTATTGTCTGAAGAACAATTTTAGTATGAGAAGAGTAATAGGGGACAAAAGACAGACCATATTAGAATGGGCTAACTTGGAACGAAAAGTGGAACCTACAGTTCTGGTATTGAAACTAGCTTTGTGTTTTTCCTGTCTGAGTAGGGGTCTCAGATCTCATGAGTAGGGGGCATGATTAAGACACATTACGTGTTTCCATTTAATAGAGGGGAGCCGGAGATGAAGCACATGTTATGAGATCTATATTATTTTTTTAAAGATTTATTTATTATTTTGAGAGAAAAAGAGAGAGGGAGAATGCAGAAGGAGGGGCAGAAGGATGAGACAGAAACCCAAGCAGACTCATGCTAAGCATGGATCCCAAATGGGGCTTGATCTCAGGATCCTGCGGTCATGACCTCAGCTGAAACCTTGAGTTGGATGCTTAACCGACTGAGCCACCCAGGTGCCCCGATGTCAAGAGATCTTTAAAACAAAATTAATTTGAATTCCTTTAAGAATTTTTTCTGGAACATACACGATGGCAGGTGGAGTAATGAAGATGACTCTTTTCTAATACTAGCCCTGGAGCCTCTCAGGACTTACCACTCCAAGGCTGCATCAAGGTTACTATCCCCAAGTAAGCTGTTGACCTAGGGAATGGTAGTTTCCCATGGGGAAATGGAAGAGGAAACTGGTGGGGTTCCAGAAGGGCTTCCTGAGAGCTCCTATGTTTTTTGTATTTTTTTTTCTTTTGTTTGTTTGGTTTTTTTTTTTTTTTTTTTTTTTTTTTGATACGGCAGCTAAGATGCATCAGTCACAACACGCTGGCGGTTATAAATTATTTTTCTTCCATGGAAACTGCATAATATCGCGCTTGATTTGCCATGAGCCAGTTGTACCAAGATAGGGTATTTACAGCCCTGCCAAAAGCTACCGAGTCACCTGAAAATGTAAACCAAAGATAAAGACTGTGTATTTGACGTTGGCCAACCCATCTTTCTTGATCAAAGGTCTGGTGCCTTATGGAAAGAATGCTGGCCAACAGTACGCAGTGGGACTTTTGACTCTTGACCGATTCAGCTAAGTCACCCATTTGAGTGGCCACTGGCTCATGTTTTCTCTACCACAGTCTCTCTAACTTTTGATTCAGCTGTTTTCAGCCAAGAGCCAGGCAGGACATGGTATTCTCATTCCCAAGCGTCCCTTCCAAACGATCTGCCTCCAGCCTGTGTGCCTGTTAAGTACAGATGTCTGTGTCACTGGGGAGCAGTCAGTCGGCAGTTGGAAACCACCAGGGTGCTCGCAGTCACCAAGAGGCCACTCTGTGTGGTTTGTCCCAGATGGCCGTGCCCCTCTTCACAGTTAGCCAGAGCTCTGCTGAGTCAGAGTTTCAGAAACAATGACAAGCTCAACTGAGCAAGGACCGAGACTCGGAGCAGATGTTTCCAAGTTTTAACAAAAGCAAATCTCAGCAGGTTTTAATATAACTAAAACAGTAGGCGCACAAGATTTTTGGCACGCAGAGCGGGCTGGTGGTTCTCTTCTCCTCATTTGTTCTAATGGGTCGTAACTCTATAATTCACTGAAATGAGCTCATTGTTTTCTGCAAAAACAGAAAGCCCTTCTTGCTATTAAGAGTTCAGCGAAGGATAGGGGTTAATGGGTAGTGTCAGTTGGGGAAGATGAAACAGTGCTAGAAAAGCATGGTGGTGAGGACCGTGATGATGCAGGTCTTCTTAGTGCCACAGCCTTGTACACTTAGAAATGGTAAATCTGATGTCATGTGTATTTTTGCCTGCTCCCCCCCACCCCACCCCCCAAAAAGTATAGTGAAAACTGCGGGCATGTGGGTTTTGGTGGGAAAATAGTTTCGGTATTGAACACAGAACAATTTCTTCTCACGGGAACCTTCCCTTTCTGCCGCACATAAGGGAGTCCAGGACCTTAGTGTACTGAGAAGCTGAGCTTTGGACCTAAAAATAAGAAAAGTTCTCAATAATCCAAGTCGATAGATCTTTCTTAATTAAACGGTAGCAGCAATGTTTTCTAAGAGCAAAAAAATACATGTGTTAATTAGGGACAGAGACTGGCTATCTGGTTTTTGGACCTATTATGATTCACAGTTTAGTTGGGGAAGTTGTTCTGTTGAGCTCCAGAACATTTGAGGGAAAATAAGGCATATCTTAAAACTGAAAAAAGGGGACTCTGACCATGAAATTACCTGTATAGCGAACCTGAAATGACATGAAGAAGCCTCATTAAAGAACCAGATCAAGTTTAATCAACCCTTTAGCCCAATGTCTGCACTTCAATCCTCTTTTAACTGTGAAGAAATGGAGTGTTTGATATCCAACCTATAAACCACTATGGTGAATAAGGCTTCTTAGGGAAAGGGATTATTGAAACTGCGGCACAACGGACTACGGTGTAGTTCCTTCTGGGCTCAAGAGGGAATAGAATTGTGTTTAATTTTACGTCAACGTGGGGGAGGTAGGGAGCAGCATGGCTGGGTTGACATTAAATTAAGACAGATGATTAATCAGCATCATCCACACTAGCCTGCTAACAAGACAGAGGACACAGCACAAATACCTCTAAGTGCTTCACTAATAGCTCTTGTGTGGAAATTCTAACTCTGTCTGCCTTCCTAAAACTTTGATTTCAGTCTGGAACAGAAGGTGGGTGGACAAGACAATATAGGTCTACTCATGTCTCTGAAGAAAAATGACCACTTATTGTGAATAGGTTGAGGTGGCTCTTCAAGAAATTATTCTAAAGGTGGAAGGGACTATTTTTAGTTTCAAGTCCCTCAAATACACATGGCTAAAACTCAGAAAGCAGACAAGCAGCCTTTGCAAGGGAAAAGATTTCTAGACGCAAAGACTGAGGTTGCTACTTTGTGATTTAAGACTTAAGGGCCAGAAGCATAGAGGCACCATTGTTGTTTTTTGAAAATGTTGAGGGTCGTGAAATTGTGTGAAGTGTTTAGTGCTGACATGTAGAGGGAGCCAGGGGGTTCATGCATTTACTGTTTTCATACAGCTGTAGTCGGCTCCATCAAAAAAGATGGGGAGATTCATAAGTATGCTCATTATAGTGCACAAACTAAAAGTCAGAGAGATCAATAGTTCTCAAAGTGAAAAATTCTCAAACATTAATAATGTATGCATTTAAAGGAAAATGTCACCGAACCCCAAGAGGATACATGAGGATACAGGCTCACATTCTCAGACCAACACTAGCTTGAGAAAAAGTAATCTGGCTCAGATGCTCTATGAATCTAAAGAATCACTGTGAAAGAAATAGATCTGTCAAGACAGTCTTTTATTTTATCTCTAAGTGAAAACACAAAATTAAAATGTTACCATAGGATCTTGAAATTCCTCAAAACACATCTGTCTTAGGCACTGTGTGTAGCTCCAAGTTGGAAAAACATTTTTGTAGCCTACGATTTGGCAGCTTGTGGTCTCAATTCAAATATGAAAAATCACTTCCTGGGGCCTGGTTCGTAAAATTCATATTCTAAATTTCTTTTTGGAGGAGTTAGACATTCCATTCAAGCCCCTATTAAATACCCCTTGTTGGCGCTTAATATAAATATGTTAAGTGAATGAATGAATACATCCATACCAATGCATTTCAACCTAAGTCTGCCTTCATGGGCTCTTGCCCGTGTGCGTGCACGAACAACAGTAATCTAGTTATTTTGAACTGTAGAGCATTCATCTCCATACCCCTGCTCCTCTTAGCAAAGGTTTTTAGTTCCCCTCTGCTGCTCTTCCCTTGCCTTTGACTTGGAAAAACACCCACAGTTCAAATCAATTGCCCACTCTTTGTAGGCAGCAGGGGAATAGCTGCTGGTAGAAAGTGAATAGAGGGCACTGGGTGGCTCAGTTGGTTAAGCTGGTTAAGCAACTGCCTTCAGCTCAGGTCATGATCCCCGAGTCCTGGGATCGAGTCCTGCATTGGGCTCCCAGCTCCATGGGGAATCTGCTTCTCCCTCTGACCTTCTCCCCTGTCATGCTCTCTTTCTCTCTCAAATAAATAAATAAAATCTTAAAAAAGAAAAGTGGATAGATAGGCTGCTAACATACACATCCAAGAGACCTCCTATCCTTTGCGAGCAGACACAGGATATATCTGAAAGACACCTTAAAGAAAGACTGTGGATAGCTTGATTATATGTGGTTTATAAGCAAAGTACAACCTCTAACCCCCTTTTAGGAGAAACAGGAGAGGGGACCCAACTATAAATAAATATTTTGAACTAAATAATACAATTCTTAATTCCCAATAAAAAACGAAAAACAAACAAACAAACAAACAAACAAACCCAGAGAATGGATAGGTGTTTCTTAAGGATATATATGAGATTGTGAGATGATGACCAGTACTGCTCATGGATGAGTCCAGAGTTTGTGATCACCAGCAGATCCCTTTCTCTGGTAGTAAAGGTATTTTCCTGGTGAACTTTATCCATGTCACAACCTTGCCATGAATTTCCCACGTTCCTATGAATCTGTACCACACTTCTATTCAAGATCATTAAAGAGTTGAAGGAAAAACCTTCTATGTATATAGCCAGTATTTTGGATTCAGTTCTAGATGGGGAGCCACATTTCTTTTCTCCAAGGCCCATCTCTTAGATGATTCAAATCAAACAACACCAGAAACCAATGCTTTCCATTTGTTAATTAGAACAGGAGGACACCCAAACAGAAAGCCTAGTCTCCTCATCTGAATCCTAACTCCGGGATGAAAGTCTGCTTCCATCGGACCGGGAGAGAGCTGCACTGCAAATATTCTTCCATATTCTCAACTTAGCACAGTCGTTTATGCGCTGGACAGAAGGGATTGTGTGTGGATTTTATATGCCCCTGGGAGTGTATTTCCAGTAGTGTCTGGAAGTCTGCATGTTTCTGTAAGCTATTTCGCTCTTCACATACACTAAGTGTAATTTTTTTTTTTTTTAAGATTTTATTTATTTGACAGACAGAGATCACAAGTAGGCAGAGCAGCAGGCAGAGAAAGGGGGGCGGGAAGCAGGCTCCCTGCTGAGCAGAGAGCCCAATGTGGGCCTTGATCCCAGGACCCTGAGATCATGACCTGAGTCAAAGGCAGAGGCTTAACCCACTGAGCCACCCAGATGCTCCACACAACATATAATTGTTGAAACAGAAGGAAGGAGGGGAGAGAAAGAGAGAGTGGAAAAGTTAGTCAAGAACTCAAATTCATTGCAACCAATAAAACAGGACCTTCGAATGGTTTCTTTGTCCGTTTTCAAATAAATATATCTTGTGGGTGTGTAGCTACCCAGAAGGGTGGGGGTGGAAACGGAAGGAGAGAAGACACTCACCTAGTTCGGGTGCTTTGCTTAGCACAAATGCATAAGCCCAGAATTTGCTGACAGGTCCATTGTAAAAACTCTGGTCACAAACTGACTGCTTCAGGCCTTTGGTCATCAAAATGTACACCATATAAGCACCAGTTCGAAGAGCACCGAATATACTTTATAATAAAAAGAGAAAAGAAACAACATTCAGGCAAATCATTTCATTTCTGACATTTCCCATACTTAGAAGACTGTCTGCCATTGGGGAAAGAGGTATATAGATGCCTTGCAATCATTTGCAGATTGGACCCGGAAGCTTCTTAAAATGTTTTGTAAACAAGAGCAACACAACTTCTCAGTGCTTTATTCTGAAGATCATACATGATGCCATCATGTATGTCATCACTGTACCAAGAAGAGGTCACGGCCAAGCGGAATGGAGCCAGGGCAGGATCTCATGAAGAAGCTGGTGACTGTTATGTTTCAGTTTGAGAACTCTCCCTTGGGGATGAGATGGGGTTGGCTGAAAACTCTTGGAATGAGCTCAGGTCTGTCCTATGTCCAGTCATTTTCAAAGATCCCCCACACCCGCCCTGGCTCGATTGCCTGGGTTTCGGTTTGTTTCTCTCAGCCAACTCTTCCTTTATTTTTGGACTAGCCTTATCAATGTAGACCTCCTCCTTGGCATCTTTTTGGACCCCTGCAGCGGCCTCCAAACTACCATTGTCATCGCTTACCTCCCTTCCACTCTCTAATCCGTCTTTCTCATGGAAGCCAGCAGGCTTAGCTCTCCAGTCAGGCTCATTCCCTTAAGCTCCCCATAACCACAGGCTAACCCTGTTGGAACCCCATTCTTCAAAGCCCTGTCACATGTTGGTCTCCACAGGTGCACGTACTCAAAGATGATTGAAAAATAAACTAGCTTCGGGCACTTTTATCAAAGAACTGCCAAGGAAACAGGAGAGCTCTGGAATGTGTTGAGCTCAGTAATGCAACCTTAAGTGTGAAAGAACTTTGCAGCTGGAACAGGCAGTCTCCATTAAGGAGGGATCCCTCAGGCATGTGTACCAGAGCACGTGGACCACACGCATGACTGAAAGCAAAGCCAGCTAACCATGTGGGGCCATACTCGGCCATCCTTCTTCTGGAAGCATCCCCTTCAAGGGGCCAAGTCAGTTAGGAGGTTAGCCAGTGAACAGCTGCTGAGAGGAGTAGAAGCCTCACCAAACTGGGAACAGGAGCTTTCATTTCTCCTCAGAGGCATTATTGTTTCTTTAAAAGTTCTTAAGAGTTGGTTCAAAATAAGCCATTCCACTAGGCTGTCAGCTTGTGTCTGCCAACTAGAGCTAAAAGTCACTTTGCCTAAAGGCAAGATAATAAAGTTGAATTCCTGGCAACTATTAATTTATTAAGTTGGGACTTTGTAAGTAGCTTCTCTAATGATATACAGACTGCATTAAATGGAATTACTCTTTCCAACATATAAAATGATCCTGCATAGGATTTTTGGTATCACTTTACAGTTGGAGATCCTATTTAATCCTTTAGTGGCTTCCCACTGCATACAGAATAAAACCCCCCAGCTCCTTCATGGGACATCCGAGGCTCTGAATGGCCCCTTTGTCCTCCAACTCCACCCTTCCGACCGCCATTTTCTTCCTGCTCACTGTGAGCCAATCATTCCACCACTTTCTTATCCTTTCTGTTTTCTGCCTTAGGGACTTTGCATATATGTTCTCCTAGGGAGCTTTTCTCCCTGTTCGCTCCAAGGCTGCCCTTTTCCATTTTCTTATCTCAGAGAAATGTCCCCTCCCAAGTGGAACGACCTGTGTCTTTACAGGCAATAAACTGTCCTAATTGGAGAGTGGAGAACTGGAACTCATTGGTGAAGTCAGGTCATGGTGATTTTTCTGTGTTATCTGAATTGATTTTTTTGTGTGTCTTTACCTCACCGGATGATGGCAAAATGGTAATGTGAAGAGTGGCCACCATCGCCAAGTTAAGGTAATTCACACATGGGGCCCTTGGACTTTGCTGCTGTGAAGGTACTACGGAAGTCTGGACGTGCTGTCTCTGCAAGGCATACACAGCAGATGCTATTGGTTACCTATTCAAGAACCAAGTCCTTCCTCTTGCTCCATTTGAGAAGAAGCCTGATTTTGTCCAGTTTCTGTCAACTCATGATTCGTGTTACCCAAGGAAGGTGACACCACCTTTGATTTAGGAGTATATCCTAATTTCTTCAGCAAATTTTAGTAATCCCCATTTCCCTTACCGGTGATTGGTTAGGGGTGGGCATTGACCCACTTCTAGCCAATGTGGTGTGAGCACTGGGCTGCTAGGGGCTGTGTGGCATGTGGGAAGGCTTCCTTGCTTTTTACTATGTATGGCCTGGGGGTGCGGCAGCCATCTTACCAGAGGGCGGGAGCTACCAGGACAGAAGTTATTCCTGCAAAATGTGACCAAGTGAGGGACTCAGCCAATCTTTCAGTGACCTTCTTGCAAGGCTTTTCGTTTTTGAGAAAGCTTTCTTATTGTCTAAGCCCTTTGGAATTCTGCTATTACTTGTGTTCCAGCAGACACAACACACAAGATTGGATTTTCGGTAGACCTTGGAACACCAGTTAATATTCTGTGGCTACACGGTATGTCTAAGTCAAAATACTGACTACATCAGTTCCTAAGTCAGCTCCTGACTACATCAGTTATGGGCTTTCCATAAACCAGTGGGAGAGAAGTCAATGACTTTGGTACAAGCCCAAAGCAGATAAACAGAAAAGTGACACACTTTTGATATGTATCTGTCTCTGTTCATAAACCCCTGGTCTAGGACATTTCTGAACCATCAGCATAATGTCCAGAGCTAAATGCCAGCCTAGTGACAGCCACAGTGTCCCTCCTCTCCTATTGTGCTGCTAGACTCTGTGCTTCATACAATGTCGAGCAGAGACAAAGAAAGCACCTCTGGAATAGTCACTGTCCTTTCCTCTTCTGGGGTCTCAAAAGCCATTGTAGTTCATAGCCCATTTCTTAAGCATTGGCATGCTTTAATTTATTCTTTCAGCTGCTAAATATGGACTGGCAATGTCCCAGATGCGGGGCTAACAAGAAGCAATATGCTAACTCTGGCTAGGTTAGGGGGCGGTACTGGAAGACATCAGAGGAAGCGGGATTTGATGTCGGGATAAATAGGGATTCAGAATTTGAGAGTCAGTGTACAAGGAGGTCATTTCAGAGCACTGCAACATGACAAGTGTGGAGATGATGTGGCCACAGTATTGCTGGGTATCAGTGTATAGCACATATGATCATCCCATATCTGGATCTCACCCTTACCCCCTAAGCTCTCAACAATAAGGCTGACTCAGAACAGAGGGCAATGCATTTTTTCAGGGAAAGTGTCAGTGCCAGCCATCAGGCCTATGTGTCTGTGAGCAAAGGCGCTTTGTTGTAATGTGACAATGCTCCTGCTGGGAGGGCAGCATGAGGGAGCTGCTTAGCCAGTGGGATGATTGTTATGTGTGAGAAGCCAGGAGCTCTGCCCCTGGTACATCTCAGCCATGGTACACTTTGGAACCATATGGCTTTTCCTTATATCTAGGCTCAGGCCCTGAGGCTATGATACTTGACCAAAAAATACTTTACATCAGGAGACATTTTTCCTTCTTAAGTTACATCATCTTTTTCTTTTTAAAATTCATTTATTTAAGCAAACTCTACACCCAATGTGGGGTTCGAACTCATGACCCTGAGATCGAGTCGCGTGCTCCACTGAATGAGCCAGGCATCTTAAGTCATATCATCTTGAGAGACACCATGATGTAAAAGACAGATAGGAGCTTATGTTCTGCTCCCCTCAGTCCTTGCTTACACTCATGGTGGACATTTCTAGCCAATCTTGACATTCTTCCCGGCCAAGCCTGGACATGGCTTCAACATTCTCAACCACTCTCCTTTTCATGAGCCAAATTTTCACAAAGAAGTGACAACCAGTAAATTCACAAGAGGATGTGAAATATGCATTTTCCATAGAACATCTTCAAGGAGACTGGTATCGAAAAGCATCTGGTTCATGTAAAATTTATCTTTCAATCAGAGGATAAAGATTATACTAAATCTATAGTCTCAAACCAGCTGAGAGTCTGGGCTATTGTGTTTAATGAGGGCAGATTAGTGCTATATCACAGGTCTTTTCCCAGTGGTAACGTCATACTGGCATCTTTTTTAAGGGAATATATAATTTTTCTTATCAAAGTTCAGTTTTGACTATAACAATTAGTGGAACAGGAGAGAGCTCAGTGAAGGGAGAATTGGATATATCTGCTCTCTATCAGCTACATTAGGCACAATGTGGCAAGGGGATCTGATTAGCTAAGTGTTTCTCTGCAAACAAACGTTCTGGAGTCCTAGTCCAGAAAGAGGTCTGTTTCTTCATCTTTAGCCATTTGCCATCGCATGGACTCAAGGAGGTATGCCTATTGGACTGTTAATGGGAATATTTTGGGGGTGGGAGAGAGAACCTTCTCTTTTATACTATATATGCATTTCTACATTGCTTATTTTAAAGCAAGGATATATCAGATTGACAATTAAAATTTTTTTTCAATGGGTGCTTACCTACAATTGATATAATAACTAACAAATCACAATGGTACTAGCTTGCAAGGCTTTACAGAAACTTTTTAGTGTGACACTGAGATACAGCCCTAATTCCCGATCAGCCAGCCCTTGAGGACACCCGGACACTGAGACTAGTAGAAAAGACTGGGAGACAATGCATATATATCTGGAAGGGATTCTTCTTTGGATATATCATGTACTCCATTACACAGATGTTGAAACATTTAGAGCAAAACTTTGGAAAACAAGTTCTCATTTTCAGGTTGTGTGAGTTTTTTCCTTTCACAAGTATTGGCGTCCTTTCTAAACAAGTGTGAGAGACATGGTGGATCTTCCTTCAAACCCAGGCTCTGACCAGGAGGCCTCATCGTTGTTCAACTCGAGAAAAGTTTGAATAACTCTGTGTTCCGGCCTTCCAATTTTACTGCCAACTGGAAGTTAAAGTGGAATAATTGCAATACCGGCTCCAGAATTCCAGAATTCTGCTCTGGATAGAAAGACTCTTAGGTGTAGATCATCAATAAACCTTTCAACTGTTTCAATTTGAACGTCAACGGTAGATAAACTTAGCTTTACATTTTCCTCTTATGGGCTCTCAACTTAAATGCAAGGTGTTCTGGAATCAAAACAAGGGTTTCTGAAAGGTTTGTATTCTGAAGTGCCAGCCAACAGAACAGAACCCCTCAGCCCGCTAATTCAATAACCAAAGGGGCAATTACTTTTAGGACTGGGCAACAAAGATGTTTATTATACGGGTATTCTACAATCAGAAAAAGAAAAAAAAATGGATGAGATTTTGTCAGTTCTCGAAACATGGCAACAGCTGATCCAACAGCTGCAACTCTACAAACATAGGAGAGGTCCTTGATTTTCCTGATAACAAAACTTGAATTATCATTTGCCATAGATGCTAACAGTATCCAGAGTAGGAAGAATATGCAATGATCCCCAAAGAGGTTAAAGCAAATGAACAACAACCCCCAAATCCACTGTAATGCCCTTAGATTCCAGAGGTGATACAGGAATGCAGTGTTTGTGATATGGAGTAACGACGTCCCCATGTCATATCATGTTTCTTTGACAAAGTGCAATCCCGCTTCTAAAACCTTTCCACACCTGATGACAGGCATCGTTAATAGAGAATGTCTACTTAAGTCAGATCTAGCATTTAGCCTGTGTTATTATTATTATTATTACTATTTCAGTAATAATAATAATAATATAACAAACCATCAGGTGTGCATTTTTTGCCCAATAAATCAGCAGTTATATGGGAACAGACATAGTAGTGTTTAATAATTTACTTGCCCTACTCTTTCAGTAACAAGTACAGTGTACAATTTCATCTCTCAATGAACGATCCTTTCTAGGTTTGACTCCTTTGTCTTGATTGGAATATTTACTCAGACATCTACATTAAAAAGACTCTCAAACAATTTGTGGACCGAGGCAGGTGAGGCTAAAATTGCATTTTATATATCAAAATTGAAAATACTCACATCTTATGATATAGTACTTCCATTGTTGGAAACACAATGTATCCTTTAGGCATACTTGCAAAAATATACCATACTGTATGTTTTGTAATACAGAGAAGATGGCTAGAACAAAATCTAAAAGCTCACTGATATGGGAAGGGTTAAATAAACGACAACGAACACAATACAACTACTAAGTGAGCCAGGTACATCTGCCCGAAATGCTGACATGGAAAAGCTCCAAGGTACAAGATAGTTAAGTAAGAAATATAAGGAGAAAAATATTCTGTATGGGGCGCCTTGGGTGGCTCAGTTGGTTGGGCAACTGCCTTTGGCTCAGGTCATGACCCTGGAGTTTGGGCTCCCAGGTCCATGGGGAGTCTGCTTCTCCCTCTGACCTTCTCTCCTCTCATGCTCTCTCTCTCTCTCTCACTCTCTCTCAGGTAGATGGATAAAATCTTTAAAAAAAAAAAAAAATCTGTAGGGAATGACTCAACCGGTGTACGTTTTGAAAAGCTTTTATGGGGATGCCTGGGTGGCTCAGTTGGTTGGGCAGCTGCCTTCGGCTCGGGTCATGATCCCAGTGTCCTGGGATCGAGTCCCACATCCGGCACCTTGCCCTGCAGGGAGCCTGCCTCTCCCTCTGACTCTGCCTGCCATTCTGCCTGTGCTAGCTCTCGCTCTCTCTCTCTGACAAATTAAAAAAAAAAAAATCTTAAAAAAAAAAAAAAGAAAAGCTTTTATGGCTATAAAATATATATGATGGCTATAAAAATACTTATGGGAAAAACTCTTCAAACTGTTAATGATGATTCTTCATCAAATTTTGTTTTCCAATAGTCAGGTCTTGCTCTTTCTCAGAAGCTATTAGAAACCTAATCTTTAGTGCCCATTTCTAATATTTATAATCTAATGCTAAATAAACCTTTTTTTTTCCTGAATAAAAAAAGATATGTTAAAGTCTAAATGTTGCTTAGATAATGACTGCTTTGCTTCTGAGAGGCCAGACATATTCAATGGAGTTTTTGGGCCAGAGGGGACTCACATGGCCAATAACAATCATGAAGAAGAACAGTAATAAATCATTTAAAACTAGGCGCCTGGGTGCTCAGTGGGCTAAGCCTCTGCCTTTGACTCAGGTCATGATCTCAGGGTCCTGGGATCAAGCCCCGCATCGGGCTCTCTGCATGGCAGGGAGCCTGCTTCCTCCTCTCTCTCTCTCTCTGCCTGCCTCTCTGCCTACTTGTGATCTCTGTCAAATAAATAAATAAAATATTTTAAAAAACCATTTAAAACTGAGTAGAAGTACTGAGTAGAAAAGCTGAACCTAGTTTAGAAGAGGAGGGGGAGGATACACATGGCCTTGGTGGAGAACTATTATGTTTTGAAGCACGGAGTAGTTTCCACCGTGTTTCTGGTGATGGTACCTAATTGTTAAATAGTATCACAGCTAATATTATTCATGAGCTCCTAATTAAAATGTTAACATGTGGCAGTGCAGAATCCATCAGAGATGAAGGCTTCACGGAAGCAGCTGTAGGTGAGGAAAGTCTTGTGGAGACTACAGAGAGGGTATCTTAGCGGGTAACAAACTTCCCTGACAAACAGAAGGTAGGCAAGCCCTCCAGGACTGCTCTCTCCATTCACCAGAAATCCCCCCGCTCAGTCAGAAAGCATCAATCTCAAACAGATGTCCTTATTTAATGTTTGAGGGGATGGGTTGACTCCAATTCACTTTCTGATGTATCAGTTTATTTTCTTAACTTGTGAATCTAAGCATTAAAAAAAAAAAAAAAAAAAAAAGGAAAAGCCCTGTAGGTCTAAATATTGCTTAGATAATACCGTGGGGGTACAGTCTTCGCATCTGGAGAATGCAACTTGGCTATCCTTGCAATCTGGAGTTTGCAATCCAGGCATCTGACAAGGCAAAGAAATGCTGGCTCACGTTTAAAAAAAATCACCTGATAAAAACCAGCCTGGCAGAGTGGGGAGGCAAAGGGGGGAGCAGAGATTAAAAAATAATAATAGTAAGGACAATTGGTACCATAATAGATCTCATTAGAATTTCCCCAGAGAAACATAACACCTGGCTATAGAACTCATAACATTTTAATTTGAATCTGAAATTTTAAGATTGCTCTGTGCCTCATAATGTAGGATTTTATTTCACTATTATTTGAGCTACTATTATTATGTTTTGATCTGAGATAGAGGAATTTCTCGTAACCTTAGCCCCATCAGGGCCAGAGTGGAAGGCGGCCACACAACACTAGCTTCAATTCTTGCTGGCAAGTACTTGACCCTGTGAAAACATTGTGCTAGAGGCTGGCATAGCACTGCACATTTGAAGAACTTTATTGAGCTCCTCCATCATGAAATGTGAGTTTTATAACTTCATGAAGCACCCCTATCCTGGTTATAGAGCAAAAGATGTAGGCACAGGAAGGGCAAGGGACTGGCCCAGGGTCACCCAGTTACTAAGTACCAGAATCTTCTGACTACAGCCCCTGTGCTTTTACCGGACTCCCATTTAGTATAATGGTTCTCAACCTGACTGGATATTACAATCACCAAAAAAGGCTAAAACAATTCTAAAGTCTAGGATTTATCTCCAATGAACTGGTTCAGAACCTTGGATATGGAGGCATGAATGGGTCTGAGTTAGAGACTTTCTGGAGACTTCATCTTCCAAGACACCTTCCTGACTGTTCCCCTTTCTCACCCATCATTCCTACTTCATGAACCTTTGGATGAAGCTGTTGAGGTAGCTGATGAAGAAAGTTACTTATCTATGCATTGGTGCTGTGCTAGGTGAAAATCCTTGTCCTTGAATTTTAAGCCCTTTGTTCTGCTAAATTCCATAAAATTAATGTCTTTTGATGGGTACATTTTCTGCCTTTGCCTTATCTTTTTTATTCAACTGCTGATGGGGGTGTCGTCTAATGCATTCCAGGACAAGTGGAGACCAGCCGACAACTTTCAGCTACATTGGAAAGAAAAATGTGCTGGTTTCTGGACTTTTACAGTGGGAACAAAGACTTAAGTAATACCAGTAGTGAACCCAATTAAGTACCGCAGAAAATTAAAATAGGTGAGTTAGTTGTATGAACTAAAGGAAACCTAAAATTAAATGTGGGCCATAGCAAAGATTAATATCGAAGCCAAAAACTCACCAAGATCACAGAAGTGGTTAGTCATCTTGTTTCTATAAAAAATTTTCTTCCTTTGAAAAGACTCTTAATCCCTTTTGGAATTACAAACTTATTAGGACTCTGATAATTCCAGTGCTAAGATTAATAGCATCGCCCCACTAACTCCACTGCAGTCTTAACTAGGTTTCATAGGCACACGAGGAAACCAAACTTCTTTTTTTCCTGAGGGACGATAAATGAAAATTTCATTGGGAGAGCACGTGAATCGAAATATAACATTATCTGTAGTAAAAATAAAGGAAACTTCTTTAAAAACAAGGTCCAGAGGCCCTGTAGAGGGGCGCTCCCACACACTACTCCCTGTAATAAAAAGCATATCTGGCATTCTCCAACCCCAACAGGAAGAAGTTGACTTTACATTTTCAAGCAGGAGGAAGGAAGAATTTCTCTGGGTCTAGCAACAGCCCCGCCAATGGGAAGCCGCCACACTCAGTCAATGAGAGGCCATAACAGCCCCTCCCAGCTTCCTCTTTTCCCCTGTGAAAGTAAGCCCCCCTCCACTCTCTGGACTTGCCAGTGGTTTGGGTGTCCTGAACTGCAATTTTGTTATTCCTGAATAAACTCATTTTGCTGGTAAGATAGCTGGCTCTTTTATCTTCCTAAGGTCAAAACTGTAAAAACTATAAAAAACCAACCCAACCCCAAAACAAATAAAATGAAAAGGGAGGTAGGGAGGGAGGTAAGAAAGAAAGGGGAGAGGGGGAAGAAAGAAAAAGAGAAAAAATTATCACAACTCTCAGTTTCCCACATCCTTAAATTTAGGAACTGGAAATGTCCTTTAGGATTTCATTCTGTGGGCTCATTCGTGGAAGAACTTCTGTGGGCTCATTCGTGGAAGAACTCCAAGAAAGGGAGGAAATACAAGTCATAAAAGTTGCTGCTCTGTATATGCCCAGTTCATTCCTTTGGGCTTATTGATCTAAAAATCCATTAGACAAATTTTTACAACTTTCTAAGCAGCACATTGACTGTTAATTTTCATGTTGTTCACAGTAATTGAATTACTCTAATCACAAGACATACCAAAGAAAGTGAATTTAAACAATATTCATTTTACACGTATTTACTAAGTATGAATGCCTGTGAGGTGGAAGGCCCTGAGCCAAATCTCACTCCTATCAGAGTTTCTTCTTTTTTTTTAATTTAAGATTTTATTTACTTATTTGATAGAGACAGAGATCACAAGTAGGCAGAGAGGCAGGCAGAGGAGAGGAGGAAGCAGGCTCCCTGCTGAGCAGAGAGCGAGATGCAGGGTTCAATGCCAGGAACCTGAGATCATGACCCTGAGATCAAGGCAGAGGCTTAACGCACTGAGCCACCCAGGTGTCCCCAGTTTCATTTTTAAAGAGATCATTCACATTCAAGGGGTGGCTGGGTGGTTCTGTCACACTTCAGCTCAGGTCATGATCTCGGAGTCCTGGGATAGAATCCTGTATGGGCTCCCTGCTGAGTGGGGAGTCTGCTTCTTTCTCTGCCTCTTCCCCTGCTTGTGCTTGCAACCACTCTCTCCCTCTACTTTTCTCAAATAAATAAAATCCTTAAAAAAAAAATAAAGAGATCACTTAGATACCACCACTGAACAGAGATCATATGAAAAGAAAAGATATTCCTTTCTAAATTATCTTTTGTTAATATTTTTTTAAAAGACAGGGTTATACAGACCTCCAGGGGAATGTCTGGGGAATTTCCCAGAGGATTACAGGGACTGTAACAGTTGACTAGCTCATTATCAGGTGAACTCTATGTGATAAGGACTCTGAGAGTCAGTCTCGCCACCACCCGAATTATTTGCATCAGAAATACGGAAGTTCTCCAGTGAGATCAATTCACCACCAGCATTATGAAGTTAGAGGGACTGGACAGACAGACAGATGCAGACTGAAGATCTTCGAAGATGGCTACTAATCGCTAGAACACCTAGTTCTTAGCAGCTAGCTAATGAGCTCAGAACATTAATTCTGCCACTAAAAAGTGACAGCTGTAAAAATCCTTTGTACTGTTGTTCCTGTAAATTGTTGGGCATTGGTGTTGCAGGTGAAACTCAATATTAAACTCTTCTGCTGAAAAGTTGGTGCCCAGATGGGCCACCCTTGAGCTCTGTTGTGTTGGCAGTGTCTACGTTGCAGAGTTCTTCTCCCTCAGAAGAAACCCTCAGCAGCACTTAATAGTCCCTAAACTTGTGGCCAATTCAGAATCTCCCATTCTAGAATGGCCAAGATGCTGACATGGCTTCCCTGACATTTATGAACATCCAAACCATCTGTTCTGAGAGTCTCCCACCTCTAGTTCATGAATTTCTATTTACTCAAGGAAGCCTGAGAATTGGGGCGCCTGGTGGCTCAGTCGGCTAAGCATCTGCCTTCGCTCAGGTCATGATCTCAGGGTCGTGGGATGGAGCCCTGCATCCAGCTTCCTGCTCAGAGGGGTGTCTGCTTCTCCCTCTACCTCTGCTCCTCCCCATGCTCATGCTTTCTCTCTCTCACGCTCTCAAATAAATAAATAAAATCTCTGGGGGCGCCTGGGTGGCTCAGTGGTTTAAGCCTCTGCCTTCAGCTCAGATCTCAGGGTCCTGGGATCGAGCCCCAAATCAGGCTCTCTGCTCAGCGGGGAAGCTGCTTCCCCACCCCCTCTCTACCTGTCTCTCTGCCTACTTGTGATCTCTCTCTCTCTGTCAAATAAATAAATAAATAATCTTAAAAAAAAAAAATCTTAAAAAAAAAAAAAAGAAATCTGGGAATCTGAGAATTTCCCCTCTCCTACACTTCAACAGCCAAACCAAAGTCTCCATAGTCCAGCACAACATGGTAATAGGAACTCATGGCCCCAATTTAATCACAAAATAATTTTAGAAACAGAAAGCATAGCACAGATAAGCACAGTTTTATACATTTGTGTATACCAAGTCTAATCAGAGAAGAAAAATTCACTTTGTTCCTTAATTTTTCTATAGATCTTGGCTTGCTTTCCATTTCCATTTTTCCTATTAATCCAAATTTTTCTGTGGAGAACAAAGGAACTATTGCTACATGTAAAAACATAGATAATTCTCACTAATATAGTGAATTAAAGGATCCAGACACACAGAGTACAAATTGTACACTGTTTATATGAAGTTCAAGTACAGGTAAAACTGATCTGATAGAAGTCAGACTAGCAGTTACTTTTGGGGAAATAATAATTGCGAAGGGGCACAGAGAGAAGCTTGTGGTGCGGATCATGATTTTCATCCAAGAGAGGCCTATACAAGTGAGTTAACTTGGTTTAAAAAAAAAAAAAATCATTGTTTTGAGTTATTTCCTTGGGATAGATTCTCAGCAGTAGAATTGCTGAGTTAAAGGGCTGGCTAAGAACGTTTTTCGTCAAATTCTGGGTCAGATCATGTTGAATTTGAGGCATGATGGGACATCCAAAGAAGAAACTGCAGATTGATATGACATAGGGACTCAAGAAATATGTCAGACCATACATGTGTGGGAGAGGAGGGATGTGGGGTGGGAGAAGCTAGAGTCATGGAGACATTTTGGTGACAGGAAATCCTAGTAGAACCATGAGCTGCCATCCATGGCGTCCACAGCTCTGTGCAGATGACGTTAGGTCGACCAGGAAGATGATTGAGAAAAGATGCCCCCATAAAAGGTTACCAGGACACTGATGTTGTTTCAGGTGCAAGAACCCAGGTAACAGTCCATAGAGCTGAATAAAATGGCTATAAAAAGGTCAGAGACAAACTAAGAAATGCATGAGTAAGGATCAAGTATGCCATCATTGACCAGAGTCACAGTCCAATGCGCTCCAGAGTTTCTCATGCACTGAACTTCTTAGCTACCGAACATCTCACCAGAATCTCTAATTATTTAACAGGGATTGTCAGCGTAGGTGGTCCCTGGATTTAGGGGTCGGGGAGAGTGTAGTGTTCAAGGGGCACATAAGATGCCCGAAATTATATGAGAATTTTAATTACAGTGAACCATGGAGGGTCATAAAAATGAAGATTTCCAGGCTCCAATTTAATAGCTTTGGGGGAAGACCCAGAAATGGAATTTTTTAATAGACATTCCAAGTGTTTTGATGCAAATGGCCCACAGGTTTCAGTTTGAGAAACTCAGCAAAGTTTCTCCTCCTTCCCTGTCTTGTAGAATCATTTTCCACCACCCCCCTTTTTTTCCATATCCCCCTTTTATGGAGGTCACAAAGACTGTATGGAGTTGGTCCCTTTAATTTTGACCTTGCTAGTTAAGTACACGTGTGTATTGAGCAAAGAACATGGGTTACAGGTCAGACCAACTAATTATGATCTGTTACCTATAAACTGTGCTTGTGGGTAAATACCTGTGGGTAAATTTCTTAATCATTAAGCATTAGTTCCTTCATCTGCCAATAGGGACATAGGCACATTTTACATAGAGGTGGATCATGACAATTTGAAATATTGGTATATACAATATTAATAAGAACACCTGTGACATGTAAAATCTGAAGGAATATGCATGCTCTACATCTAAAATATACTCAAGGACGACATGATTTCAAAGCTGATGGCCAAATGGATATACACTCTAATATTGCCACGTGAGAGCAGCACATTAGTGGGAAACAGAAATACCATCGCTGGTCAGCGTCCTCTGAACAATGCTGTTCTTCAGGTGCCTCAGAAGTCCTGGGTGTGATTTTTGGGGACTACTGAGCTGTAACTTTAACCACCACTGCTGGTGAATTTTAACAATGCCATCCAAGTAATCATTAAGGTGGGGGTAGAATGGAGAAACATGAGTCAGCAACCAAGAACTTTGGAATGAAGAAACACAACGTAAACACAATTACGTAAACACAACGTAACACAAAACTTACTATTAGGAATGTACTTATTGTTATGTTTAAAATCATTCCTATGGGGAAGGCTCCTGGCTGGTTCAGTAGGTAGAACACGCAACTATTCATGTCAGAGTTTTGAGTGCAAGCCCCGTTTCGGGCATACAGCTTAATTAAAAATAAGTAAATACAAGTATTACCTATTTTTCTTAAAAAGGATTTTATTTTGTGATTTTTTGAAAAAAAATTGTTTATTCTGTTATGTTAGTCACCATACAATACTTCATTAGTTTTTGACGTAGTGGGCCAAGATTCATTATTCACATGTAACACCCAGTTAAAAAAGACTTAAAAAAATAAAATTATTCCTACGGGAAAACAGATTTTGAATTATGAAAGTTCTGAAATACTTGAATATTTTGAAATTTTCAAGAAACTCTTCTCTGTCAAAAAATGGGACACCCTTATAGTAGTACTTCCTTCATAGGTCTGTTGTGAGGATAGTATAGATAAAGCACCTAGTATCTGTCATCTAAATTTGTTATTAGGTTTGGAAATTTAGAACAGAACCTAGGATTTCTTCTCTATTGTCAAGGGAGGGAACATGTTCACTTTAAATCAGAGTAATCCAAAATGTTTTTGGAAAATGAAGAGTTTTAAGGATAAACTTTTTCCATTTAATATTGAGAACTACTTCCTGTCCCTCTCCTTTCACAGAAGTTTTCATCGATAACTTAATAATTCCCAAAGAAGTCCGGTTGAAATCCTTCAAGAGTGGATAATAAGTCCGATTTTTTTCTCTCCTTTATTTTTTGTGGTTTTGGTAAGATAGTCGTTTATTTCGTATTCTGTTAAAGCAAACAGAACACTCTGAGAAAACTGCTCCCTTAGAAATTTTTTTTTTTTTTTTTAAATAATCAGTCGCTATTCTTATACCTTGGCTCATATTTCTTTCCTACTACAAGACCAGGGTTATCTGAACAGCCTGAAAACTTGGCAGTTAGAAAGAGTAATTATTCTCCCTTCTGGACTTGCTCCAATTCAGGAAACAATAAAAGACTTCCGGTGGTTTGCAAAACCAGCTGTCTCTGACACTCGTCTTCATTCTATTAAAAATTACTGAATGAGTCTGTAGTGTGCACCTGCTGTTAAGGTCACATCAGAGAAACTTATCCTTTCCCTTGTTTGTATAGTTACTTAAGTTGCATTAGGAAACAATCATTTACAATTTATAGTGGGGTGAAGAGGAGTTAATATTTTTTCTGCCTCTTTGAATCAAGATTCCAGATACATGGCTTAATTTTTTTTGAAGGGTTTAAAATTATAGATCTATTTAGAATTTGTAAAACATCTCACAACCTTTGCCTAGAAGCATTTAAAGCTACAAGAAATAATAGATTGCCAGGCCAACATAAACCTGACCCTAGGTTCAGAAGCTTCCAGTCCCTTCAGTCACTCCTGTTCAAAGGTTTCAGGGAACTGTGTGTGGAGTTTGCGCCAAAACTGACATCACGGTGTTGTGGCTTGAATATTTGATAGGAATCAAAACGAGAATGTATATTATGTTTCCTTTTCTCTACATGCTCACCAACACTTGTTATTTTTTGTCTTTTGTTAATGGCCATTCTGACAAGTGTGAGTTGCTATGTCATTGTGGTTTTGATTTTGCATTTCCCTGATGATCAGTGATGTTGAGCCCCTTTCATGTGTCTGTGGCCATATGTATGTCTTTGTTTAAAAAAAGGTCCATTCAGCTCTTCTGGTCATTTTTAATTGGATTACCTTTTTTTTGCTATTGAGTTTTATGAACTTCAAATACTTTGCATTTTAACCCCTTATCAGATATATGATTTGAAAATATTTCCTTCCATTCTGCAGTTTTAGTTTTTTTTTTTTTCTTTTTGTTTATGGTCCATCTGCTGTGCAAAAGTTTTTTAGTTTGATGTAGTCCCATTGGTTATTTTTTGTTTTTGTTGTCTTTGCTTTTGGTTTAGATCCAAAAAAATCACTGCCAAGACCAATGTCAAAGAGCTTACTACCTATGTTCTCTTGCATGAGTTTTATGATTTCAGATCTTACATTTAAGTATATAATCCATTTTGAGTTAATTTTTGTGTATGGTGTAAGATAGCTGTCCAATTTCATTCTTTTGAATTTGGCTATCAAGTTTTTCCAGGACCATTTATTGAAGAGACTATGCTTTCCCCATTGTATATTCTCAGCTCCTCTGTCACAAATTAATTGGCCAAATGTGTGTGGGTTTCTTTCTGGACTCTCTACTCTGTGTACTGACCTACGTGTCTGTTTTTATGCCAATATCATATTGTTTTGGTTACTATAGCTTTGTAATATATCTATAATGATGCTTCCAACTTCATTCCTTTCTCAAGACTTCTCTCGTTATTTGAACACCTGCTAGGTTCCATACAAATTTTAGGATTGTTTGTTCTAGCTCTGGAAAAATGCTCTTAGAATTTTGATGGGGATGGCATTGAATCTGTAGGTGGCTTTGGGTACTATGGATGCTACAACAATATTAAGTCTTTCAGTCCACGAGCACAAATTATCGTTCCATTTACTTGCATCTTTAACTTTTTTATTTTTATCAATATCTTTAGATTTTAGCGTGTAGATCTTTATCCTCTTTGGTTAAACTTAATCCTAAACAGTTCATTCATTTTGATGCAATTGTAAATGGGATTTTTTCCCTACTTTCTCTGTCTGCTAGTTCATTATAAGTGTGGAAAAACATAATATATGTTTGTATATCAACTTTGTATCTTGCAAATTTACTGTACTCATTTATTATTTCTAACAGGCTTTTGGTAGATACTTTAGGGTTTTCTATATGCAATATCAAGTCATCTGTAAAGCATGACAGTTTTACTTTTTCCTCTATGATCTGGATGTCTTTTCTTTCTTTTTCTTGCCTAATTGCTCTGTCTAGGACTTCTAGTACTATACTGAATAAAAGTGGCAAGAGTGGGCATCCTTGTCTTGTTCCTGCTCTTAGAGGAAAAGTTTCCTTTCCCATGGCTGTGGGCATGCCATATATGGTCTTAATATTATGTTGAGGTATGTTCCCGCTATGCCCACTTTGCTAAGAATTTTTAAACATAAGTGGATGTTGAATTTTGTCACATACTTTTTCCTACAGCTTAAAATGATCAAATGATTTCTATCCTTCTTTCAGTTAATGTTATGTATCATGTTCACTTGAGGATGTTGAAACATCCTTGCATCCCTTGAGTACATCCCTCTTAATCATGATGCTTTAAAATCAGCAGATGAGCCTCTTGATCAGCTGTTTCTGCCTTGGGCTGTGGGATGGGGAAGTCCAAGCATACAAGCCCTTAAGAGCCACTTGTCAGATTGATCGATCCCTGCAGGTCTTGTGCACTCAAACCTCATTTTCAAAGCTAGATGTTTTGGGACCTCACCTCCCAGGTGCATGTCTTAAAAGCTGGGATGTCTGATGTGGGGTACTAACCCTGCACTCCTCAGGGAAAAGCTCCAGGTTTTCAGTTGACCTCCCGATTATGGATCATGGTGCCTAGGGCAGGGTTTATGGTGAGACTGTGCCTCAAGTCACTCTAACCAACTTCAATGTGGGCTTTTCCCCCATTTGCCTGGTGTGTGGGACCCTCTCAGCTGGTTTTTAGAATTTTTTTCGGAGAAAACTGTTCCATATGTAGCTATAGATTTGGTGTACCCATGGGAGGAGATGGGTTTAGGATCTTTCTCTATTGCGATCTTGATCTGGAATCTGCCTTTTCTTCTAATGACTTCAAAATTTACCCTAGTTCTGCTCTGTGATCTTAAGGATCAAAGTCCTTAGGAGCGCAATAAATTACATACACATCCTAGAGATGTCAATCAGCAGATTAGAGGACAACACTCAAGTACATTTCCTTACACTCCTAGGTGTGATTAAAAATGGGTTTGGTCTGAGCCAAAACATATGAGGTGGCAAGAAGCATTACAAGATGTAAAGATAAAATCTTCTGAGCCAGGCGTTCTGTTCAAGATTGTAGAAGTTCTAGAGTTTGAAGTACGTTCTTTTTAAAGGCAAGAATTAGGTGTTCTTCTCAGCTCTTCTCACCTAAGTTCTCCAGTCTCGTCCTGGACCCTTTTGATTTTTTTTTTTTTTTGTACCAACCTAGTGGAACTCCAGTTTAAAGCTAAACCCTTACAGAAAGCCCAAATTACTACCTCCCAAACAAGACAACTCTAAGTAGCTAATGATTCATAATTTCAAATTCTAGACAATTATGGAAAGTTGTATTGAAGATTTCTGCTCCGGCTCTGGGTTAAAACAAATACTTAGGAATAGCGAGCAATCTCTCTTGGCCACTTCAATTACCCTGCACATCCTCTCTAGGTCTGTGACGCTTATCCATGTCCTGGAATGAAAAAAATTTAAAAAGGCCACCAGTCTTATAGCAGTAGTAATGAAATGAAAGGAAGAAAAGTAAACCATTGCTTTATTATGCTTTTAGGGAAATGCTGCGCGTGAACGATTAAGTATTTTAATTATATAGATTTGATTCCAAATCCCAGGGCTCTGCAAACTGTAAGAACTATCATGGGTGAGAATGCAGTGAGGCTCGCTTGGGTAGCTCAGACTCCTGCCAACATGACAATTTAGCATAAGTGATGATAAGAAGGGATCAAACAACCCCACTCATTTTCACCCACAAATGCTTTGAAACAAATAGTAGGGAAAAGTTGCGAGGAGACCTCGCTACCAGTTAAACCACTGGGAGCCCCAACTAATGGAACTGCTGTTTTAAAGGGAGGAACCCAGGCTGTCTATTTCACAGGCAAAATCAAGTGAGAGCTAGGCCACCTGTCAGGTTCACAGCATCATCAGAAACAGCAGCTACTATCTGGAGTTCTGGGTTGATATCCAGAGGAGAAAAGCTGATAGCTTTCAAGAAAGAACTGCCAATACTTTTAAGATTGAAGTCAGAAGAGGCTTGCAAAATAGTTGCTTCCTATGGGAGAGGCATTATATTTAGGAAGATAACTTTCAGTTACCTAACCGCAGTGGGTAATCCTAGTTAAGTGACCAATGTTTCTTTCTTTTTCCTTTTTAAAAGATTTTATTTATTTGACAGAGAGATAGAGAGGCAGTGAGAGAGGGAACACAGGCAGGGGGAGTAGGAGAACAAGATGCAGGCTTCCCGCTGAGCAGGGAGTCCAGTGTGGGCCTGGATCCCAGGACCCTGAGATCATGACCTGAGCTGAAGGCAACTGCTTAACAACAGAGTCACCCAGGCACCTCCCAATGTTTCTTTATTGAACCCTGATTTCATGTCTTTTCTACAGTTCTCAACTGTCCTTGAGGACATGTGGACCACGAAGGGAAGGAAGACTCAGCTCTCAGTATTTTCAGTTAATTCTCTGCTCACTAAATGTCCCTCTCCAGAATAAACTTCTAGTCCTTTTGCAGGTCATTCCTTTTTCAGGTTCCTTCAGCCAGTCTACCACTGTGGTTAAGTCAACTTAATAATGGCAGTGAGGAAATAGGCAAACTAAGTGAAGAGGATGAAGGGGTATAAACTTCCAGTTATAAAATAAATAAGTCACTGGATGAAAAGCACAGCATAGAGAGTATAGTCAACGGTACTATACTAACTTTATATGGTGAAAGATGGTAGTGAGACTTGTCATAGTGATACCGGCCTGATATATGGAATTGTTGAACCATCAGTGATGTATACCTGAAACTAATATAACATTATGTGTCAACTATAATATTTAAACATTTTAAAAATGATCAATGTCAGCATCAACTGATGCATTCCAGATTATGAAATTAGGCAATTTATTTTTTTTTTTTTAAGATTTTATTTATTTGACAGAGAGAGACATAGCGAGAGAGGGAACACAAGCAAGGAGAGTGAGAAGGAGAAGCAGACTCCTGCTGAGCAGGGAGCCCGGTGTGGGGCTTGATCCCAGAACCGGGGATCATGACCTGAGCCAAAGGAAGACGCTTAATGACTGAACCACCCAGGTGCCCCTGCAATTAGGCAATTTCAAAAAGAGTTAGGTCTGAACATGTTTTAAAGGAATCAATTCATTCAAAACTTACAGTTTTTGTTTGGTTGGTTTTTTGTTTTATTTTGTTTTTCACTCTGCTAACAGACAGGATTCCTTAAAAATTTGTGAGGTAACATATGAAGATTAAACATGGTAATTCTTAACTGAGTCTCAACTCAAAATAACCCTTAACAAATGCTTCAGGGGTTGTTTTACTTATATCCTAAATTACCATGCGATCTCTTCAAGAATGCTCATGTTATTTCTCACACAGTTTCAGAAAAGCTATCATATTCCAGCTATTTAAATACTAATTCATTTTGGCAAAATGATTTAAAATGTCTTACGTGTCAGCTGTTTCAAGTTGTTATAGCAGCAGTAATACAAACATATTACTGAAGTCCTATTTTTGTCCAAACTCAAATATATTAACTGGATTACAGAGAATTAAAATTACGATGAAAGAATCTCAAGTTTAGTGTTAAATTATAGAAAAGGAATGTGCCAAAATATTAACAATAAATATCTGTGTGTAGTGAGATTAGAGGCTTTTTCTGTGTGCTTCCCGTAGTTTCAGTCTTATACAGAGAGACTTTTCACTTTAAAACTAGAAAAAGAAATTATTTAATTAGAAAAGTACTACTGAATAGCGTTTCCAATTGTAAGTAGGCAAATGTTGTCAAGTGGACTGCCTTTCTAGCAGGAGAGGCCATTCTTTTAACCTCAGCTCTCTCCCTGCATTACAATAGTGATGGCCTGAGTTTTCTATAAACTTTTTATTTGTATTTATTTATTTATTTATTTGACAGACAGAGATCACAAGTAGGCAGAGAGGCAGGCAGAGAAAGAGGAGGAAGCAGGCTCCCTGCTGAGCAGAGAGCCCGACATGGGGTTTGATCCCAGGACCCTGGGATTATGACCGGAGCAGAAGGCAGAGGCTTTAACCCACTGAGCCACCCAGGTGCCCCTCTAAAAACTTTTTGTAATAAGATTTTATTTATTTATTTGAGAGAGAGAGAGAGAGCAGGAACAGTGGAAGGGGAGAGAGACATTTGTGTAAAGAATCTCAAGCAGACTCTGAGCTGAGCTCGGACCCTAACAGGGGGCTTGATCTCACAACTGTGAGTTCCCAACCTAAGGCCAAACCAAGAGTCAGATGTTTAACCAACTGAGCCACCCAGGTGTCCCTAAACTTTCTACATTTATAACTTACTGCCATAAATCATAAGCTTATGTCTTATCTGGACTTAATCATTATGTAATGAGTAGATTTTTTTCCCCCTTAATTTGGAAGGAAATAGATAAATTGGGCAAGTCTGGAGCCGCAGAGTGACCTGCAGGTCACTGCCCATCCTAAAGTCAGGAGGAGGCAGCCTGCCCACTGGTCAGAGCCCAAAGTGCCACCTTCAAAGCAGAGTGGCCTCTCTCCCTGGCTTCTTTTCAGTAAGTCCTTTTCACAGCAGTTTGGAATTCTCCCTCACAATGCACATTTTTATGTAAAAAGAAAAAAAATGAGTAAAATATCCTGCATTTACTTACTTACTTATTATTCTCTTGGAAATAAAAATTGGTAGCTCCCGGATTCAAGGAAAAAGCAGAAAATGTTTCTTGTTTCCCCCTTTGGAAAGAAACACTTTCCAAAAAAGGAAAGGAGAGTCACTAACAGCTGTCTACAAGGCCCTGCCCTCTATTTATTTCCCTTTTTAATGAAAAAAACATATATATATTTTATATAATTTATATATGTAATATGTATTCTATATAGTAAAAAATATAATATATAATACATATTATATATATCAACATTTAGCACCTATTTGGACCCTAAAGATGCAGCATAAGAGCAGACAAAAATTCCTGCCCTTGTGGCATTCATAGTTTAGTAGGAGGAGAATGAACAAGATTATAAAACATACAGTGCGCTAGAAGGTAGCAAGTGCCAAGGAGAAAAATAAATCAGGCAAGGGCGGTAAGGAGTGTGTGGTGGGGACTTTTGTGATTTTGGAGAGAGAGGCTGAAGAAGTTCTCACCAAGGAAGTAAAATTTGAGCCAAGACTCGAAGGAGATGAGGGAGAAACCATTGGCTTACCCGGACAAGGAGCATTCTGGGCAGAGGAGGGAAAGTGTGAAGACTCTGAGGAGCAGCCTAACTAGCACATTTAAGGAACAGCAAGGATGGGGGGGAGGAAGAGGGAGAGGGGAGGAGAGGTCAGAGAATAACAAAGACCAGATTGTGTAGGGCTTTGCAGGCCTTTGGAAGGCCCCTGCAATTATATAACATCTAGCTCAAATTTCTTTCTTTTCTTTTTTTTTTAATTGAGATATAATTGACATAAAGCATTATATTAGTTTTAGGTGTCCAAACCAAATAATTCAATATTTATACATATTGCAAAATGGTCACCACAATAAGTCTAGTTAATAGACATCAACAGAGTGACGATATTTGTTCTTGTGCTGAGAGCTTTTAAGATCTATTCTCTTAGCAACTGTCAAATATGCAATACAGTACTATTAGCTATAGTCACCACGCTGTACCTTACATCCCCGTGTTGTACGTATTTCATAACTGGCAGTTCGTACCTTTCTGTCCTCTTGCCTACCTCCCTACTCCCTGCCTATGGCAACCATCAATCTATTCTCTATGAGTTTGCAATTTTTTAAAGTCCACTAATACATCTTTCTCTCTCTGACATCTTCTTTACCCATTTATCCACTGATGGACACTTAAATTGCCTCCGCATCTTGCTGCAATGAACATAGAAGTGTGTGTATCTTTTTAAATTAATGTTTTCATTTCTTCCAGATAAATCCCTAGGAACGGAGTTGCTGGATCCATTTGGTATTTCTGGTTCAAATTTTTAAGAATGCTTCCTTCTGTTTTCCAAAATGGCTGTGCCAACAGTGCACAAGGGTTCCCCTTCTTCTGCATCCTTGCCAACACTTAGTGTTTCTCGTCTTTTCCAGATTTCCTACAATGTGCCTGTAGTTTCACTGATGGAGTCTCATGATACCAAGTGCAGACTGGACTGGGCATGTCTGACACAGCTGACCGCAAGAAATCCAAAGGATGAATAAGTGAAATGACTGAAAATGCTGAGTGCATGTGACTGGAGGAGTGGCCAAAGGTGAGACTTCTTTAAAAATCTGTTAATTCAGAAACTCTGCGCATGCCAAGGTGTTCCAGGAACAGCCAGACACAGTTTGGGCCCAAGAAACTCATATGGTCTCCCAGGAGGCACATTGGGAAGGCAGCATAGGGTCTGGTTAAATGAGGCATAGCAAAGAGTTTGGTGGAAGCTCAGAAGTGATATGTGCTAAGACTTCATAGAGCTGGCAGCCTAAGTCAAGACCAAGCGACTGGTAATGTTTAAAGGGGAAAAAAATGGTGGAAGAATGAAGAAAGAGAAGGGGTTATGAGGTGTCCAAATACATGAAATTAGGGTAGGAAAAGTGTGTTTGTTTTGAATGGAAACATATGTTGGCTTGAGTGGAAAATGTATACATGGCAGTGGTGAAAGGTGGGTCAGGGTAAGATCAGAATTTTTTTATGGACAGATTGATGTTTTAACCAATAAGCAAAGGAGTTTCAGTGAAGGTTTCAATAGGAAAATGGTATGGTGTGTAGAGCTGCTTTGACAGAGAAAACTTTTGGGAGAGAGCAACTAGTGGCGGCAAATACTCAAGAAGAGCTGAAAGTCATGACAGGAGTGGCCAATGTGGCCATGGAGAGGTATAGACTGCTACACCAGATATTTGAGAAGAATTATACAACCTAGTGACTGGTTAAGAGCTATTTGTATATTTTGAACGACTGAGAGATGTTCACTAAGAAAATGGTGACAGATTTTGAGATATTTTATGGGATCAACAAAAAAGGAATCTGGTTTGAAGATTTGAAATTTGAGTGATGATATGCCAGACATTTAGAAGGGTTACAGATAGGAGGGCAACTTTCAGGTAAGAGGCAATGCTAAAAATAAAAACTTGTTAGGGTAAAGTTGGCAAATAATTATTGGTATTTTTCCTTTTCCCGTTTCATTGAGCCAACACAATCTCTAGTGGGTATAAATAGAAGAGCCATTTTATCTCCCATTCAAGTTGGGACATTGTGAGAATGAGAGGGCAACTGTGAGTAATTACAGCGGATAAGGAGCAGAGAAGAAGGGCTGTCCAGAGCAAGTGAGGACGTACAGATTCCAGTTTATAAGCGCTCTCTTACTTTTTCAAGGTTGGGGAGCTGCCCATTCCTTATCTTTATTACTGCTCTTGTTTTCTCAAAAGGAGTCAAGTGATTCAATTAACGTCGCTTCACTGTCATTTGAGGCCACAGTGTATTCTGGCAAAGGACCCAGTTTTAGACACCTACACAACAAACACAATGCTAATGAAGTAGTTTATGTCCTATAACTCCTCTCTATTGACGCTCCTGGCACAGCTAATGAAGTGTGGAGGGGGAGGGCCTGAAGGGTGTGCACGCGCGTGCGCGATGCTGTGCACACACGTGCTGGGGACGAACAGGCAGGGAAGTGTTCTCCTTATCCTGTAGAGGTGATTCGTTTGGTAGTTCCTTTGCTGCCAAAAGTAGTTTAACAGAAGAGCAAAATTGATATTCAAACTGAGTCTGACTGTGGAGAGCATTCCTGCAGCTCTCAGGTAGGAAGGCACTCAAATCCAACTCAAAATGCTAAAGAAAGCCGTTTTCGTTCAGACTCAACATTGTCATCTTCATTTAAGAACATGTTCACATGGTACCCTTCTTCAGGGAAGGAAGTCAACTCTGGAAGTACCCTGTAAAATGTAGGGGTGATTTTTCCTAGGGCAGGGGACTTTTTTTGCCTTTACTGCCCATTAGGCTTCCTGCCTTAATAATTTATCGGGCTTTTTATTCCGAGTAGATGCTTCACATTTCTCTTGATGCAAACGGAAACAGGATGTGTTTTGTTGGCGTTCTTTGACCTGACCTTTGAAACAACCACGTCATCTGGTTATTGTGTTATTTCTAGTCTCTGTGGTCTTATGTCTCAACGAACAGTTTATTTTTGAGAAAAATCTATTTGATTCTGCAAAAACTTTTCTATACCCTGCCTTCAAGAAGGAAGATTTTTCTACATATCTATTAGTTACAGTTTAAAAAAATGAGACAGAAGCTGTAATTTATAAATATGGCATCAGAAGCAAAGCATGCGATGATTTCTATGGTTCTTTGATAAAATGGCACAAAACCCAGAAAGGAAGAAAGGCCCAAAGTATTGATCTATCTATATGAGACATATATATATGGTCATATTTTACATTTTCAAACAGACTATACATAAAAACAAAATGCAAAACATTTTGACAAAATGGTACGATGAACAAATGTTTAAATGAGCACTATTTGGCTTCGATCTGTCTATAAGTTGTTTATCAGACCATATATCTTCATACAATATAGAAATCCCAGATAATCTTTAAAGAGTCAAACAACAAATGGACGGAAAAGGAAGGTCCTAAAATTATACTTGCAACCATACATACATTCTTTTTTATTTTTTTTAAAGATTTTATTTATTTATTTGACAGACAGAGATCTCAAGTAGGCAGAGAGGGAGGCAGAGAGAGAGGAGGAAGCAGGCTCCCTGCTGAGCAGAGAGCCTGATTCGGGGCTCCATCCCAGGACCCTGGGATCATGACCTGAGATGAAGGCAGAGGCTTTAATCCACTGAGCCACCCAGGTACCCTTATACATACATTCTTAACTCAAGATTATCATCAGAAAAGAGCAAACAAAAAATATTCTTAATTCTAACTATAAACTTGCCATTAGGGAGGGAGGGGAAAGGTGTGCATCAACAGGGCAAAATTTGTGTTTGGATATAAGTTCGTTTTACTTAATGTACACCAGCATTTCACCAGAATCTTATTAAGTACAGTTGCCAGCTTATCTTTTGAAAAGTAGATTTTTTTCATTATTTGCTTCCAACTTAAAAACAACAAAAAAACCCACAAAAAAACCTACCATCCATACTTTGTGTCAAACGCAATTATCTTTTTCTCACGATCTATTCATGATAACATAAAAACCTGACAAAAAAAGAGTTGACCACTCCTTCGGACCCTCTCTGACCCCATCATTCTCTCTGCCTCCACAGAAGCGGAGATAATCATTAGCAGAATTTTTTTTCTGCTATTACTGCATATATGTTAATAAATAAAATGTAGTGTTAATTTATGGGTTATGAAAGTTTCATACATGGCATCACATTCCCATAATTATTCAGCAGATTGCTTTTTTTGCTACTCAGCATGTGTTTTCTAGAGCTATTTTTTCCTTTGTTACTTTTGCCTTCCTTGGTGCCATTTAAAAATGTGAAATTTCTAACCTGTTACAATACAATAGGAGTTTTTCTCCTGTTACATTTATAGTTTATGGACCACTTCTTTCATATCATTACTATCACTGCAATCATTCTCTGTAATGCTGTTCTTTGTGGATCAGGAGGGACCACTTTTGGCCACCACAGAACAAAATGCGAGACCAGAGTGCTTGAGTATGAATTGATTAAATTGATTAAGTTATTCTGAAATTTGTCATTTTCAATGTCCTGTCATTATACAGGTCAGTGATGTATTTCCCCTTCAACAAGTTTTTTAGCTGTCCTATTTTCTCATCCAAATAGTTTCTGTTGGTTTTATTGTATATTTATTGCCTTAACGATACTAAGAAGGTTGCTAATAATTCTCCAGATATTAAACGTTGATCTGTGTGTAAAAAAAATCACAAGTAGATTTGATTAAATATCATTCATCTGCTGCTCTACACTGTTCAACGTACTTTTCTAAATGTTTCTGGTGCTATCTTTAAAGACAGCACTTTGTTCTTGGAAATCTCACGAAAGAAAGAAAAAGAATCATTATTTTTAAAATTATGCTTGAATATACTTAAGCCAACACTTAAGCCAATACTGAAACTTAGTGGCAAAGTAAGAATACAGCCAGGAGGGTGCCTGGGTGGCTCAGTGGGTTAAGCCGCTGCCTTCGGCTCAGGTCATGATCTCAGGGTCCTGGGATTGAGTCCCACATCGGGCTCTCTGCTCAGCAGGGAGCCTGCTTCCTCCTCTCTCTGCCTGCCTCTCTGCCTACTGTGATCTCTCTCTCTGTCAAATAAATAAATAAAATCTTTAAAAAAAAAAAAAAAAAAGAATACAGCCAGGAAATAAAAATGAGCCTCAGTGGGAAAAATGGCCAGTTAATAACAAGATGAGAAGTCAGACTGCAAAGCATGGAAACTTTGGCTTTGTGCAAATAAAGCCTAACACAGTTGAAGCCAGAGTGAATCACCAGGAAACATGAGTAAGCAAATCTCGAGCAAGTGTGACATTGGCATCTAAAAATATGCAACACATCTGACTCTGATGTACACTGACGAGGCTCCCTGCTTTGACCTGTTCTGGGTCAGAGACCAGGAAGGCTCCTTGAAACTCCTGATGCTACCAGAGGGAAGAAAACGCTGCCAGACAGATACTGGGATAAAGGCTGCTTGAGTCAGAAACGCACACATCTCTACCCCATCTAGTAGGATCTGGAGTCATTAAATAAATGTCTAGAAAATGCTTTACAAATCAACTATAGTAACCCAGACGAGATACCATAGCAACAGCATTTAATGACTCAGCGGTGTCTGAGAAGAATGGAGCAGAGGCACCTTGAAGCATCTGATGATTTTTGCCGGGAGAAACAATCTCATCTAAAGGGTTTACTAATTCCAAGTACCAGGATTTTTCTCAACATTGATCCTAAGGAAAGGTTCAAATATCTAGGGCCAAATGCCACACAGGACAAGCTCAACAAATAAAGAAATGCTTGTCCTGAGTGTGGGGGGATTAGGTAGGGCTCTGTGTCCTTAACCCGCTCATGTTCCTAAGGACTCACTGACACCAGATGCTGGGGGTTTGAATCTGGAAAGGGTGGGGCAGGGTGCCAGGTGATGGGTGATGAGGAGAAACTCCCAAGAAAACCGTGGAGAAATCATTCTTAAATAAAATGAACACATTGTAGTCCCAGTGGAAACTCAGTCATGATCATATTCTACTGACTCCATCCAAACTTATGACAGCTTTCAATAAGTTCACTGGTATATGGCTTGCATGAAGGCTACTATCATATATTCCATCAATATCCAAAAGTAAAGAGAGAGAAGAAAAATATTCTATAGGTAATTCTTGCCAAACTAGACAAAATGATTGGTCTGAAGACAGGGTTTTTTAAATTTTTGCTTAAGTACTTGGCATATCCAAATTAATTCCCATCTCAGTTGTCTTAGTTCATGAGTAAATACAGTGTGTGGCATTTGCAAATTAGTCAGAGTTGAGTCTCTGGCTCCCACAGAAAGCTAATGGGCAAGCTTGAGAAGTTGGAGAAAAGATATTATTTCTAAGTGGTAAAATATACTCACGCACAAAATCACATTTTCAATGAATTAAAAAAATATCTTGCTGTTCCTCCCTTCCCCACATTTTTAATTCTTCTAACTCAAAATTTTGTCCTCTTTCTCTTTCCTTCTTTTTCCAGATAGAATTGCTGAAAGGCATCATTAGGATAGAGATTAACTTTTTCCTTGAGACACCTGGGTAGCTCAGTTGTTTAGCTTCCGCCTCATGATCTCATGCCAGGCTCTACCCTCAGTAGGGAGTCTGCTTATTCTTCTCCCTCTGCTTCTCCCCTCAGCCCTGAGCTCACGCTCTCTAAAATAAATAAATAAAATCTTCAAAAAAAAAAAAAAAAGATAAATTTTTCCTCAAATAGCAAAACACTTTAGTAGTGGCAGGCTCTGTGAAACTTACATGTGAACAAAAATGAAAATGCTTTTTGTGTTACAGAGAATCATGTCCTGATTCAGATTAAGATGGAAGAATTTTTTGGTGACAGATCCAAATCACTGAGTACTTCATATGTAGAACTTACAAAATGCACTGAATTAGAGGACAGCCAGTAGTAGCAAGCAAATGAGTGTTTGGATTTGGGGAATCCTGCTTAACGGAAATGTACAGATCTGACATAATGGAAATGCACAGATTGTCAGAGTTTATGAAAATCCTCTTCCTGCCTCACCATTTTTTAAAAAGATTTTATTTATTTAACAGAGAGAGATGACAAGTAGGCACAGAGAGAGAGAAAGAGAGAGGAGAAAGAGAGAGAGAGGAGGAAGCAGGCTCCCTGCCGAGCAGAGAGCCCAATGACAGGACTTGATCCCAGAACTCTGAGATCATGACCTGAGCCGAAGGCAGAGGCTTAACCCACTGAGCCACCCAGGCGCCCAGTGCCTGATCATTTTTAATATGCCTTGAGTGACTAATGAGGCTTTTAATGATACCATCTATTTCCACTTAGTGGTGGAACAGTTAATATGTAGTGGGAAAAAATAAGAATGAATATTCATAAATATTAAAATAGTTATTTACTTGTAGGATATATACATCTACTTCTTCACTCACCTTCCTCAAGCCCAGTTATAAACTTGTGGGTCTTGACAAGCAGAACACAAATAGAGCAGGTGCCTTTGTTAGTGCTGTAGGTATTTTCTGGCACTTAGATTGATACCGGCTGTGTGCTAATTAATCTTGGGATGGCCTAGATCACCAAATACTACAAAGCTAGAAATGCTCCCTTAACTTCTAGGAATGTGTCTGAATGTTGGCTCCAAATGCCCCTGGAGGTATGGGCCAGGTCCTAACAGCCTCTATGATGTGTTCTAGTCAGGACAAAGTAAGAACTGTTTGCATAAACATATGCCAGCAAGTCAGATCCAAGGGATAGTGGTGAATGGTGCTTTTGGGGACACATAGCTAACAGCATTGTCTGGTCTAATAATCCTGGACATAGATAGGGGTCCAGTATCCAGTCATGTGTTTGAGTGCCATTTTTTCATTAAATATCAGTACAGCATACCCAGCACATTTAAACCGTACTGTGCCATAGTTTACAGGTGTGGCTGTGCACGTAGCCCTTCAGCTATATTTAAGCAACATCAATAATGGAATTGACACATCGCTTCTAGGCCTATGAGATTAACTGGATCACTGAATGAGCAGTTTGGATAAGAAAGGAGAGAGCCTGAAAAGAAGAGACTGAGCACAATATGGCAATGGTTGCCAATATGCACAATATGGTTGGTTGCAATGAAGTCCTACTCTCTGGACATGCCTTTATTTTCTCTTCAATGGACTGAACGATCAAAAATATGGACTATAAAATGCTCAAGCATTGCTTCTTTCAGCCAAGTCTGATGAAATGCATGGATTGCATTGGGGAAAATGAAGAAAAACCAACCTGAAGACGGCAAGGGTCAGAGACCAGAGCACTAATGGCTTCCTCAGTTCAAACTTCGCCCGTTTGTTCATCAGGTGCCGACCACCAAAGATGAAGGCAGCATACAGAGCAGAAAACAGGAAAGATTTCTTCCTGCAACAGACAAAAAACCAGTATCTTAGAAAATAAAAATCTCTAGGCAGTTAATTTTTATTCATGAGAAATTTATATTTCCTAATTATTTGCAATTTTTTATACCAGTTTTTCTTCATAAGTGCTGAGAGTGTGTTCTTGGGAATGTGCCCCTTCACTGAAGAAAGAATGTTTAAACATCCTTTCGATGACATGGCATTCTATGGAAACCTCCCTTGACAAATTATGTCAATCTAGATTAGTCAGCACATGTCAGAATAGATCTGTGTCCTTTTGGAGCTCCATGACTTTAAAAATTTCAACAACATAGCATTAAGGTACAAAAAGAAAAACTTTCACTGAGGGATTCAAACACTAAAATCAAGCTACTTAGATTTAGGGCACCCCTAGTATGGATTCCTGAGATCTTCTCCACCAAAGGAGCAAGTATTAAGTTTGAATATGATCATTAATAATTGGGATAACTGGTCAACATCATACAATACAAAAGAAGAATGTAGGTGGTACCTGAAGTACACCTGCCCTAGAGCTTGAACCTGAACCTAATCAAAATCGGATTTTACTACCTATCCTTTGGAAATATAAACTGTGGGAGCTTCTGTAGGACAACTGAACTTTCGTCTTCAATAAGTCAGGAGTATGGAATCTAAATACGAGTCTCTTCTAGATTAAGGAGTGGCTTGAGAAACTATAATCAAAGGTAATAGGTAGACTTTGGAGGCTCTGTATTTGAGCAAACCAAATGGAAAAAGACATTTTTAATAAAATGAGAAAGTTTTTAGTCATAATTTTAAACATACTTAGTTACTATTTATGGGTGAAATTACATGTCTTGGATTTGATTAAAAATATGCTAGGAAAGAAATAAAACCAAGACAATATTCAGGGTAAAGAGATAAAACCAGATTAACAAAAGGACGAAGGAATACAGGCTTTTTCTCTTTTTGTCAGGCTTAGGTGGAACTCTAGTCAGAAATGTCCAAGCAATATGAATTAGAATCTCTAGGTCCTGCTGGTTTACTACTGTATCAAGAAGTAAACAGTGTTATTGATAATACCAATAAGAACAAAAACAAAACCAACACGATTCTATACAACTATGATTCAACAGAAAGTAACAGAGGGGGGTGCCTGGGTGGCTCATTGGGTTAAAGCCTCTGCTTTCCACTCAGGTCATGATTGCCAGGGTCCTGGGATCGAGCCCAGATCGGGCTCTCTGCTCTGCAGGGAGCCTGCTTCCGCCCCCCCCCCCCCCTGCCTCTCTGCCTACTTGTGATCTCTGTCTGTCAAATAAATAAATAAAATCTTAAAAAAAAAAAAAGAAAGAAAGAAAAAGAAAGTAACAGAGGCCTTGTAAATGATTTAAACACCTGAATGAACTTCCTAAAAAAGCAGTATTTCTCTTAAGATGGACATTCCCCACTCGATGAGATTAAAAGGGCAATCATTGAAAAGTAAGTGATAAGTCTAATACAAAAAGCAAAATGAATTAGTTTTTTGCAAATGCCTCCTATTTTTCTCTCTGACACTGCTTGTGTGTGCTGCTGACTAAGGAGGGATCTAATTATTTTCACAAGCAACACACTTAGTAGGCATGTGACCTACTTGGTGAACACCACCCAGTAAAGTGGTATTTCCAGAAATCAACCCATAAAGATGGAATGAAACACTTTCCAACTGAGGTTCGCAGATTCTTTTGGAAACATAGGACCTGGGCACATTGTCACTATTTGCTAAATGTTTGTTAGATGATCATGGTCTTGTCATATCAAATTTTCTGACAGGGAAAAATAATTATGCACTGATGTCTTATGTGCTCAGGAAACATTAACTGCGTGAATGAACGGTTTACTTTCCCAGTAACATATGAATTACTAAAGAATGAAATATTCGGAAAAAACATGATCCATTTTCTTCCTCCATAAAGAAACAGGCAATTTCTATACTTCAAAGAGAGGTGGAAATGTGAGACAGTTTTATAGGAACGTTATTAAACATTTCAAGAAGAAAGTACTTTTGCCTGTAAGTATGTGTATCCGATAAATATGAATACAAATGTGAGTGAGTGTTTGTAGGTTTACTCATATATGTTATGTATGAATTTTGCAAGTGCGTGTCACTAAATTGAGTCCTAATCACCGCCTGCATTCACACCCATCTAAGCAAGGACTCGCGAAAAACCAAATTCTATCAAGTTAATGTAAGCCGTAGTAATATGAAATAGTCTATATTCTTTCCTAAAAATTTTAAAACAATTTTGTTGTTCTTTTCTAAGTTATAAAAGTAACGATGAGTGACAGTATTCGTGGTATGATTCAGGGAGGGAGTCCTGAGGGGGCCACTCAGTGCTAACGAGCTTTCTCCTTGATTTTCCTAATCACCTGTAATGTAGGTAAAGCATTGTCTTCATTTTACAGATAAGCAAACCGGCTTAGAGGTTAAGCCTCTTCTCCTGTAGTAAACTTTCCCAAGAAAAAAGGGTGCACCTGATGTGTTATCTTATAGCCACAGAAGAATTCCACAAGCCCTCCTACTGAATTGCATGGTCATTGTGTAACTGTGTGGCACGTTGCTAAACTGTGAATACACCAAGAGTAATCTCCATGCCTTCATGTTTCAACTATCATATTGTGAAGGTTTGGAACACTTTGATCCAGACCCTGTTTACCTCCTGGAGAATACAAATAATCTATATATGCGAAGTTCATTCAGGTGTTTAAATCATTTATATATATATATTTATATATAAAAGCTTTTCCTTAAATTGCTTATCATTCTTGCTCATTCTATCTAATTTGGATTTTGGTTATGGTTAGATTGTGTTTCTTGCAATTACGGATCAAATTAAATGGCTGTCTGTATGTGATCCTATCATTCTAGCCATTGAGGGAAAAATAATGTGCCTCGAAGAACCAAGAAAAATACAAAAATCTCCCCTCAGGATGTTTTCCTCTGCATTTCTTCAGCTAAGAATGAGAATTAGTCCTAATGCACTACTAACTTCCTGGCACAGACCCTTCTATTTTCCATGTGTTTTCTAAAGATTATCTTTACCAACCTTCAATTCCATAGCTAGGGCAACCAAGTCAATTGATATAGACACAGAGAATCTGAGAATTGCCAGAGACCTTAGAGAGATTGAGCCCAAATTTCTCGTTCAACAGAAGAGGGAATGGGGGATAGGGTGTGGTGCTGGATGACATTACTTTCCTATGGTCACATAGCTACACACTGTATATGGGCCCAAACTACCAAAATTTTGCTCAAGCAGGTAGGTAAACATAACTTAATTGTCTAGGGTATATCTGAGTCACCTGCTATAATACAAATAAATTGCTTATTGTATACTTTCTAAATCTATTATGGTGAAATTCAAGTCTGTAATGCTTTCAGTTAATTCAGAATTAACCTTTTACTTCTTCTGTAAGAGGGAGTCATCTAAAGGAGGCATGAACTCTTACCTCTTCCAACTGAGAAATCCAAAATGTATCACTTATAGTTGAATGCATTATGAGTTTTTTCCATTTAACTTAGAATAAATTAAGATTTTCATTAACATACTGGGCAATTTAAATGGATTCAAGCTGCCGTTCGGTTCTGCCATCTCTTTGGTAAAGATTCAATCATTGTCAAGTGAATAATGACTTCCTACTAGCCCACTTACTATTTAATAGGGATAGATGACTTCCCTAATGCTTCCATAGTAATCTAATAATACTTCATATTCTGGCAGGCCTCCATAGCTGGGTATAATGGTAACACTACATTGTTTTGTTACTGGATCATTAACAATTTCCAGAGGGTAGGGACTCCTACCATTAAAGAATCTTAAATGTATATCATATAGCCTAACCCTTCACCATAGGGGCCCAATACCTTTCAGGACAGTGCTTCTGTAGCTATAATTACAAAGTAACCAACTAAATAAAGAAAACCCAAATGAAATACTGATGTGTTTTGAGCTTGTTGCCCTGGTATTCACTCTTTTTCCCCCTTCCATTTCTGTCATTGATGTGAATGGACATTAGCCCGTAACTAATAAAAACAAATAATCGCTTTATCATTTATCCTCAGAAAGCTGGACTTCTTTATCATGTTACCCTCATCCAAAACATTCCTAGGTGTTGTTTTTCCTATTCTCACCAGAGTAACTGCTAATGATTTGTACTTATTGTTCTAACCAATAACACTTGTCATAGACTGTGTATACATTCGAACTGCCCCCCTCGGCCCAACCCCTGAGCTTCTACAGAAATCAGGACCTAGCTTGAGTCCCTTTAATACTCACTTCCAGATTTCTGTTGGCTGACTTGTGCACTTCTGAAGAGTCAGACAAGTTCATTTGAGAATGGTGACACTTTCAAGTGGGTAGTCTTTCAACACAGGGTATTTGCTAATGAACACTATGGGGGGAGATGGCCTGAACGCCTTTGTGCCTTAGTGACCTTGCTTTTGTGGTTACCATGCATGTGTAAAGTACAAGGGTTGTGAAAATGCAAACAAAACTTCGAGGAAGAAAAGAAAAGGACCCCTGAACACCTCACCTGCTTTGCCTGATAGCTACCAAGCACAGAACGTTTTCTAGTTGAGAAAATTTTCCAAAGAGTCTAACTGGGGGGAAAAAAAAAGCTAATTGGAGAGGCCATATCTCTTTTAAGACTTCTCCTTTAGTTCAGCTCCTGATTCGAATGAGGAAGCAATTCAGGATTCTGAAAGTAATTTTAAGGCCACAAACAAATTACAGACCCAGAGATGGAGGAAATAACACTTGGCTTTTTGCCAACAAGACATTCAGTGGACCATCGTCAATGGTGGTCATAATTTGGTAAGAATATAAAAAAGAGGTTTTCTTGAGAGGGTGAAATTGTGCTCTGGGACTGGATTCTGTCCTATTCTTGAGAATTACCCCCAGCACTTCATACAGGCATTTCTCTACATTACAAATAATGGAAATTTTCCAGGAGTTGCTATTCACAAGTAAATTATAACTAGAAATTAACTCTGCCCAGAAATTCTGACAAAGAATGATGTAGAGAATAATAGTGGAAATAGATCCATAATAAGTACAAATGAATAGTGACTTCATAATTGCAAGACAAAGCTGTGACTAAAGAAAAGAGTGTTATTCTAACCAGTTATGTGTGACCCAAGAAGCCAAATAGTTTCTGAGTCTTTTTGAGTTGCAAATACCTCTTTCTTATTTTACTTTCCTCTCAGATGCAAATTGAAAGATCACAGGTTGTCCTTATTTATTTAAAAAACAAACAAAAATAAGGGCGAGAAAACCATTTTTTGTAATTCAGTCTTTCTATTGTTGAAGTAGGCCACGCTCAAGGTAGACTTGTATTTAGTACTGTGGATTAAAGGGCGTGGCTGTGTATCTCTTTCTAGGAAAGTACACTACTCCTAAAACAGACCCGTTACACAAGATTGCTTGTACATATATGGCAACATACCATTTTTACCCCTTGTCCCCTTTTTAAAACTCTTGATGAATTCTCTTTTCTTTTTATAGGGGGAAATAGGATCTTTCTACTTTCAAAATGTTAAAATCACATACACACAAAGCCCCATAAATAGTGTAGATAATAATGTCTGTTAAAAATTCTGAGGAAGGAGATATTGCTGTGATTAGAAAATGCTCTGTGGAGGGTGGGCTTTGAGGCAGACCCTTTGAGGCTTTGGGTGGATGGACAGATGTAAGTGGGAATTTGGGGTGGGGAGAAAGCAGCGCCTCTAGGCATAAGCTACGCTGGGCATGTGTCAGACCCGATGTTTCCTCAGTGGGTGGGAAGACATGAGAGAAAGTCAGATTAAAGTTCTGGCATCTCCTCAAGGTTGTGCAAGGTGTGTGGTCAGGAATGGGTTATGACTAGTAGTTGAAGTATAGTACTGGAATCTGTGGCTTAATTTTCCTTCCTTTTAAATAAATAAGAATAGCCTCACTCATGGGTATACCATAATATGCCCTGGGGGAGAGAGGAAGAGGGAAGTAAAGATAGATGGCGATGCCCTGGTTCAGGCCATGGAGAGCGCTTCAAGTCTTTGAGCTGGGATGGGGAGGGGCGGCAGGACGGGAATAAAGAGATCCGTTCACGGGGAAACTTGGCATTGAGTACTTCTCTTCTAATGGGTAGATGTGGCTGAAGTTTGACTCTAGATCTCTAAATCAACAGACAAGTTCCCCATAGCCCACACGGGCAGCCTCGGTAGCAGCTGGGGTTCCTGAGTGCCGTGGTACAGATGGAAGGAACTTCTTTAATGAATTGCTCTTCCCAGGAATTATCAGATGGGACCAACTTGAAGTTTTATTCACTTAAAAATGACTATTCTCCTGTCCTGAGAAAAGAAGAGCAAATTTCGAGGCCAACCGTGGCATTGTTTCCAGAAAGCTGATACTTGGTTCAGTATTCCCTAATAGTCCTCCAGAGCAAATGTCCCTTTTAATCCTAAAATACTGCATCTTACAGATATGCCAGAATATTTTTTCTTTGTGTCAGACGACATGGTTTTATAAAACTGATCAGAAAGATTCGAATTCAGACTTAGAATTACAGATTTTCGAGAACACAAAAACAAAGGAATAATTAAACTTCTTGCTTTGGCAAAGGTTAGAGTTTCTCATCTCCTTGGAAAAAGTAAAGCTTGCAACCACCTGTGAATAAAAACTTTGTCAGGGGTCCTGGTAGACAAATCTCCCACTTCAAACTAATGACGAGCGGCGGCACCGACAAACTTATTTGGAGTTTCTGGTATGTCTGAGGGCGTGGCTCAACTTGATTACCCGGTACTGAGGGTCACTCTGAAATAGAATTGCCAAGTTACCAAGTAACTGTCTTGTTATCCACTCCTGGTGCTTGCCATGGCAAAACACGACGTTCTAGAGGTCGTGTAAAACAACAGTAAATAACCGTAAATAGGAGACAGCATGCAGAAAGAGAATTCAGAAAGTGGTTCCATCAGCACTTCACTTTCATGTGCTCATTCCCTTAAAGAAATGCCCTTTGTTCTAAGAAAGAGAAAGCTTTCATTCGAATTTCCAATGAAGAAGTGCTCACCCATTAAGACCATGATAATGAGTAAAACGAATGTGATAATGAACACAGAAAGCAGACTAAAATTCTGAACCGTCTTCTATGATATAAGAGCGGTGAGTGACTCCCTGTTAACAGATTAAATTTTACCTTTTACAGTCTTAAAATCTACCACAAAGTAGAAATAGGGGATTAGGGATTTTTTTTTTCTCTGAAAATAAACTTTTTTCAGACCAGAAGTTACACAAAGCATGATTAATTATGGGCTTGGGTCAAGACCGCAAATTTTTGTTTGGTTTGTTTGGTTTTGAATCCTGCTATCTATTCTAATGGCCTGCGCACCATAGAAATAGAAAATTTTAAAAATCTTATATGATATTAAAATATATATAAAAATAAAAACTAGAGTCAAATACAGAATTTTGTTTCTTGCTTGTCTTCATCCTAAAGAAGCTCTGAAATGTTCTGTAGAAAATAGATTACTCTGAGAGGTGGAGACTAAAACCAGAAGTGAAAATACATTGTAAAAAGCATTTATGATTATTCACAATGGAACGGAAACCGGATTTCAGGTTTACAAGATTAAGTCCAATTCAGACACACAATTTTCCCAGACTTAAAATCAAAATGACAGCTGCACAGACACCAGCTCATAACAAGCACAAACATATTCAAATTTATGAGCTCTTTATACTCAAGGGCTAACCGTTTGAAGTGAAAAGTGACCCATTTCTGCCACAGTCTACTATCACCTTATATTTAGAGAGTTTTAGTTTATACTCGTTGCTTCAGACAACTGTAAAGAAGCTAGAAAATACTATCAAGGACAAAAAACCCCCACAACTACATGTTTTCATGGTAACTACTGGTTGATTAAATAGACTGTTGCATTGACTTTCCCCGTGGATAGAAATGTTGAAAGAGGGGTGGTGGGAAAAGCAATGAGAAAACATGTCCCAAATGCTATTTCTGGATTAGGGAAAAAATAGCTCAGAAGTGATAAGGATGATTTCGTGGTATAGCTCACAGATACGTTTTTTGTCACCAAAAGAAAATTTACATAAGATATGAAGCCTGAGTAAAAACTGGCAATGACAAGAAGGAATATATTATTAGCCAGGGAGTGGAAATGACAGACTTTTTTTTTTTCACCCATGAGATATCACCCAATTACCCAAGAAAGAACTCTCTTTGCCTTTTGAAAATAATAATGCGGCAAGATTTTGATTAGGGTATTCACATGGCTCCTTCCAGATATGAATGCTCATTCAGGGACAGAAGAAGATAAGGCCCAAAGACACTAGCTTTGAGAACTCCCGTAATGACGACAATTGGCCTCACGAATTGGACTGTGCTGCTTTCTCATCCCTGCTGTAAAAAAGCCCCACAAACGTCATGGCTTCAAACGAGAGGATTGGATTATCGTATTGTTGCAGAGTCAGAAGTCTGAAACGAGTCTTGTGGGGCTAAACTCAAGGTGTACCCCGGTTGTGTTCCTTCTGGAGGTTCTGGGGGGCAATCTCTTTCTTGGTCTTTTGTGGCATTTGGAGGCTGTCTGTCATCCTTGGCTTTCTTCACATTCAAAATGCATTGCTCCTACCTCTGTTTCTACGGTCACACTGTCTTCTCTTACTCTGTTTTTGTCATCCTATCACCTCCTCCGACTCTGCTCTTACCTCCCTCCTAAGGACTCTTGAGATTACATTGGGTGCGAGAGATAATCCAGGCCCACGCCCTGGAAAGAACTATTCTCCAATTTTAAGGACTCTTATGATTAGATTGGGCCCACCGGATATTCCCGAACAATCTCATCTCCAAGTCCTTAACCTAATCGCATTTGCAGTCTCTCTCTGTTGCTGTAGAAGAGAAATACACATACAAATTCATAAATAAAACATGGATGTCTTTGGGGGACTATGATTCATTTGGCCACATGGATTAACTTGAAATTATAATAAGGTCTAAAGCCATTTTTCTGATGCAACTAACAGGGGACAACCCTACAGAGGGCAAAACTTTCTTTTCTATTCTTGCTTTATTAGACCCAAAGCCAGCCTCTTCCCTCCAAGTTAAGAAAGTACTTCAAGGGGCACCTGGGTGGCTCAGTGCGTTAAAGCCTCTGCCTTCGGCTGGGGTCATGGTCCCAGGGTCCTGGGATTGAGCCCCGAGTTGGGCTCTCTGCTCTACAGAGAGCCTGGTTCCTCCTCTCTCTCTGCCTGCCTCTCTGCCTACTTGTGATCTCTGTCAAATAAATAAATAAAATCTGTTTAAAAAAAAAAAAAAGAAAAAAGACATTAAGAAAGCACTTTAAAATGCAAGGGCCTGAGAGTCACACTGTCACACAATTGTCCCAAAGCGACTCATATGCATGTGAACTCACAAATCAGTATTGGAAGTCTTAGTAGTAACATATGGTTTACCTTAGAACTGACTAAGTGCCAAAGCTTGGAATTTCTAGTAACACTCACACAATTTACTAGAAATAATATGTATTCAACGTATCTCCACTGTCACAAGTTCTAAATTGCTGTCTTAACACGCTTTTGTGACAACACAGATTGTTTGGCTTGGGACTATCACTTGCCTTTAAATCTTAAAATATACATTATAGCCTACATTTGGTACATTTTCCTATCTGCAGCAAGCCTGTTGTCCTGTGCTTCATCACTCTTACTGTTAAATCCCTGAAGACTGAGTCTTCCTCTCAGGGGGCTAAGAAGGAGCATTGTTCGATGTAGATGTTAACTCCTTTTCTGTAACTCCTTCTTCACTTGGTTTCTGGAATACTATCTTCTCTTAGTTCTTTCCCAACTTCACAGTCGGCACTTTTTTCATTCTCCTTTGCTGGTTCTCTCTTTATCTCCGCTATCTTTAAACCTTGAAGGGTTACCAGGGCTCAATCTATGGATCTCTCTCTCTTTTTTTTTAAATCTACCTGTGGTTCACAACGGGGGCGATGACTTTGCCCCTCAGAGGACATTTGGCAATGTGTGGAGACATTTTTGGTTTTCGTAACTGGATGGGGTTGGCTACTGGCACCTGGTGTGTGGAGGCCCTGGATACTGTGGAGGATTATCCAGCCCCAAACGTCAGTGGTGCTAAGGTTGAGAAAACTTGGATAAAAGAAATATAAAGAAATATCATCTTTAGAAGCGGGGCGGGGCACCTGGGTGGCTCAAGTCGGTTAAGCGTCTGCCTTTGATTCAGGTCATTATCTTAGGGTCCTGAGATTGAGCCCTGAGTCCCATGTTGGGCTTCCTGCTCAGTGTGGAGTCTCTTTCTCCCTCTTTCTCCCCTCCTCCCCCTCCACTTGCAGGCATTTGCGCACACACACACACACACACACACACACACATATTCTCTCTCTCTCTCTCAAATAAATAAAATCTTAAAAAAAAAAAAGAAAGAAAAGAGAAGAGAAATTGGAAAACTCAAGAGAATGTATATTAAAATGTGATATATCTTCAAAAAATGCATTTACTAGTTGGGATGATATCATTTATGCTTCAGATACACTTGGGCTGAATTGCTTCAAACTGATTTTAAGTGCAGAGTGAACTTCTTTTTTTCAAATCAGCAGTCCAAGTTAAAATTGAAGACAAGACAAAACAACCAATTCGGGTCAACTTTTCCTTCACAATTCTAGAATTAGGTTCACTTCTGCCTAAAATGGAAACATGGTACAGCCTGGTGATGATATGAATGATTAATTCTTCCCAACTCTACATTTTTTGCAGTCCTTTCCTTGCCATGAAGGTCACTGGGAAATGATTTGAAAGGAAGATTAGTCAAGACAGGTTGCCAAGACAATCCCTTATCCCACAGAGTTCCAATTCTTCTTGAAGTAGAATTCCAGGTGTGTTTCCCGTCATCTCTTTACTAACCAATCCTACAGTATAAGATAATTCCATAACAGCCAATCCTAACTTAGCTCTGGATGGGGCAATGCCATAAAAATACATTAGATTATCAGAATTTACAACTGTTATGTAGATCTTATAAGTTCTTACTGTCTTCTAAATCATTAAAGTATGATAAGTTGATAACAATAAAGATGTCTATGGCATAAACTTTTTAAAATTAACAGTAGGAAAAGCTCTATTTTGTAAGCCTCAGAATTTCATAAGGAAAATAGGAGCTCTCATATGATAAAATATGCCAAATGTGATAAAATTATTGTGCCATTTTCTAAATCTTAGAACAAATTACTCTTTATTTTTATTACCTACTCTCAGGCCTTTGCTCTCCAACATTTTCGCCGCATCAGGAGACACTGATTCTCCCCTGATGACTGTGTACAAAGCTTAATGAGTTGAACAGGAAGCTGCTTTCTGTAATGTTCCCGTCATCAGTTTCCACAGGGGGAACCAGAGTGAAGCCCGCCAGATTGTGCCCAAAGCTGGCTTAGGAGTCTTTTCTCTTTCTGTTTACTTCATTTCCCACAAAGACCTTCACTTTGCTTCCTTTCCCCCCCTCATTCACAGGTTCAAAGCTAGAAAAAAAGATGATAAAATTTTGGGGGAAAAATGAGTAATAGTAAAAATCTCAAGATCCATTAGGAAACTCCAACATGAAAAGCATAGCTTCCATTTCTTTAGAGGGTGAAAGAGAAATTCCTTTTATTTTTACAAGTTTCTTTGGACTTCTAGCTTGTGAGACAAAAATATTTTTCTTCCTTGTTGATCAGATGTGTCTTGGGACACAACTAAGGTACAGCTTGGATTGAGGAAGCATGGGATCTGATGAAAGAGACTCTCAAAATACAATGCTCACAGCAACCTTTTCTTCACAAGAAGGTGAAAATGCTTAGGGAGAGAAGAGAGTGTATCTGACTCACTGTTTCCTTGAAAGCCAGAAAGTTGATGTGTCTTCCCGTACATCCAAGAGCATTCCCTTTGGGGTGTGCAATAGGAGGGAATATGTCCTTCAGACCATGCGTGGCCACACGCCTGTGTTATGTCAAGAGAGAGCAACCACTCTGGAGAATAAACCTGAGTCTTTGCTTTTACTATTCTCTTTTCTACTGTTCTTCTTCATCAGGACAGATTTTCTAGGCAACAAATTTGAGAATATTGAAGGAATGGTCTTTAGTTAGCTATGCTTACACAGAAAGGTTTCCTATCAAAAGAAAAAAAGAAGCTTAAAAAAAAAAAAGGATTGACACGTATTTACTCAAGATATATCCTTTGATCTTAAGCATTTGGAACCAATTTAAGAACTGTGAGATATCTAAGAGCTATAACAACATTTAAAAGTATTTATGTGTTTGAATAGAAATGTCATTAATCTCATACAGTCATGAAATTCTCTAGGATTTGTAATAGATTTGATTTGATTTTTGTCTCTCAGACTATCTCCAAATGCTTTTACATGATTTGGATGACGCTATTCTGCCTATTCTGGAATCATGTCTTTACATCCTACATATATAGCTGTACTGTGATTTTCAAAAGACATCACACCTTTGCCCCAGCTTGCATTTGTGCAATGCCATTCTCACTATGTTGAATGCCCTTCCCACCTGCCCTCATCATTTTCTGGGAAGATATGTCCTGACTGCCTCTAGGTCAAGGTGATTGCACATCCTTCATCACCACTGAGCTTTCTATATACCTTTTGTGTACCTAATATCAGCGCCCTTACCCTATATATTTCACGTCTATAACTCTTAAGTGTAAGTTTACAGTTCTATAATCCTGAAGTATGTGAGAATTGTGTCTTACTCAACTTTGTATGCCCAAGCCTCTATACCACAGTGCTGGCCTGAAGTGGGCTCCTAACATATGAATGGATGAATGATAAAGTGGATATTATTAAATTTTGGAAATACTTTAAGGGAAAAGAAAGAAATATATAACCGAGAGACTAAATAGGATAACCAATGCTCAAGTCTTGAATTGGTGCTTCAAATCCACTTGATTCTAAGTCCAAACAGCAAAAATTATATTTTATTATACTTCTTTTTTCCTTTGGAAGCGGAAAGAATCCTACAAATTAATCTGAATTCAATACTGTTGGCTTAAAAAGAAAAGCAAACAAACAACAAACCACCTTTCCTTGGAAATATGATTATGTTTCTACTGAGACATGCTCCTTCTGGAGTAGCTTACTATATCAAACACTGCTCAGGAAGGCTGGGAAAGTATGATCCAACTTCTTTAGTTCTTGTTGGCCAGAGACTCATGTATTACTTTCTCAGTGGAACTGTTTGCAGAAAGTAAGCAAAAGACAGAATAGACAGGCGTGAAATGAGACCGTCCCCATGGTAGCATCACTTTCTACCTGATAACTGTACCTTCTTCTGCCATCAAGAGAATCTATGATTCGCCAACACATTCCAAGGCAAATTCTGGGAATGTCTAAGCTTAATCTGAAACCAAAATGATGACCCCAAACTGTCTATATAACTTTACAGTTCTAAAGAAATCATGTTTGTTTTGATCAGGATCATTCCACAATCAAAGACAACTCTAAGATACCATTTGATGCCTATCGCTAGGCAAAGGAGAAAGTGATAATACCTGAGTGAGGGGAGCCGCTTTTGCTGGCAGCTGCGAAGGCCAAATGACCTGTCTCTGGAAAAACTTATCAAGAACTTGAAAACATTCATGTCTTTTAATCCTGCAATTCCACCTCAAGGAATCTCTCTAGCGCAAACAATCTTTTTTTTTTTTTTTTTAATTTTATTTATTTGAGAGAGAGACACTGAGAGAGAGCAGGAGAGAGGAGAAGGGCAGAGAGAGAAGCAGACTCCCCATGGAGCTGGGAGCCCGATGCGGGACTCTGTCCCAGTGCTCCGGGATCATGACCTGAGCTGAAGGCAGTTACTTAACCAACTGAGCCACCCAGGCTCCCTAGCGCAAACAATCTTAAATATGGTAAAGGTACAAGTATCACGGGAGCCCGGCAGTGAAAAAGTGGACAACGTTTCATAAGAGTCAGGGATATACTGTGGTATATTCACTCAAAGATGATTAAACAACCACTAGAGCTATGTAAGATGCATATAGCTTTAATAACTATGGAAGCAAAAAGTAGAATGTGGTATAATTACAAGTTGAAAGAACGCCCTTGCCCCCAATTTATAGTGGCTATTACTGGGTGACAGGGTTATGCATGCTCCTTTTCTTCAATTTATTATGTATCGAAGTTTTTTTCTACTAGTTTAATAATGAAAACTGGGAATTTTTTTTTAAGATTTTATTTAGTTATTTGACAGAGAGAAACACAGTGAGACAGGGAACATAGGAAGGAGGAGTGGGAGAGGGAGAAGGAGGCTTCCCAGGGAGCAGGGAATCTGATGCGGGCCTGGGTCCTAGGACTCTGGGATCATGACCTGAGCCGAAGGCAGACCCTTAACAACTGAGCCACCCAGGCTCCCCAAGGATTTTTATAAATAAAACTAAATGACAAAAAGTACGTTTTTATTTCTAAAAGAACAAAAGGCTAACAAACATGCCAAGCATTTTGATGGTGGTTGCATATACATTATATAAAATCACACAAATTTTGTTCCACATATTTCTACAGTCTTACTGGAAGACGCTACAGCTGTCACTTACCATCACACCTACTGGAGTCACAAAGACATGGATTTTAATTCTGGCTGCCACATATTGGTTCTGGCATCTTTTTTTTTTTTTTTTAAAGATTTTATTTATTTATTTGACAGACAGAGATCACAAGTAGGCAGAGAGGCAGGCAGAGAGAGAGAGGGAAGCAGGCTCCCTGCTGAGCAAAGGGCCTGATGTGGGGCCTGATCCCAGGACCCTGAGATCATGAGCTGAACTGAAGGCAGTGGCTTAACCCACCGAGCCACCCAGGTGCCCCCAGCTCCGGGATCTTGATCTTGAATAAATTCCTTTACAAATTTTATCTGTCTCAATGTCCTTACCAGAAACAAACAAACAAACAAACAAACAAACAAAAAAACAAGAAAATAACCGCTGTTCATCAGGCTTATCATAAATCCTCAAAATATTGGACTTGGTGGCTTCTGATGTGTTGTAAGTATCCAGTACATGATACCTAATGTTGCTGCTCACTATCAAGAAAAAAAAATAATAGAATCAAATGCAAAATCAGGCTACTTGGGCCTTTATTGGCCAAAAGCCTTTCAAGTTCCGTTTAGTCGGTTTATTTATTTATTTATTTATTTATTTATTTTTAGTCACTTTGAAGTTACACCTGACCCCAGCAGTCCTGTGAATTTGATATTGACCCTGTGTGTATATTTCAAAGAGCAATCATTAAGCAAAACAGCACAATCCAAGTTTGCCAGTAAACAAGAGCTCTTAAGAAAACAAGTCACTTTGATATCTCAGCTTGAATATGGAGCAAAAGAAGAGTATGAAACAATAATGTAAGCACTTTACTCTCATGAGAGCATGTAGACAGGATGCAGGACATAAGTTCCTTTGCGGACACCTGCAGGTAGGCAGAAAGCTAACTGAACTAGCAAAAAGCAGTCTATTTAGGAATAGTTACAAGAATGGCTATAGAGAAGTCTTCTAAATTAGATATTTCTAAAGTAAAATGAAAATAAAGATATTAGGGGTAGATATCCTTTTCTTTCTGACCTATATACAGAGTAAGAAAAAAACATGGCCCCTTTTATAGTTATTTAATTACTAGGGTAGCAGTAAAGAAAGGAATTAAATGTAACCATTTGGCTGATTTATGCGGCAGTTAAAAGGCCCATGAAATGTTATGACGTGAATGTTGCACACTGGACCCTCTTTTCACAACTTTAAAAAATGCTGACTGCAGCAAGCCTGAGCGAGGTCAGGCTGGCCAAGCACCTGGGTGAGTGGAGAGGTCACACTGCCCTGCGAGGTCGTTGCTCTCTCTGCCTGGGAGGGGAGGGCTGAAAAGCAAACCCGGCTGCAAGGTGAAAGTCTGATCTAACCCAGATTTGTCAAACAGACAATGATGTCAGCAGACATTTAGAGGCTATCTGCAGGATACAGATATGGCCCTATCTGATGATTCCCAGACCAGCTACTGGCCAAGAGTCCGGCCTCGCTGCCTCCCGGCAGACACCAGCTCTCTGACCCGAAGTGCACCTTTCGCTCTAGGCTCACAATAGCTCATGATCTTAGGTAACTGGTTTTCCAACTTCTAGTGCTGCCTTTTGCCCATGCCTTCCCTAAGACCTTTAGTGGAAAAGAGTCTAAGTCAAAGGGCCGAAATTATGAAAGTGCTTTGCGAGGTTCCTCTTCTCAGCAGGATCTTCGTTTGGCTCCTCGAGGCTGTCTGGGGCAGAGAAGAGGGCTGACTCCAGCTTCGCAGCGGCAGGAGATCATCCCATACCTAAACAGCCGCAGGCCGGAGAGATCTGTGTGACAGGTCTCCCTACGAAGGAGCACCAACAGGGGAAGTTTTAATCCCAAGAGTGCCATGTGCTGCCAAAAATCTAATCTCTGTTTTTGGAGTTCAGTCTTCCCTCCAGTTACAAACTCTCTGTGGCTACGTCCTTTTGAAGTGCTTTAGTATATAAAATTGTCAATGACATGGCCTTGTCTGGCATAGGCTGCACAGTCCCGTATTCTCATCCATTAACCGTATATGATAAAACAAAAGCATTACCTAAATGACACCAATGTGAGCATTCTTTCTTTCCTGTTAAACAAATATATTCTGGGGGTAAATTGACTGACTCCAACAATTTAAGTCATGTATTCACTGACATTTCAGTTTTCTATATTCATTGAAAACTCATGTTTAGTCTCTGTAGCCAGAACAAATAAGAGAAGTTGTACATTTTGACAGCACAAATAGTCAGTTTTCTGACTATATAGAAATTTCAGTTTTCTGTATTCATTGAAAACTCATGTCTAGTCTCTGTAGCCGGAACAAATAAGAGAAGTTGTACATTTTGACAGCACAAATAGTCAGGTAGAAACATTCATTTTCTATATTCTTTTCCAGTTCCAGTTGGAGCTCCTAATTATCCATTCAAGAGGTATTAATTGAGCACCTACAGCGTGCCAAGTGCAATTCGAGGCTCTGAGAATACATCAGCGAACAAACCAGACAAAAAAGCCTATTTTCACGGAGGTTACAAATCTGGAGACAGACAATAAATAATAGGATAGGTTAGAAGATTATAAATACTACAGAAAGAGGAAAGAGTTATGCAGTGTAAAGGCAAAATGAGGTGAAGAGTAGATGGGAATTTAAAATAGGAGAGAGTCAGGGTAGGCACGCTCAGGTGAACTGGAGCAGAAGGCTTTAAGGGAATGAGGGAGTGGAACGGGGCGGGAAATGGTGTAGTGTGTGAGGCATGAAGTCGCCAGGGCAAGAACTATCTCCGGGGTGTAAGTTTACCCGATAGGGCCAATTTTGTCTTTGGAAAATTCAGTATCCAACGATATCCTTCAAGAATATGCCGATAAGTGTGTATCTGAGCAATAATTCTGCTTCTTCCAATAAATTCTCAAGTCGGTACAACTGTTTGCATATTCATGAATGTCATTCAAGAATAACGAGCATGAAAATACCTAGACTATGATTTTCAAGAAGTTTGTTAATTTGTAGAAGTAATCTCATTAAGGGGATGATTATACATCTGAGTTACTAAGACATTCCAGAACATTTGAATTTCTGATAGGATCTCTTGTGAAAGAAGTTAAGGCAGTCCGTAGATAGAAGATTATAAGGTTACCATGGTAGAGTCTTGAATTAAGACAGATCTAAAAGTAGCTTGACACTAGAGATGAATTTATTTAATCTTTCTTACAAAGAAGGTGTGTGCTGTTCTTTCAGGATTTCCTCTTGCAAACCTAGACTTGAATATACAAAAGCAAAGTCTGGTTCTTCAAGAATTTAGCAGGATTATTCCTGAACTGGAGACATAATTTGATTTCCTACAAGCACATTAATTCTGCTTCACTTGCAAATTGGTTTTAGGTCCAAATTGCGAAAGAAAGATAATAATTCCTGACAAGGACAAGGAAATAGGTTTTCCATTTTCTTCCTGAGTCAGCAAGAGAGTGTTGGACACAAGTGACTTTCTAATATATATTTCTCTAAATATACATATTAAGAAGCAAAGTCTAATGGTAATGTGGAAATCAGAACTTTATTTTTAAAAAGGCAAATGAAAATGAATACAGCTTTCAGACTAAAAAAGGAACTAACTTAAAAATATATATATTCTGGGGCACCTGGGTGTCTCAGTGGGTTGAGCCTCTGCCTTCAGCTCAGGTCATGGTCTCAGGTTCCTGGGATCGAGACCCACATCAGGCTCTCTGTTTGGCAGGGAGCCTGCTTCCTCTCTCTCTGTGCCTGCCTCTCTGCCTACTTGTGATCTCTGTCTGTCAAATAAATAAAATCTTAACAACAACAACAACAGATATATATGCTGTGACAACTTCTATTGCCATTAAAAAAAATTAGGTCTTTTACTGCAGGGCTTAAGTGAGTTGAGGTGAATTTGATATTTTCAATCAATAGGCCAATCCCAATTTTAGGAAGTCATCATAAAGCAGAAACATAAACACTTCAAAGGTAAGTTTTCTTTTTGGACACAAAACACAAATAGACATTTCCCTAAAGAAAACCTACAGATAACCAGCAGACACATGAAAAGATGCTCAGCATCACTCATCATCAGGGAAATGCAAATTAAAACCACAAGGAGATGTTACCTCACACCTGTCAGAATGGCTAAAATTAAAAACACAAGAAACACCAAGTGTTGGTGAGGATGTGGAGAAAAATGAACCCTTGTGCACTGTTGGTGGGAATGCAAACTGGTACTGCCACTGGAAACTGCTACTGGCAGTAGCATACTGTGGAAAACAGTATGGAGTGCTCTCAAAAAGTTAAAAATAGAACTACCCTATGATCCAGAAATTGCACTACTGGGTATTTAGCCAAAGAATATGAAAACACTAATTTGAAAGGATATGTGCACCCATATGTTTATTGCAGCATTATTGACAATCATCACATTATGGAAGCAGACCAAGTGTCCATCAATAGATGAATGAATAAAGCAGATGTGGTGTACAACCGACTGGATCACCCAGGTGCCCCCCCCCCCGCAACATAGTGACCAGTCTTAAACAAAAAATGTCAGATTCTAGTTGGAGTTGAGGGGGAGGGAGGCTGGCATCAAAAAAGGGAGCCAGGATTGGAATTCCCATTAATGGCAATTTAGTAACTCAATGTTGGTCCCTTGGTGGCTCTCTGGAGGCCTCCCAAGGAAGTGTATGTGTGGGTGGTGGTGGAAAATTAGATAGATGAACATTTTCTTCAACTTTCTAACTGCTCATTGGTGCTATGACAATGGAGACAGTTTAAGAGGGTTTGCAGGGGCTGGTCCTCTAACATTCATCTGCCAGTTCACATTTTCTGACTAAATGCTTTCACCAGCTAACCTTACATGTTTCTTAGTATGGACCACTGACCACGTGCCTCAGAAGCTCTTGAGGTGCTTGTTAAGACTGTGGATTTCACCTCAGACCTTCTGAATGTAGAAGAGTGCTATGGTCTGAACGCTTGTGTCCCCCTCAGAATTCATGTAGAAATCCTATTTATTTATTTATTTATTTATTTCTTCTTTCTTTCTTTCTTTCTTTTTTAAGATTTTATTTATTTGACAAAGAGAAGGAACACAAGCAGGGGTAGTGGGAGAGGGAGAAGCAGGCTTCCTAGTGTGCATGGAGCTGGATGCGGGGCTCTGTCCCAGGACCCTGGGATCATGACCTGAGCCAAAGGCAGAGACACTTAACGATGGAGCCAAAGGCGCCCCTCATGCAGAAATCCTAACCTCCAATATGATAGTGTTAGGAGGTAAGGCCTCTAGGAGGTGATTAGATCATGAGGGCGGAGCTCTTCTGAATGGAGTTTGTGCCCTTAGAAAAGGGGCCCCAGAACGATCCATGTGAGGTCAAAGAGAGAAGGCAGCTGTACGTTCTTATCAGACAATGAATCTGCCAGCATCTAGATCTGGGACTTCCCAACCTCCAGAACTGTGAGAAAAATTTCCTTTATTTAAGCAACTCAGTCTGTGGTATTCTATGATAGCAGTCTGAATAAAGAATAGAGTAGCTCTGAAAGTCTGTAGTTAAACATGACTTTTAGGAGATTTTTAGATTGAGGTCTGACTTGAAGAACATGATTATTTAGCTTCATGTGGTCAGCCACCATCATCCCTAACCCTCTGGATTCTTCAATTTCCTATTCCAAAGATAACACAACTTTCCTATAGAGCAACATCTATTATATCCTACAATCAAATAAAAAAAATTTCTGGCTAATATCCTGTTTACAAATATATATATATATATATATATATACATATATATATATATATATATATCAGTGTAGTACAACTGGGAAAGACTTTGAAAGAGAGGAAAACAAAAGGAATGGGCAAATGCATCAACAATACAGACAGCACCTTGCACTTTAATTGCCCTGGTACCTTGGTAATGGAAGGTCAGCCCACGACTTACGAAGCTTCTGAAGTGTCTCACTTATGTGAGAATTTAACAAAAACACTGACTCAGTCAAAGATTCCTTGCCCTTTTAAACAAAGCTGAAACCTAGGAACAACATATTTACTCTTCTTCATTAGTAATGAGTTACTTCCGGTAAAAGATGTAATTTTCCAGGAATTGCTTTAAGGGTGATGATTTAATAACAGAGACCAAAGTTATTTACTTATCTCCTAATTAACAAAAATTTGCAAAGCCTTATGGTTTATGGTACAAAACTTTGCTGAATTAGTATTACTGAGAGTTTATCTGGGCTCAGAGAAAAGAGAATCCCAATTCATTCATTCTTTCATACCATTACTCACAAATATTTTCAATAAGTCATTAAGTGCTGTGTGCAAGCTATTGAAGAGAGCTCACAAAACAGACGTCTTCCCCTGTTCCCTGGAGACTTTAACATCTTTTGGAGGTAACAGACAAATACATGGAAAAGTGGAGAATAAATAATAAGGAAATATTCAAAGAAGAAGAAGGAGGAGGAGGAGATGGAGGAGGGGGAGGGGAATGCGCTCTAACTCAGATTAGACAGGATGAGAAGGTGGGTTGAAGCAGCTTTGGGCAAAGAGCCAGAGTCAAGAAAGAAAAGCACATTCCAACTTTACAAAATTTAGTGTGCTTGACTTTGAAATCCAGAGTAGGTTGGAGACCACTAAGCTGAATGTCCAAGAAGCAGGTGGAAGCAAGATCATGAGAGCTTTTATAGATCATGTTAAAAAGTTTCTTTTTAATCCTAAAACCAATGGGGAGCCACTGAAGAGATTGAATGAATGAAGTCAACATGCTTTCATTTGTGATCTATGAAGATTCCTCACTGATTAAAAAAAAATGAGGAGCTTGAGTCAGTCTTGAGTAAGGGAGTGGCAGAGGTTTTAGATAAGAGAAGGGCAGGTCCTGGAACTTAGGAAAAGGCAGGCGAGAGCAATGTAGTTACAGGAAGTTTTCCTGTCTGCACCCTCCCAGCAGGGGGTGGGGTGGGGGTGGGGTGGGGGGCGGTGTGTCCTTTCACAGTAACCTATCATACGGTCAAATGTCTGGTGTGTGAATGTACAAAATTAATCAGGTGTTTTCTGCAAGACTCCACTCACACATTTCTGTGCTGAGCATATAGCAAAGTATAGTATTTCCTCATTGGATAGTTGCTTATCGTGTTCTTAGATATAAAATTATGCCCCCTCCCATCACGTGTCAACCACCGGTATGCAGGTTAGTTATAGGACTAAGAAAACAGTCATCCATGTTTCCAGTCAATAAGACAGAACATGTAAAGGCAAGTTCTCAGGTTACCTGGAATACATTTTTTGAAAATCTAAGATAAGGCTGTACTGCTGAGGATAAATAAAGCATGTCACTGAGTCACCAGGATTTTATATTCATGCCTTAAAGAACTTTAGAAAGTACGGATTTGTGCTTCTTTTTCCTACCGAGTTACAGACCTGACTTCTGGGAGTAGCCATCTTGCAGCCATGAGAAAGGACGGTGGCGTAGAGAGACTAGCTGAGCCTGGTTTTCTGATAACATCACTGAGCTGCCTCACCAACTCTACTCTAGACTTTTGTTGAATGAAATAAGAAAATCCCCCTACTTAATGAAGGTTCTATTAGTTGATTTTCTGTTCTTTCCGGCCCAACACTCTTAATAGCCTCGATTTCTATTGAAACTTCTTTGAACATCATGTACCAAATTCTGTTGCTGCTGACACTATGTGGGATTCTGTGGTGATTTAATAACACGGATGAGAACCAGCAAGCCATTACCTCCAAAACCTAAATTCTGTTTGTTTGTTTGTTTGTGTATAAAAGATTTTATTTATTTATTTGTCGCAGAGAGACACAGCGAGAGGGAACACAAGCAGGGGAAGGGAGAGAGGGAGAAGCAGGCTCCCTGTTGAGCAGGGAGCCCGATGTGGGGCTCCATCCCAGGACCCTGGGATCATGACCCAAGCGGGAGGCAGACACTTAATGACTAATGGCCACCCACCCAGGGCCCCAACCTAAATGTTTTTAAAGTGACATGTGTTTAACCGTCTACGAAGATGCTAAACTCGCAGATCCATGGGAGTTGTGTTATTACGAAAAAACAGCAGGAAAACAAAACGCAGAAAACTCTCCGCACACATGCAGGGCATTCTGGCCACAATTCTTCTTTAGTCGAGCTTGACTGATCAAGTGTTAAAAATGACGGAGCCCTGATATTCAAGCAGAAGCAACATAAGGATCCAAGGGAAAGTGGCTTCCCAGAAAAACAGAAGGGAAAATGTTTTGTGGACAATTTTAGGCACACTGAAGTTGCACAACAGTAAGTACTGCACACGCGCGTCACAAGTGTCAGTCATCAGGGGCCGGACGGTTTACTTTAAGCAAACATAATTATGTGGGCTGAAGGCTGCAACAGCTATATTTATTCTAAGGTACGACCTGTTTGGCTGGCTTCAGATTTTCAGAGTTGTTTCTATGCACATGACTAGAAATCGTTTTTATATCAAAGACAGCAGATTTATATTTGTGCATGAGTGTATATTTATATTGGCATTTAAATGCATATAAACACAGCAAAGCACATCTTTCTGTTCAAGGAGATGGTATGTGAGTTTAACACAGTATAAGGATCCTTTGAGACTTCTTACTCCCACTTACCTGGAGAAATTCTGGGGGCACCTTTCCTTCATTTTCTTTGTAACAGAATCTTTTATAGATAAGAAAGCCTTCTAAATGATTAATTTGTATAGTATGTGTAGGGTCTATACCTTGGACATTGGACTGAAAATAATGAATCACTTATGACATGTCTGCCACTGTGATTTTCAACTCCCCGCAAACCACCTGTCGCTATGCACTTACTGATTCAAATTTGCCCAGAGAGACATTCAGTTCTAAAGCAGGGAGACAACACATTCACCGCAAGGACTAGAATGGTTTCGGCTGCCTACTCTAGACTTGGGTGAATTATTTTTTAAATCAGGATTGTTCAAATTGTTTGTTTGGACTAATTAAAACTGGGCAGAGGATTTCCAAATCCCTAATTCATTTGAAGACATGTAGGCAGTCTTTTCTCTAGAGAATCAAATCACCTTTTACCACATGATGAGTATAAAATTATCAGCTGCAAATCCAAGTGAGTGCAGTGCATGTGAATAAAGAGGTAAGATCAAAGTCTCCAGCTGATGTGTTTACTTAAAAGTATTAAATACATATAGTTATAAAAATTACCTGGGAAGTCCGTTTAAAAAGTCAGAAATTCTAATGCTCTAGGTCCTATGGTGGTGAAGAGGACCCAAAAATATGAATGTTAGCAATAGCTAAATGATATAGGAGGTTCCTGTGGACCCCACTTTGAGAAACACTGGTCAGTACTGTTCTAGATGCCAGAAACACAAACCCCATACAGCTCACTCTACTGAGATAGACAAGTAAACAATTTTATGATGCATTTTACACATCCAGAGAGGTATGGAGAAGATAGGAGAAGGCATCAAAATGTGGGCAGAAGGGTAATTCTCCTGCAGAAATAATCCCGTTTTTTCTCTAACCAGTAGAACTAGAGAATGGGAGGAAGCATGGTGGGGACAAGCCTGAGTGGGAGTTGGTGGGGGACAAGCACTGGGGAGTTTGGGCTAATTAGCACAGGTTCCGGGAGTGGGAAATGAGGGTGTTAAGATGAAGTACTATCTTAAATGAGTTTTGTGCCTGCATGGGCCTAATTTTAACTTTTTACCCTGAACGTACAGGAGGTCATTCAGGGTTGAAGCAGGAGAGGCAGAGTCAGATTCAATTTTAAGAAAGGCCACCAGGGGGCGCCTGGGTGGCTCAGTGGGTTAAGGCCTCTGCCTTAGGCTCCGGTCATGATCCCAATGTCCTGGGATCGAGCCCCGCATCCGGCTCTCTGCTCAGTGGGGAACCTGCTTCCTCCTCTCTCTCTTTCTGCCTGCCTCTCTGCCTGCTTGTGATCTCTGTCTGTCAAATAAATAAATAAAATCTTTAAAAAAAAAAAAAAACCCAAAAACAAACAAACAAAAAGGCCGCCAGGCAGCAGCAACACAGAGGGCCTCTGGGAGGAACATAACCTGAGGGAGGTGGAAAGGCAGGTAACTAACTGCCCTTCTCCTCAAGAGAAAATGCCTACAGTGCTGAAGACAAACAGGTGAATGCCATCTAGAAGGCAGTAACCTCTCACTGTAATCGTTCCTATGTTTACTGAAATGATTTCATCACCATGGAAAAACAGAGGTCTGAAAACAACTAACTTAATTTGGGAAGAGAGGCAAAAGAGAAGAACAGATGAATCTTGAGTTTCTGGTTTGTCTGTCTTGGTAGCTGGTGTTAGTTCAGTGTGTGGTGAGTAAAGAATTGGGAGTTCAGTATTTACTCCTAAGTAGTTAACGAGACTGTAGAACTTACTGGTAGAGATTGAAAGAGGGTATGGGACTTAGAAACGCCTGGGCTGAATGAAGGTACCTATTTGGGAGTCATCCATGCCTGAGCGGCGGTGGCTGAAGTCATGGAAATGAATAAGGTCATCCAAGGGGAATACACTAAAGGTCAACGTGGGGCCTAACTGGGAGGGGGGCACCACCATTCAGTGGGGAGGAAAAAAAGAAACAAGCAGGAAAGCATAAGAAGAGACAAAGGTAAAAAGAGAACCAAGGAGTGCTATGGGAGAAAGAGGGTCAAGTGTCACAGAGCAATCAAGTCAGTTAAGTGCTGATACAGAGAGTGTTCCATTGGGACCCGGAGTGCCTATCAGCGCTTCCTCTATGAATGGCTCATTCATTTCTTCAACAAATATTTACCAAAGTCTCCTGAGTGCTTGGTGCCGTGCAGATAAACCTCAAGCCTCAAGGACAGTCTCATCCTACTTTGAAAGCATAGTGAAATCATTTCCATTTCCTTACAAAGGTTACGCTACATTAAGATGTGAACAGGAATGGAATTTGTATGCAGAGGAGATCCCAGGAGCCTGGGAAGAAAGTAAGGAAGGGAAGAAAAGTCAAGGTGGCTTGATCGGCTCATCCTGGCCCTAGTTTCTGCTTATCCCTTTACTTAACACCCCCCCCCCACCCCCGCATCTACTTAGGAAGCAAAGTCCTAGGCTGGAAAGAAGTAATTATTTCCCAATATGTTCTTTTGGTATTGAAAGAAGAAAATTAAGGCAAGAAAGAAAAAGTTAAAGACTCCAAATGAAACTAACATATTTCTGAGCCGACTACACTTCACAGAAACCTTGTCTCATAATTAATTAGCACTGATTAAACTTTTTGTTTTTTTAAAACAACGAGCCTTTTCATTTTTATTACTCAACAAAGGTTCCATTTTGTTATTTAGCTTTCTGACTCTGTGCATGCTCCTTCAACACTTTCACAATTTTCTGCTGCTCAATAAGGAAGGCACTTTTGAATTGGTCACATATTTCACACACATGGATCCAACATAGGCCTTGTTGACCTTTTATTTTGTTTAAGTCTTACATATGGAGTCCCAAAGTTGGCCTGGGCACACATCATATGTGGACTCTGCTGCCTTCCAAAACATCTTGGTATAGAGATTAACAGTGAGCTGGGATTTTATCACCTTGGATTTGAGAGAGCCTATATCAGATATAGGCTACAGTGATAGCTTTGAGAGCCTACAATGATAGCTTTGAGATGTTGTATTGGATGATAGCCTGCAATGGTGTAAGTCAAAGGCTGGGCCATGCTAAAGGCCTCTAGACACTGTCCTGATAACATCTGGAACAATGATAGAGTAAATCCTGTGGTTACTTCATTTATCCATTCATTTGTTCAGAAAATACTTCAGGAGCTTCTGCTAAAGATTGTAAGTATCAAAGAGATGAAGTCCTGGGGCATCTGAGTGGCTCAGTCAGTTGAGCAGTCAACTCTTGATTTCAGCTCCGGTGGTGATCTCGGGCCATGGAATAGGCTCCATGTTGGCCTCCGTGCTTGGTGTGGAATCTGCTTGAGATTTTCTCTCTCCCTCTGCCCCTCCCCCGATTACTTTCTATAAATAAATAAATAAGAAAGAAAGAAGGATTTGGGGGTGGGTGAGATGAAGTCCTGGGTCAGGAGGGAAAAATACATACCTATGTACATAGATAAGATCCTTGAGCTTGTGAAAACTACCTTCCTACGGGAGATAGAAACCAACAAGCAACCCAAGGCTCCACAACAATGTGCTAAAAATGTGTGTTATGTACAAAATCAAGGCATAGGAATGACAGGGCTTCATCAGCATGGTGATCAGGAAAGGCCGTTCATGCATGGAATAGAAATATATGAAAATAAATGTTTGAAATGATTAGGGAGAATCTATGTGGCTCATGACTGTTGCCTGGTTCTGATCCCTGCAATGTATTGCTTCTGTCGGTACCCCAGTACTGAGATCTACCAGCTGCCAAACACCATTAAACTTGGTTAAAGGCCTCAGAGTCTCCTAACGAGTCGTAACTATCACACATGGAAGAACATGGTCAGTCATAATAAAATTATTAAGCACACAGTGTGAAATTGGCTGATGGAGGAATTATTTCTGGCTATAAGGAGATGCCTTTGGTAGGACTAGCACAAAGACGAGGATGGGGAATGGTGGAGATCAGGAGGATAGCATTCCAGAGAAGGAGGATTATTTCAGATTGGATAATGTATTCAATGTCTGAAAGTGATGATGTGGGAAATAAGGCAGAAGAAGGAGCCTGGGAAAGAACAGTGCAGGTCCGTGAATTCCAGGCTACAAACGAGCGGCCTTTCATTTTACTTCTATTCACTAACAGACCTGGAATGGGGAACCCGGGACCCTCCTTTGTAAAATGTAGATGTAAGACTGGACGAAGAGGAAAGCATCACCTTAAGGCCGTCAGAAAGTCACTGAAAATCATCTCAGCATGCCTAACAGAGATGTTTGAAATTGCAGCAGACTCAACTGTTGCTGAGACTTTCGAGGTGCTGCACGGAGAACCTGACCGGGATTTCTCCTTCAATATTCAGTTACAGAGGAGGAAGCTGTGAGGTTAAGGAAGTTGCCCAGGGTTACTGAACTAGCAAGTAGTAGTGTCCTGGCTTCAAATCAACCTCACTTCAAAGCCAAGGTCAGCATCGTGGAGGATGAAAATTGCAAATGAATTAGGAAATCTGAGTAGTCAGAGTCCCATGTAATGAAGCTCCACAAAGACAGTTTTGGGTCGCAGAGTAGGAGTCCAGGCAAGAAGAGAAGGCACTACAGATTTTAAAATGGGCAAGCTCAGAGGCAGGTAAAGGACCTCGCAGGAAGGAGCCTATGACCCGATGGACTGCCCTGCGGGGCTCTCTCTTCCTTCCCGCCTCCTTTCCTCCCTCTCTGGCTTCCTATAATCAACCTCAATCATGGCCTCCTGGAAGAACAAAGAAGTAATCCTGTTCTCAGCAGTGTCTTTCCACACTGGGCACCAGAGGGAACTTCGAGTTCGGAGAAGATCCTCAAAGATGAGCAAGAAGTCAAAATATTAGGTTTAAAAAGAAATATCATAGGGAACTGGGAGAAGGCTGACCGCAGTTTGGTATGAAGTTTCCAAAGAACTGACCTCTATCTTCATTAACATCACACAACCTCGATTAGATGTTAAAACTGTGAGTCCAGCAGAAAAAGGCGTCTTTCTTCTCAACTTGGATGTGGGGTTAGGGTGTTAATTTAATCAGCATAATGTAAATGATTAAGTCTGGTTAATATGAAAGATATCTGTAGTGGGCTTCTTCAAAGCACTGATCAGGGAGACTGACTACACATTCACAAACTGACGGACATCGACCCTAATACATTCCTGTCTCTCTATGAATGTTGTTTCACAGGGAGCCCTGCATTAGGGAAAATCAATGCAGTACTTCTAAGTTTCATATTTAAGTTTACTCATTTGTAAAGTTAAAGGCTGTGCTTACAGTTCTTCTGAGTAGAATTCCCACAATGGTTTTGTCTTTTTTTTTTTTTTAAGATTGTATTTATTCATTTGAGAGAGAGAGAGTGAGAGAGACAGTGCGAGCATGAGGGGGGTGAAGGGCAGAGGGAGAAGCAGACTCCCTACTGAGCGGGGACAGCCTGCTCGGGACTTGATCCCGGGACTCCAGGACCACAACTGGAGCTGAAGGCAGACGCTTAACCGACTGAGGCACCCCGTGGTTGGTCTTTAATAAAAAATGTTCACTGTATGTTGAGTACGTTTTTGAAGACATTAGAAACGTAAAGTTGTCATACAGCTTGCCCCATTATCCACAAAGCTAGGACTGATGACGTATTCTGTTGATGGACAGATATAGTTACCTAAATTAGGAGCAATCAGCACTTCCTCATAAACTGAATTATAGACTGGAGATGTAGTCCTGGAATCAGTTTATGATTATTTTCTTATTTACCCAGAATAACTAATTCTTGTAGGATCTGCCAGCAATCTCTAATTATACCAGCTGCACCCAATACCCACAACGAACAATGTTATTTTACCCTCTCAAAAATATTATTTTATCCTCTGAAAGCTGGTTCAAGGTCAGCTGTGGTTTTCTGAGTTTCATATCCCCTTTGTGTTTCAGGTCATCAGATTGGTAATTTACTTGTAAGGCTGCTGTTTGAAGCCGAATTAACAAAATGAGCCATGATATTACAGCCACCCTATGTCCCCCTACAGAGCACAGAGAGAAGCTGGGAGAAAAGTAGAAATGAAGAACTAGGGCCTGAAAATGAAGTCTTACAACAGCCATGTCCAGATATCTCCAGAATTGTCATTTAAAAAGCTGTGGGGGCGCCTGAGTGGGTGGCTCAGTCGGTTAAGCGACTGCCTTAGGCTCAGGTGTGATTCCGGAGTCCCGCATCAGGCTCCCTGCTTGGTGGGGAGTCTGCTTCTCCCTTATCCCTCCCCGCTGCTTGTGCGCACTCTCTCTCTCCTTCGCTCTTTCTCTCAAGTGAATTGAAAAATAAAAACAATAAAAAATAAAAAACGGTGGAACTCCCCCAAATGCATAAATCCTACCTTTCTTGGTTGGAAGGCCAAGGGTGCCATGGAAATATGCACACACATCAAAGCCTGGCAGTGTTACCTTTGTAACACTGGGGACACCTTTGTAAATTTTAAGGTTTGGTATATTCTATGTATTACATAAGGTTTTTGTTTTGTTTTGTTTTGTTTTTAATTTATTTGACAGAGGGAGAGGGAAACACAAGCAGTGGGAGAAGCAGGCTTCCCGCTGAGCAGAGAGCCTGACATGGGGCTTGATCCCAGGACCCTGGGATCATGACCTGAGCTGAAGGCAGACGCCTAATAACAGCCACCCAGGCGCCCCTATATGTATTATATATAATCAAGAAATATAATAAAATGAATTTCTTCGGTTTCCTTAGGAGACTGGACATCAAGAGAACTTCAGGCTAGACTTACAGGTTAATAAGGGGAAATTTTAGTTCCCTCCAGCCCTAGAATTCAGTGATTTCTTTGTCTTAGAGCCTGGATGACTGGCTAGTTGCCTTTAGTGATTTTCCATTTGATGGCTGCTTCCTCTTAAGAAGTTCAAAACTGTGACTAACTTTCTTTGGGCAAAGTAGGAAAGCAGAGGTCAAAGTCAATCAGAAATGGAGCAAATTCACCTGGAGAAGAGGACAGTTTCATTCTGAAGCACGAGCCTTGCTCAAGGTCTTAGGATCTAGCTTGACTTCTCTTTCTTCATGGCCTCACCAGAAGAAAGCAAGCTAATATAATGTTTGCATATTGGCATTAATGAGACATATATAACTTAATCCCACAGACACTTACTAGACACCTATTATCTGCCAGACTCTGTGCCTGGTGCTGGATGCACAGTACTGAAAACGAGAGGCACCACTGTGAGCCTCGCAGAGCTCGTTCTGTTGAAAAGGGGAGAGATAGACACTAACAAATAAAAATAACCCACATTAAAAAGAAAAGCCACAAGCCCCAAATGGCGTTCTTTAGGCCAGGCCAAGTCACCAAACCCCGGCTTCATACCCAACCTGGCTGCAGTTTCAACCGCCACTAGAGATCTAAGTATTAAACTGACAATCAGGAATTTTCTAGTAAATACCAATGAAGTAAGCTCTCCCTCGGGCCTTGGCCTTTCTAACTCTCTTACTGCACCCTCCTCCTTATATCCACCTTCCATTTTGTATAATTCAGAGCCCCCCTCCCTTTGATAGATGGGACGCTGCCTGGTACTTGAATAAGTAAGAGCCAATTAGATCTTCAAATTTACTCCGTTGAATTTTGTTTTTTAACACTGACTATGATGTGGTTTTGAGAGAAAACTCAGCAGAGTCCCAAGAGAGAACGCTCGTGGGCAGGGAGCCCTTGAAAGGGAGGATGAGAGCATCTTCCTAAAGTGCTGGCCTTGAGGAGAATGAAAGAGCATTCCGGGGAGAAGGAACTGCTTACTGGCAAGCCTCAAAATTAGTTTGGTTTGGGGGTGCCTGGGTGGCTCGGTGGATTAAGTCTCTGCCTTCGGCTCAGGTCATGATCCCAGCGTCCTGGGATTGAGCCCCAGGATAGAGAGGCAGGCAGAGGGAGGTGGGTGGGGTAGGAGACTCCCTGCTGAGAGAGCCTGATGCCATGCGGGGCTTCATCCCAGGATGCTGGGATCATGACCTGAGCCGAAGGCAGGGGCTTAATCCACAGAGCCACTCGGGCACCCCTATTTGACTGAGAATTTGATACACATTTTTATCCTCATATGGGGCTCTGGGCTGTCCATATTTTACTTCCCAGAGATAGGCAGACATGTGCAGAAAATCAGTGACCTCCGTATTATGCTTTTCCTTATTCAAATCTATTTTCCCTCCAGTTATTTTTGCCTCTTAAAGATTTTTTTTGGGGGGGAGGGCTTACAAATACACTTTTAGAGAATAATCATGCACGTAAAAATGTTTGCCCTTACCCTGCTGGCCTGGACCTTTTCTCTTAACATGTCTTACTCTTTTTCTCTTTTTAGAAATGATTTGGAAGAAAAGAAGGGAATGACTATGTAGTCAACACTGCTCTCTCTCCCTCCCTTCCTCTCTCTCTCTCTCTTTTCTTTTCTTTTCTTTTTTTTTTTTTTAGATTTTATTTATTTATTTGAGGGAGGCAGAGAGACAGAGTGAGTGCATGCAGGGGGAGGAACAGGGGGAGAGGGAGAAGCAGACGCTCACTAAGCCTGGAGCCTGACTCGGGGCTCAATCCCAGAACCCTGGGATCCTGACCTGAGCCGAAATCAAGAGTCGGACACTTAACTGACTGAGTCACCCAGGTGCCCTGCATTTTTTCACATTCCTAAACTAACTCTTCCCCCTTCCCAAGTCAGCTTTGGCCAGTGCTGTCATTTTAGCACGTTGCCAGTCTCTCACATGACCAAAACAATCTCCGTTATTGCTAAATTTTCATGGAGAAAACTCAGAACACAGCAGTTGGCTATAAACTTGTTTCTGATATCTAAGTGCTGGATGTGGCGTTGTTCTGTCCCTTCCTCTTCTTGGCAGAACATTCACCTAACCTGCCCCTTAGTCATTAGGCATTTTGCGGGACAGCTCTGTCACCCTGGTTGCTTGGTATCACTGCCTAACAGGTGGTGATGGTCTGTGACTTCCCTAGTCCCCGACTGCCACAGATGGGGCGAACTCACTCGCTCATTTACTTGGGAAGTGCTGGGTTAGCTCATGTGGCCTTTATTCCCCCCACCACTATGGCGATGGACAGAACTAGCACTTTCTATATGCCCCAAACTTGACTTTGTGTTCCCAGGGAGGTGGAAAAGTGGGGATTTTTTTCTTTTATTCCTTTTTCTCCCCCAAGCCAGAGGAAGATTGAACTCAGTCTTTATTTCTGCAACTGTTGCAATGATCAAGTGCTTCCTGGCCCTCACTTCTAAACTTTGTGCACTTCAGTAGCAAATTCTAACCAATCTCTATCATTTATTCTGCTAAGAAGAACGGATATTGACTCTGAGACTCTAGTTCTTTTTAATTTTTTGGATGGTTTTTCTGCCTTCAATTCTGAGCACTTCTTCATTGCAGCCAAAACATATATTTTTTAAATGAATTCTTAAGGTTATCAACTAATACTCAAAAATCTTAGCAATGTCGGAGTGAGATAGAACATGTCCCTATTGCCCAAGTGCCTTCAATAATTACTTGTTAATTGCAATCCAGGATCATACTTTTTAATGTATATATTAAAGTGTTCAAGATGTACCTAAAGTTTAATAAAATATAAAAAATACTGTGCATATTCTTTTATTATCCATTAAAGTCACCCCTTGAGCACCATAAAAATACCATAATTTGGTATGGTTTTTGGACTGACTAGTTTTTCTAATTTTTTTAGAAACCTTTTTTATTCTGACCTTAATAGATAACACGTGAAGAGACATTTGACAACAACTTTTTGAGAGTATAATAGCAGTAATATCCCTCTCTTGACTCTTCAAAGAATACAAAGCCTTAGGATCTCTTTCTACAAGTGGTTTGCAACCTGCTCAAAGAGCTTAAAATTTGTCTGAACAAAATATTGACCTAAGTTTTCTTATCGCTATTGACAAACTGTTAAATGTATGGGTTTTAATGGCCCACCACCAGAATTAAAATTAATCATTCAACTCATTCTCATTACTCTTGGTTTGGGGAAAACTCAATCCACAGTAACTGATTCACCCTGAAGAATGAATGACTGACAGCTGTCATTTTTAATCTTTTAAAGCTGCATGGGTCAGAGCCCTGGCAGCACATTAGAATCACCTGAAAGTTTTTTTTAAACTACAGGATCTGAGAACTGACTTTAAGAGCATCTGATTTGTCTGGGGAAGGACTGGGACGTTGTTTTTGTTTGTTTGTTTTGTTTTTTGTTTGTTTTTTTTAAATGAGGTGTATGTTCCATTAGTTTCAGGTGTATGACAAAATGGGCCATTTTATCAGACACCAGTGCCCAGGTTAACTTTAATACTCAGCCCCAGTACACCTGAAGGACACTCACAATGCTCCTGAAGAACACAGCACAGTGGTCCACTGGGGCCATATACTCAGAAAAGGATATGCCAGAAAAGCCAGGGGCTGCGGAAGTGGACGATCTGAGGGAGCGCTACAAATGCCTTGTCTTGAGAATCCTTATGGAAGTATTTGAATTTTAAGAGTACAGTATTAGTGTTGTACTAGTATAAAAGAACCTTCAGCTGCATTGGAATTTTAGGTGAATTTTTACAAGAATTTTAGGTGAATTTAGACAAGAAATTCAACAGATGGGGGAGAATATACTTTGAAACAGAATGACAACCATACAGTTTAGCCCTGAGTTTGCCAGGCTTCACTTTCAACTTTTCGATAAATTGGTCCTGCTTCTCTGATCACCTTCCCTTGGCCCAATTCTGAACCAGCAACTTGCCCCTCAAATTTCCCACCTCTTTCTCAGTGGCTCAGGGGCTCTGGGAAAGTACCTTATTCGCTGACTGTTACCCATCCTTGTCTGCCCACTTATTAGTGGCATTAGGGCCTCTTTTCAGCTCTTACCAAATATGACCAGTGCCCTTCGTATCCCATGGCCCACTGGGATCCCTGTCACTTTTGGCAGGCTGACAACAAAAAAAGAAACTTGATATGGATCGGAGAAATTCTTGGGTCCTTACCCAATTCCTTCCTCATTTGATGGAAATGCCTCCTTTTTCATTCAGATATCATAAAATTCCTGATTCTGAAATAAGTAGCTATTCTCTCTAATAGAAACAAAATTTTTTATTTTCAAAGGGATATTTCCTGATTGAATTACCCAAATGGGTATTATCATCTTAAAAGTAACAGGTCTTTTTTTTCTCTATTTCATCTTGAAATAAGTTCGTTCTCACATTCCCAGAGCCACCATTTCTGCTATAACAAGTGGGGAATGCATTTCTCAGCGGGTCCAGATATGGTGCTGCAGAGCTGGTTACTCTCATTTACCTGGTAAGTAGCCTGCTCGTTCTAGAGACTTCCATCTCCAGAGAACAAGTTATTTTTTGCAAAGAGTTTCAATGGTGAATGTTAGATCTGCAGATTTCTTGTATGTGGATTTTTAAAGACGTATCACTATTCAAGGTGATTTCACTTAATTTATTGTATTGCAAAAATGCAGTAACCCTGATACTATAAACTAGTTTTACAGATGAGGAAACACGATCAGAGTATATGTGACTTACATGGTGTATGAATTGCAGGGGGCAGGGCTGGGATCTGAGGCATATTCCACTAATGTTACCCTCTTCTTACCATTTCTTCAATCTGTTTTCAATGCTAGGGACTAGACTTCAAAATCAAAAAGGTTTTGATTCCCTAGTATGTATATATATATATATACACATATATATGATATGTATATATATATGTGTATATATTTAAGTTTTTAGTTATTTAAGGAATCTCTATAACCATGTGGGGCTTGAACTCACGATGCCAAGACCAAACACTACATGCTCTCCTGAGGGAGCCGGCCAGGCGCCCCTCCCAGCTTTATACTTTAAGAAGATTTACTGCATTCCTAATTTTTACTCCAGGCAAAAAGATATATATTTTTTTGTTTTTCGTTTATTTTATTTTCTTAAGGAGGTCCTCTGTCATGCAGATTACTTAGTAAATTCCACTGGTGACTCTGGCATGAGAAGAACTCCTGATAATTTAGCAGCATTTGACTGGTGCTAAAGTGAAACTTGAAAATGCACGGAGCATTAGGTCGAGGGGTCTGACGTCACTGCTAGTCATCCTTCAGCAGCAGTTTGGCCAGAGGTCATCAGGTGTCATTCATTTCTGGGATCTCTCCAGTCCAGGGACTGCATCCTGGACGTCCTGCCCCTTGCTACCTTGTAGCAATGTCCTGGGTTACAGGAATTTGCCTGACCTGCTTAACAGGACTTAACAGGGTTCCTCTTGCTCCCATTCTAACTAGCATTTACGAACATTCCTTACATTCCCACCTCTGTGCCTGTCTAAACTGTGGAATCTCTGCCATTTGATGTCATTTGTCTACTCCTCAGTCTTCCTAAAGAATTTCTGGGCAACTAGTTAAATGAATTAATGTAACGACCAGGAAGTTCAAATCTTCAACAGTAAGAATGAACTCTTGGTCTCTTGATAATCAACCTGCGCCTTCCTCTCTGGGTTAGATCGTGGCATTTCTTAATTCAGACTGGAAAAGTAAACAACATAATTACTGACTTTAGTTAATTCTTGCTTATTCCGCTTGGCTGGGAGCTTTGCTGGCTGTGTTGCCAGTTTTTCCAGTTATCAATCAATCCTACGATATACCTATTCTTCAATGTAACTCATCCTCAAATTGTGGTTTTACGTTTTGAAGAAATATTATACCTATGCTAAATCTTCTAAAACATACTGTAATGGCTTGCCCGTTATCTGTTAGATACCCTCTACCCGAGCATACACAAAATGAATTGTCTCTTTGTCAAATTCCATAGACCCTCAAATCTACCAATTAAAAGCTGATAACCTCTCTACCATGTGCCTATCAAGTGGGCAGTTCTTGTAGAGTGGACCATAATACTGTGTAAGGGACCTCAAACTCCTGATTCCAGGATTTGGTGAGGTCACATCATTAAAAAACAAAACAAACAAGCTCATTGGACATTGCTAGATGTGGAATATCTTATTGATGTCAGCTCAAATAAATGGCAGTGAGATTTTCATAAGAATTAGACTCCAGGGGCGCCTGGGTGGCTCAGTGGGTTAAGCCGCGCCTTCGGCTCAGGTCATGATCTCAGGGTCCTGGGATCGAGTCCTGCATGGGGCTCTCTGCTCAGCAGGGAGCCTGCTTCCCTCTCTCTCTCTCTCTGCCTGCCTCTCCATCTACTTGTGATTTCTCTCTGTCGAATAAATAAATAAAGTCTTTAAAAAAAAAAAAAAAGAATTAGACTCCAGTGTTGGTTTTCATTTGTCTTTACAATAAATATTGTTCTATAGGTAGTTGATAAATATACCTAATTTTTCTATAGATAGTTTTCTCCACATATAATACACAATATATAATACACGTCTTCCAAGTGCTCTGTTAGTTCAATTATTCTTTAATGGCACTCCTGAATCTGTACAGAAGGTAAAAAAATTTCATGCTCTGATTCCATGTTTTACATTTATAGACTAAATGCCTACCAAGTTCAGAAGAAAAGAGCTAGGTTGTATAGGAATGCCCCATTCCAAGAAATGTCAGCCATTCCTTAGGATGCCTAGAACTTTTCTACTTAAAGGGTGGTAGCAATCAGCACCATTAGCATCATCTAAGAATCTATACATTTACATACTGATTTCCTGAAAATGAGTCCACATTTATCAGGATTCCTCAGAGGACTTGGATGCATAGTAAAATTGGAGCAATACTACGTTAGAAAGTTTAGCTTTCTATCAAGAAAACAATAACAACATGAACAAAAATAAGTCATTTTCATAATATAAGAAGATTGATCTTGAGAAAATTTTAAGTCAAGGAACTGACATAGCAATTTCAAAGTAAAAGTACTGATATCTGTCATAGAGGTATTCTCCGTGACCCACAGGATACTAACAATACAGTCGGTCACTTTCTGTTACAGATAAAAATTAGGTAGTTCCCTGCATTTTGATTCTACCCCCAATCCATAATCCTTATGTAGGTACTTTTATAAGAAATGGAGAGGCATGGGGAGTAGTTATGAATATTTTAGATGCTGGAAAAGATATCTTTCACTGTAAATCAATAAACTTGGCACAATGCCTACGGTATATTCATATAATGTAATACCATTCTAGCATTAAGTCATGTTTGCTTACAACTATTTCCAATTTTTTGGTGATGAACGTTAACATTTTATCAAAATACTCCTAATTCTCCTAATAGAACTGGAATAGTCAACCAACAGTGAAGTGATGAGCCCCAGAGAACACAGAAGACTCCTGAGGTCCTTCCTCAGTAGTCAGTGGTGGCCTTTCTCTTTCCAACCTTACACTGGTTCCCTGTCTGCAGAGAGGATCCTAATTATAACGAGCTGGGGTGGATGCAGTTAGTGTCTTCCTACTTGGGTATTGCACAGGAGTGATCATTGCCAATAAAAATACATTTCATAGCTAACTCTTTAAACAGAGCCTCTTGGCTTTGAAAATTGAACTAATTCCAAATGGAACAACTGTAATCACTATGAAGAGAATGTCTGCCAAGAAATACATTATTAAAGATGGAAATTCCAGCACTTCAAAAGATCTAATTTTAGATGCCGGAATCCATCAACTGTTGAAATCTTTCTCTCTTGTCTTGTCACCAGGCAGTCACCTCCCTCCTTTTGGTCTGACTTGTATTCTCTGCATCAGTTCGCAGAAGTGCGTTAAAATCCTCATCTGAGGAAGCTGGTGTCCAGCATCTGGCAAAGCAAGAGGGTTCATGCCAGTTAGAGCTGGAATTCAGGGAGGTTCAAGGCAGAGAGAAACATCCTGGCAGGGAGAAACGTCCTGGCTGGGACAACAGAACAGGCACAGTATATGTAGTTCAACAACGTGGGGGTTAGACATGCCAACCCCTGTTACAGTTGGAAATCCATGTCTTAACTTTTGACTCCCCCCAACCAGATTTAACTACCAATAGCCTACAGCTGAACAGAAGCCTTACTGATAACATAAACAATTAACTTTGGGCGCCTGGGTGGCTCAGGGGGTTGGAGCCTCTGCCTTCCGCTCGGGTCATGATCCCAGGGTCCTGGGATCGAGTCCCGCATCAGGCTCTTTGCTCGGCGGGGAGCCTGCTTCCTCCTCTCTCTGCCTACCTGTGATCTCTGTCTATCAAATAAATAAACAAAATCTTTAAAAAAAAGAACATAAACAATTAACGCATATTTTGTATGTTATACGTAATTAGATACCGGATTCTTATGATAATGTAAACTAGAGAAGAGAAAATGTTTACTAAGAAAGGGAGAGAAAATACACTTAGAGTACTGCACTTTTATTTATGGAAAAAAAAAACTGTATGTAAGTACACTCACGCAGTTCAAACCTGTGATGTTCAAAGGTCAACTGTATAGAAAGATATGAGGCGATTACAATGAAGACAGAGCTCAGAGAACTGGCAGGAGTAAAGAAGAAAAACAAAAACCCAGCCAGTCTCTCGGGACCAAGGCAAGATCTTTTTCCAGCTGCTCAATCCCAATCCTCATTCCACAAGGTGAGAAACCCAAATATAATGGATATCCAGAAAGAAGGAATCCTGGCCAGCAGCCCCTACTCAGAACACGGATGGAAGAATGCCACCAAGACCATTCTCAAACTGAGTCGTTTACCATAATAAGGGCGTCCGGTTAGGTTCTAGAGAAGTGAATCAGTCTGTCCACCTTGAGATGATCATACATGAGAATAACAACAATGAGAAAGAAACACAATTATAAGAGACAGAAAAAAACTTTTCGGAATAAAACAAATGTGAATATGAATTCTATGTGGACCACTTTCTGCTGTTTTCCTGTTAAAGAGTCTTCCTAACACTGATGTTTACCTGTCTACATAGAAAAATTTCCACTTGGGAAAAGACCTACGCAGAGTATTTTTTTTTTTTAAAGATTTTATTTATTTATTTGACAGAGATCATTAGTAGGCAGAGAGGCAGGCAGAGAGAGAGAAGGGGAAGCAGGCTCCCGGATGAGTGGAGATCCCGATGTAGGGCTCGATCCCAGTACCTGAGCCAAAGGCAGAGGCTTAACCCACTGAGCCACCCAGGTGCCCCCACAGAGTATGTTTTAAAGCACCCCTGAATGGATAAAGGAATTCATTATTTGGAAGACTAAATCTTATAGATTTGAGAGCGTAATTAAGCTTTCCTAATCAAATTCTTAGTTGAATTTTTATTTTTTCTTTAAAATGAGCACATCATGGGACGCCTGGATGGCTCAGGTGGTTGAACGTCAGCCTTTAATTCAGGTCATGATCCCAGGGTCCTGGGATCCAGCCCCTGAGTTGGGAGTCCCTGCTCAGCGGGAAGTCTGCTTCTCCTCCCTCTGTCTGTGCCTGCTGCTCCCCTGCTTGTGTTTGCATGAGCTCTCTCTCTTTGTCAAATAAATACATAAGATATTAAACAAAACAAAATGAAAAAAAAAAAAAGAAGACTTTGGAATGGGAGATGCTGGCTTTAATAACTGCCTCTGCCACTTACTAGCTATATCATTTTGGGAGCCTACTTATGTCTCCCTTTTTGAGTTTCCTTATCAGTAAAAAGGAGAAAATAAGAGTTGTTACCTAGGAGTACGGTGAGGATTCATTTACGAGATTGTGCAGAATGCATTCAGTGGTCCATGAATGAATATTAATCTTATTAGAGAAATTGCAGCAGTCAACAAGAAAGTCATTACCTGAAAATATGAACATCTTTACATTTTAAACTGTATGGAAATCCTAGTGATAAAATAGAGACTTATCAGGGGCGCCCGGTGGGCCCAGTCAATAGAGCGTATGTGATTCTTGATCTCAGGGTTGTGAGTTCAATCTCTACCTTGAGCGTGGAGATTACTTAAGGAAAAAAAAATCTTAAAAATAGAAAAGGGAGATTTAGCTAATGCAGGGTAACAGTAAAATGAATATTCATATGAGGAGTATTTGAGTCTAAATAGTTGACTCCTATTAATTTGGACTCTTGGCACTCCCATATGCCCCCAAAATATTTTTAAAGTTTAATACTGATGGATCATACTATAATAAGAAACAGCTTTCTTTAGGCACTACGGATAGGTCATGCCTTACTTCACTCATCCCAATCCTGATCATGGACCCTTCTCTTCACAGATCACTGACTAAAGACACCATCAAAGAGGAAGTTGTTGAGGAAAAAAAATTCATCCGTCCTAATGGATTCTCATCAGTTATTTCCCTGGCATTATTTTACGCTGGCTATCATCACACTGTTACAGTTATAAGACCTTCACCTGCTTGAGCTTCACCTCCCTATTACCCAAGATCAGGATCTCCCTTGTTTAGAAAAAAGTAAAGCATCGTCTCGAGCAGAGAGAGAGAACTGTCTCAGGGAAAATACTGATAGTGCCATGCCTGGTCTTTCTGCCAGGCAATGAGTGCTTCTTAATACCAGGTTGTCAAACTCTGGGTTTGTTTGAACATATGAAATTCCTGGAGATCTTGTTAAAATGCAGATTTTGATTCAGTAGGTCTGGGGTAGTGCCTGAGATTCTATATATCCAACAACGCCCCCAGGGATGCTGTTGGTCCACACAGAGATCACGCTGGTAAGTGGTGAGGGTGGAGACAATTAGGTCACAGGTGTGTGTGTGTGTGTGTGTGTGTGTGTTTCAGACTGCTAAAAATATTTAAGGAAACTTTAGATGAAGGGGGAAGCACGTTCCTACCCTGTCCTAGAAACCTTATTTCAAAACGAACATTTGGTTCTTTCAAAATTTGCTTTTTCGAATTGGCAAAGACGATTTTTTGTCTTTCAAAATGAAGATGGCAGACCTGTGTGGCCCTCCCATGAATAAGGATACCGGTCTAGTAGAGAGCAAAGAGGACATAGTAGATGATGAATTACTTCTCTGTTATGCCCTTGATCGCTTTATAAAGTCACGGTCAGCCCATGTTGGTTTTTAAGTAGGCAGCCAGAACACTGACAGTTATGAAGAAACAATTACAAACAAAATGTGTATTAGGAAAATGTCCTGGTGTCATGGAGAGGATTTTCCAAAGTTAATAATAATAGTAATAGAAATAAGTAATTATGATTACAGTAAAAGTAGAAATATACCATTCTGTAGAAAGCAGGTGGTTGGTATCACTTCTGAGACCTTACTTATTACTCTATTTCCTACACAAAATATTTCTCTTTGAAACAGAATGACAGCATTTACCACCTACAGGTCTCTCTTGAGTGCCTTACACTTTGATAGTGGGATAAATAGATAGTTATTAGATGGTAGGGTAAAACCTAACTGATAGTGGAACAGGAAGAGAAATATTATCTGTAGAATTTTTAACAATTATTCACTCCTTGACATAAAATCCACAATGGTCGGCAGGTGAAAACGCCAGGTAAAGAAAGTAAAAAGTAATAAACGCTCCTTTAAGATTCATAAACTGTTGATACATTTTATCCTCCACTTTCATTCTTAAAGTATGCAGTTTTTCTTTTTAGTGTTTTGAAAATTTAAAACTTTAAACCTTATGCTCCTATGTAAATAATTAAGTGAGAAGTACTGTAATCTTCCCGTTTTTAAGGGCGGTTTTCAGATTTAAACAAAGCTAACAAATCTTTGTTTAAGATGAGATCCACTGAATTTTCCAATGCCATTCCTGAAATAACTCTAGAGATGGAATAATGGGCAGTTTCTTACTTTGTAGTTTCTTAATGCAAAGTAAGCAGCTTTACAAGGCTTAGCTGTCTCCACTGACCTAACAGCATTCTTTACCTCATTTGCAATGAAACAGAAATAGTTTTCTTTACCAACCATAATTTTATTCTAAAGCACAGACTTGTCTACTAAAACTACCAATTCCTCTTTTACTCAGAAAAGTTAAGAAATGTAAAAGGTGCTAGGCATTGTCATCAATATTAATTTCTTCAGCTTAACATCTGATGTGCCCCCTCAGTTATTTTTTTTTATCATCAAACCCAAAGCCTGTCTGAATTTCTTTAAAAAAAAAAAAAAATCATTCATTCATTCATTCATTCATTATTTATTTATTTAAGTGGGCTCTGTATCCAATGTGGGGCTTGAACTCACAATCTTAAGATCAGAGTCCCATGATCTACTGACTGAGTCAGCCAGGTGTCCCTCTGTTTGAGCTTTTTATCAGCTGCCAACTTCTGTCTTATGCAGTCACCGCTGGGTAGACAAGATGGCTCGGTGCTGCATGAACGAGAAGCAGCAACGTACTGAGCAAGATGGAGAACCGTGTGCCATGACACTCTCTAACCCTAAAACTCCATGTCTTCTTTGTGATACAATTTGGAGGAGAAATGTTATTCTAGCAGCTGGAAAGACAAACATGTGGTTGAAGGAGAAAAGAGAAGGGCTTGCCAGAAAAAGGGATCTAAGCTAAAATCCAGCATGTTTGACAGTTACTGATTCTGTGACTGGGCCATAGCTCTTTCATCAGGAGAATGGAGGTACTATCCTCCTATGTAGCATTAATTCTCAATTAACTCAATTCTGAGAATTGAGTCATGCATTCTAAATACATGATAGGTACTTAATATACATGATAGGGACGTAATATACTTTACTAACCCCAATATGTTTTCAGCAAATTTTGAGTACAACTGGTAAACAATTTTAAATATTCCATGAAGATATGATTTTTAAGTACATATTGAACATGTTTACATATGTGAAAACTTGTACTTCTTAATGTCTTTCAAATGGGAAATTATTATAATTGCTTGCTCAAAATTAAATAGTGACCCTAATATATTTATTAATGATTTTGTGGTTTTAGAAATGTTTACATTTAGTCACACAGTATTTGATATATCATAAAAAACTTATCTAAAAATATTGGCACCAAAAATTATTAGCTTGGGGGACTAAGAGTGTAGGAAATGTTCTATTTATAGCAAAACTTTGTTTATAATAGAAAAAAAACTATAAATCTACCCAAATATTTAAGAGCATTCTATCACACATTGGATAATATTTTACCAAATCAAAGTTTTAAAATGTATATCATGAATTTCAAGATTTAACTATGCCAAAGGCATTCATTAGAAGACTTATAATTTTTTTCTATAACACGAGTAAGAGACCCAAGTTGTCCTGGTTCCTATATTCATATCTGAACCCAGAAACAGCTCAGTACACCATGAAGGAATAGATCCGTATTCCCCGTATGTTTAAGATGACCAGAATCACTTGAGCAGATTAACAGACACACTTGTTTCTAGTATCTTCCTAAATCACAGGTTCTCATTACTTCATCTCCTGGGGAAGATTTAAACCTCTTGATCCCACCTCCAGAGATGCTAAGATGATTGCTCAGGTGATTGTAAAAGCTTCCCAGGTGATTACTACGTGGGAACTCATGCAAAGAACCACTATGCTCATTGTTACAATGCCGTGTGGGAATAATGAAACACACAGGCGGTGAAAAAAGACACTGAACAAACATTCTCTTAGGAAGAGTGCCTTACTGGGCATCCCTCCAAACACGCCTGTTTTCCTTTCTGTGAATACCTACTGAAGAGACAAAGACAGGAACAGAAAAAGAAGAGGAAGACAAAAGAAAACTAGAACCTGCTGGAAGAGTTAAGATTCCAGAAGAGGCACCTTGAAGATTCCAGAGACCGGCCGTTGCTGCGGAACACGGCATGGTTGGTAAAATCTAAATAATCGGGCAGTGTTAAGATGCTTTCTGGAGTGGGAGACACGTCAGGAAAGAGGATTAGGGAACAAGTGACCTAGACTTAGGATGTGAGTCTCCCTGAAGGACCGCTGCTGAGGGGATAAGGAAAGGGAAGGGCTTGTCTAAGATGTCCACGCCCGGCTGTGCTCCGTCTACAGTTTACTGACTTACGTGAACAGGCAGGAAAGGGGCTTTCCTGTGTGATGAAACACATGCTTCTTTTTCAGGAAAGAAGAGACAGAGGGATTGAATTAGTTTCTTTGAGCCGTTTCATACTTCCTTGGTTAATTAAATAAACATTTGATTAATAAGTGTCTGCCTTGGAATAAAATACATCACCAAAGTAAAAACAACATTCACATGGAAAGCACAAGATTATTCCTAAAAATCTTTCATTGGTAAGAGATGCCTTTTCCTCACTCACTTCATTGGTCTGTAAACACCCTGTGCAAACTGGCCAATCCGTCTTACGACCTATTTTTTTGGAAGATTTGGAGAGGAGAGTGGTCCAAGTGGAGAAGGCAGGGTCCCCTTAGCCTCTTTGTGGAAAGGACAAAGCCTAGGTTAGAAGGGAGTAAGAGAAAGGCTCAAACATGTTATTCACCGCTAGTATCAAATAACCACCAACTTCACTTCACTTTTTCCCTCCCCAAGTGATGGCTAACTGAAGCATAATAGGAAAATAATTTGGCATGCAATGTAAAGTACAAATATCTGGTTTGAGCAGATCAGATACCGAAACTACTATTACGTAGTATTTGAGAAGGCAGGTCAGGGGCAATGAATGAGTAATCTGTAAGGTAGTTCTTAAAGATATTTTACCTTTCTCTTTTTAAAAAGGTTTTATTTATTTATTTATTTGACAGAGAGATAGCACAAGTTGACAGAGAGGCAGGCAGAGGGCGAGGGACAAGCAGGCTCTCCACTGAGCAGGGAGCCCGGTGCAGGGTTCCATCCCAGGACCCTGAGATCATAACCTGGGCCAAAGGCAGATGCTTAACCCACTGAGCCACCCAGGTGCCTCCATATCTTACCTTTCTTTGAGAAGAAAACCAACAGTGACCCAATAAGCATTTCCTTAGTGCCAAACACCTCAAGGAATTACCTATCTGCTATGGAGGATATAAAAACATCTTGCAGAGTTGTACATGTTGAATTAACATGACACTTTGTTTCATTCTGTTGCTAAGTAAATTTTTTTTTAAGTAAAGGAAGTAGGAAGTATATATACTCATGAAGGTATGAAGTGGACTAACAGTCAATGCTTCATACTGTGACATCTAATCACCAGTCCTTTTCTGCGAACAGGAAGGATTAAATAAACTTTTCTGATAATAGGAAAACCAAAGTTCATGCATATATTCACTGAAAACTAAGTTTACCAAGCTAGTTAATTATGCTTTAATGCACAGTTTAAGAAAATCTTTACATTATTTTCTTGCACTTATTGACAATTTTACAAATTTATTAATACATACATTACTTACAAAAATTTAATCACAGTATACATTTCTATTTTACTTTATATTAGATAGGGGTACATCTTTCCATGTCAGTACATATTCACCCATGGAAATAAATATAAGGTTGCATAATGGACCATTGTATAGATGGATGGTCCATAATTCAACCCCATTTTCAACTTTAAACCAAACATGAGGTAACTCATTTTGTGCCACTCATGGAATCACCCTACACATTCCTTTCCCTCTAGTTTGTTTACTGAGACAGAAGCACAGCTCTGATGAAGAAAAACTTCACATGCATTCACATTTTTCTGTTTCCCAAAGGTACTATCAAGAATTATCAAGAGCCAGGACAAAATTTAACAAATACTCTCAAATTAATGACCAGGAAGTTGGATAATACGTTAAGTTGAACAAATAGTTATGACTCACAAAATCTTAACCTCTGCTCTAATACTAAACTCACTTCGCATATCTATTCTAGTCACTTCCAGACTGACTTTGAGACATTACACCTTTTTTTTCTACTTTACCTATAAACAGAGACAATAATGTACCTGCCAGAATGATGGTGGTACTGGAATATTGGACACTTTATTAAAAATGTTTTCCTTGGGGCACCTGGGTGGTTCAGTCTGTGAAGCATCTGCCTTTGGCTCAGGTCATGATCCCAGGGTTCTGGGGCTGATCCCCGCAGAGGGCTCTGCGCTCAGCAAGAAGTCTGCCTCTTCCCCTCCCTCTGCTTGCTGCTCCCCCTACTTGTGCTCTTTCTGTCCAATAAATTTAAAAAAATCTCTTAAAAATTTTTATCCTTTATTCAATCAACAAACTGTTATCAAATGCCTACCATATGCCAAGCTACCAGGGCTTACCCAGGAGAACAATACAGATGAAACCTTTTAATCGCAAGGGATTTCTAAGACAGGGGACCACCAGTCAATAATATAGGTGAGGACAACAACAATGATTTGATGGCTAAAGTTATTTTGCTTGATTGTGTGAAGAAAAAGAAATGTTTTCTCATTTAAATTGGTGAGATTTCATTTTTACTATAAAAATAATACATGCATATGGTAAAAAATAAAAAAGGTCAAGTAATACAGGAAAAGTACAAAGTCAAAGTCAAGTCTCCTTCCCATTCCCACGGACTCCCAATTCCACTCCTCAGATTTTTATACATATTAGTATATAATATATACATATGTACTTTTTAAAAAGTCATATTTTATTTTTTAAAGTGTATTTATTTAAGCAATCTCTACACCCAATATGGAGCTCAAATTCCTGACCCGGAGAGCCACCCACTCCAATGACTTGAGCCAGCCAACGGGCCCAGGAGTCCTATTTTAAATACTATTGTGTATCTTGATGTTTTTCATTTATGACAATGTACCTTTGAAATCTCTTCACATCAGCACAAGAATCTACCTTAGTCTTTTTAACAATTGATAGAGAATGCAAAATCAGCTTCCAAAAGGGCTCCCCAAAGTACAGGAATTTATGTTTCCACCAACATTGTCCCACACTCTCGAGCCTTGAGATTGCTCAAAAAATTTAATCTCTTATAACTGAAAAGGTGAAAGTGATACCTCATTGCTGTTTTACTGTGTAGTTGCAAATTCATTTAGACATTTTTTTCATTTTTCCCGAAAGACATGGCTAAGAAACATTTCCTTTGTTATGAACTTCCAATTTATGCCTTTTACATACCATATTATTGAGTTATTTATCTTTTTCCTACTAATGTGTAAGACCTCTTTTAACAATGGAAAAATTGGCACCTCAAGGAAAACAAATAAAATTTAATGTGTGTGTGTGTATGTGTGTGTGTTTTTAACAACACATGACACGGATGCATATAACAATCGAATTGCCTTTATCTTTAACAATGTACCTTGTCTTGGTCTTTCTAGGATAGCACTTAGGGTTTGACATTGTTCATTTTATGGTTTCATAGTATTCCACCGCTTCATTGTGCTGTAATTTATTAAACCATTTCTGTAGTAGAAGGTACCTAGACTGCCCTTAATTATTTGCTATTACAACCAGTGCTTCAAAGAACGTTCCTGCACCTGCATCTTTAGGCACACTATAAGGGGAGATCTGTCCTGGGGAAAAACCTATGTACACTGAAAAACTTTGGCAGATAACCATATACTCCATGGTTAACTTATTTACGGTCTATCTCCTGCTACTAAAATGAAGGCAGGGATTGAAAAATGGTATCTTATTAAATAATTTGTACAGCTCTGCCATTTTACCAGTTTGGATCCATACCAACTTCATGGGAGTAAAGTTTCAGATATTTTTAATCTCTTCAAATTATCCTCTCTAGGCTTGTTCTAACAATAAAATACTGAGAACATCCATGTTGCCCATATGTTGCTACAATGTGTGTGGACTTTTGAAACACACTACTTTCTGCAAGGAGTTTAACTAGAGTGGAAAACGACAAGTTGCTTCACGTGAAGCACTGAGCACAGTTTTGTATCAAATATAAAGGTTAGGATATTGGTATACAGAGAGGGAAGGAACTGAGTATCTCATACACTCACTCTTTAGAAGTTGTAACTATTGTTTTCTAGTCAGTAGATTCTTGGGCCTACTGGAAAACTGGTAAAACGGTACCTCCGACACAGTAGATCGGTGTTAAGATAGAATTCAAACCATTATCTAGTACTACCAGCAAAACGCGTTGCTTTGTAAAAGAATGCCAAACCCTCTTAAAATGGCTGTAGTAGGAATGTATAATGCACAGTCATCATGGAGGCATGCAATTCAGTCCACGTGTTTCTTCCAGATCTGCATATACGAACTCTCCAATAATTAAGTGTTGCAAACAACACAAATGTCCACCTCAAGGAGGACTGCAGCTTCTATGACAATATACAATTCAAAAGCTCTTCTTAAGGAAATATATTATATATGGACATGTGTATCACATATGTTTAAGATGTGTTACGTGAAGAAAGGGGATGCAGCACATTATCTATCGATACTACCATCTGTGTCTTTACAATTAGAAAAAGATAATAGTCGATCCCTGTTTTTTGCAGATTCTGTATTTGCAAATTTTCCTACTCACTACAATTTCTTTTTAAAAATATTTTATTTATTATTTATTATTTATTAGAGAGAGAGAGAGAGCAAGAACAAGGATGGGTGTGGCGGGGAGAGCAGAGGGAGAGGGAGAAGAAGACTCCACACTGGGCACACACATGCTCAATTCCACAACCCTGAGACCATAACAGGAACAGAAATCGAGAGTCAGAGGCTCAACCGACTGAGCTATCCAGGTGTTCCTGAAATTTATTTCTAACCCCCAAATCAATACTCACACCACTTTCATGGTCATTCGTGGAAATGCACAGAGTGGCAAAAAAAAAAAATTGTGAATTAACTGACACAGTCACATGTCCAGCTAAGGTCCAGCAAGGCAATGTTCTCTCTGCTTCTTGTTTCGCCCTCATACTGGATAGAAGTGCGCTTTCAAGATCTAATTTACTACCACATCTGTTGAATTTGGTGGCTTTTTCTTAGCGATTTCACTGTTTAAAATGACTTTCAGTGCTGAAATACTGTCTGATGTTTCTAAGCAAAGGCTGTGATATGTCTGATGGAGAAACTTTATGTGTTAGATAAGCTTCATTGAGGCATGCATTGCAGTGCTAGTAGCTGTGAGTTCAATGTTAATGAATGAACAATATATATTAAATACGATATTTTCAAACAGATATAACCATAAAACAAGGTTAAGTATTAATCAGTTGTTGAAAATGCTCAGGAGCTCTCAGGAACCTAATATGTGTAATGGTTTTGCATTTGATAATTTGCTGTTTGTGGTGACTTTATAGAACATAACTATCACAAATAATGAGAAGCTAATTGTATTTGTAATTGTTCTGTACATGCATAGAATAAAGCTGTAAGGGTACGCTGGTTATCCACAGGGTAGGGCATTGTGGTTTGCAAGGCGATATGTTCCTTTACACTGGATACCCTTTTCCATACGTGCCCTTGTATAATGTTTATTTTTATATCATGCCTATTTTTAATTATTTTTTAAGAAATAAAAATTAAAGTTAAAAATAAAGAAGAAGAATGCTAACAGTAGGATGTTAAATAAATAGTTTCATGGACTATCCACAGCTGAATTATAAAGATAATAGACAACAAATTACCCAACTGTCTCTTATTTTTAGTTAAACTCAGTAAAGTCTTAATATGGTTATTTCAAGGAGCTGTAATGAACTGTTTTTCTGAATATAGATATTTTGGAGAAATTTTTCCACCAGAATTTTTTTTTTTTCCATTTTCCCTCTTATCTCCCTGCTACAAATACAAAATAGGAGCTCTTGAAATGTTTCTATCTAGACTGTGGACTAAAGGCAAATTGAGTTACATTTTGGTTAAAGAAACACCTATGGGTGCCTGGGTGGCTCAGCCATTAAGCATCTGCCTTTGGCTTAGGTCACGATCCCAGGGTCCCGGGATCGAGTTCCACATCAGGGTCCCTGCTCAGCGGCAAGCCTGCTTCTTCCTCTTCCTGCCACTCCCCCTGCTGTGTTGCCTCTCTCACTGTGGCTGTCGAATAAATAAAAATCTTTTAAAAAAGACAGACAGATAGACAGACAGACCTAGTGGTAGTCTCTCCACCTCACTGAACATGTTTCGACTTCTACTGTTAACACCTTAGTTCCTTTATCAAAGCAGCTCCTTTTGGGGCACGTGGGAAGCTCAGGCTCCTTCACCAGAAACTTGCAACACTTCTGCTCTCAGCAGGAGTGAATCTGCCTTAAGATGAAAACTTCACAAGGATGAATGCTTAACCACGGGAACTAACTGCAGTACTACAGAAACACAAGCTTAGAATCTGGTTTTACAACTCCATATGAAGAACATGTTTTAAGGTTCCCCAAACGCGATGCATGACGTAGTAAATTCTACTCTTTACTGAAGTTCTACTCCAAGCCAGGCACTTGATATACATTTCCTAATTAGATCCTCACATCTCTGAAAAGCAGAGTTCCTGTGATACTCATTCAAGTCAAGGAACATGAGTCTTGAAGGGGTGAATAATGTACTGAAGGCCACCCCATAGTAAGTAGTGGCAGAGCTAGGATTTAAATGAAATGTTCTGTGTCCAAGGCTGTGCAGAGAAAAACTGGCTTCCTGTGACCATATATGAACCCAATCATATAGGTAAAAATAATACAGAACTACACTGAGAATACAATGAATTCCAAACAACCAAACAAGACACAAATGTGCAATCAATATCTGAGCAGTGTTTGGAAACAAAACAGAAAGCAGAAGCCAACTCTGGTGCCAAGCCACAGTTCATCTGATGAAGGCTTTGTATTGATTATGTCCTGCCTGGGACACTCTTCCTCCAGATGCTCCCAGGGCTAGCATGGTTTTTTCATTCGGTAACATCTCAGATGATAGCTTTTCGACAAGTCTTCCCTACCAGTCCCCCAGCCTTGACTAAAAACATGGAGCTCCATGTGGCCCCTGGTTACTTCCTATCACGCTGTTATTGTACTTTCACTGTAACACATATCAACATCTAACGTTATTTTTTTTTAAAGACTTTATTTATTTATTTGACAGAGAGAAAGGGCGAGCACAAGCAAGGGGAGCAGCAGGCAGAGGGAGAGGGAGAAGCGTGATCCCCGCTGAGCAAGGAGCCCCGATACGGGACTCAATCCCAGGACCCTGAGATCATGACCTCAGCTGAAGACAGACACTTAACGATTGAGCCATCCAGGTGCCTTTGTTTTCACTGTAGCACACATCAACACTTGACCTTATTTTGTTTATGCATTTGTTTATGTGTTTAATGCCTCTCTGTCCCAGAGGCATGTATGGTCCATGAGAGCAAGAGCCTTGCCCTGAAACAGTGTCTGGTGAGTAAATGGAATTCTGCAAATAGTTCCTGACCTTACTGTACATCGTAGCAGGTTTGATTACAAGTCAAGTCTTACAATCAATGAGTATATAATGCGATAAGGGTAATAACACAAATCATAACTAAACTTATTACAAGAAAAGCGGCCAGAGGTAAACAAGAGCTAGGGGTTGCAAATATCAAAACCATTTAAAAAACTTTCAAAGGTTTTTTAAAGGTGATGGGGTCAAGTTAAGCTTTCTGGGTAAGTTTTAAAAGTAAGGAAAGGAGGGGCGCCTGGGTGGCTCAGTGGGTTAAGCCGCTGCCTTCAGCTCAGGTCATGATCTCAGGGTCCTGGGATCGAGTCCCGCATCGGGCTTTCTGCTCAGCAGGGAGCCTGCTTCCCTCTCTCTCTCTCTGCCTGCCTCTCCATCTACTTGTGATTTCTCTCTGTCAAATAAAAAAAAATTAAAAAAAAAAAAAGTAAGGAAAGGAGGGGCGCCTGGGTGTCTCAGTTGATTAAACATCTACTTTCAGCTCAGGTACAATCCTGGGGGTCCTGGGATCAAGCCCTGCATTGGACTCCCTGCTTAGTGGGGAGTCTGCTTCTCCCTCTGCCATTACCTGCTGCTTGTGTGCTCTGTCAAATAAATATATAAAATCTTAAAAAAAAAAAAAGGTAAGGAAAGGGGACAGATATTCCAGTTAAGAGACACAAAGGAAAAGGATGGGATGGAAATACATACGGAATAGGAAGTGGTTCAAAAATGCCGGGGTATAAGCTATTCATAGGAAAAGGGGGAAAGTGACCATAAATTCAGAACGGTGAGTTGAAGTCATGTTTCAAAGTCTTCTGTATCCGAGTGGGAAACCTGAAAGTGGGCAATCTGAATCAATGGAGCAGGCAGTTTGGGAGCCATGAAAGTTTTTAGGCAGAGTTTTAACGATGTTTCTGAATGCTTTGTGGAAGTTAAAAAATACCGTTCAATTAAGAGCACAGTTAGGTTGAAAGCAAAGCAAAGCGAAAACAGATGCCCATGGTCATGCAGCGAAAGCTCCCTTTATGAAGGTCTGAAAAAGTCCTGGGCACTTTATAAGCCATTTACCCACCTTCTCTAGTTCAGTCCTTACCACAGCTCAAATTGTTTTGTTTTGCTTTGAAGATTTTATTTATCAGAGAGAGAGAGAGAGAGAGAACGCAAAAGTAGGGGGAGGAGCAGGCAGATGGAGAAGTAGGCTCCCTGCTGAGCGGGAGCCTGACACCGGACTCGATCCCAGCACCTTGGGATCGTGACCTGAGCTGAAGACACTTAACCCACTGAACCACCAAGGAGTCCCAACCACAGCCCAATCTGATTATCCCAATTTCAAACTGAGAAATGGAGACCCAGAGATCTTAACGACAGTGCTTAGTTCACTAAACCATCCCGTGGCAAGGGCGTAACTAGGATTTGGTAAGTCTGAATCTACAGGTGCCAGGCTTTCATACACGGCTTCTCTAAGAACAAGTTCGGCGGAGGAAGGGAAGTTTCTGGCTCAGAAAAAGAAAAAGGGAAACTGCATTCATTAGCATGAGTACAAGGACCCCAGCACGAGATACACACATTCGCAAAAGGCAACTATCACCGTAAGTGTGCTCTAGAGATGCCAAGAAGACTTGTAGGAAAGAAGGAAAACAAGATGGAGGGCAGGTTGGTGGGCTGCTTGTGTTTGATGAAAGCAAGGAGCTCTGAAAAGTAACGCAGTGCATGGCCTTTCTATGCATTCAATCTTTATGAGGTGCTTCCAAATTATGGCAAACTTAAAATCTCACGCAGCAGGTTTCATCTTTATTCAGAAAAAAAAAAAAGAGAGAGAGAGAGAGAGAGAGAGAACTGGCTTCTAACTAGTTGGACAAGAAATACAGACTGTTTGCTTGGTGTCTGCAAACAATAAACTCAAAACGGCAACCGTCTCCAGGACTCTCTCAGGTGAAAATATTGGTGAAATAAGAAGAATAAAACTATACCAGGGAATCTGTTTCCATCGAACCATGATATCTCCATTTCACAGGTCAAAATACTGGTAGTTTCATATGATTCATCTTCAATATTATTTGGGTTTGTGAAAGAAGAGGGAAGTTCCATCATTTTGTTCATCCTTGATTTATGTGGTTCCTTCCTGTGCCCCAGAGCTACTCCAGTTCCTCAGTCTGGTTCCCGAGTTGCCAGTTGATCCTCACCTATCCAGCCTCCTTCCCCCCAACAAACTCCACGTAAACCTCACTTGGGCTGGGCTGCGTCTCCTCTCAGCGGCTAAAGCTGATCAACTCCTGTGCTTTCCTAGCATTGCAGCAAAGTGGGTACGAAAGACAAGCGTGGCTTCTGGTCTCTGGAGCTGGGGTTGCTCGAGTTCTAATCCCAGATCAGTCACACACTCGCTAGCTGGTACAGGTAAATTAATCACCTCTTTGAGATTCAGTTTCTTCAACTATAAAATAACAATTATAAGGATTCCTGTCAGGATTATCAGAGATGCTTCAAATAAGGTACGTAGACAATGCCGATAAACACCTCTTTGGAAAAACCGACTGTTTACCCACACATGGGAGAGAATTCGAGAACTGCCAAGAACAATCCTGCATTCTCTGCCTAAACCCCCTCGGCTCATCAGGGAGTGTGGGAAGAAAGGGTGGTTTTCTCAAGCAAGAAGGACATACTTGTTCTAATGGCTTCTCTGTATTCCTCACCAACTGTCAACTGGGGATCCTGTTTTCCATAGCACCTCCTCCCTCCGTGACACAGAGTCTGGCACTACTGGTCCAGCTTATCAGCAAAGGTCCAGCTCAGAGCTGATCTTCAGGGAAGATAAAGTCAGCATTATTGATTCTCCTGGGTACTGTGACTTCCAGCCTGCTCTCAGGTAAGAGCACTGGAAAGTGACTTTAGTCGTGTTAATCTGGCCCTTGCTCTCCTGTGTTCTTTGATATTGTATCACTGACTTTCCCCCAGTGGTCACTTTAAGTCTTTGGTCTAGGACCTTGCTTTGTCCTTTACTGCCAGAAAGATCAACTAGCTCTCTTGAGCAATACACACCCACCTTTCTTTTCAGATAACAACTGTCTTGAGTTCTTGTGTTTCTACTTTCGCCCTGGCTGATGGAAAACAGCTGGAAGGCACTTCTACATCTCAGCACTCTGTACTCTGTCGGGGGGTTGGCACTGGGGACAACACACGGGAGGTCGTTGCTAGCAACCTTCAGAGTAAACTCCCACTACTCCTCCTTCTTTGTTAATCCAACTACAAGCTCTCAAGGCCCCCTGCCCCTTCAGGAAATCATCCTAAACATCTCACTACATAGTGATTTTCTTTTCCGAGTTACTATAACTCCCTCTGTGATATTATAGCACTTGAGCATTTGCTGGGCCGTACGACATCCTACCTGTGTTTTGCAAGTGGATTTGCCTTCCTGAATGGATCACAATTCCAACAGACTGAGATATTTACAAAAGGTCTCTCTGCCAAACACAGGACATTGTCTTCCTTTCGCCTGCCTGTCTCCTGCCTGTTGGGCACACTACGATCTCTTAGTAATAACCAGCTGGCTTGACCCAAGAACAGATGGAATGGCCTAGATGCACACAGCTGCTGAAGACCAAGGCATCTGAAGGTCTCTCCACTGGCAAAAACGTATTACGTGGTCTGAGACACACTTTTGGGTCCCTGGAGTAAAACTTAATCCCATCTTCAAAAGGATCATGATTAGAATTCGGATATGCACACAGTTAAAATTGTGCATATATTTGTATATGTATATACGTATAATATGTATATGTTTTGCAAACTGGTCTTGCTGTTTTGTAAGCAGGCATTTTCCCCCTTGGCCATACATGATGTGCTTTTTCTGCCAAGATCTATTCTCCAGTAATATAATTTTAGTAAGACACAAAGGTCTACCAAAGATTTTTGGAGGGTAAAGGTGTATTTTTTTTTTTTTTTGAGGGGGATGCAAGGCCTTCCCAACAGAATATTCTTTTTTGTTTTTTTAAGATTTATTTATTTATTTGAGAGGGAGGGGGAGGGGCAGAGGGACAGGGAGAGAGAGTCTTAAGCCGACTCCACGCTGAGCACAGAGCCCAATGATGGGCTCAATCTCATGACCCCGAGATCATGACCTGAGCCAAAACCAAGAGTTGGATGCTTAACCGACTGTGCCTCCCAGGTGCCCCACCATCAGAATATTCTTGACTATAATTGATCTCTGACAAGTACATACAAGTAAGGGGCGCCTGGGTGGGTCAGTGGGTTGAGGCCTCAGCCTTCGGCTCAGGTCATGATCCCGGGGTCCTGGGATCGAGCCCCACGATCTGCTCGACAGGGAGCCTGCTTCCTCTTCTCCCTCTGCCTACTTGTGATCTCTGTCTGTCAAATTAAAAAAAAAAAAAACAAAAACCTCACACACATCATCTTTTGAAAAATCTATATGTAGAGTTCTTATTTTTTTTTTTAAAGACATCAGAACAGAATTCCCACATTGAAGTTTAAGGCTGTTCTTATTGTTTGTATGTAAAACTTTTTGAGGTCTTTAGGTGCTGACCAGTGTCAGGCGATTTAAAAAAGTCATTTCTTGTATTTTTGGCACAAAGTTCTAGATTTTGCCACAAAATGCTTGATTCCAGTTGGAAGATCTAGTTAGGGAGTGTTTATTAATTAAGATTAATGTTTTAGTAGGAACCTGCCTTTGTATCACTTTATGAATAGAGCCTGGAATATAAGTAAACACGAAAGAGATTACTCAAGTTAAAAAAAAAAGAAGTTTTCAAGAGTGAATCAGCATTTTCTGTCTGTATTTTTAGCTCGTTATATGAGCATTATATTGCTATATACCATTAGAATAAGAGTCCAGTTCAAAAGATACAATCGTAACTTTTTCAAAGACTCTGTTTCATGTGATATATTCCCATGATCTGGGCTTCCTCAACAAAATGAAATCCACTCTCCCACCCATCACTACCCTTTTAAAATATGGTCTTTGGAATGGTTTTTATGATCTTTCCAATAAGTGCTGGGGTCATTAGCCAAAATCGGAGAGGGAGTATATAAAGCATAGCTAGAGGACCCAGCCTGCCTGGGTTTGAAGCCCATCTCTACTGATTACCAGCTCTGTGCCCTTCTGCAAGTTACTCATCCTCTCTGTGCCTGAGGTTCCTCAGTTGCAAAACACGCCCAGTCATAAAGCCGATTGTATAAAATGGAGAGTTAGTGAGTCAATTATTCACAAAGCCCTCCGTGGGCTCATGGTAGGCTCTCAATAACTGTTAGCTAATATCCTTATAAATGCCCCAAAGAAATCCTCAAATAAATGTTTCAATTTCCAGCAAACGCTTCGATCACCTTCCACATTCATAAAGGCAATGACAAAGGATTCACTGTGTGTGTGTGTGTGTGTGTGTGTGTGTGTAAGCTTGCATGCTTGCAATTATCCACTTTTTTCTGAAATTCCCTCCTGATTCTCCCTTAGGAAACCACTATAATTTTTTGACCTAATTGTTATCCGCTTTTATAAAATTTGGGGGGTGCCTGGGTGGCTCAGTGGGTTAAGCGTCTACCTTTGGCTCTGGTCATGATCCCAGAGTCCTGGGATGGAGCCTCGGGACAGGCTCCCTGCTCAGCGGGGCATCTGCTCTCCCTCTGCCCCTCCTTGCCACCCCCACCCCTGCCTTGTGCTCTGTCTCTGAAATAAATAAATAAAATCTTTAAAAAAATAAAATAAACGTTTAACTCTGCAGCTTTAGAGGCATGTTTTGTGATGTAAATTGGGAAAGACAAGTTCTCTGTATAGAGACACTTGCCTTCTCAGCATTCTGTGAAAAGTATTTTCACTGCTAAACATAGGTTGAGTGCTGCCATTGTAAGTTAGACTCATCTAGGACAGTATGAAGGCTTGAACTTTGGATGCTTCTTCCTGCAGCTGAACACAGGCGATCCTCATTATTGCAAATTCGCCTACTCACTCAAGCCCATCACTCACCCCAAACTCTATACTCAAAGTCTTCCATGGTCTTTCACGGTCACGTGTACAGCAGTGAATAATTTGACTTGCCGATGCCCACGTTCGCAGCTAAGGTCAAACAAGGCAACGCTCTGCCTTCTTGTTTCAACTCTCATACAGTAAACAAGCGTCCCTTTTTTGGTCTACTTGGTGCTACATTTTTTGCATTTTTGTGCTTTTTTGTTGGTGATTTCACCATTTAAAACGGCCCCCAGTACTGAAATGCTGTCCAGTGCTCTTAAGCGCAAGAAGGCTGTGCCTTACAGAGAAATGCGTGTGTTAGATGAGCTTTCACGGAAGCATGAGTTACGGTTGGGAGTTTAATGTTAATGACTCAACAATACATATTAAATAAAGTGTCTTTAAACAGAAGCACGCATAAAACAGGGTCATATATTGATCAGTTGGCAAAACTATTGTGACCAAAGGCTTGCAGAAACCTAACCCTGTATTTCCCCTGCGAGCAATGGTTCAGAATTTGCTAATTCAGTGTTCTCAGACACTTTACGAAATGTAACTACTGCAAATAATGAGAATGCACCGAACCTCCGACAAAGAACATAGGTTAGAGAGAGACGGTACTAATCTATCTAGGCAACAGATCAAACCCTGGGAAGGAAGAACTTTCTAGAATATAATCCATACTTGATACTAGTTGATTAGTGATTATCTTCTTAAGAAATGTGATCTGACTTTGCTTGGTTTAAAATAAATGCTTGCAAAAATAAACACTTGAATTATCCCAATGTACTCAAAATTCTTTCCTCCTTCCTCTTTTCATTCTTTTCTCTTTTCCTTTCTTTTCTTTTTCCCTTTCCTTTCCTTTCCCCTTTTCTTTTCTTTTCTTTTCTTATACTATGAACTCTGCAAAGAGCTTTTGAGTCTTATTACAGTGGAACAATGGACATATGTCCCCTGGAATACAGGGACTTTTGCATCTGAGCCTTATGCTTGCTATATAGTAACCATAGGAAAACCAACAACACTCCTGGATCTCCCAAACCTGCTTTTGTTCAGGTTCCAAGTATGGAGCAGAATCTGCAGTTACACTGACTTTACACAATGCGTATGTCCAGGCAATACTCTCCACTCGGCCCTGCGCTGAGTAAACCTATAGGTCTGTTTAAGAAGTCCAAAAAGCTCACCAGGCAGCCCCATAATACTAAGCTATTTCATCCACTGACTTTATCTGCTTATCTATGCATTCAAATAGCACCTCCGACCTGCTTCTCTGTTGAGACAACACAAATTGCTGGGTGTGACTTAGTCAAGCGTGAGAATGCACACAAACAGGGAAATGTAGCTCTGGCGGTCCAGGGCCAGGAGCAGTCAATGAGAGAAGGAGGCAGAACTCAATCCCAGCAGCCCAGTTTGCTGAGCGCCAGTCCCAGGATGGCAGGAACTGCTCTGAGAGTTACATTAATGTGTTAATGTTACGAGTGATACCCTCAACCATCATCCCCTTTCATCAATTTCTCCACCCGGAACAACCACATCTGACACATTTCGAAAGACTCCTGACCAACATCTAAAACTTTTAGACCCAGTGCGAATGGATTCTTTACCTGATTTCTCTACCTGCAGCAAGCCACCTGAATGTAATTTACCCTGTTATTAAATGGGCCGTGCCGCTCAGCTTATGGCCTTCTGTCAAAACAACTCCCTGAACTATAAAAAGAGTCCAATAAAATGACATTGCCTTCAATGCAAACTAAAGAGATCCCCAATATGCGGATGCAAAAACGGTTTGGCCATTTTATTTATTTATTTTAAAGATTTTATTTATTTGATAGAGCACGAGCAAGGGGAGGGAGAGAGGGGAGAGAGAGGGACGAGCAGACTTCCGGCTGAGCGGGGACCCCTATACAGGGTGATCCCAGGACACTGAGATCATGACCTGAGCCAGAAGTCAGAGACTTAACCAGCTGAACTACCCAGGTGCCGCCCTCCCCCCATTCAGCCATTTTAAACACATATCTTCTTAATGAAGAATGCTGTTCCTCCTGAACATGAATCAAAAGAAAAAATTAAGAGCTTGGATGGCATCTCTTTTTGCCTGTGGCCCTACTGAATCAGATTGGATTTACTGAGACTTTTCCCTTGACCTTCAGTTCCCTCCTGCTCTGAGCTGGACATTCCTAATGTCAACACATGTTCACCAAACTGGATTTGCTTCCCCTGTATTAGACCTAGCAGTAGTCACAGGTGCCAAATCTACAGGCATAGAATAGATTTAAAGCACAGGAAACTATCACATAATATGCCATGAGCTTTACCTGTATTTTTACTCTCTTACCCTAGAGCTGGCATATCCATGCATTTAAGTCAATCCCCAAATTTAATGCAGTGAAAAAACACCATTATTTCTGAGTGCATCAGCTTCTAGGATATTTGTCTATTAGCCAGTCATTCCTTTCCCTTCTCCATACTTCTAATGTGACCTTATGGACCATATAATCTAAGAATGTGTAAATTCCATGTATTTTTAATTTCTGCTTGTACTCTAAGTAAAATGTATAATGAACAAACTAAGAAGAAATAATCAGGGTCCCTGGGTGGCTCAGTCAGTTAAGCCTCTGCCTTCAGCTCAGGTCATGATCCCAGGGTCCTGGGACTGAGCCCACACTGGGCTCCTTGCTTAGCAGGGAGCCTGCTTCTCCCCCTGCTTCTCATCTCCATTGTACGCACACTCTCTGTCACACAAATCCATAAAATCTTTAAAAAAATAAAGTTACTAGCTTTCTTTTTCCTTCTAAAAATGACAAAAAATAATATACTGATTAAAAAGAGTGACATGTCTCCTCAAGCTTTTCAGACGTTAAGTGGAATATCACAATAAAGAAACATAATTCTCTCAAATACAATTAGGTAAGGGAAGTATTTGACAATATGAAATAATGTCCATCCTATATTAAGGGGAAAAAAAGTCAGGTATAGAAAAATATGGCATGAACTCATACTATTTTTGTTAAGAAGAAAAACAAAAATGGACTGATGGAAAGAAAGAATTTTAAAAAGATTTGCACCGAAATGTTAGTGTTTATGTCAAGGTAACATTTTATTTTCTTATTTTTGCTTATTTGTGGTTTCCTAAATTTTCTACAGTGTTATTTAAAACTTATTTACTCCAGGTCTATCCACTGAAAGAAGAAACTACAACTGAATGAAGTTTACTGCTTTTTAAAAATACTTCTGTGACAGTACACGTCTTTGCATTATCAAAATAAATCCTAATACTCTCTACATAAGTAAAATCACTAGAAAAAAAAATAAAGATTATAAGTATATCTCCATAATTCTAGGCCTCTGTGTGCATATAATTTCATTGATAAAGCAGAACAACATATACATCAATTTCAGGAATGATGTAACAGTAAACCTTAAACTCAGCTGAACTCATGAGAAAACAAGAGTGTTACTCTTCATTTTCACATGAAAAACACTTTAAGGGGCACCTGGCTGGCTCAGTCAGTTAAGCATCTGCCTTTGGCTCAGGTCATGATCCCAGGGTTTTGGGATCCGCGGGGAGCCTGCTTCTCAGTCTCCCTCTTGCTTGTACTCTTGCCTCTTGCCTCCCCACTGCTTGTTCTCCCTCTTTCTCTCTCATGGTCTCTCTCAAGTAAATAAATAGGATCTTTAAAAAAATAAAAGAAGAAGAAAAACAATTTCATCTACTAAAGACAAATGGCAAGCTATTGATGGTCTGGCCCCAGATCGATGAAAATATAATTTATAGAATATTTGGGAAAGCCACTATATTCCAAATATCCTAGACTTGGCATATAAAAAAGACAGAACTGTTACACTGTAGCTACCTAAGGAAAAACAGCTTTGATCTATTACAGCCCATCTACATAGGAGAAACTATAAACAGAAAAAAGAACTTATGTTTTCTTTCCACTAAGGGAAATTTAATCCTGGAAGGGGCATCCAGTTGCACCATGTTTTGTCATTTTCTGTCCTCCACTGTGGGAACAAAGGACAAGCACAATTTACCAGCTTCTGAATCCTGACACCTCGTCCATCCCTCCAGCATCTCTGAGAAAGAAGGAAGTTCTGGACGCCAAATGCTTTGTGGGGAAGAAATATTTTCCACGGAAAAGTTTAGTCAGATGATGAACTCTTAGATCTCCGAGGCCAACCATACTCATCTTTAGCCATGATAGAATTCTCAAAAACACTGTAATTTTTTTTTTTTAAGTTTGTTTCATGTAGTTCTCCACTGTGAGTATTATTTCATCCAGGCAATGCCAGTTCAGAAAAACAACTGTCTGGTTTGCCTGAAATTACTCACATGAAATAACATCTCCCATCTGAGCCCAGCCACCAGTTACAATGCACTGACCACTTCTTATTGTTATAGCAGAACTAAATAAGAGATTAGCATCAACATTCGTTCGATAAAAAAAAAAAGCCCAATAATTAGTAGAGGTTTACTTTTTAAATCACCACAATGTTCATATTAGACAGCATTAAAATTGAAGCTTATTTTCAAAATTAATGTGAATATTTATATGCATTTATAGTATGTGAAAATTTGAATGTTTACGGCATTTATTTATGTATTTATTTGACAGACAGAGATCACAAGTAGGCAGAAAGGCAGGCAGAGAGAGAGGAGGAGGAAGAAGGCTCCCCACTGAGCAGAGAGCCTGGGGTGGGGCTTGATCCCAGCACCCCGGGATCATGACCTGAGCGGAAGGCAGAGGCTTTAACCCATTGAGCCACCCAGGCACCCCTGAATGTTTAAGTTTATCAAAAGTTTATAACGTGAGGGGCTCATGGGTGGCTCAGTTGGTTAAGTGTCTGCCCTTGGCTCAGGTCATGATCCCAGGGTCTTGGGATGGAATTCCACATCCGGCTCCCTACTCACTGGGGAACCTGCTTCTCCCTCTCCCTTTGCCTTCCACTCTGCCTACTTGAGCTCTCCCTCTGTGTCAAATAAATAAATCTTTTTAAAAAGTTTATAATGTAAAAAATTTTGTTTTAATGTTTTTAAAAGTCAAATACAATCATATAGCCCTTACTCTCTCCTGGCAGGAACTGCACCTACAGTATCCCCAGAGATTGTGCTGTGAGAACATTTTATGGTTAGTTAATTGTAATTTTGGTATTAGGCTGATACAAGCACATTGCTCTAGAATATGAAACTATGTATGCTTTATTTGGGGGTGGTTTTCAAAATTTTTTAAAAAATGTCTATAGCAGCAGAAAACTTCGTTAAAAAAAATTACCTGAAAGGAGATACACATTTTTGTCTTAGGTGACAAAAAAAGTCACAAATGTTTAATAAATTAAATATTTAAATTTACTTCCAGAAAAAATATCTTTTGAGGAAATAACACTCTTAAAAATAATCAAGACTAAAAAAACCTGAAACAGTAATTATGCAATATTTTCCTTAGTACTTAATATTCTTTTTTGCTTCTCTAGGGTATTTCTAGGTATTTCTAGGGTATTCTCTAGGGTATTTCTACCAATACTTTGGGGTTTTTTTGCATCCAGAAAGAATACTTAATAGCTTAAGAGCAAACTTTTTCTAAATTTACAGAAATGATAGAACCAAAAGATCAGATCATTTACCGAGACCTTTAAAAACTGTATCCCATATGATTTTGAACCATTCTCTTCCAACCCCCCTTTCCTTTCTCCTGTGCCCTTTCGTTTCCTGGCTGAGACAATGGAGAGGAAAAGACTAATATGGAATGGCAGGTCTCCCTAAACACTGGTAACATGAAAACAAACCAAAATACTACTTTTCCTGTATTCAAATGGCAACCCCCCATCTTTTTCTAAGATGAAGTCCAGAAGCAAGAGTTCAAAGCAATGCCCACGGTTGATAAAATCTCTGCAAAGCAGTCCTCCTGTTAAAAAGCTCTGTCACACTCTTCTTAACCTCCTACCTGGGACTTCACACCAGATTAAGACACACCAGGTTCTGGGGAACCACAGAGCATGGCCTCCAGACTCAGCCTTCATTCCAGAAAGAAACAAAATCCTATCGGCTCTTCTGAATGAGATATGATCTTCCAGGCATTCTGCAATTCTGGAAGTATTTGTTAATGATGAATTCCAGGTATGTGTACAGCATCTGTTCCAAGGGGCCACAAGGTCCCTGAGCCAATTATCCTATTCATTTTTTTCTCTCCAGGGACAGGTTTATGTTTCATCTTATATCTCTATTAGATTAGATGACTATTGTCCTTGGGGAAACTTTGCCCTATTAGATATATTCCGGAAGCCAAAGCATAAAAGTTGTAATGTTAAAGTCAAATTAACGTCCTTTATCTCTGTCCCCCACAACCCGTTTAAAGATAGATAACCCCTCCCTACTAAAAAATAAGCGAACTGGGGAATTGGCAACTGGAGAAAGTGAAGGAAATCTTTGTGACATCAAAAGTATGGCTCATGTCTACCTTAATCTGAGAAAGTGTATTTACTGGAAGGAAGATTGTGCAATTCAATGTCCACAAACTGTGTTTCTGTTTAACTATGTTGCTTTTTTAATGTTTATTTAAAAATGCATTAGTTTAAAAAGAAGTATGTTACCTGATACCAAATACACCATTGTAAAATGCAACTTTTACTATAAAAACAGTAAATATGTTATAGTTAATGCAAAAAAATGGAAAAGTAAGACCACATGCATAATCATACCACCCATTCATACTCAGGGTATAACATAAAAAAGACTATAGAAAACTAGAAAAGCAAAAGGACAAATAACCTCTTGATACAACTATCTTGTACCATTTGAGTATTATTTTCCTCCTGATCTTTGTTCCTTGTGCATACAGTCCTACCCATCCCTCATTGTAGGTAAGTTTTTAAAATTCTTTCTGATTGGAGTAGATGGCTTGAGTGCCTAGAAAAGATTTAATAATCCCCAACAATTAGCACAGTTTCACTAAAAATTAGTCATGATAAATTATTACCCTTTCCTCTTAAAAATAAAATTAGAAGATTTTTTTTTTTTTTCACTGTTTAGTAAGTCACTGGACAGTGTCCCATGATTCACTTCAGGACAATATAAAGTGTACTGGATAATAAATCAGATAAATTTGAAAGTGAATGAACAGGCTTGAGTATCCATACAAATATGCATTCATCTGTTTAACACACACAGAGTACAATTATATGCCAAATTCTGTGACAGGCACTGATTTCAAAGCTAGAAGAAAAAAATACTCAGTTATGAGTCAAGTTCCTGCAAACCACAAGGGAAGACCCAGTGGATTTTGGTGGGTGGGGAGGAAAAGGGATTTTAATTTGCATTTGAATAGACAGCCAGGGATGAGGGCTACTGCAATAGGTAACACTAGGAAGGGGCCTTGGAGCCAGGTTTTAAATGGCCTTTCACACCAACCAAAACAATTTGGACTAGTCATATAGACAGTGGGGGTTTGTAGGGCAGGCGTGACAGGATGGGATCTGTGACTTCTGCTGAAAGACTAGGAAGACAATAGAGGGAGGAAAGTGAGTGAGGAGACAAAAGGTAGAATAGAATAGGAGACTGAGGGAGAGCAGGGATAATGGCTCTGAGCCAAGAGAAATGACCAGAGTCAGATCACGAAGGTGCCCTGAAGCAGACAACAAAGGAAGCTGAGCAAGTTGGAAGTAGTTCAGTTTGTGAAATCAACGGCCTGTGAAGACAAACCCAAAGAATGTCAGATGGAATCAGCATCATCAAGCAGTACTCCCAGTAACAATTACCTGGGAATACCTTTCACTGTACCTGGGCACCTCCACAGTCATATGGACATACTCATTCTCAATCTCCGACACGAAGCTTGCCTGTGTAATCTGAAGAGAAACCATCTCCTCTAACTGAGTCTGGCCAAAATATCTGTTGAAGGATCAGGGACACAACATGGTTCTTGATTTTTTTTTTTTTTTTTAACCCCAAACTGCCCTCATCAGTAGAAAAAGAACTCAATAATTGCAAAAAACTAAGTACTAATCAAAATGATGTCACCACAAACAGTGTCAGCAATCAGAACATACAAGTTCAAAAAAGGATTTCTGCAAATGCGAATGCATGAGCAGTAATTGAAAATCACTACAACTCAAGATAACCCTTGAGTCCTTAAAATTTCCAGAATGTCATATGTACAATAAGAGCTTTGTAATGTTCCAAAGGACCACATGGCCAACCTACCAGTAGATTAAAATTATAATTCTCTTCTCCCCCACCGCTATTCTTTAATACAGACTTGCTCATTTTAATATCTATGTACCAAGCTTTAAAATTGATTAGCAGTTTCCTAGTCTGTCACATTGAATTGTCCAAACCCAAAGCATGGGAGTCCTAATTTTTGATTTTTCAGAAGTGACCATGTGAATTATCAGTGGACTGCAAATAATACACGAGAAATGGCTTAGAAAAGAAAGACTACAGGGTGCCTGTGTGGCTCAGTTGGTTAAGAAACTGCCTTCAGCTTGGGTTATGATCCCAACGTCTCAGGATCAAGTCCCATATAGGGTTCTCTGCTCAGCAGGGAGTCTGTTTCTCCCTCTGACCTTCCACCTCTCATGCTCTCTCTCAGATAAATAAGTAAATAAAATCTTTAAGAAAGAAAGAAAGAAAGAAAGAAAGAAAGAAAAAGAAAACCTACAGAGGGCATAATAGCAATTTTCAAATGCATACAAAATGGTCATTTGGAAGGGGGAATTAAATTCAGGTAGAGTCAGCACAAGGACTAATGGAGGAATGACGGGGATACTCAACTTTCAAGTCATTATGTGTAACAGCTTTCAACAATCGGAGCCACCCCCAGTGGAATGGACGGAAGAAGGCTTCTCTAGAACATCCTCAGGTTCTCACAATAGGTGACCAAGTTAAAAAGAAATCGCTTTACCCTGTTAGAAAACTAGTCCTAACAAACATTTGGAAATTCTATCTATAATCTTCTCTGCAGTCAAAAAAACATAGTTTAAGATACTTGATAGCCAGGTGCCTGGGAGGCTCAGTCAGTTAAGCATCTGCCTTCAGCTCGGGTCATGATCTCAGGGTCCTGGGATCAAGTCCCACATCAGGTTCACCACTCGAGGGGTGTCTGCTTTTCCCACTCCCTCTGCCCCTCCCCCTGCTTGTGCTCTCTCTCCCTCTCTCAAATAAATAAATAGAATCTTAAAAAAAAAAAAAAAAAAAACTTGATTGCCTGCCTAGGTCTTTCCTTCTAGCCCCCCCAAAGTAAAACTGATCAATGATGAGTCATAAAGATAATATTCATTTTTTTCCCTTCTGTTTAGAGCCTTTTACATCATGAATACTGAGATATTCTGAATTTTCAGAACAGAAGCCCTATAGGTTAATGCCATTGATTCTTTTATTGTGGAATGTGTCATGTTTTTTGGAGCCATCGATGAAATAAAAGCATTGTTAAAAATGTTTATGTAATTTCAGATTCACTGTGTATTATTCAATAGCACACCATAAAATATTTGTTTTAACTAGCTAACCCTCATTTATTTATTCTAACTGTTGAGAAGTTAATTCAGGTTATAATGAAAAATTTCAAATGTGTCAGACAGTACATAGCTTTTGAAACATCTTTTAGGAGGATGTGAGCAGAAAGTTTGAAGCACACTCCTATAATCTAGAAAATCCCATGAAACTATCTGGGTTTTCTGATTAAGCATCACAATGTCCCTAGATTTTAGTCATCTCCTAATCTCATGTCAGTACTAAGTGTTATAGTCCTTCATGGGGCCATTTTTCATGAGAGCAGAATTTCTATACTTCATGAAAATTCCTACCTAACAGGACAATAAGAGAAAACACAGTATAATCGCTCTGACAAATAAAAGCTTCTCAAATTTGACTTCAGAAAAAAATTTTAAATTTCTTCATTTCCTGGACCTTTGGGTCATTTCCACATTTAACTGCTACTGTTCCAAGTATCTACAAATTCCAAGCATCTACAACATTAGGTCTGAAAGAAGAATTTCTCTACAGTTGATACAGACCAAGGGGACAGTCCACTTACAACTTACATGTTTATTATCTTAGAAATTAGTTATAAGATACCTCTAAGAGCACGACACACTTCCCCTCTGCTGTCATCACAAACAGGGGCAAATTGCCCACTGCATGCGAACTCCAGGCCTGGATGGGGAGCTGTTGGTTGGTAACCTCAGGAGTCCTCCAGGTGAAATTCCCAAAACAGGTCCCTTGTGCATGGAGCCCTAAGAAAGAGGCAGATCACTCCAGACTGGTACGCGGCCATTTTAAAAAGCAAGGGAATTTACATATGAGGCTGGTCTTCAGAAGCTGCAAGACAGGCAGATCTCTGTCCCTGCCTGCCGGAATCTTAAGAGTTGGTACAAAGGCCTTCATGGGGTTCAGTTGTGTATATAGTCAGATGGTCTCTGGTACAAAGGCCTTCACAGGGTTCAGTTGTGTATATAGTCAGATGGTCTCTGGTACAAAGGCCTTCACAGGGTTCAGTTGTGTATATAGTCAGATGGTCTCCCTAAACATGACTCTCTCAAGGCTGCGTCCTTGAAGTGGCTTGTAGTATGGGAACAATGAGAAGAACACACATCTCAAAAACAAGGGAGGGAATGATGATCCTGCAAATGCCAGGTCTAGCTTGAGGGTCAACAGGCAGACATGTACCCTTTGATGACTCCTTCAACAGGAGCTAAGAGAAGAAGGAATAAGCACATGGATGAAAAGCTCCCCCATACTTTGAGAACCCCTAATGGACCTCCTTGTCTCAAGAATGAGAAAACTGGGAACCTTAAAGGACTCCCCTTCAGTTTCTCTACCACAAGCTCACTGATATTCCAGAACATAAGAGAAAACTGACATGTAATCCTCCCTTATTTTACTTCACTAAGAAATCAAATAGCCATGTTTCTTTCATTGAAATTAGATAGATAGATAGATATCTTTGAACAGTAACCAAAGACTTACTTGAAGCCCAAACTTGGGAGTTTATAACTCCAAAATTTTCAGCCACTATAATTTCACTTAGGGATATAGTGATTTTACCTTCAGTGTGTGTAACACAATAGAGACACTATCGTACTCTTGTTGAATAAATTATTAAATGAGATAATCTCAAGTGTTTTATAGGAAATAAATTAGTAATCACCATCTATTCCCAGGACTGCCTCGATTTCACAGTTTGTTACGTTGTGATGGAAGATAAAGCATTTTTTGAAAATGTTCCAAATGTTCATGGTAGAGTTGCCCCCCCATACTTTTTTAAAAATCACTTTTTTATTAACAATATATTCTCTTGCTGGGCTCGTTCAAATTATAGGTTTCTTGACGGCAAAGTCGATGTCAGATTTTTTTCTTTTTCTTGTTTTTTTTCCCTCAGTGCCTATCCCTTGGTAGTGTCTCCTGGGTAATGGGCCTTTTTGTCATATTTGGAGAACTGACTGCATAGCCACTTAGGGTGACCTCAGTTCTACCAGAATTTAATTATGATTCCTCCCTTTTTCTTTTGATGCCATAGAGTCTATGTGCAGACAACAATAAAGGTATAATAAAAATTATATACGGTCCTGGACACTGTTCTAAGGACTTAATGTGTAATAAATTGTCTAATTCTCCCAGCCTGCTAACGTAGATTCCCTCATTAACATCCCCAATACTATTATTATCATCTCTCTATTTAAAGATGAGGGAACTGAAGCAGAAGTGCTAATTCATCTGCTAGAGAGATGGTCACTCAGCTGCTATGTGGCTCAACCAGGTCTTGAACCCAGACACACTGGCTCCAGAGTCCAAGTGTTTAATACCAACTTGGACTCCAGAGTCCAAGTGTTTAATACCATGGTTTAACCACCATGCTGGAATACCACAGCGCACACTCATCACCACACCTGTGGAAAACTGAAAAATAAATGCAAATAAGAGAGTCTAAAAATGTGTGGGAAGTGCAAGAGGCCACTCGTTCTCCCTCCACACTGAAGCCCAGTCTCCAGGCTTTCTCTCCTCTTTGGCTGTTGCCTTACAGGTTATTTATAGAGAGAGAAGCAGAGTTGTTTTCCTTAATTCAGAAGGTGATGAAAAATATATTTCTATTTCATATATTAAACTAGTTGCCAGAAGTCACTCTAGAGATGAAATTATTCACAATAAAGTTGTCATGCTAGACAAAAGTGAATATGCTTAATATATCCCAAGTGTGAGCAAATAATAGCTAACTGGGAAAGGCCCAGTAGAAAGAACTTGTAAAAGCAAGAGGAAAATACACCCAACTAAATTGTCTGGATCTCATTTCAAAACAAATAAATATAAATTAAAGCAATGGGATATCCTATTTTGCATGAACTTATCAAAGATTTTTGAAATGCGATCATCTTCAGAGCTAAGAAGGACGTGAAAACTGTCCTTCCTTGCTGGAGTGCAAATTGGTTCCACTTTTCTACACATGAGCCAAGCCATAGATATCATAAACCTTAAAAAGAGGTAATTCCCCTGCATTACAGTTCGTATTTATACAAAGGAAAACATTAGATAAGTTAAAAATTAGTATGCAAAGATAATCAGAGGACTAGTTCTAATAGCAAAATCTTAGGCATTTAACATGTTCAACAGTAGGCAATGGTTACCTAAATTAATATGAGTCCAAACGATACCAAACAATAACATATATGGAAAATACACTTATGGAGAGGTTTTAGCGGTAGGTTTGTAATGTAAAGAGGGAAATATGTAACATAAGAATTGTAATGAGATGATATATTAAATGTAAAGTGCCCACTGCAGTCCCAGCACGCAATAAAGAACTCAATCTATCAACAGTTTGCACTGAATGATCTAAAGTATATCAAAACCTTGGAAACAAGGCTGAAGGAAATGTGGCAAAAGAACAGTGGATGCCTCTGGATAAGAAAGATGTTTTATTTCCCACATCTTTACGTTTTCTAATGTTTTCATGCCTTTTTTTTTTTTTTTAAAGATTTCATTTATTTGTCAGAGAGAGAGCGCACAGGCAGGCAGAATGGTAGGCAGAGGCAGAGGGAGAAGCAGGCTCCCTGCCGAGCAAGGAGCCCGATGTGGGACTCGATCCCAGGACGCCGGGATCATGACCTGAGCTGAAGGCAGCTGCTTAACCAACTGAGCCACGCAGGCGTCCCGTTTTCATGCCTTTTTCCTACAGTATTTCTTTCTGCAGAACGAGATCAAGGACTTAAAACTCACCAACAAAACAAGTAAAAGTACATCTTAATTCTTCACACCGCAGGAACACACCTCAAAGAACAGGGACATCCCCGACCCACACATCTTTTTTTTTTTTTTCCTTCTGGCAACAGTGGGTGGCTATTTACCCTAGCTACTAAGACCTGCCTGGAGTTAAGAAGGGTATAGTCAGCGCCAGGTGGAAACACATTCCTGGAGTCTAGAACCAAGCTGAATGTACGAGGCTCGTGGAAGAGAAGCAGACAGAAAGCATGCTTTATACAAAAAGTTCCCAATCTGTTGTTTGCTTGTGGCAAAACTGGAATTGTTTATGACAGAAGCAACATTAAAGGTGACATGGCTTTCCCCACTCCTAAAAGTGTTGATAGATGAACACACACTATTCAGGAAATACTTCTTAATGATTAAGGCATTTAATCATTTTTTTAAATCATTTAATTTAGTTACTTATTATCTATCTAGTTTAATGTTCACTACAACATTTAGAGGTGTTTTTTGTAGTGACCCTGGCCTGCCGTGTTCAGGATCCCTTAGGAAAAATTTTTTAGAGGCACTTTAGACCCTTGAATAAAACCACAATTTCCTTCTGTGTTTAGAGTGCTTCAAGTGACCAAGTGCACTGTTTATTGAGTATTTATTCCTATTCAATGAGGGGATGATCAAGGCCTCAGTGACAAATTCTTCATCTGGCCTGGAGCCCATTCCTCCCTTTTTAGTCCCTACCTGCAAATCCCAACTTGTATAACCACACTGAGCCTCATTTCCTGTCCTAAGAAATCAAAAAAGATAATACATCAAAGGGTGATTGGGAGGATGTAACGGTTAACACATGTAAGCATTTTAAGAGAATGCCTTCGGGGCACCTGGGTGGCTCAGGGGGTTAAGCATCCCACTCAGGTCACGATCCTGGGATTCTAGGATTGAGCCCTGCCACAGGCTCCCAGTTCAGCAGAGAGTCTGCTTCTCCCTCTCCTCCCGCCTCTTCCCCTGCTTGTGCTCTCTCTCAAATAAATACATAAAATCTTAAAAACTAAAAATAAAAAAGAATGCCTGCCATCAGTAAACAATTATGTACCAACTATTAGTATCATTACTCTAAAATAAAGAAAATCTACCCTACTTTTAAAGATCTTTAAATTCAGTCTGCCAAGAAGTCATAAAATTGAGAGCTAACTACAGACATTGATATTTATAGTACATTTACTAAGCTTCCTTCCCTTTTATTGTAATGATAACCACTACTAGTCTAGCTTTTAAATATTTAATGCACCCAAAGACTTTACTAGAAATCTCACACATTTAATTAAAAAAAAAAAAAGTTTTAGGAGTAAACCTTTTCAACTAGCTCCTATTTCCCCATTGTGCCTCCTAAAACAAGATCATAAAATTCTCAACTTCAAAACATTCAATTCCACTGAACTCACTACACCCGAATGAGTCAATTACCCCAGTGAGAGTGGGCCTAGTATCCTAAAAGCTTTCACATTTTATTAACACCAGCTTTTGAATAGAAGGAACAACTGGGCCTACAAGACAAAAAGTAAAACAAAACCAAAAAAAAGCCCCGAAACTTGAAGGTTTCAGCCATTATTAACTATTTTGAAGATTTTTAAAATTTATTAATAATCGGGAAAAATCCAAGTACTGCTCGGGATCGAACAAATTAATTAAATATTCAATTTTTGTGGTTTTAAAATATTTATTAAAATCAAATTGTTGGGGCACCTGGGTGGCTCAGTTGGTTAAGCCTCTGCCTCCGGCTCAGGTCATGATTCCAGGGTCCTGAGATGGAGCTCTGCACTGAGCTCCCAGCTCAGCCGGGAGCCTGCTTCTGCTTCCCCCTCTCCCTCTCCTTTTGACTGCCGTTACCCCTGCTTGTGCTTTCTCTCTGTCAAATAAAAAATAATAATAATAAAATAAAATCTTAAAATCATTATTTAACTAGTTTAAAAAAAAATAATAAAAGTCGAGGGGCACCTAGGTGGCTCAGCCAGTTGGGGGTCTTGATCTTAGGGTCACAGGCTGAAGCCTTGTGTTGGGCTCCATATTGGGCATGGAGTCAACTTTAAAAGAAAAAAAAGACAAAAAGCAAGTAAATTGGGACCTGTTTTGCAAATTTTAGAAGTATGTCCAGTTCAGCAAGGTGCTCTTTAAAAAGCAAGAAATAGAAAAGACATGGTCTATAATAGGGTATCAGTTTTCATTTTTTGAAAGTCACTTCAACGTCCTTATGTGTATGTGTGTACTTTTCTAGGTAAATGCCTGTACCTCTCCTAACAAAAATATGTAACATACATTTCATGGGTTATTTTCATAATCTTCAAAGAATGATGTATACTGTCCATTAAGAGTTAATGAATTCAAAAGTCCATTCAAAAATTCAGCCCCACGCCTGGGTGGCTCAGTGGGTTAAGCCTCTGCCTTCGGCTCAGGTCATGATCTCAGCGTCCTGGGATAGGGCCCCACATCGGGCTCTCTGCTCTGCAGGGAGCCTGCTTCCTCCTCTCTCTATGCCTGCCTCTCTGCCTACTTGTGATCTCTCTCTCTCTGTCAAATAAATAGATAAAATATTAAAAAAAAAAAAAATTCAGCCCCAGAACACAAAGAATCAATTAAAAAAAACAAAACAAAACAAAACACTAGCTCCAAGGATGGGTGTTAATAAAGTTAAAGGTTGGGCTAAAACATTTGAAATTTATCTTTAAGAAAGGGGTTAAACCTATTTCATTTAAAATATGTGATCATAGGGTACCTAGGTGGCTCAGTGGGTTAAAGCCTCTGCCTTCCACTCAGGTCATGATTCCAGGGTCCTGGGATTGAGCCCCACATCAGGCTCTCTGCTCAACAGGGAACCTGCTTCCCTTCCTCTCTCTCTCTGCCTGCCTCTGCCTACTTGTGATCTCTGCCTATCAAATAAATAAGTAAAATTTAAAAAATATATATGTGATCATAAACCTAAATAAAAACAGTTGAGATCCTCCAGCCTAAAAGACATTCTGTCAGTGATAATCCCTTAACCATACTGCAATTAGTTATAAAATTTTTAGAAAGAAAACTACCAAAATATGAAAATCTGGAGGAAATAAAATTATTAGAAAAATTAGAAAATTATCCATCCAGCAAAATTCCTTGTAATCAGTATGTCTTACTCATCTCAGCAAAGGGAAATGTAAATCTTTTTCACTTGTACATTTGGAGGGGAGGGGGCAGACAAGCTTTAAAGTTAAATTGCTGAAAGTTCACAGCAAGTAACCAATTAAACAGAAGTTTTTCCTAAAAGTATTTGTCATTACAACATACTAGGGTAAAGAACTTTAAGACTAAAAATTTTGAGTGCTCAGTATCTAAATGAATCATGATAAACACACAAGCTTGAACCTTGATGACTTACATGGACCCAATGTTGTGCAATGATTTTCGCTCAACAGGCTTACAAGTACAAATTCACTTCAGACTCTAGAACAATAATTTTTTAAAAAAGAACGAACCTATTTCTAAAATAAAATGATCAGAAGTTAAATATAATTAAGGATGCTACTTAAGTTCTGCGAATAACTAGACCAAAAGTTACACATTTGTACCAGCCTGTTTGTGTAGTCTGAATACAGATAAAGTTATAAACCTTAATATTCCAATAAAGCCATGTTATATTTTCATTCAAGTTTTCTAGGGCTATCAATAGAAATGTGTCTGTGGTATACATAGGTAATTTTTCTATGTAAATGACTGTGCTCTTTTAACACAGGTAAGCGGAAAATAAACGGGAGCAGGAAAATTTGAAGGTAGGGACTAGAAGATAGAACAGGTAAAGGTAAAGAACTAAGGCAAAGTTTGTGGACTGCTGTCTGGCTCTTATTAATGAAGGCCAGTCCAGCTCACTTACGTCCTTACATGAAACATTAAGTGGATCATTGAGTCAATTTTTAGATAATTCATTTTAGAAAATACTTGCACCACCCCACTTCTTCCCCTAAGAGGCTTGACGTGAACTCTGAAAATGCTTCATCCCAAAAACCCTACAAAATCATGCAAATCAAGAGGTTCAGATCTGTGGACTCATGTTAGGAACACGTATGTAACTGCCCAGGCCAACGAGGGTATGCATATCCAAAAAGCCACCAAGTATCTGAAAGATGTCACTTTGCAGAAGCAGTAAATGCCATTCCATCGCTATCATGGTGAAGTTGGTATGTGTGCCCAGGCACCTAGGTAGGTGTGCCAAACAGTGGGGCTGGACACAGGGTCAGTGGCCCCAGAAGGGTGCTGAATTCAGAGAGTAATGCTCAACTTAAGGGTTTAGATATTGATTCTCTGGTCACTGAGCACATCTGGGTGAACCAAGCCCCCAAGATGCACTGAAGAGTGAAGAACTTAGAAGGTTCGTGGTTGGATTAATCCATATGTGAGCTCTCCTTGCCACACCGAGATTTCCTTACTGAAAAAGAGCTGATTGTTCCTAAACCAGAAGAGCTTACGAAGAATAAAAAGATATCTCAGAAGAAACTGAAGAAACAAAAAACTCATGGCCCAGGAGTAAATTCTGCACAGAATAAATGCAAATAAAAATAGAAAGAGGATGTCGGTTATCTATTATGAAACATATTTTAAGTATCCTCAAAAAAAAAAAAAAAAACTTGGACCTAAAATATCCAGATGACTGAAGCAAAGATAAATTCTTGAATTAACTGAATAGTGTAACACTCCTTCATTTTGCTTCTTTGGCTAAAGACTGACTAGATGGGTATTTTATGCCCTCCTAAGTATTTCTAAGTCTCCATCCCTCACCTCCCACCCCACAACATTTCCACTGTTTAACTTGAAAGAATCTTCTTTCAAGAAGTATGCAAAATAACTCTCAGATCTGGAGAGGTCTTAGATCACATCTGACAATGTGATCCTGATACCTTTAGAATTATCATCACCTAACATTAAAAGCAACAAGCAGCAAGCCTTATTCACAAAACTCAACCTTCAATTTAACAAAATGCCCTATGTAAAAATTTTAGCATCACATGCTATTATTTATAACTAATGCAAATATAGGGATGGACAATATGATCATAAAATAATTTCCATTATTCCTGGAATCCTAAAATACCAAGGACTACGTGAAAATACATAATTTTTAAAAAGATACATAAAAGTTCAGATCAGACCTCCCACACACTTCATTATTTTCTAACACCATAACATAGATTGTATTTTTCTTCTCTGTACATTTTCTCAGTCTTCTCATTCTTAACCTAGTGTTATTACACCAATATCCCAGCACTCTCTAAAGCTTATTGAATGACGTGCTAAATTCCTCACTTAGGACTTTTCAATCCTAAGACTAATATGAACTGTGATTCCCCAAGGTGGCAAGAAAGATGAGTATTATATGGACATAGTATTTTCCTAGATATCTGACCAAATTTGTATTTGCTGTAGTGGCACAGATTAAATGAGACTCTGGTCTTTGCGGTTTCATGAAAGCAGACTGCACTATTCTCCAGCCATTTTTCTATAAATGAATATAGCAGATCACAAGGATCTTAGGGATCGATGCAGAACAATTGTCACTACAGGATAAACAACAGCTTAATAATTTGTCTGCATTTTAAAAGTTTGACATGCCTTATGATGCTCTATTTTGAGTAAAATACTAAGGCTTATGATGTTCTTATATGTGTTTCTTTAATACAGAAATTATACATCATGTTACTTTCTGAGCCTCCCATATAACAATGTACACTTCCTTTTAAATAGTGTTTCTTCCATTTCTTTTTTTTCTTAGTCAAAACAAATTTGAGGATCCCAAGATTTCCTTGGGTAGTATTTAATCTTAAAAAATCCTACACTAGCTTGTAGACCCTAAAATACAGAACACAAAATGTAAACAATTAAACCTTTATAACCAATACCTCGGTGGGGGAGTGGAGAAAGTCAGAAAAATATACAAAGCACTGAAAGGCTGGATATGTGAAGGATGCCAGAGAGGAGCGGGGGAGGGCCTCATGAGGTTCTAGGCAAGCCCTGTGATGACGTCACCTCACAGCCATAATGTTACAGCAGTCAGCACAGGCTTCCTGTTTTCCTATTGGTGAACACCGTGTCAGCCGACATCAGAAGATAATCATCATTGGCCAGACAATTACAACTGGAGCGACTAACTAGCATCCACCGCTGTTAGCACAAACCTGGCAGGTTGCTGAAAGAGAAGGCAGAGCCCAGCTGCCCTTCTCACTCAATGAGTTTTATGTCGCCTTGCCTTACTTCAATCACTAGGTGATTTCGCTTCCTTGCTAGCAGCACTTATAAATTAAATCAGCTATTGGTGAAAATAACAGGTAAAGGCAAGACATCTCATTAAAGGACAAAATGCCTTTCTTTTCAATGTTTTGAAATCGCAGACAGAGCTTTTCAGTGTAGAACTGGCAGTCAAAAATGCTACTGGGCATGCATGCATTTTCCTCTACCTCATCTAACAAAGTCGTGTGTATTGGATAACCTTACCGGAGATATTTTTAACTTGCCGTGTAGTTTCAAGATGAGGTCTCAGGATGATTCTCCAAGGAAATATATTTATTACTTTGTATTTCAACTGCTGCTCTATTATACATGGAACTATTTGACAGAAAATTGAAAAGGTCTCTAGTACTTATCCTGTGTTTAGAACAGTGAGTATAGGATTAATCCTTTGTTAAGGCAGCAATAAACCTGATAAGCTTGCCACAGTTGAACCCTGTAGTGTTTATACAAATACCACTCCAAAATAAGGGGTCCTTAACATTAATATGTAATAAGGTAATAGATTATGGAATCCATTAGGTAAAGGAATATGGATTATAAGATATGTTTAATAAACTATGCTTATTTAAGGTCCTCTTAAATAATGCAAAGTAGGACAGACAGCATACTGACAAAACAGCACTCCTGGCCTTTCTCACAATTCTTCAAAATGAGCTCATCTTTGAGAGAGGAGTTTTAATTTTCTGAATTAAAAAGCTTTGTTTGAAGTCATATCTAAGACATTTTTAAGGACAAGTGCAAATGATTCTCAAATGACAGCGTAGATGCTTCACAACATTTTGTTTTTCCCCAGAAGCTATTTCAAACCATTTTGAACAGGTAAGGCTTTGGTTTCCTAAACTTCCCCTGCCCCCAGGGGTGGTCTAAGCCTGGGTTATGGAGCTCCCTACTCCTGTTAACAAGGGCAAATAATAATAATAATAATAATCCTTTTCTTACACAACTTAGTCAAGACTTTGTGTGTTCCGGATTTGGGGGTGGGATCTGGGAGGTTTAGAAAACTGGACCCCCAGGATACTGGGAGAAATGCACACACACACACCCCCCCATAAAAAGGAGAAAGCAAGACAATTAAGGTCAGGAAGACATGCAAAGAAAGAGTAACAGCCTGAAAGGCTTTTTGACTGCAAGTTAAAAAAAATAGGGTCCACAAAGAAAAAGGAAGGGAAAAATCCCAGTAGGTGACTATGATATAGTATTCAAATGCAGGGGGGAAGCCAAATATGCTAAAGTTCCGGTATTAACAGGTAGTGCTGGCAATAAAATGGGCACCAGTAATCATTTTAACTCACTGGATAAGCATGTCCCCCAGCATCTGCCACGTACAAAGCGCCTTTAACGTGAAGAATGAGACAAGAACCGTGACCTAAAGAGCTTATGGTCTGATAGGAAGGAGGCACCGGCAGACATGTAAATATTCATATATACAAGTAAAAAGCCAGGAAAGATGTTGCCAGAAGAACAGTTGTAAAGAGCTAGAAGGAAACCAGTGGTGAGAGCTCAACAGGAGAAAATAACTTTGGGGCACATTTTGGCCATTTTCAGTCCCAATGAGGGCTGGGCCCTGTCTGGCTCATTGTGTGCTTGTTGAGTGAATGGATAAAAGAAGCCGGAAATGGTTACCTGGCCTCAGAAAAGGCAACCCAAATATGGACCTATGGACCTTAGTGGTGGAAGGGGCGGCTGGCCAACCGTGAATGGGGGTAGCCACGGCGAGGGGACGCCGGTTCCAGAAAGGCAGGCTCGGTAAAGGTGCAGCAAGTTGGAGACAAGGGAGACTCGATGGGCTGGAGTGATGTGGCAAGAGAACAAGACAAACAGCTGCAGGGAAGGCCCCGCCGCACAGCCGGCCCGCTTCGCAGCTCTGAGCGCCGGCAGCCTCAGGCCCCCGCCCCGCCCCGCCCCGCCTTCAGCACCACCCTCTACGCGGGAGGAGGAAGTGCCTCCGGAGAAGGTCCACAGGCCGCATGGGCGGAGAGGGGCCGCCTCCCCAAGCGCCAAAGGCCTTTCAGTGTCTGCACTCCTACGGGATCCAGCCTCGAGAGGTGTACCACCACCCTCGGCGCTCGTCCGCCCAGGAGGGGCCTCAGCCCCGCGCCCCAAGTGCTCGCCGCACTTCCAGGGCTTCGGAGCGGATCGTGTCCCCCTGCCAGCTTCCGGCTCCGGCCAGACGCGGCCTTCGGGCCCCCTCACGTCCCGCACCCAGTGGAGTCCCCAGCCCACCCATAGCGGGTGTGAGTGCGCCGAGCCCTCCACACCCGCCCCCAAAGGGCTGGGCCCAGCCTGCGCGCATCTCGCAGGGGTCGGGCTCGGCCCGGCTGCAGCCGCAACTGGCCAGCGGGCCTCGGGCGGGCGGGCTGAGCGGGAGGAGGCAGGTACCGCGGCCAAGACTTCCCGGGTCGGTCGCAACCGGGGACCGTAGGAAAGGAAGTTGAACCTCCCTCCACCGGCTCCGGCCCGCGGCACCGCCTCCTACTGCACCAGCCAGCCCCGGCCCGCGCCGCGCCCGCGTCTTTGGTTTCCCATTGATGAGAGGGGGGAGGGAAGGCAGGTCGTGACGCCGCGGGGCACGCGCACACGCGCACGCGGCGGCGGGCGGGATCCCTTGGCGCCGGAGAGCCCCTCATCCCAACCCTCCCATCCAGCACCCGGGAGGCTGCAGGCCACTGCCCAGCTCCGGGGGTGTTGAGCGTGCACTTTACTGATCGCCAGACCCGGGCTCAAGAAGATGACCGGAATGTCTGCCCCAGCACCTCGGTCTACAAGGAAGAAGCGAGATGAGCACACCCTCCCCTGTTAAATATTGCAAGGTGACACAGGATCTCCTCCCACACAGGGATTTTTCAAAAGGACTGGCGGAGGGAACACACTAAACAAGCAAGACTCTTTCCCTATTAGAAGTGTGTCTGGGGAGGAGCCCCCAAGGACTCTGCGGACCGAGGGGTTTTTAATCCGTGTCTCAACTCCAATCAACAGCTTCCTACTGAATTAGAACTGAGTGGGTCCAAAAGGCGTTCCCGTAAAACAGAAACTTAATAATGGCGTGGCTCCACTCGGTCGGGTTCATTCATTTTTATTACTGTTTTCATTGTCCCCTCCCCCCCACCGCCCCCGCCTCTTAATGAAACCGGAAAGGGATCCGCGTGGGGAGAGGGGTCCAGGCAAGGAGAAATCCGGCCGGGGAGCTGCAGAGAGCAGGGCAGTGAAGTAGGAGGGCTGCAAGGAGAAAGGAAGGACACGAGGGATAGGAAGAGGGCGAGGACCAGAGAGCGCCGGCGGGAGAGGGTTAAACGGAGCAGAAGCCTGGGTCCTTCCTACACTGCCTTTCACACTCAGCTTGCGGGAGCCAAGAGAGAAAACCCAAATCTAGATGAAAACCAGAAGGTAGTTCAGGTGCAGAATCTGGACTGGGGCATCTCTCCCGCCTTCCGTGTCGCGCAGACATCTACTCTGTACACTCATGTATGTTCTATGTTATATAATCTATGTTAAAGATGTATGTGTAGCCACGGTTCACACAGGGGCACTCACAGACCCACGCGCTTCATGCAGCCCCGGAGGTTCCCGCACCCGGGGGACCCGGGAACTCAGCGACCAGCTCTCTGCTGCCGGCGATTCATCGGCCCATTCACGCCCCAGACAGAAAACATCGACATTAAGGCGCACCGGGAAGACGCGCAGGGCTCCCGGGAAGAGTGTCACGCGAAAGCATCACCTACCAGTTTTCCTGCATCCACTGGATGGCTTCATTCTCGTTGAACTGCTTTTCGAATTCATATTCTTGTAAAGTCAACACTGACATGTTCATTGGGGCTGATCTTCGGAGTCGCTACGTGTTCTCTACACAAAATAAAATAATCTGTAAAGCGCTTGATTTCGAGTGCTCTCCTGTCTGTTTTCCCCACCCACCCCCCCCGAGGTCTTCCCCTCTCCGCTGGATCTCCGGGGGCCGGCCTCTCCCAGCCTCTCTCAGCTACATCCAGGGTCGAGCATTGCCTGTGCCACGGCTCCCAGCTCCTCGCTCCGCGGCTCTCCTCCTCCCGGCGTCCGCATCCACCGTCGGAGGAAATGAATGCCTTGCGGTCTTAGTGCCCGCACGTTTGTCCATCACCCTTTTTACTTGTCTACGGGGAAATCTCCTCCCCCTCGTGCGATCGGAAAATTAACCCTTTGCGAGAGAGAGAGAGAGCGCGAGACCTCTCGCCCCGAGGGGCAGTTTTGCTGACGCGAAGGTGACTAGGGGAGTGGAGGAAGGGCGCCGAGAAGGAGGAAACGGCCTCGAGGTCATTCACAATCCCCAATCCCAACCTCGTGGGCAGCCTAGCCTTGCCTTTGAATGTGGTTTCGGCTTGCCAGGAGCGGCCCTTAGGCGCGCGACCTGCAAGCTTGGCTAGTAGGCGATAAAGAAAACAGTAAACCCTGTCAGCTCTTTCACTGGGAGAGCTCCAGGCAAATTTGTGCTGAGATTACCCGTGAGAGGAACGCGCTTTCCACCTCCTTGCCCCTGCCCCCACTGTACTCTCGGGGTCCCCCACCCCAGAGCGATGGCTTCGACTGCGGCTAACCAGGGGCCCGGCAGCCCCCAGAGCTCCTCAACCATTCTCGAGCTGGGGATGGAAAGTGGAGAGAGACCAGTAGCCAGAAGAGGGAGAGAGGCTAGGTGGAGGGTTTGGGTACGGGGAGAGGTAGAGTTAACGAACTGAGACAAAGTGGGGGGAAGGAAGTTAGCAGGTAGGAGAACTGGACCAACTGGTCCAATGCAAAAACTTTATTTATATGCATGAGAAATTTCGTTTTATATATTTCACGGGTACGTGGAAGAGAATTGTGTTGAGGAAAAGGCTAAATGTAATGTTGACCCCTACTGAACCCCCAGTCCCATAGCAGTGTCCTAAACTCAGCTTCTGTTTACACCCCTCTTAATTCTCAGAAGGAAAAGGATTTTCTACTGGGACCATCCCTCCACTCACTACCCACATGTTCGGAAAAATGAGGTATAGGAGACATGGAGGTATCTAATAATTAATCTATGGATGTAATTGTAAGCTTAAACTAGAAACAAGAATTTATGCTTTAAAATTGGGTGGACATTAGGACCAAGAAGAAAATTCCCTTCCTTCCTCTGGTGCTCTTTTCCCCACCTTACCTGTAGTCCTAGTAGAGGATATTTTCATTCAAAGTTAGGTTGCCAGAAACCACTGAAAAGTGGGAACTGGGAGAAATATCTCTGTAAAGGAGGAAATTATAATAAGAAATTAAAGAGAGGGCTTTTAAAATCCAGTACAATATTACTTAAATCAAAGGGCTAGATTGGTTGATGATTAACAAGTAATTTTTGAGAATATCCTCCTAAGATTTCATGTATAGACTTTCCTTGTCTCTCCATTTAAGGGTTATCATTCTAGATACTTCTGCAGTACAAGTCAGAATGAATTTAAAAATAAAGCCCAGGCCTGAAGGCTTGGTAATATTGACTTAGAAGATGGGTGTGGTCTGATGAGAGAGGAAAGATTTTCTATAGTACCTGGGCCTGTGAGCAATCAATAAATATTTGTAAGATGATTAAATAGATGAAAGAGGTGAGAGAAGTGAGAAAGGAATCAAATTCCAGCAAACATTTTATTGTATATTGGAAGGATAAGTCTTTAGTCTTAAAAAGATTTGATTTTCAAATTCAATGCCCTTAGGAGTCATCACACCAATTTGAAACAAATATGAAACATTCTCATTTACTATGTTTCTCACTCAAATAATGGTTGTTATTGTCTGTTTATTTTTCGAAGATGGATATGAAGTTATATTAAAATATCTGATTTGTTCTTAACAGTGTCTAAAGAAAACTACTCTGAAATGGGAGATAGGCCTCTATTTTTAACCTTTAAAATGGACATTTACAAAAAAATGATAAATGCTTAGCAGTACTAACCGCTTCCAAGGGTATTGAGGCATTGCCAGTGGTAATAAAAGCAGGTAACTATCTGAAAGCAATTTGGCTGCCTGTGTGGTCATTTTAAACCCATTTACCCTCTACCCATTTCTTCACCAGATATTCCTTAAGCCTGTGTTCATCTGAGATCTTGGGTCTTGGTGAAGAAAAGAGATAGGGCTCTTGTTCTTTTTGAGCTCACATTCCAGAGGGGAAGACAATTTCACGCAGAGTGAAGCACTAAAATGAAAATTAATCAGGAAGGCACAGTCTGTTAAACCTTGGACTATTGGTTTCAGCTCTGGTAGTGATCCTAGGATCATGAGATCCAGCCCTCCAGCATACTCTGGGCTTAGCAGAGTCTGCTTAAGATGGTCTCTCCCTGGTGCCTGGGTAGCTCAGTGGGTTGAGTCTGCTTTCCCCTCAGGTCATGATCTCTGAGTCCTGGATCAAGCCCCACATTGGGCCACCTACTCAAAAGGGAGTCTACTTTTCCCCCTGACCCTCCCCCCTTCCCGTGCTCTGTCTCTTTCACTCTCTTTCAAATAATAAAATCTTAAAAAAAAAAAAAAGCTGTCTCTTTCTCTCCATTGGCCCCCCCTTAGCCTGCCAACATCCCCCCCACGTGCGTGTATGTGCGCACTGTTTCTCTCTCTCAAAAATAAACTTTAAAAAAAAGAAAGAAAGAAAATCAGTATGATGTGAAGGAATAGAGGTGCTCATTTATTCCCTTTTAGACCTCACAGAGAAGATGACTTTGATTTGAAACCAGAGTGACAAAGAGGCAACCACATCTTGCAGAAAGTTACGAGAAGCAAGAAGAAGTACAAAAGTCTTGTCTTGGGGTAAGAAAGGACTTTGCAGGAGTAAGAGCAAAATGCTGGTATGTCCCCAGGTCATAAGTAAAGGGTAACTGACAGGTTAAAGAGACAGGCAGGCCAGGTAACCAAGATGTTTGGATTTGACTCTACCTGCAGTGGGGTGGGAGAGCATTAAAGAGTCTTTAGTTCAGCAGTATTACATGATAATTCCCAGTAATTCTACAACTGGGAACTTATTCTAAGATATACTTGCAAAGACATTCTAGATGTGAACAAAACAAAACAAAAAACCTTTTAGATGAATGTATAAGATATTGTTCAGCCATGTCTGTAGTAACAGAACACTGGAAATAATGGGGGCTCGTTAACAAAATGATGATGCATCCTTGTAATGGTTTATTATAAAACTTTGTTAAAAGAAATTGTTCTATAGGTTGTAATATTGAAGGATTCCAGATATATGTTTAAGGGAAATAAAAAAGCAAGGTACAGCACATTGTGTATAGAAAAACATCTACAATTGCACCTTTTTTTTTTTTTCTGGAAAGATAAACAAGAATTTGATGGGGATGTATGTCTGGGAGCAACAGGAGTTCCCACTTCCTGTTTATACAGTTTGTTTTTCTGAAGTATTTGAGTTTTCTTCTGATGTATTTGTATTTCATTTAAAAAAAAAGTCAACAGAAATTAGCAGAGTAGTGAGATAATGGGTCAGTTTTTTATTTTTAATTTTCTGTATTGAAAGATTTCATAGGTAGCATAATATTAGAAATAAAACCTTCTAAATGGTGACTTTGCTAGACTTATTTTAGGGGCTATAGAAGGTTAGGAAAGATGGAGGGGAAGGTTGGGAGGGTGCCCAGCAACACCACTAGGAATCTTTATGAAAAGATTTATTGTGTGTGCTTCTGACCCATAACCGGAGAGGTAATTACTATTGAATATAAATAACTGAGGCTCAAAAAATCACAGTTAATTGATATTTAGTAGTAACATTTTTAAAAGTTAGACCAGAGAGTAAGCACTTCTGCAAGTCATAAATTTACTGCAAAGCTGACTCAATTATTAAGTAAAAGATTTGGATTTTAGTACTAACTTTATTCCAGATCTAGCTATCTGATCTTGGGAGAGTAAATCAAGCCTTTAATTTCCCTTTCTGTATATAAAATGACAGTACTAGGCTAGATGATCCTGATACCAGCTCAAATTTTTCTGGCACAGAAATATGTTAAAATACACACATTGTTTCTGGGCCTTTCTAATAATACTAACCTGCTTTTCTGGAACTCTATTCCATAGGTGGAATTGAACCAAGCTGAATCCTCTGAACATCTTAAGTTTTGGCTCTTTTTCTCCCATAACTCCCTCTGCTCAGAATACCATTCCATGACAAACTTCCCATTTCTCCCTATCGAATTCAGCCCACTCTTCAGATAATCACAAGCTACTCCACACTGGAGGCCTTTCCTGTTCACAGAGATGACCCCTCTCACTCTTGCCTCTTATGCTCTTGAAACTCTTGTTAGTGCAGCTCTTAAGGCCCTGCCTGAGCCATCCGCTTCCATGTAGGAGATTATAAATTTCCTTAAGGGCAAGGATGATTTGGACAGCATCTTGTTTTGTAAAAGAGAAATGCTTTTTTGTGTTCTTAATATTGCATATTAAAAACTCATCTGTAAACTGATAACTGCCATAGAGAAAGAAGAATCAATATTTGCTTCCTGAACATTTTCACTAGAGACCTCTCTGAAAATTCTAAATCCTAGGAAGAATTTTTTTTTCTCAAAGACGTAATTTATTTATAAATCAAAGAAGCCAAGAAGCCCTTAGCCAACCCCTAACCCTTTCCTGAGCAAAAACGGAGAGAATGGAGATGGCTGTCCACCTCCTCTCAAGGTTTTTGGATGAAACAGGGACGTTGAGGCCCAGGGCTTCCTTAAAGACTCTGGTAGGACTCTCGCAGGCTGACCCAGGCACCTACCTTCTGATCCTGCTACCCACGGGGCTCCAGGGATGCTTTGGGATGCCCAGAGTAGTATCCCCAATCTCACTATCAGAATGCTGAGTATCTCCTTCTCTTGACTCTGCATTTGGGTGAGGAGAGGAGGACTCTGGGTTACCTCAGACACTTTCCCAAATAGACCTGTCTTAAAAGAGCTTATTATACTGACAATTGCTCCTTATTAATCTTGGAGAGATTGAGATAAATATAAAAGACATCGGCTACTTTATGTAAATAAGAGAAGTGCAAATAATTAAGTAAAAATAGAGTCACACTCCAAAACAGATACCTATAGAAGTTTAACTAAATGAACAGAGAGCACAGCAGTTCGAGAGGAAGGAATCTGACTTAAGAAATAATAAGAGAATGTGACGGGTGCTCACAAGTCCAGTTTTACCCTGGGGTTTTCACGACCCTGTGATCACTGTCTGCCTCACTGAAGAATTCCTGCCTGGAACTATCTGAACCATTTGGAGTCTGCAAGCCGAGACTCTTTCACTTTGGTAGTGAACAGCAGAGGGCAAGGAAGATTCAAGGGATGAGTTTGTCTTTGTCTTTGGGCTGTTGGGGACTCAGGGTCTCTCTGGGAAAGATCCAGGGACTGATGGGCTTCTACCTGTCTTCTCCTTTCTTTATTTCAGATGTATTCTGATACACTTTCCCTATATAGAGTCAATACACGGAATTATGCCGTAGCACAAAAACTTATTTCAGATCTAAATCAAAACCCGAAGAATGCGATTTGGCAATGAAAGCAGATTTCTCATCATAGCTATTAAGACCATTATAGCGCCTCTGGGGGGAAATCAGTCAAGGGCCTGTGAGGGGAAACCTCAAGAGCCTACCTCTACGTTCTCATTCACATCTTCTCTCTCTATATATCGATAGAGGTCTTAATGACCTGGCTGTTAGGAATTTCCATTTACTCCTCATTATCTGTGTTAATAGAAAAAGAGAAAATGCATGGAAAGTATCTAATGATGAATAAACTTCTTTGAATTAGCAAGAAATAGCCAAACCTTCTGCTGCTCTCTCTCTGATGTGCCCCCGTTCAAACTCTACAGGATGCCTCAAGAAAGTGGAGGGTCTCAGTGGGCCTCTTTCCCACTATGATCCAACCTTCACCCACTGGAGTCATCATGGCGGGGCAGGGGACAGTGACTGGGCCTTTGGAAGAGCAGGGAGGTCAGTCTCATGTACATTTTAGGACAGCCTTTTACCACCTTTGTGACTTGGGCTAAGACTTATTAACAGCGAATACCAATTAAACTCCTAAAGATGTATCTTTTCAGCCTGTTCCAGGCCAGGTAACCTAAGGGAGGAGAAAAAGAAAGCTCCAAATATTTTTCTTATGAGGAACCTCTGAAGAATATCTTCATCTGGTTTCAGGACTAAGAATAATTGTGTCATCTCAAGTAATTGATCTATTAGAAAGACTCCTATGCATTGTTAGAGCTCTTGGAGGCAAATCTGGAGCTTGCCCTTGTACCAAGTATTTAGCTTAATATAATACACATTTTTTTAAACCTCATTCCTTTCTCTGCATCATTTGAAACTTACTTTTTTTTTTACTTTATGATCTTGAGGTATTTTATGCATCCTTCTGCTGTATTTTATATATAGCAGAATAGGAAAGAAATGGGAGTGTGTAAGAAGGGACAGAAGGGAGAAAAAGAAGGAGGGAGGGAGGTTGAGAGGGAGAGAGACCTACCAGCCTCAAACGAAGACAGACAAGACCTGACAGGAAACATCATTTCAGCTGTTTGTTAGAGAAGGAGACCTTGAAAGGGGGGAAAAGTGGGGCACATAGAGGAAAGAGTACTAGACTGTTGTCCAAAAGGCCTGAGTTCTTTCTTAACCCAGCCATTAACCTACTGGGTCATCCTGGCAAAACCCTTTACCATTCTGGCCCTCGGTCTCTTCCTCTGTGAAATGAAGATAGTGGGCAATGTGACCAGAAGAGCCCCTCCAGGCCTAATGTTTTAACGGTTCTTAGCAGGCAAACGAGGCAGGGGGAGATGACTTCAAACTGGCCAGCCAGCAGATAGCTGTGCTACCCCCGGCCTGACCATCTAGGGTTCATGTGCTCTGAGCATGGCAGACACTCCCAGGAGCAGATCCCTTTCAACCAGTTCAACTTAAGCCTAGAGTCTTTCTCAATTAGACTATGTAGAAAACTCTTACACTTACTCAACTGTCTTGAGAAAAATCTTTGAAAGAGGTTAGAGGGTATTTTACATTGGAGATTAAGATTAAGATTAAGATTAAGAGATTTTATATTGGAGATTGAAAAAGAATACTATCCAGAAACTAATAGAGTCTCTAAATTGCCAAGTGAGTAAGATAGTTCCTAAAATGTGGGTTGTCCAAGATCATGCCAATTTATTCATGTCTGACTGTTTGAAGCCTCATACTTGAAACTTTTAAAGCTGTGAATCATTTTTAAAAAATTAATACTATGTAATACCAATTATAAAGTCTAATGACTTATGAGGTGTCATGTATTTGACTGCACTTTCTAATCATTTTGGGTTTTCAAAATTGACTTTTCAATCAGGATGTAGAGGAAGAAAAAGAATGGGATTATTGGAGATAAGAAAATAGGGTATCAGACACAAGCAACAAATGCAACATTGGCTTGAAAAGAGATCTGAAAGTAAGCAACACTGAAAGAAAAACTTTCCCAAGCTAGAGAGAGATCTGGGGAAATACGGAAGTGAGCGACATAAAGGACATAGTTTGCAGTAAAAGTAGGAAAAATTTCAGAAAAACAGGGCCTATATTCTTATTTTTTTCTGTATGGACATGGACATTCCCTGTTTTTGCCTCTCCCGTTTTGGTAACTGCATCCCACTGCTTTTTGGGGAACTTCGGAAAGCTTCTTAATTCTTAATTTAGTCATGGGGCAAGCTTCCCTCTCTCAATCACAGGGATAAAGTGAGCATTTGACTCAGGCTAAGGAATCATAGTATCCTAACCCTCTGTGTCCCCAGAGGTGGACACAGGTCCAAGCTGAACCAATCAAAGTTTTCTTTAGGGTTACGCTGTAAGCCTGATTCAATGAACTTTAGCTATCTTCAGGATTCCTCTTCAGAGAGAAGCTTGGAGTGACCTAACTCTGATGACCTATACATTGTAAGAGTCCTTTCTGTTCCATATATAGCCATTCCTGGTCCAAAGAGCCCCAAGCTAAGTTAAATCATGATCCCACAGTTTTCAGGTGAGTCTAAAGGGCTTCTGACATGTCCCTTGGGGATCGTTTAAGGTTTCTTACACCTTAAGGGAGTTTCTAGAATGGAGAAGGGATAAGGTGTAGGGATCAGAGAAAAAGTAAAGGTCAAAGGATTCTTTTTTGTAAGACACAGTGGAAAGAGAAATGTTGCCAAGTGCAAAACGAACTTCTATAAAATACTAATAATTAAATCCTGGACTGCCAGTTAAGAGTAATACCTCAAATCCTCCTAAGATTCTCTTTACATGGCACCTGAATATGAAGTTATTGCCACATACCGATAGGGGACCAAGAGATCATCTCACTACTAACATTGGATCAAGTGAAAGAGAGACTAGCAGAATCTGGGAAGTAACAGCTAGAACTTCCCTAAGCCCGAGCTACTGATAAGGCAAATGGCTCCCGTTTCACAAGGGAACACTTGGGTCTGCTTTCTCTCTGTCCATTAATCTGAATGCTCCTTAGTTTAAACATCACCATTTCCTAGATCTTTCCCTCAAAGATCTGCCATGTTGAAAGATATGACAAATATAGATTAATCTAATCACAAATAGGGGAATTTGTTGTAAAAATGGTTGATATTGTGAAATAACCAATTAAATCATATTACATAATTTTGATATTGTGAAATAACCAATTAAATCATATTACATAATTTTCCCCTGCACTCTTATTTCTATTGTAAAATATGTAGTCTAGGAAATAAATCTGTGGCCTCATTTCTCAATATTCTACCTCCCTCTATAGTTCCCAGGCTTAAGAAACTCACAGTTTTCCTTTGGACAACTACCCATCTTTTTGTGGTATTAGAACTGGTCTTAAAAAGGAGGAGGTCTTAAAAAGAAGATGATTCTATGTTTTCCAACTTACCGCTGCAATTCATTCATTCACTCATTCATTCATATATCAACTCATTTATACATTTATAACAGACGCTGAGTGAAGTCCTGAAGATACTCTCATAACCCCAGAGCCTATTGTGACAGATGACAGTAAATCCAACTGTTATAACATAGTGAGTAAGGATTCTGAGGAGTATATTATGGAGGTTACTTGAAGACAGAGTAGGGATATTTAACAGACTATGAGTTTTGGGGAAGGCTACCAGAGAAGATAACAGGAGTTGAGATTTGAAGGACAAGTAAGACCTCTAGGTCTGAAATCCCTTGACAGGAAGGTATGTGGTGCTATGGAAAGAGCATGATCTTTGGCTTTAGGCTTTGTACTGGTGGGCACCACTTTCTGATAGTTTTCTTCAGACAAGTACAAAAACAATAGTTTACTATTTCCCACACTTGAGTTTAATGCTTTGCAGGCATGGTCTTTTTTAATCCTCACAACAGACTTGTGGCCCAGTTCTGTTAAAATATTCACAATTTACAGGCACCTGGGTGCCTTAATCGGTTAAGTATCGACCTTTGGCTCAGGTCATGATTCTGGGGTCCTGGGATCAAGTCCCACATCAGCTCCCTGCTCAATGGGGAGTCTGCTTTTCCCTCTCTACCCTACCCTGCTGCTTGTGCTCTCTCACACTCTCCCTTGGATAAATAAATAAAATCTTTAAAAAAAAAAGAAAAAAAAGAATATTCCCAGTTTACATGAAAGGAGCTGCAGGAGGGTAAGATATCTTCTAATGCTTCCATAGTTAGGGGAGACTTTGGGAGAAGGAATACAGGTAGTCTTGTTAAGAAACAATGCTCTTAGGGTACCTGGATGGATCAGTGGGTTAAGCCTCTGCCTTTGGCTCAGGCCATGATCTCAGTGTCCTGGGATAGAGCCCCGCATCAAGCCCTGCATCGGGCTCAGTGGGAAGCCTGCTTCTCCCTCTCTCTGTGCCCGACTCTTTGCCTATTCGTGATCTCTCTCTCTGTCAAGTAAATAAATAAAAACTTAAGAAAAAAAAAAAGAAACAATGCTCTTAACCAACACAAAATTCTGTCTCTTTTACCTTTGTGTCCTTCTCTAAAAGTGAGGATTAAATACAGTAAAAGGTTTGAATGGATAAATTTTGTAATGTGATTACCACAGCACCTGGGGCAATAGCAGGCATGATGTTGATGTTATGATGCTTATCTCAATCTCACGTAGAACAACAGAAGAGTGAAAGATGGTCCAAGCCAGTCACCTCTGTTCTATAAATGAGGAAATGTTGAGATCTGGAGAGGTCAAGTGGATTTTGCAAAAGCATTTGTTCTCAGAATCTGCTCATTTAGAAATACTGAAACCCTCACACTTTAAATCACTGGCAAAGTCCCCACCAAGAGAACAGTCTCATGAGCTTCAGCCATGGTCCATGACAGCCGCTGTCAGCCTGTCAACTTCCATGACCTTAGCAGCCATTCAGTGTAGTTAGTTCCATAAGTTCCACAAACATCATGTTCTTTATTTAAAAAAAAGGAAAAGAAAAGAAAAGAGAAATAAAAAGCCCAAGTTTTATTGTAAGGCAATATAACATTATAAAGAATATGTAAAAATAAAAAAAGCGGTAGAGGGTACCTCTCATAAGGTCTCCCTGCTAACACACTGTCTGCATTCACCACTTACTAGCTGGGAGATCTGGGCAAGGTATTTATCCCTGTGTGCTTCAATGTTCTCAGCTACAAAAAAAGAATAACAATTCCTACCTTATATGATTGTTCTGTAGATTAAATGAGCTGCAATGGGGTACCTGGGTGGCTCAGTCAGTTGAGGATCTGACTCTTGGTTTCAGCTCAGATCTTGATCTCAGGGGCAAGAGATCAAGCCCCAGGCTCCATGTTCAGCACTGAATCTGTTGGAGATTCTTTCCCTCTACTGTCCCCCCGCTCCTCCCTCTCCCTGCCCCTCTGCTCCTCACTGGGCTCACATAAATATGTACTCTCTCTCTCTCTCAAATAAGTAAGTAAATAAAATCTAAACAAACAAACAAACAAACAACCAAATGAGCTAATATTTACAAAAGTGTTTAGGGATCAAGAACATAATAAGCATAATATACATGTTCGCTAAATAAAGAAAAATAAAATGCACTAACTCACTGATGTAGAAGAGGGGACCTCTGAGCTGAGACTTGAAGGAATTCATCTTGGAGAAAAACTGCGAAGACATTCCAATTTCTCATTGGGAAAAAAAGCATTTGCAAAGATCCAGAGACCTTACGATGCTGAGTGTGATGATGACAACGATGACTATAACAACGATGAAGGCAAACAAACCTCTATTGAAGATAGACAATGTATCAGACCCTTCACTGTCTCTTATTTAACCCTGTCAATATCTCTGCGATATAGATTTTACTAGCTCATAATCTATCTCATAATACACTTAAGGGAGCAAGGGGTCAGATAAAATGATAAGAGGCAGAAGCAGGCATGCAGTTTCAAGTCTGACTAAAGTATTTGCCCATGGTTGGGAAATTCCAGTTTCCCTTGAGTCTTGGAAGCTAGAGGCAGAGTGGTAGGAGGTAAATTAGAAAGTTGGGCAGAAGTCAGATCTTAAAAGAGTTTGTGTGTCATTTTGATTTTAAGGAATTTGGACCTCATTCTTTATATAATGAGGAGTTACTGAAGAATCTGTTCACCAAGGGGCAAGATAAGTTTTGCATTTTTGAACAATTATAGAATCAGGAACACATTATGAAGGATGAAATTTCCAAACGATAGGCCACTTTGGCCAAGGAATCGCACTGCTGTTGAGTACACCCAACAGAGGTGAAATGAGGTATTTAAACAAAAATTTGTACATGAATGTTCACTGCAGCATTATTCATAATTACCCAAAGGTTGGAACAATCCAGTGTCTTTCAACTAATGAATGGATAAACAAATTATGGCACATCCATAATGTAGAATATTATTTGGTCAGAAGAAGGAATGAAGTACTAATGCATTTACATCATAGATGAATCTTGAAAACAGTATGCTAAGTGTAAGAAGCTAGTCACCAAAGATCTCACATGATGTGATTCTACCTGTATAAAGTGTCCAGAATAGGCAAATCTACAGAGACAGAAATTAAATTGCTAGTTCCCCAGTGGCTCAGGCAGGAACTGAATTCAGGTTTATCTTACAGCAATGATCTTGACCTCAGTTCCTCCCCCAAAGTGTGCCTCTGTCTATAACGCACTTTATCTCACATCTGAGATAATATTTATAAAGAGTCTGTGTGCCTGGCACATAGTAAGTGACAAAGCAATCTATTTTAACCCCTACTACCCACTTAGATGTCAGTGATAGGTAAAAGGTATGTGGTTTCTTTTGGGGGGTGATTGAAATGGTGTGATTGTAATGATGACCATACAACTCTGTGAATATACTAAGCCTATTGAAATGTACACTTTAATGGATATATTTTATATCTCACTAACACTATTACAAAAAGAAAAAAAAATAGACAATATGGATACCAGCATTCAGAGAGGGTTGGTAAGGAGCAGGGAAGACACATTTTGAATGGACTTAGCAAATGACAGGCAGAGAATAAAACATTTCATACAGATTTTCTCATTTATTTCATTCCTATCACATTCTCATACAGTAAGATTTCTTAAAAATCCTCAATTCACAAGAGTGTAAACCTTGGCTCATTGTAATTTCAAGATCTTTGCCCTTGCCATTGTCTGAAACATGATGCCTCCATGTGAATCTCTCTTATGGCAGCTTATTTATTTTTGTCCTCAGTTGGGTTCTTACCTTATTGTTCCTTTCTCTTCCTATTTCTAGAGGGTAGGTGTTTTCAATAATCATTCCAGGTTCCCTTCTAGAGCATTACTTCATTCAAGGCATTTTAATATTCATTCAGATTGTAGTGTACAAATCTAGCTGAAACCCTCTGATACTCTGCTAAAAGGGGTTTTGGTATTTTTCTTTTTTTAGAGTTTTCCAGTAACTTTCCATTGTCCTACACATGACGGGGTTTAACATTCTTTGTTCACACTTCTTTCCTTCTAGATTTTAAGTGACATCAGAGGTAAAATAATTACAAATAGTCACAGTGTAGTGTCAGTGGGTAGGAAGTGGGTAGTAGGGGTTAAAATAGATTGCTTTGTCACTTACTATGTGCCAGGCACACAGACTCTTTATAAATATTATCTCAGATGTGAGATAAAGTGCGTTATAGACAGAGGCACACTTTGGGGGAGGAACTGAGGTCAAGATCATTGCTGTAAGATAAACCTGAATTCAGTTCCTGCCTGAGCCTCTCGCTAACCATGTTATCTCTGGAATTCCTGAACTCCTCTAGGATTCCGTGTTCTCAGCTATAATACAAGATGACAGAACCTATGTTTTAGGGGTACCGTATAAAGAGTTTAGAACAGTACCAGGCAAAAAATTCTAAGTGCACCAAGTTCTAAGTGCATTCTAGAGCCTCAATTTCGACTTTTTAGATTTTTTTGTTTTGCTTGTGAAAGGCTTCCGTGGATAGGGAACAAATGGCCTGGTATGCTTTTTCCACACACAGTGTGTGGTAGGGAGAGTGAGCTTTGGAAAAGGCACATTTGGGGAGCAGACCCCAAGTGATACTTCCATGGAGATGATGAAGGTTGAGAACTCAAGCCTTTCTGCACTGGTGGGTCAAGGATTTCCCAGAAGAGGAGCTTCTAAGCTAAGAGCTGGAGAGTGAATTGGAGCCCTTGAGGTTATTCGTGGTGCCTGCCCAGCTCCGTCTTCTGTTTCTCTGCCTTGCCTTTCCTGTCCTACACTCTGGGGACTTGGTGACTGAACACCTAGACCTGTGCTGTACCTGAAACTGACCCAAAACCCCCTTAGGAAGCTACATACAAGAACAGCTGCACACTCCTGCCACACAAACTTCTTGTCCATCTGGGGAGGTTCTAGAGACGTCAAACCTGTGGGGGTCTCCGAGGTGAACGCTTACTAAACAGCTCTGCCAGTTATTGGCTTTGTTCTCATTCAGGACTCTGCAGCATGATATTGTGAAGTTCCTTTTGGACGCAGCTGTGTTTTCACAGGTCAGAGAAGACGAGGACCTTCTGCTTGTAGAGACTTGCCCTTGATGGCTAATAGAAGATGTTTATCGCCTTCTCACCTGCAAGTCGGTAGGAGCAGTTTCGCCCTTCAACCCATGTGAGCTCAGAAAGCACACTGGTCTAAACCCTGAAGAAGAAGGTAACTTCATTTTAGCAAACCTCTTTTGCAGTGTGGCAGAATGAGGGAGTTTATGAGTGACACTGACTTTATGAGATTCTTCTCTGACTTTCAGATTACCTAGATTTCAGCCATGGAATTCTAATGTCCATGTGTCTAAAGACACAAGACTTTACCTTGGGTGACCGTAAAGCAAAGTAATTTTGGTAGAAGGAAGGTGGGCTGATGAGGTCCCAGGGGTTTCTGGTTTGCGAGAATTGCCACATAGAACTGCAGACACAGTTGCAAGCACTGTGTTCTTAGTATATCATGGCATCATGTTAAGCAGCTGACATTTGTTATATCTTTATACCTTGTAATTCTCACAGTCACCTTGCTGTATTATCTTTTCTTCACAAGATGAGAATATTGACATTTAAAATGATGAGTAACTTACCCAAAGACATATAAAGTGGGAGGTTTGGGATTTGAACTCAACACCATCAGAATCAAAAGACTATGTTTTATTTCTTCCATGACAACATGCACGCTAAGACTGTACTCCTCATGTACTTATTTATATTCACTCATTTAACATTCACAGAGTATCTGCCAAGTGTGGAGAACTGTCCTAGATGCCGGTTTTTCGAAAATAAATAAGTTTCTCTCCTGGATTTGGACGATATATTGTTGAATCCCCTTAAACCGGCAAGACCAGTGGTTGCCAAACATTATTGTGCTTTTCTATCAGTTAAAAAAAATCAATGATCTTCCCACATATATATTTCTTTTTTGAAAACTACATACATGTACTACTGGTATATATTCTGTATATTTTATAAAACATCAGATAAATCAAAATTTAAAACAATGAAGAAAAATATAAATAAAACATTTTTAAATTAAGATTTAGTGTTTTTTTTTCCCACACACCAAACAGGTATTATATACCCTAGTTTGGAGATTGTTGAAGCAGAATAGGAAGTCTATAATATTTCTCTATTACTCTTCAGGAATTCATGATCCAGTTGGTATTTGGGCCATGGTGCTTGTTATTTGAGAAAGCCTCCATGGTCTCCTGGATGACTCAGGAAAGGCTTGATGAAATAGGTGACATTTGTCCTGAATGGTCAAGAATGAGTAAAAGTGAAGGCTAGTGGAAAAGAGGACATTAATTTCACACAGAAAGAATGGTAGGGACAACATCATGCCTTTGAGAAAACCTAGTGTATGTGAAAGGAATAAAAAATGTAGTATGTAACTAGAACAATGGGTGTGGGGCAAGAATAAAGCTGGGGAGTTCACTGGGATCAGACGATGAAGGGTTGTTTATGCCATGCTGAGGTCTTGGACGTTACACCTTAGGTAAAAGGGAATGGCTGAGTAAGTAGAGAGAATTGGGAAACTATTGCCATGACTTGGGAAAAATGTAATAAAGCAGGAACTAAGGAAGTGGTGATGGGATGGGTGGAGGAGATGGATTCAGGAACTACAACTGCGTTCGGATAGAAAGAACTTCATTGGTCAGGAGGTGTGGGCATGAGGGAAAGGGAGACACTGAGGAAGAAACCAGGATCTCTGTTAGGAGGGGAGTGGAAAACGACCACAGTGGCTGAGATAAGAACCCTTTGTTTCACTTTTCAGGGATCAGCCTCTGGAACAGAATAACCTAGACTGAATACCTTGCAGGATTACTGTTTACCTCATGTGATCTCTATCAGTCTATTACCTCTCTGACCCACACCCTTCTTGTCTGTGCAACTGGCATCCTCTGGTACTCTGTGGCAATGCATCAGTGGAGAGAAAATGCTGTAAGCAACTGAGCTAGCAGGCTCTGGTATTTTGGTCCTTCTAAAAGACTTGTCTTGTAGCTGCTGTAGCAAATTAGCATCAATTTGGTGGCTTAAAACAGAAATTCATTCTCTCCCAGCTTGAGAGTCCAGAAGTCAAAAATCAGTATCACAGGGCCACGGTTAAGGAGTCAACAGGGCTGTGCCCCCTGTTGGGGGAAGAGTCTGTTCCTTGGTTTTTCCAACTTTTGATGGCTGTAGTCATTTGTTGGTTCCTGGGAGCACCTCTCCAACCTTCAAAACCAACATCTTCAAATCTCTATTTGCTCTGACTTGCATCACTTTTTCTCTGTGTATCTGTGTTAAGTCTCCCTGTGTCTCCCCCATGTAAGGATATATGTGGTTACATTCTGGGCCCACCTGGATAAACCAGGATAATCCCTCCATCTCAAAACCCTTATTTAATCGCATCTACAAAGACTTCTTCTGCCATAGAAGGTGGTATTTATAGGTTCTAGGGATTAGGACCTGATATCCTTAGGTAGCCGTTATTCAGTCTACAGTAGCATTTTATTTAGTATTTTAGAGTTTTCTGATTTTATGTGATGCAAGCTAGAGTGAATTTCTTCCTGGATTGATTTTTCCCCCCATGGGAAAGAATGAATAAGCTTGGGTTGTAAAGGTTTGGAAACACTTTCCTTTAAGATCAAATGAGCCCTACACTTGTCAGATCCTTCTTCTTCCTTCCTTGTATATCAAACAGTTGGAAATTTGGCATTATGTAGCCATAGCTCATGAATAAAGGAAACTATATGCTTAATCATTTCATTGATATTCAAAGTTGCCAGGTAACACTACTTGTATTTCCTCTACTTTCAGTAGAATAGATTTACTTAAAATAATTTATTTCCCAAAGAGAATAACTTCTATCACATTTTTCTGGCACTGTGTAATTTCAGAATATACAAATACAATATTTGAGGACCATGACATGGTGACTATGATACACAACTGAAGAATGGCCCGTCAGTCACGATCTACTCTCCTTTTAAAAGACCTTCATGTACACTGGAGGTTGGAAAGCCAAAAACTATGTTGACCACTCTTCTTTGCATCTATAATCTGCATGTAAATTATGTTTTGTCTATTAGATGCAGTCACAACACATTTGGAAGGAATAAGGTTGTAAAGAAAAACTCTGTTTCTCCCTACTCTGCACTTTGCTTTCAATACTTCTCATACTGCATGTAAAGGTTTTCCACAGTAAGAATTTTCTGATTCTCTGTAGACATCAGCAGGGTGTCCTACAGCTGAACTCAACTTTGACCCTATCTACACTATCTACTGGGACATACCATCCGATCCCACAGGTGAAGGAAGGGCTCAGTTACACAAGACTCTGCCCCTCTCCCTAGTTCAGATGCTAATCTGAAATCCAGGTTATTCCCTGTGCTTCTGTCCTGCCGGCTACAAATTGGAGATTTGTAATCTCCTTGGATTCAGTAATGCTACAGTAGCTCACAGAATGGAGGAAAACAGTTTATTACTGATTTGTTTTAAAGGATTCAATTTAGGAATAGCCAGACAGAAGAGATGGAAATGGGCAGTGTATGGGGGCAGGGCATGGAGTTTCCCGGCAAGGTGGGGGGTGGGGGCGGTGGATGCTGAAAATCCCAACAGTCTGAGCACAGGGTTGGTTCCCCTAGCAATCAACCCTTATCCTGAGGCTATTCAAAAGTTACCTCATTAATTTAAACTCAGGTGTGATTGAAAGGGGCTTGTTATGAATATTAAAAGATACCTTTACCGTCTTTATCATTAAGGAAATTCCAAGGGGTTTAGGAGCTCTGTGTCTGGAATGAAGACAAAAACCATATATTCCTTATTATAAAACACAATATGGCAAAGGTATCTGGGAGCCATCTTTCTTTCCCTGGTCTTTTCTTAGAGCTAGCAGGTTTTTCTGCAAGTTTTCTTGTGTCTATTCTTCAGCTTCCTGGGTGTGTATGCATTTGTGGGAGAGCCAAGACCAGTAGTGGCAGTGACTTGACTCCAGTAGCCCCGTTCCTGGATCAAAGCTGTAGTGTGCGCTTGGCTCAATAATTCCCGGGATGGCCTCAGAGAGCTTCCCTCCCTCAGTACTTCCACTCTGTCATATTCTAGGACTCATTCTTGGAGACAACCTAGAGCCCTCTGCATGAGCCTTTCCAACCATTCTCATCAGTACCTAGTTTCCTGTATTCGATTCCTTTCTGCTTAAAATACTTATAGTTGGTTGAGTGTGTGTTCCAGTAAACATGACTGCTACAGTTGTCAGGGAACACAGAAGTGCATAGAGATCAACCTTATTTTGGGATTCTGCAACCTTAGCCTTCATTCTTAGGAAACATGTCTTCATTCCCACCCCTCATATGTCCACCATTTTCTTTTCATTTACAAAGCTTCGAGCAAAATATAAGATGTAAATATATGATATATAATTTCTAATTTCTCAAGACTAAAGCTCTTGGTTTTTCCCCTCTAAAACATGTCAAAAAGTAATTCTCAAGAAAAAAGAAAACACATAAGAAAGAAGAAAACATATGTCGTGTTTTATTACGTATTATGTGTGGGATTGTGTTAGCTAAAGTCAGGCCAAATGTTAACTTTATTGAAGATGAGATGGCTTGTTCATTAATCTGATTTGTCAGCTGATGCTTGAAATGGTAATCGCTGGCTTTAATTATATGCATTTACTGATAAAATATCATGGTTTTCTGATGTTGAGCAAAATAAGGCAATCAGAGAAAAAGACAATTAGATGGCTTCATTTATGTGTGAAATATAAGGAACAGCTAGAGGATCATAGGGGAGGGGAGAGAAAACTGAATGGGAAGTCATCAGAGAGGGAGAAAAACCATGAGACTCTTAACAATAGGAAACAAACTGAGGATTGCTGGAGGAAAGGAGGGTGAGAGGATTGGGTGGGTGGGTGATGGGTATTAAGGAGCGCAAGTGATGTGATAGCATTGATAAGTTATTGAACACCACACCTGAAATGAACCATGTACTATATGTTGGCTAATTGAATCTAAGAAAACAGAAAATAGAATATATGAGAAGCTCTAATAGAAGATATACAGAAATGCTTCCTACTGTAGACTCTGAGCTTGACTCCTGCTTCTTTGTTTAAAAGAAAGGACTCAACAGAAGTTACAGAGCCAATGGCGATGTGTTAGTGGCAAATGGAGATTGTCTATCTACCCAGAAGAAATGAAAGAGGTTGAAAAAAAAAAAATCTCACCACGGGATCCAAAGTTATTTGGCTCTATGTCAGTGTTCCCCCCAAATAATTTCAAACATGAAACAGAAAAATAAATCAACAAACAAAAAAAGGGGCAAAAACAGAAAACAGTAAAATGGTCGTTCTAAACTTAACCACATTGATAATTGTATTAAATGTTAATATTCAAGAAACTCCAAAAAAAAAGTAGAGATTTTCCAAATAGATTACAAAGCAAGACCTAACTGTTTGCTGTTTTGGCAGACACCCTATAAATAAAAAGATTTTGATAGGTTGAAATAAACGCATGGAAGAGAAGAGGTAGATCATTCATGCAATAAGCATACAAAAGATGGAACGGCTATATCACTATCAGCTATGACAGACTTCAAGGCAAAGAGTATTGTCAGAAATAGAGGAGGAGACTTCATAATGATAAAAGACTCAATTCATTAAGAAGGCATAACAATAAATCCATAGAACTAAGTAATGGATTGGATCACAAAATCAAACCCAGCTGAATGCTATATACAAAGAATTGCCTACAGCAAACTTTAGACAGATGAAAATTAAAGAATGCATAAAATTCTAACAGAAAAATGTGAGCAAGGCAAGGATAGAGGTTATGATCAAAGTATAATTGAAATTAAGAGATAAGTAGTGTACTTTATAATACTAAAGAGTTTAGTGATATAGAAATCATGAATATCTATGCATATAATAAATATATGCATACAATAAAATAACCACAAAATTCATTAAGCCAAGATTATGATATTATATCATTATGATATATTCATTGATATGATATATTCATGATAGGATATATTCATTATTACATTCGTTAAGCCAAGATTATGAGAAAGAAAGGAGAACTAGTCAGAATTATGTTAATGGCAATAGACATTACTTACCATCTCTCAGTTCAATATATAACAACTGGACAAAAGTAAATAAAATACTAAATACCATTTCATGAAAGTAGATTTGATTGATAGGTATTAAAACTAGAGAATACAAGTGTCCACAGTAAAGACACAAAATATGCTTATTGATGGTTTGTAATCTCCTTGGTTTCAGGTATATTCTGAAACTAGCCCTCATATTAAGAGGGCACAAAGAGACTGAAGAAAGAGGCAAGGCATTCCATATTGGCAGGTGGCAGGCTTAAAAAAGAAGGGAACTTATAAACAGGGGTTATCTTGGGCATAGCAAGATGGGTAGATTTCCACATACTGCCCTCCAACCACAAAATCATAAATATTTATATAGATCCCTCAACTGAGTTCAGTCACTTATGCTGTCTGCGTGGTCTCAACACCACATCGTTCTCAAGGCTAGGTCCTTGGAGCAGCCTCTGCGACCAGGGGAGTAAGAAGTATGTACATTCCAAGGATGGGAGAAGAGACGAGTTGTCTCTGATTGCCAGGGTCCAGCTTACTGGTTAACTGTGGTTATGTCTTCTAAGTGCCCTCCCCCAACAATTATATATTAGACTTCCAAGGAATACTCAATAAATATACTCTGATGAGAAGAAGATGAAGAAGAATATGTTTGAGGAAAAAGGACAATGTTGACCTAATAATTAAAAGAAAAAAAGATATGGAAGAAAACTAAAAAAAAAAAAATAATAAAAAGACTCTTAACTATAGAAAACAAATTGATAATTACCAGAGGGGAGGTGGGTGGGAGATTGGTAAATAGGGTGTGGGGATTAAGGAGTGCATTTGTCCTGATGAGCACAAGGTCATGTAAGAAAGTGTTGATTCACTGTATGGTACACTTGAAACTGCTATCACCTGTATGTTAACATACTGGAATTAAAATAAAATCTTAAAAACAAAAAAAAAAAAGAATAATTTTATAGAAACAGTGCCATTCAGTGTGGGATAGATAAGAAGTAAACAAGATTCTTGTTCTCTAGAAGTTTACAATCTAAGATGGGAGAGAGATAAGAACCTTTAAAATACAATTCAACAGAAGAAATGTGCTATGAGAACAATAAGAATTTGTACTCTGAGAGCACATATGGGGAGAGCAGTCCCTCATTTGTGGTGGCAAAGTTTGAGTTAGAATTTTTTTTAGGTTGGGCTTTTCCAGAAGCTGATGCCGAGACAAGGATTTGAGAAGTAATTTTAGGAAGCACTGAAAAGGGAGTGGGAAATGAGTCAGGAAATGGAAAAAAGCCAAACTGTATGAGGAATAATTAGGGTTCTATCCCACAGGGGACCACTGGGAAACAGTGAACTGTGTACCTCCCCGTTGTCCCATCTGGAGAGTAAAGTGTTGTGGTATTCATCTCCAACTGTTCACCATTAATTCAGGGCTGCTTCCAGAGGTATCAACGCATCAATACTTCTGGCCTTCTTCTCAAGTTGGGCACACATCTGTGGTCTGACAGTCATAGGTTCTCAGGGCTATAGATAGAGCAACAGGAGTATCTCTGCCATGTTGTATAGGGGTTCAACAGATGAAGACTATTTGTTGAATAACATAGATGGACAGATGGATGAATGAATGAATGGATGCATGGCTTAGTGGGATGGATAGAAAGGAATATTTATGTGAGATAAAAAAAAATAAGACTGCTGAAATGGTAAGAGTATTATGGACTTTTGAACCTACCTTTTTTTCCTTTTTTATAGACGAGATCTTTATGTATGAATATTAACCATTTTTCTTTTATATATATTACTAATATATCTTCCTAGTCACCAGAATCTTAACTGTCACTAAGCTAGCTTTAGGCAATATTGGTTATTTTATTATATTTTATTTTAATTAGTAATATTTTATAATGATTACATACCAAAATATTCTAGATGGATTAGGCTAAATAAAATACATTATTAACATGATTTTTATTTGCTTCTTTTTACTTTTTAAATGTGGTATTAGAAAGTTTTAAATTACCTGTGTGGCTCACATCACATTTCTATCAGACACTGGACTTCCAATAGAACATTATACTCAAATCTTAAAGTAGGCTTAAGCCCCTTATTTTCAGGGTAACAGATAAATCAAAATGGGCAACAAAGCAGAAAAAGATGGTATCTGTGACACAGACTGAGAGCTGCTTCTCTGTATCCAGCTCAACTGTTGCATTTGCTGGGTAATCATGAGATTAAATTTTGGTTAATGAGATATAATTGGAAGTGTTGTGTGTGAGAGACACTGTATTCAGGATTGGTGACTTTTCTAAGAGAAATACTGGGGGGGGGGGGTTGCATTTTTTTTTTTTCTTCACCGAACGTGTATATGTGTGGGGAAATCCTATTTTCTATATTTTTTTGTTGTTGTTTTTCTGTTAACATTTCATTTCAGCTTTGAATTTTTACTAAATTTTCTCCTGACTTGAACATCTTGTTTCTAACCTGGGAATTTGAAATCTTGTTACTTCATGCTACCCTAATTTTTCCAAGGAGCTCAAACCATTCTGATACCAGAACACAGTAAAAATTCGCAGCCATTTCAAGCAGCTGATGGGCTTTTCATATAGTATCATTAACTGGTACCATCAAATGTTCTGAGAGGTGAATGTAAAATGTAAAAAGTATAGGTTTGTTTGTTTCTTTTTCGTAACAATAAACTTTCAAAGAGACGCCCCTCCCCCCCAATTGCCTTCCAAGAATTCTCCTTAAATTGGAGGTAGTTTGAAAGTCTTTTTCTCCTCCTTCCTCCAATCTATTGCCTGGAATGTGGATACAATGGCTGAGGCTCTAACAGGGACATTAGATGATAAGTTTGAAGGTCACAATTTAGTCATTGCCAGGAGATGAGTTAGAAAGATTCCTGACCTACTTCCAGTTTCTTCTACTTAAGAGAGAAATAACTTTCTATGGTGTTTAAATTAGTGTTATGTTGCGATTTTTCTATTGTATGTCCTGTTTGGAGACTGACCTTTGCATTAATCAGAATGTACTCTATCAGCAAAGACAGCTCCTCTACCGCTCCTGCAAGTCCTGCCAAGTACTTGGGGGCTCCTCTCTCACCATCTTGAAACCCATTTCAGTCTCTTGAGGGACTAATTCCTCTACCAGTAAGCTGTCCAGTGCGGGGAAAATAGAATCTCTCACGTCGCCCTGTCTCTTGCTGTCATGGTGCTGGTGGCCATGCTGGTGCCTGTAAGCATCACGGATGGAGGAGGGACGAAGGGCAGGAGGAAGGACTTTATTGGTTATTTTAAACTGAATGCAAGAAGTGCTGTTCATAAAGAAGAAATCCAAAAGCAACGAAGAAATAAACGAGGCTGTCTCGTTTGGGGGGTTCCATGAAAGATCCATGTCTATGAGTGTACTCGGTTTGGTGATGTATTTTTTATCACTCCAGGTACAATGTTATTTGGAAGGACTTCTGTACCTGGAGAACTATAGCCACATCAAAAATTGTATTCTTCTGCCTTTTTATCTCCCAGGGTAAATAAAGCACCTATTTCATATAATCCAATGCTCAAAAGTACTTTTCCAGTTTCTTTCTAACTGCATACCATTTTTGTACTGTGAATGGATATACTATGGTATATCTTTCCACATGATTTAAAAATATGATACTTGGTTTCACACCTGGTCTGTTGATAGTCTTGAATTCAATAGAATTCCAAGCAGAAATTCTATACTACAAAAACTTTGTTCTGGCAGGTAATACCAGTAAAGTGGAAATAGATATCTTCTCATAGCTCATGGCTGCTCATATGGAAAGTCTTTTAAATAGTGCTGATACACTAAGACTAATAAAGCCTTTCATAATGTAGGCATTCTGGGTTTTCTACTGTCCTATTAACTAATAACCAAGTTTCTGGTACTTGATTACTTATTTTTTTTTATGATCATTTTGTCTTTTCACTAGTGGTTACCTTATTGTCACTAAATATGAATTCATAAATCTATTTACTCTTTTGTGAAACAGGAATAATACTTCTAAAGACTTGATGAGAAAAAAAAACCAGTAAAAGTTATGTTGTCTGAATATTTTTGAAAACCTGCGTATGACTGTAGTCTTTCTCCTGTGCCTGTCTCACCATATTATGTTGGGTGTGGCAGTGGGAGCAGCTAACCGATCCCTTTAGTGCACAGGTCTTTGCATGGAGAGGAGCTAGGCCCCAAGAACTGTACTCGGGACCCTAAAACTGAATTTACATGATGAGATTCTAGACTTTTTGCTGGTGCTATCATGGGATGAGACTTTTAGAAGCCTCAGAAAGGACTGAGTGTGTCTTAAATGGAGGAGGAATGTACAGAAGGCCTTCTGTGGTGATCTTTAAATATGTTCACCAAAGGCTTAGCTACTCTTCTTTCTTAAGAGATGGAGCTTATTTTTCCTCTCCTCGAATAAGGTTTGAACTTCTTGGCTCTCTTCTAATGAATATGGTAAAGCAAAAGTGACAGTATATAGTTCTGGATGGAGACAAGGTCATAAGGGCATGGAGGCTTCCTTTGGGCTGTCTTTCCCAGGGAGAGTTTAGCCGCCATGCCATGAGGACACTCAGGCAGCCTACATAAAGGGTCTACGTGGCTATGGGCTGAAGTGTACTGTCAGCAGTGTGTGAGAAACTGAGGCTCCCTGTCAGTATGTTCATGTGCCATCTTGATGCTCTTCTGGCTCCAGTTAAACCTTTTTCCTGAAACCCCAGCCAACATCCTGACTACAGCCACGAGAGACATTCTGAGTCAGAACCATCCAGCTAAACTCTTCAAAATCCTGGTCACAAAAATTAAAAAAAAAAAAAAAAAGTAACCATCATTTCATTATTTATTTTTAAAAATTGTATTCATTTATTTGAGAGAGAGAGAGAGCAAATATGCTTGCGCCTGCACACACACACCTGAGTGGGGGAATGCGGAAGAGGGAGAGAGAGAAGTAGGCTTCCCGCTGAGTCGGGATGGGGTCATGACCTAAGCTGAAGGCAGACACTTAACCACCCAGGCACCCCAAGATAATTACTGTCATTTAAAACCATGGAGTTTGGGGATAATCTGTTACACAGCAATAGATAACTGATATAGTGGTGTAGTGGTGATGTACCAGTTAAATATGGCCATAAGTATGCCATGTACTGTTGGCACACAGTTGGCATATAAATATTTATATTTATAAATATTTTATATTTATAAATATATTTATATTTATAAATATATTTATATTTATATGCCAACTGACACAGAATCTCAGTGGCATATAACAGTAAGCATTGATTATGGGCCAGCTGGGGTTCAACTGGTCTGAGCTGAGCTCAAGAAGGTCGTTCTGTTGTCTCAACTGGGCTTGCATCGGGGGTGAGCAAAGGGTCATCCTTGGGATTTTCTCATTCTCATTCTCTCCCTGAACCACCAGGCTATTCCAGACATGTTCTTCTTTGAGGCTAAGAGGGCAAGCCTAATCCTTCATATGACTTTAATGCTTTTGGACATGACCCATCCAGTGTCACTGCGTAAGCCTAAGCAAATCACATGCTGGCCCCAAAGTTGGGGGGTGAGGGAAATCTTTTTTTTTTTTTTTTTTGGCTATTGGAATAAAACTTTATTTAGAAAAACAGGTGGTTGGCCCACAATCTCTCATTTGTTGTTTTCTAATCTTGAATGTACCATATTAATTGTTTTGTCATTCATCAAGATTTATAATTAAAACAGAACAGTTCACTCTTAGATCTTCTAAATTAATGTTTTTTAGTTTCCTATTTCTTTTAGTAGACCCTTAGTTTCAATTGGCATGTAATGTATTCAGATCTTCTGTGCTTAATGCTTCTGATTTTTAGGACCTGTTCTATCAGAGATTTGTTGTAATTGTGTAATCCATGTAACAATGAGCTAGAAAGACTCGGTTAGAAATAATTCCTTAGGGGCTCCTGGGTGGCTCAGTGGGTTAAAGCCTCTGCCTTCGGCTCAGGTCATGATCCCAGAGTCCTGCTCTGCCTACTTGTGATCTCTGTCGAATAAATAAATAAAATCAAAAGAGAAAAAAAAGATATAATTCCTTAGCTCTTACCTGAGTATGGGCCACAGGGTTACATTTAAAAGAGAAAGGTTATTTTGCTTTCATTTTAAAAATTTAAATTAAGGGGCAGCTAGGTGGCTCAGTGGGTTAAGCCTCTGCCTTTAGCTCAGGTCATGAACTTGGGGTCCCGGGATTGAGCCCCACATTGGGCTCTCTGCCTGGGAGGGAGGCTGCTTCCCCCTCTCTTTCTGCCTGCTGCTCTGCCTGCTTGTGATCTCTCTCTCTCTGTCTAATAAATAAATAAAAATTTAAAAATATGTGATATCATCTTAGGTTGATTTTGCTAAATTACACTTTTTCGTAGGAACATAATACATTCTCTCTAGATTTGCCTTAGAAAAGAGAGGAGCTGCCCAGTTTCATGACAAAAATTGTGTGGAAAGGGTGAAAACTTGGAGTGAAAACTCGGGGCTAATAAAGCCATCTGCCACAAGTGAGGCGAAGGGAGCAAGTTTTACAACAAATTGAAAAGGGCTTGAGAGGAGTAATAACCAGATAAGACTGCGTGGCATGGAAAGGAGGACTGAGGCTGCTTTCACTGACAATGAAGCCATAGGGTCTGCAGGGGGTCCAGGAAAGCCACTGGTGAAGGTGGTCGGACCGTAAACAAGTCTGCTATTTTGCTGAAACAGATACTGTCTTATACATTTATTTCACAGATGAGAGAAAAAAAGACACACCACCTCCAAAGATAAGCTAACACATTTAGGTAGAAATTACGAAGGTGATGTTGAGCTCAAATTTATGCTGGTGAGCCCCTTGCAAGTTCCAGCACCCTAGGAGTGTGAGTTATCATGAGAAAAGGGAATGAACACAGATATCCATTTTGAGTTTCCTTTGCACTAGATGTATCTAAAAAAAAAATTTTTTTTTTGGAGTTTCATGCTCAAATATCTTTTTTTTTTTTTAAAGATTTTAATTATTTATTTGACAAGAGAGAGACAGAGACAGAGAGGGAACCCAAGCAGGGGGTGTGGGAGAGGGAGAAGCAGGCTCCCTGCTGAGCAGGAGCCCAAAGTGGAACTCCATCCCAAGACCCCCGGATCATGACTTGAACCAAAGGCAGATGATTAACTGACTGAGTCACTCAGGTGTCCCTCAGATATCTTTTTATTAAATATAAACATCTGTTATGTTTATTTGGGGGAAATATTTATGTTACTTGAAAAATTTATTCAAATACATCCATACATATGACTAAGCAGTCCTTGGGATTTCAGATAAAGTGATGTAGTTTACAAACTGAACAGTTTAAGGAAGATTATATATTTAAGTGTCCAAATTTAGCTTTTTCCCTTAATTCAGTGAAATCTAAACAAATCCTTTTTTGGCCTGTGGCAGTCAGCATAAACATAGGTACTTGATCCTTCGAGTGGAACAAACAAAAAGTGTGTTACAATTTAAAAAAAAAAGAAAGAAGTAAAAGACAGAAGAATCCTTAAGTTAAATTCTGAGCTTGCCCATTTATTTCCATTTTACTCTTTCCACTTCAGTTTTCTGATCTGAAAAACAGTCATCGTGTTGTATCTACTGTTGTTTTGTTGTTGTTCTGCAAGATATACTTGGACAATGAACTTCACAAATCATTCACAGCTTTGGACTAGATTATTTTCCTGTTGCCTTCCAACAATAAAATACCAAAATTAAGTACAGTAGGATTGATCCAATCTGCTACAACCGGGAAGAGATTGGGCCTTGATAGGACTCATCCCACATCTCATTAATAAGAACGTGTTTTCTCTCTCAGCACTGAGGCCTGTTTTTAAAAATTTCCCACTGCTGAATTTTCTCCTTTGTACTAATAGGAGATGAGTGAATTTAAATAGTTTTACAATAATGAGTTAGCTCTATAAAGTGTTCTTTTTATCTATAGTAAAGATTTTATCCATAAAATTTCAAAATGAGCTGGAAAAAATACTTCAGTGTACAAGGCAAAATATATTATAGATTAAAATTATGTGACTCTTTCCCCCTCTGGATTCGTAATATTCTGGGTTGTGATTACATTATTTCCACCTTTAAAAATCATGCTTAAAAAAAAGAGAGTAGAGGCCAGGGGAGCAATAGCAACCTTAGTACCAAAGATGTTTACTCTGCTATTTTTTTAAGGGACGTTCCAATGTCCCTTTCTGAAATCAATGCTGGCCTTTGTCCTACAGGTGTCTAATGTTATTGAACAGAGTTCCTTGTATCAGATTACCTTAGGAGAGAGAAATGGCCTTTGGCAAAGGGATCACTAGCAGTTATCTCTAGTTTATTTATTTTAAAAATTTTTAAAAAAATTATTTATTTATTTTAGAGAGAGAGTGAATGAATGAGTATGGGGAGGGGCAGAGAGAGAGGAACTTGAGCCTGACGTGGTGCTTGACCTCAAGATCCTGAGATCACAACCTGAACCAAAAATGAGTCAGAGGCTCTCTTGACTGTACCACCCAGGTGCCCCACCTCTAGCAGGCTCAGGTGGCTTCTCTGTTTCACACAAATTTAGAATTTCTTGTTTCATGCCATTGTATCTCTTGGTGGTTTAACCTCTGTGTTTATTGATTTATTTATTTTTAAGATTTTACTTATTTATTTGGTACAGAGAGAGAGAGTGAGCATAAGCATGGGGAGCAGCAGGCAGAGGGAGAAGCAGACTCCCTACCCAGTAAGGGGCCTGATGCAGGACTCAATCACAGGATGCTGGGATCATGACCTGAGCAAAAAGCAGACACATAACCGACTGAGCCACCGAGACGCCCCAACTTCTATGTTTAAAGACAACTTCTCTCATGAATGTTTCTTAAGCATCAGAGGCATGTACAAGATTTGATGTCACTTTGGATAGCATGGGCAAAGACAAAGGACAGAGTTTAATAAATTGACATAAAAAATAAGTGAATGTTCTCCCAGATAATTTTTTCTTTGACATCATTTTCTGTGAAAGTTTCCATTTCATACCTGTGTTCCCCAGTTGAAGGGTAGTTCTCCTTATGTTATCAGTCCTGTGTAAATTGTTTTCCTGGTGGTAGAATGGTTGGTTTTTCCAAAAGTATTATCATTTTAATGTTAGGGTGTTATCACCATCCTAAAAGACAAGATGGCGGGGTGTGAAAAGAGAGTATGGTTGGAGCCCTGTGGCACATTAGAAAGTGCCTGCTCAGTGTCACAGTCAAGCCATCTGAGTTCTTCCCCTCATTTGGAGACTTAGTAGCTGTGATGATCTTGGGCAGATTGCTTAACTTCCTGCAAGCCTCATTTTCTTCGTAATGGAAGGCAAGGCAGGTTTTTCAGAGAGGGAAAGTGAAGTTCTAGGCAGGAAGTGCCTTCTCCATGAAGTAGGAGGCTGGACTAGAAAGCCTCTGGTTAAGGTATAACTCTTAGATTTTTACTTGATTCTTAGGTCTATGCCACATCAGAGTCACAGAAACGTGTGTTTCAATGATTTGTTTTTAAATTTCTTGAAAAAATTGTGTGTGTGTATCATTACTCATTTTTTAAATCCAATCAAAAGTACTAAAACCCATATTTTGAGAAATGTGTTAGGATAAGAGACATTGTCTTTGTATACTTAAAAATACTCATTTAGGAATTTTTCTTTAAAAATAAAGTAATTTTTATCTTAAAAATTAATTTGTATTATTACAGAAAATTTGAAAAACACATACAAACAGAAGAAAGAAAATATTTACATGCATGTCCTTGAAGTTACTTTAAGCACATTTTCTCCCAGGTTTTTTCTTTTCTAATGGTTTACATTGTTGTAATAATTGATAAATAATTAGTAGTCAGATTTTAGAAATAAATAACCAGTAATTAAAAATTAATATATTATTAATTTTAATTCTTTTTCCCTCTCTTCAGTGTAAAAGGAATTTTCACATATTAAAAATCTGGGGAAAAGTGTAAAGAAGAAGATTATGTTCATTTAGAGTCCCATCACATATTTTCCCCATATAAATGGACATCTGTGTTTGAAAATAAAAGTTTGATATCTACTGCTTCCCTTTTCTTCACTTATTTATTCCATTTTTTTTTTTGAGAGTTATCTATTTATTTTAGAGAGAGAGAGTGTGTGCATTCACACCAGTGGCAGAGGGCATAGGTAGAGGGAGAGAGAGAATACCAAGCAGGCTCCCCACTGAGCATTGAGCCCAACACAGGGCAGGATCCCAGGACCTATGAAATAATGACCCAAGGAGAGATCACATGTCAGATGTTTAACTGACTGAGCCAACCAGGCTCCCCTCTTTCTCTTAATCTTCTAAGCAGAGGTTACTAGTTTCTGTTCCATAGAGGCAGAGATAGTCCAGGAAAAAAAACAAAGGTATGTCAAAACGATACACAGATTCCCAAATTCTATACTAATATAACTTTTTCCTATTCTCAGTTTGCTCTTTTATAAAATTCAGAATTTGGACTAGATGTTCTGTGGTTGTGTCAAATCATCATATTGTATATTTTAAACTAACACAATGTTATGTCCACTACGTATCAATAAAGCTGGAAAATAAAAATCAGACCCCAAAAGTAATTATAATGTGAGATAGAATTTTGTAAAAAGCTAAGCACCAAAACAAATATTATAATAAAGGGAAGTTTCATGTATTGGTGGACATTGTTGAGTTTTCTAATTACAGTTTTTTTTTTAAACATCACTATAGATTTGCTATAGATTTATTTTACTTGAGGTTTTAGATCAATTTCCTGAAGTGGGCTAATCTTAATTTTTAGTTTGGAGGCGATGTGGCACAAGTTTAAGAGGTAGAACATCTGAGTTCTATTTTTCAAGTGTCCCTGCCTGGGGGTGGGGGTGGTGTGAAAAGCCAAGGGGGCCGAGGCCTAACCTATATTCCATTCACTGAGCAGTACACACTTTTTGGTGTTCTTTTCCTAAGTTGCATGAAAGTACTCTGTGGGATAGCAATGACTATGACTGGGTTGTTGAAGGAAAAGCAAACAGTCAGTGTGGTCCTCAATGTCATCTGTTGACCCTAACATCTATTGGAACAGACATCATCCATCCTATCTAGTCCTTAGAGGTCAGTCCATGTAATGTCCAGAAGTTCCTC